>NC_077231.1:37402830-38085330 GCF_027887165.1 Monodelphis domestica
ATCTAGTATTGTTGTCCCTACTTCCCCCCTTCCCCCATGGTTGTCTTCTAACCTGGTTCCTAGCTTATTGTGGAGACTCTGGGTAGGTTAGGTTAGTCTCCTGACTTGCTCTAACATTGACAGGATCTGCTCTTGATAAAGGACAGGGCCCAGCGTTTCTCCTTTGGCCATAACTATGGAATCGATCTTAGAAGCTAAACTGCTCCAGACTGTCACCCAAGTTTCAGTCTAGTCTAGACCTAAAGGAAAGGAAGTTTTTCTGTTTGTTTGTTTTTTCCAGATCAGAGGATTTAGGAGAAAAAGTCAGGATTACAGGGATCAGAAAAGGGGAATGCCTCAGATTTAAAATGGGAATTCTTTATTCTGGAAACCAGAAATTACTCCCATTGACTTACATGCAAATATATGTAGGTACTGTACCAATCAACATCCTTTTACTTTTAGATTTGGTTGAATAATTCCTCTCTCTCTTTAAGAAAACTGGTCAGATATAAATAGAAATAATAGAGTATTTTAGTCTAATCTTTTTCTATCCCAATTCTAATCTCACTGAAGATAAACAATTATCAGCAAATCTTGATGAAGAATAGGGATATTCAAATGCAAGCAGATATATGTAAATGAGTTCTACATTCTTAGGGATCAAAGTCCTAGGTTTTTTAGGTTATTTCCTCAGACTCTGAAGGTATACATACCTATCCTTTCTCCCCTATCCAATAGCTGTAAAGCCTATCCAGCTAGCTTTTGAAGTGCTAAGAGTTCTGAGAAATAAAAGAACTTCCTAGAGTAGAGAGGAGTTAGCATTTATGAGGACAGTAGGTTAGTAAAAGATCACCTGGCAAGATTTTGTTTGAGAACTCAGATAATAGGGAAATAAATTCAACTCCATCATTTTCTAGAAAAGGAAAAGTGAGACCTAGAAAAATTAGGAAGAAATTATCCCATTACAGTCAGAACAGTGGGATCCCTTTCTAGGTCCTATTCCCTTCTTAGCTCAATCTGACAACCTCTAGCTCTGACAAAGGAGCTAGAGAGGTTGAAGACATGTGCCTGGAAGGGGTCTGTGGATATGATGGAATTCATTCCCGTGATATTTCTGATACTTAGCTGGATGGTCCACTGTGGGAAGACTTGTGCTATTCTACCCCACAGCCCATCAGAGGGAACACATTTCTTTTTTATTTCCCTTTTTGGATTCCTCATACTTTCTTTCTAGTTCTCTCTGCTTTTCTCAGACACACTCCCTGGCAGACTGAAATCCCAAACCACAACCTTGAGAAATTCCAAGTGGATTTTGTCAGCAAGGCTAACACTCCCCACCCTCACTCAAGCTGCTCCTCCGGCACATGCCCTGGGCTCAGGCCCAGGCCTGGGGTCAGTGACAGCCACTGAGAAGGTACAGCCCACAGGGTGGGGGCTGCAATTTCAGCCTTTGCTCCACTCCAGTGGCATAGGATGAGAGGGAAGAAGGGAAGAACTGGAAGTAAAGCCTCCCTTCTCCTGCACACCCCACCTTCTGGTTAGTGGGAGGGAATCGAGGGGAAGGAGAAGGACTGAACTGAGTGGTTGTCAGATGGAGCTTCAAAAGAAGGAAGCTGCCCTTGGGCAGAACTGTTCCCAACTCCACTCCTGTTTGCCCTGAGTGGGAAATCCCCACAGATCCTGGAGCAGACACTTATTTTTGCCAAAGACCTCAAAAGCGTGAAGACAAAAGGGCTGAGAGCTTCCTCCGGAAAGTATCTTGTTCCCACAGGTTTGTCCTACCTCCAGGACCATGGTCCTATTCCAGACCACATCAGACCTTATCTCCATCTCTTCTTGGTGGCAGGAATTTTGGTTCAAATGTACCCTTAGTTTAGAGTAGAAGCTTTGGATAAAAGCCAGAACCCCTCTGTAGAGGGCACCACATCCTTGCCAGATCTCATGGTACAGTGGGAGGATTAGAGAAGAGGGTTGGACAATCCTTTGATAAAAATTGAGGTTGAAGTGTACGTGAGGACCCATGAGCTATATCCCTATGAAGCTTTGATGAGAGGAGTTTAAAAAAAATGAAGCAATTGTGTGTAAAGTAAACACAGGACCACCCTGGGGATTCAGGAATGGTGTGGGGAAGATGGCTACCATTGAGGGAAGATGTGGATGGAACAAATCAGATGCCTGTTGCACACCCGTACCAAATGGCAATGGAGTCCTTTCAGGTTGAAATTAAGAGTCTTGTGCTGAAATTTTACTAGAAGTCACTTATTCTACTAGTGGAAATGAGAGGAAGAAAGAGACTCGATCCTGAGGAACAAGGAGAAAGATTACATTAGATTTATCTAGGAATGAGAGTAGGGGAGATAAAGCTCCTAAGAGTGGCACCACCTCGATATCTTGTATTTCCTTGAAAGAATCTTTTACACATATTTGGACCATCCCACTCCACCCTCTAGGAATGAGAGGCTAAGAGTAGGAAGATCCCAGGGTTCTCCATCTGGCTCTAGGGATGGACAATAGCTAAATTGTCCTTCATAGTGGAATATGAAGAATATAGGGAAGCCTGGCCTTTTGGCTAGCTGGCTAGCCTTGGAATCAGAAGGATGTGGGTTCAAGTCCTTTCTCCAACACATAGTAGTTGTATCACTGGAGGGATTGGCAGGGGAAAAGCCTTCCTTGCCAATCCCTACGATCACCAAGGGCACTTGTTTTAACTCCTTTTGTACACCAAAGCTTTAATAAGTTACAGAGAAATGCCTGATCTATACTGAGGGGAATTCCTCCCACCAGTGAAGTCCTGACCAAAAAAAAAAAAGTCTGGAGCCTGGGAAGGTACCTTCACTTTTAACACTCTACAGCCAAAACCAAGGCATGTCAACGCTATTTTTTTTTAAAGGTAAAGACCATCTGTCTTAGAATAATAGGTGATTAGCCTCATTTTCAAGGCAGAAAAGCTGTAAGGGTAGGCAATTGAGGTTAAGTGATCTGTCCAGAATCACATAGCTAGGAAGTCTGAGGTCAAATTTGAACCCAGGACCTCCTATCTTTAAGTCTAGCTCTCTATCTACCAAGCTACCTACCTGCCCCTGTGTCAAAGCAATTCTAAGGACCTAGAGTAGATTTAGATGACTTGGGTCTCTCAAAGAGGGCACAGAGAGAATAAGAAGAGAATTTCTAGTAATACATAATAAACTTTCTCAATGCTTCTCAAAATTTATTCAGCAAATATGTCTTTAAGTATGTAGAGTGTGTAGAGGAGCTGTACTAAGCTCCGGAGTCTATTATATAATATACACAGTCTATGTCTTAATGGTGTTGGCAATCCAGCAAGGTGATGAGATACAAGTATATAAAGAGCAATCTCTGGGATCATCCTACCAACTCCTACTCACATTGGCATTACATTTCCCCTTCAATGCTAGCGGTAATTTAGTGGATTAGGACTGGGAGGAGTCTGATTATCAGTTAATATCAATTAGCCAATCAGATTTAATTAGCTTTTAGTTGGGAGCATTTACTAAGGTGGTTGGTATAAGCATCACTCCAAAAGACACACATTCTTATTTGCATCAGTAAAAACAGACAAAGGGGAAAGAAAGCAGTCCATGATTATAGCAGAGACCCTTAAGAAGTTCCTTTTAGAAATAATATAGTTTTCTGCATAACTTCTTGTAGAATTTTGAAGCTGATTATTCTCCAGGTGACTAATTTGTCTTTGACTCCCAAAGCAAACAATGCTGACATTTCTGGCTCACTGCTGGGATTCTAGTGAGAAATCCAAATTCTTCAATCATCCAAAGTTTCCAAGGTCCTCCTCTGGTCCAAGATTAGAAGGAGACCTGGGCTTTGTGGGCTGCCCTCCCTCACAAGTAATTTCCTCTCACAATTTCAATATCCCATCCCACAAACTATGAAAAAAATCCCTTTATTTTAAAGAGACAATGTTACAGTATTGGCAGCTTAATTGTAATTGTAGGGAGACAGTTAAACAATGATGCCTTGAACAAAACTGTAAATAAACAGAAAGATGAAGAGGACTTCTTTCCTTCTAGAACTGTTATAACTTTTATACTGTAAAAAAGGGAAAAGTGGATTCTTCAGAAGAGACTTTCATTGGTACACTGAGTAGTCTGAATGTCTCAGAAGTGAAGAGAAACCAGAAGTGATAAAGGTGAAGGACGGGCCAGAATCTTTCACACAGTCAGAATATTTTTTTAAATTAATTTTTATCCTTAACTTTTATGTTTCCTACTATACCCCTTCCCCATTTCCCAAGAGAGAGAGCTTCATAAAAAGAATGTTTAAAAGTGAAAATCATTATAATCTTACAGGGTTCAGTTTTATAAGTTTGATGCTGTCATTCTTCTCATTTAAGTTGTAATTATAATGTAATTTAATATTAGTGTGCCATAAAAAAGTGAACACAGAAACACTGAAAGATATATGAACTGACATAAGGTGAAGGCACTTTGTATCAGATCCGAGGTCTTTCCATCTTTTTCTGTGTTCATCTTTTTATTTTTTTAATTAACAGCACACTAATACCTCATACATTCATGTATCACAACTTATCAATTATCCGGCAGTTTATGGATGTTTATTTTGCTTCTAATTTTTTGCTATTATGAAAAATGCTGCTATAAATCTTTTGATATATCTGGTACTTTTCTTTTACTGACTTCCTTGAAGTATATGCCTAGTCGTGGAGTCTTTCCATCAAAGTTATGGACAATTCAGTCATGATCTTGGCATCATTCAATACTAGGATTTTCATATAGGGAAAGGGGTTTAATTGAGATTTTATTGACATAGAGAACTCCCAAGTAAGGAAACATACTTTACCAATTCAAATTGGCACACTCAGCAACTTTGTCTTAGAAAATTGCTTAGAGCCCTGATTGATTGTCCAAGGTCACATGTCAGTATGTGTCAGAGGCAGGACTTGAACTCATGTCTTCCTGGCACCACAGACAGATAAAATGCTTTAAATAATTATTTACTTCTTTAATTTATTATCAGTTATAAGGTTAATAAATCATATAGCCCATAGCCTTATATTTACATAGATGACAAAAAGATGAGTGAGGACTTAGAAATAATTGATCAATTAATAAGTTACAATTTTAGTAACAAAGAAATAACTAACATACTTATACTTCATTATTTCAGAACTCAAGATAGTGAGAATAGTCATGGTAACAAGTCAAGTGGAAGGATGAGGGCATGATTATCTCGTGTAAATTACATATTAGAGTATTCAGACCCCCAAATCCTATTATAAAAATAAGGCTGGAAAAGTGAACCTAGGCCAAATTGTTGAAGACTTTGGATGCCCTGCTTGACTTTGAGATTCTATTACCCATCAAATTCACCTTCAAAATTGGCCTAAAAAATTCCCTGTTTTATTCCCTAAATCCCTTATCCTACCTAGGTGTATATGGAGCTAAAACCTTCAGTTAGCAAAAGAGGCTGAGACCAAAGCCTGCAAGACACTTTTAGTTAATGGAAATAATTTGGATGAAGATCTAGTAAAGGAGACTGGGAAAGATTAGTCTAATAGATAGAAAGAAAATCAAGGATAGAGTGGTATCCTAAAAACCTAGAGAGAAGAGAGTATCAAGAAAAAAGGATGATTCACTGATAGTGTCAAAGGCTAAAGAAAGGTAAAAAATAAGGATTGAGGAAAGATCATTGGATTTGGCAATTAAAAGATCATTGGTGTCTTTGGAGAGAACAATTCTGATGGAATGACGAGATTGGAAACTGGATTGCAAGGCATTGAGAGTGAAATGAAGGAAAATGGAGGCAATCATTATTGATAGTCTTTTCAAGAATTTTAGCCACAAAACAAGAAAAGGTATAGGATATTGTTAGCAGGGATACAAAGATCAATCAAGTGAGTATTTTTTTGAGGTTAGGAAAGAGGAGGGTATGTTTGTAGGCAGCAGGGAAGGAACTTATAGATGGAAGGTAAATGCTAAAGTGGAGGAGACAGCTGGTAGAGGAGTTATATGAGTAAAGAAAAAAGAATGAGACCAACTCTTTGTGTGAGACAAGAGTGCACCTGAGTAATATGAAATGAGGAAAAGGAAAGAAAAGGGAAATTATGGCAAATGGCTTTAATTTTTTAAGAGAGACTCGGGAGAAAAGGACAGGATGGAGTTGAATTGTTTCACTAATGGATGTTTCACAAGATGGAGAGAGAGGAGAGAAGTCATAGGCTTGGAGAGAACTGAAAGGTTAAGGGATTGGAGGTCAGAGTGTGAAAGAACAGTAGTAAGGGAAAGGCGAAAAGCCAATACATTAGAGTCAGACAAGGGGATTTCAGAATTTAGGAAGATGGTGCAATTCTTGAAGGTGAGTGAGTGATGGCAAGATCAAGGATATGACCATTTTGGGCTGTGACTGAGGTGGGATAGAGAAGTATGTCATTAGAAATAAGGAGGCTAAGGAACTGAATGGTTAGAGTGTTTGAAGAAGAATCCAATAGGTATATTAAAGTTCCCAGGAGTTGGAGGAGGAAAAAATTGTGAGTCAGTTATTGAATTAAATGAAGATGGAAGGAATGACCTAGAGATCTATAGACAACTGCTATTCAGATTTTGATCTTGGTAGAAAATGTGCATTGTACGGATCTCAAAGGAGGAGAGGTTACTGAGTGATGGAGGCAGGGAGAGAACCTGGATGTAACAATTGGCAGCAAGGAATATTCCAACTCTCCTGTCTCAACCAGTGAACTGAGAGGAATGAATGAAGATGATGCCAGTTTTGGAAATAGTGGCCAGAGAGGCTGTGTCATATGAGATGGGAGTGGGGTGGGGGAAATAGGGCTGGGTCTGGTGATTTCTAGAATATGGAAGGAGTGGAAGGGGAAAAGATGTCAGATAAAGGCAAGTTTGTTGTCTATAGAACAAGCATTGCAGAAGGCACAGTGGAAGGGATGGGCAGTATTTGGTTAAGAGGGAGAGGAATATAGAATCAGGCAGTAGGAATTGGGGAATTGGTGTGCAGATGATGGTTTATGCAGATAAAGACTCATAGGAATGTTTAAGATAAGACCATGTGTGAATGTCAATCAATGAGTTGGAAGACTCCACTCCTCTTTCCAGAGGAAGCTGGCGTTCAGGCAGGAAACATGCAACATGAGATGGAAGGCTCACATTGAGATGGGAAGCTCTGTTTCACTTTTCTCTGAAAACTAGAAATCAGGCAGGAAACAGTTTAGCAGGAGACAGAAGTCAAACCTGCATGGCAGGAAATGGAAATCTTGCTTCCCACTAACTTTCTCCTTCCTCTTCCCTCAGGAAATAGACTTAGCAGACAATGGAAGGTCCACAGTCACAGGGAAGGATGCTCCCCTTTTCACCTGAATCTGGATCCAGCAGAGATTTGAATTATTATAATACATAGACATACACACATATATGTATGCATATATATGGCTTGGGTTTATTATTTAATCAAGTCACTTTATCCCCTCTTAAAAGAAGTGACAAAATGGGATCAATCAACAGATTTCTCAGCTTTGAACTAGATGTCAAAAGTCTTTGAAAGCCTATGGATGAAGTAGAAGTACACCATACAGAGGTTCTAATTATCTGATAGATTTCCTCATGCCCTCTAGGTCAGGGAGTCCCAGTGAATACCAAGCCAGGAGAGAGAGATTTCTAGAAAATCCCTGAAAAGGAACCCATAGGCTGTGTCCTTGTTCTGAGTCCCCATCCTTTTTTCCTCCTCTTTGGCCCAAGGCAAGCTAATTTGGAGAATGTTGGATGTCCAACCTCTCCATTGTGATCTAGTGGCATCCCCAGATCAGCTAATGCTAGTGTCTAGCTAATGCTAGAATCAAAGACAGAATGGATGTAGATTCATAGACCCACAAAGAGCCCAGTAAAGAATCTCTACCATGCCTCAACTGAACTTCTTGAGCATCCCATGACTGGGAAGGGAAAAAAAAAAACCCAACCCAACTTCTAGCAACCAGGAGTTTTGAATTACTCCTTCACCACCTGTGCTCACTAAATTTGAACCCACTTTCCCCTGGTTTCTCTATGTGTCTAAAGGGAGAGTGAATCACAGACTTTCGCATGGAGGATGTTTTGTACCCACTGTTCTACCTTACAAAATACCTCTGTAAAAAAAAAAAGCGACTTAATTCTGTGCTAGTAAAATTATTCTAGACCAATAATTTTTTTGGGGGGGGGAGCAAATCAACTAGATAGCATTAGAGAATTATACCCCAATTCCCAGTGGAACACTCCTAGAATCCTGAGAGGGGAGATAGGGAGATGTAGTTTTGTGCTGCGATTAATTTAAAAGAGTTGGAGTGGATTCTCAGAATATATCTATGTGTACATACCACATGTATACACATACATACACACAACATATGTGCTCTGAATGTGTGCACCCACATTGTATGTATAGATCACATATTTTATACAATACAGATAGGTATGTATTCATACATATATAAACACACAGCTAGATGGCACAATAGATAAGAGTGCTAAGCCTGGAGTCAGGAAGATGTGACTCAGACACTTCCTAGTTATCCTGACCTTGTATGAGTAAGAGACTCTGTTTGCCTCAGTTTCTTCCTCTGTACAATGGGGGCAGTATTAGCATTTCTCTCCTACGATTCTTGTGAGGATTTAATGAGAATAATTGTAAAAGATTTAACGCAGTGCCTGGTGCATCCTAAGCGCTATAAAATACATGTTCGCTAGTAATGGTAGTAGTAGTAGTAAAATATTTGTGTCCATACACATAGCAGTGCCACGCTCCGAGAATCTGAGTTTCCATGTATATGTGCCCCATGTTCGTGATATCTGTGTATTGTGTCTACACATGTATGCACGTCATGTACTGTGCAGGTGTATGAACCGATAGAGACTGGACCTGTAGTTTCACTGGCATCTAGGAAATTTTATGAAGATCGCCCAGTTCCTAGCTCGGTTTGAAGAGCTCCGCACTCGGCTCTTCCTCCGCCCCCGCCCCGCCCCCGCTCCCAATCCCGCCCCCAGGTGCTGCAGCTGCTGCCATGGTGATAGATGTCGCGAGAACTGCCCCGCGCCGCCTCGCAGTTCTCGCAAGATCTGTGGGGGGAGGGGGGAGGGACGGAGGGCCGGGGCGGGCCGGGGAAGGCGGGGGCCGTCGCTGAGCTTTCGCTGCCGCCGCTGCTGCTTCCGGTGCGAGGTGCAGGCAGGCAGGCGGGCGGTGGGGACGGGGAAGCTGCCGCTGCGGAGTCAGCCGGGGGAGCAGGGCCGAGCGGAACCGAGCTCAGGCGGCAACGGAGGAGCCGGCCCTCGGAGCAGGTGACCGGGCCAGGGCTTCACTCCGAAAGTCGGAGGTGGGGGATGGGGGCAAGAAGGTAGATGGGGGCAGCTCCCCTCCCCCAAAGCCCGAGGGGCAAGACTCAGGCACCCCCCCAGAAGAGAAAACGGGGGGGGGGCTCGGAGTGGGGGCGTCTGCCCCAGTCTCCTCGTTTGAAGGACTGGGAGCTGGGGGTGGGGACGGAACGACGGACGGGCGGACGCAGGTTCGCTCGCTCCTGTCACTCGGCGGGCTACAATCCGGAGGGACCCCCTCCCCCCCGCGGGTTTGGGGCGCGGAGGAGGGGATCCAGAGAGAAGAGTTGGCCGGGGAGGGGGCGCCCCTGTGTTGCGCCGGGGCGGGGGCGCCCCTGTGTTGCGCCGGGGCAGGATGGGGGTGGGGAGCGCGGGGGCGCAGCTGCGGCGAGGTTTGCGGGGGTCCTTGGGAACACTTGTGGGGGAGAGGGCAGCTGGAGGTGTGCGTAGGGGAGGACGTTCTCTGCCAGCTCACCCGAGGGGGGGAGGTACTCCCTCCCCCAGGCTAAGCGGGGGCGGCCTTTCCCTGGAGCATCTTAGAGCTAGCCTTGGGCTTGCAGCTTCCAATCCCTTGCCTCGTCTTTGGGAGGACCAGGATTCCTGAAACGGAAAATGGTGCCTTTGCTTAAGGAGTCAGCCCTGGGGGAGGGGGAGGAGAGAGGGGGGGAGGGAGCTGCCTGTTTAAATGGGCCATTTGATTAGGGAAGTAAGCAGCTTGGGAAGGCTTGGGCTCGAGCCTCCTTCCCAAATATCCTGGGCCGTGTTCCTCCCCGCACCTGCCTGTTTCCTTTTCTTTGGATGTGGTACAGGGTTCGAGATGGAGGGGTGGTAGATGGTGGAATGAAAAGAAACGGTGAGGTAATCCCAGTGAGAGGACGAAGTGTAACCGAAAACCTGTCCTCGGCTTCTGCTGGATTGGACCCCCCCCCCCCCCCCCCCCCCAGTGTGTGCGGCATGAAAGTTTTATTGGGAGGTGTTCGTTCCGGGGTCTGATTGCTTGGGGACAGCGCAAGACGGTAGGACGCTGGCCACCTTGTAAAGTTCTTCCTCAGCGAAGGGCTTGTGACAGGTGCTCTGTGGGCCTGGTCATTGAGATCGAAAACAGTCGGACACAAAGGTGGATCATTCAGACTATTTTCAAAGAGTTGGGTCGAACCCATCCCATGGCATCTGAGTCGGGAGCCACTACCAGACAGGGATCACTTAACACATTTTCCCCCATCCCCCTCCTCTGAGGCTTTGCCTGCCATTACTGCCTGCTAAGTGTTTGCCTCTTCTTGTCACCAGAAAGAGATTGTTAACTCTTTAATGACAAAGATTGATCTTATAATTTTATCTTTTTTCTCCCCCCCATCCTACAGCAAAATCTTATGTGCACATAGTAGGAACTCAGTTTATGTTAACTGAAAGAATGACTACACTAAGTGAATAACCAGAGCTTTGTCACCTTCAATCCAAGATGCCTTGATGCCTCAGAGAGCTAAAGAAGAGAAATGATTTATCTAATTTATCTAATTCTTCTGTCTTTCTGGGAAATAGCCAAGTAGTGGCCCTAGGACCTTTGAGCTTTGCTATGAGGCATGCTTTATGTATTGTAATGTGTATATTTTTAAATAAGGCTTACGTATCCCAGGTATTTCTAGGGTCCCTTCCAGCTCTAAATCAATGCTTTTCTGATCTTATTTTTCCCAATCTTATTATGAAGAACAAAGATTTGCAGGGATCATTTTATTTTGTAAGTGGGAAAACTGAAATACAGTACCCAAGGCCCTAAGATTTCCCTCTTGTCATTTTCTCATAATTTGCTTTTTTCTTCTACTTTAGAATGAACTGTTCTTATAATTATATTAGTACTAATAGCTAATATTTCTATAAAACTTAAGAATTTGTAAAACATTCTTCACACTCCATGAGGAAGCTAGTACAGGTGTTATCTCCATTTAAAAAATAAGACAATTATGGCTCAAAAATGTTAAATAATTTGCCAGGCGTCACACAGCTTATGTCTGTCAGAGTTGGAATTTGTACCCTGTCCTATTGAATACAAACTCATGTTGTTTCCTGTTTTGCTCATGCAATCTTAAGAAGATATCATTGGTTCCATAAAGATCCTGGAATAGCCATTGCCAAAAATATGAAGGTAATGTGGATCATCAACTTAACATTAGTCTAGGGAACAGGTTACAACCATCATGATAAAAAAAGAAAAATGGAAATTATTTTTAAAGTATTATTTTGTGGAGTATGTGCTTCAGATATTCCTTTCTTAGTAGAGGGATCACAAGAAGAAAAGATTTCAGGAGAAACTAGGTGGTCCTGGGTTCAAATTTGACCTCAGACACTTTCTAGCTTTACAACCCTGGGCAAATCATTTAACTGCCATTGTTCACCTTTGCCACTAGCCCTGACCTCTCTTTTGCCTTGGAACCAATAACACGGTATTGATTCTAAGATGGAAGGTAAGGGTAAGAGAAGAAGAAATGGTTTCAAGGTGTGTTGAGAGAGATTTAAGTTAGAAGAAACTTGATAATCAAGTGACCAAAAAGCTATAGAATTGCTTTACCTCATTTTTTTTTAGGAACAGGAGAGACAAATTCTGGTTAGAGTATCTTTGGTTTTGGCTATTTGGTGGTTTATTCTGGGGAAAATCACCCATTATTTCCTCTTCACGTCTAATATTTTTATCTATATGAAATCTTATTAAAATGAAAATGAATGCCTTGAAAGGAAAATGTACAAAAGGGACACTCTGCAACCTGAAATGTATGTGTAAAATGTGGAAAGGAGTGTTTACTGCCAAGACTTTTATATTAATTTTATGTTTTAGCACTAGCTTTTTATGTTGTCCCATGTTGTGGATAGAGTGCTAGCCTCAATAATAATAATGATGATGATGATAGCTTGCATTTATATAGTACCTACTGTGTGCTGGGCATTGTACTAAATGCTTTAGAATTTCATTTGATCCTTGTAGCAACCCTGGGATGTAGATGTTATTAATATTCTTGTTTTACAAGTTGCAGAAATGGAACCAGATCGGGGTTAAGTGACTCACCCAATGCCACATTGCTAGTAAATGTCTAAGCCAAATTTGAACCCAGGTCTACCTGACTTAACACAGTTGGAGTCTGCCCACTGCCCCATCTAACTGTCTTCAACCCAGGAAGACCTGGGTTCAAATCTTGTCCAGACATACTCACATTTGTGAAGGATAGTCCCTAGGATAGATGTATGGTATGCTTTATACCAAGGCCAGAAATTGCAAAGAACATGCCAACCTCCATTGTTAGAGGGACTGTCCTTACCAGGGAATTCCCTTATACCAATATATTCACAGATCCAGTTTCTATATTTCTATGAGATCACTGTAATAGGAAGGGAAGGAGTAAATTGTGGAACCCATGGCACTTGAATTGGTACTTTGGAATAATGGAATGGCTTTTTCAAGGAATGTGCTACTTTTAGAAGTGGGACTAAACGACAATATTGTTAAGTAGATTCAAAGCTAATTAAAAGACCAGAAATTAAATAATAGTGATTAATAACTTCCTGTAATTTTAGGAATAGGCCTTGGTGATTTGTCTCAGGGACCTCTTTTTAGCTCTCTTCTGATCAATATTTTTAACCATGAATTAATTGGATGAAGGGATGAATGGCATGCTTATCAAATTTGTAGATCTCACAAAGCTGAAAGCGACATCTCACATAGAATCAGAAGCTCTAAAGTTCCCAGCAAGCTAGAACAATGGACTTAATCTTATAGGTGGCATTTAATAGGGATAAAATTTTTTTTTAATTTAATAGGGATAAAAAATAATGTCCCATGTTGGATTTTAAAAATTAACTGTAAACTTCCTGATGGAGGAGGTATGACTAGATAACAATATATGTTAAAAATATTGAGGGTTTTAGTGGACTTCAAGTTCTGTGTGAGTTAGCATTATATCGTGGTAGCCAAGAAAGCCAGATTCATTTCAATTTAATCAGGATTTCATTGCTAATCTCTGTGCTAGGATACAGAGACAAAAATGAAAATTCTTCCCTCAAAGAGCTTATATCCTATTAAGGAAAAACAGCATTGTTTGAAAAACAGGATTGATTGGCGAGCACTCATTACTAAAAATAAGGAAAGCCTTCAGTCTAGCTGAACCTGAGCTATGCTTTGAAGGAAGTTAAGGACTAAGAGGCAGAGGGGTGGAGAGACAGCATGATAGGAATGGGAAATAGTGATCTTAGGCTACTTTAATGGAATCACAATCCAGAATTGAGAGAGATTGCAGCCCCACCATATTTTTCTCTAATCAGAACACCTCCAGAGATTTCTATCTAGAATGCCTCCTTTGATCAAGAAGATTAACAAACCAGATTGCCAAGATAGCAAAATGACTGGAAATCATTGTAAAAGGGCCAGTTGAAGGCAATCAGGATATTTAGCTTTGAGAACATATTAGCTAGGGGAAATATTAACTGTCTTCAATTATTGAAGGACTTTAATGTGGAAGAGGGAGGTTAAATTTAGAATTAAGTTTAGCCCAAAGGATAGAAGTAGGTGCAATTGGATATAAGTTGCCGAGAGTCAGATTTCACCATTATATAAGTAAAACTTTCAAATAAGATCTGTCTAAAAGTAGAGTGGACTGCTTTTGAAGATAGTTCTCTACTGGGGGAGGTCTGAGATCACAGAAATAAAACCTGAAAGGGAGCTTCCATCTAACCTACCCTACCCTACCATCATTTTATAAGATAAGGAAACTGAAACATAGGCACTAAGAGGCTTCCAACCCAGGTCATCTGTTTTTTTCTACTCCTCCCAGGCTGCCTTTCCACTACCGAGAGGATTCTTGTTCCGGCATAGATAGGTTAGGCTAGATGACCTCTGAAATGCTGTGAAGAGCCAATGTAATACTGAGCCTAACACAAAATAACTATCAAATTACCTTCTCATTTTATTTGTTATGGATCAGTTCCTTGTCTTATTTTAATTTTTTTTAAGGTTTTACTAAGTGCATCTTATCTATGTTTTTGGTCCATTGTTTTTATTCAGTTGTCCTTTAAATGTGTGTATTTATGTAATCACTTTAGATTGTAAACTTCATAGGGCTGTAAATAATTGTGTTTATATAATTCTCCTTATAAGATGTCTGATACAGTATGAGTTTCAAATGGATACCTAAAGTCTTTTTTATGGGGAAAAAAATTTGGAGAGGGTCCTCAAAAACTGGGCAGCTAGGTGGTGGCTCAGTGGGTTGAGAACCAGACCTAGAGACAGGAGAGCCTGGGTTCAAATGTGACCTCAGACACTTCTTCTTCTTCTTTTTTTTTTAATCCTTACCTTCTGTCTTGGATTGACTCCAAGGCAGAAGAGTAGTGGCAAGGGCTAGGCAATGGGAGTCAAGTGACTTGCCTGGGGTCACACAGCTGGGAAGTGTCTGAAGTCAAATTTGAACCTAGGACCTCCTGTCTCTAGGCCTGACTATCAATCCACTGAGCTGCCCCTGACCTCAGACACTTCTTAGCTCTGTGACTGGGCAAATCACTCAACCCCCATTACTTAGCCCTTATTGCTCTTCTGCCTTGGAACTAATACACAGTATTGATTTTAAGATGGAGGGTATGGGCTTAAAGAATAAAAAACAACCCATAAAGGGAAAGAGTTGTCAGTGAAGAGGAGGAAGGTAACGAAATGTAATACTCTCAAAAAGTTCATTCCCACCCTGGAAAAACACTTCAGAAATGATAAAGTGCACCAGATAAAACAAAGTATTAAAACCAAAGAAAAGCACCAACGAGTTTCTCCATCCAGTCTGGGACTCTTCCAGGAGACTGTCAGAAATCTGCAAACATCCTAATTGGAGGGCATGCTGGGGAAAGGAGCCTGAAAACAATGTGATCTGATCTTTTTCCTTTCCTTTCCTTTCCTTTCCTTTCCTTTCCTTTCCTTTCCTTTCCTTTCCTTTCCTTTCCTTTCCTTTCCTTTCCTTTCCTTTCCTTTCCTTTCCTTTCCTTTCCTTTCCTTTCCTTTCCTTTCCTTTCCTTTCCTTTCCTTTCCTTTCCTTTCCTTTCCTTTCCTTTCCTTTCTTCTTCCTTTCTTCTTCCTTTCCTTTCCTTTCCTTTCTTCTTCCTTTCTTCTTCCTTTCTTCTTCCTTTCTTCTTCCTTGCTTCCTTGCTTCCTTCCTTCTTTCCCCAGAATTATTAGAACTACAGGGCAAAGTAAAATTTAAAGTAAAAATTAAAAATCTACATGTCATCTTATATCAGGAAGCATCCTCAAATTTAACATACTCAAAAATAGTATTATCCAAATCTGGGACTTTTGGGTCAACAGAAAAGAAATACCTAAGAACTACAGGCAATATCATACAAGATTATGAAGCTTTTTATTATTTATTACTTAAATGAAAGTTTGGAATCAGTATATCAAAAGGCAGGAGTAGAAGGTATATAACACCAAGAACAATTTATTCTAAAAAATTAAGTACAGTTCTTCAATGGGGAAGAGGTGGGGAGTGCTGGACAAAATTTTGATAGAAGACTTTTAATAATTCCTGATAAGAAACCCAGAGCTGAGTAGAATTTTAAAATTCAAATACAGAAGACAAGAGAAATTTGGCAAGGTAAATACACTTGAAAATTTAAATGAGGTTAAATGATGATCAAATGCTTATATCCCAATAGTGTGGGAGGGAGTCATTGTCCCTTCAAAATAGATCTTCCGAGGTTAAAGGATAAGCAAAAAGAAAAGAACCTCAAGAAATAGGATGATTTTGTGCTATTGTTTGTTTAAAAATGGGGGGCATATTAAGCTGTGAGGAAGAGAGAAATAACTTATTACTGGAAAAAAGATTAAATACAAGGGTGGAAAGAATCAGCATCTCATGAACCTCATTCTTATATGAACCAAGCAAAGGAAGGTTGACATACAATTTACTTTAGAAGTACACTAAAGTCAACAGAGAAATAGATGGGAACAAAAGAATGAGAAAACTTAGGAAGGGAATAGCCACAAGCAAAGCAAATTTCAGCTACATAGACGGAATATAAGAGGATTAAAAGAATAGGATAAGAACCAGCAATCTGGATCTGGACTATAAACAGTGCTCCAATTGTAAGTTACTAATTTTGATACATTATTTTTTCCTCACTTTTTCTTTGTGCAGAGGAAGATTTGTGGGGTGAGAGAGGAAATGTCATAACAGGATGTGATAGAAAGAGAACACCCCTAACTAATGATTGTTCATATAAATGGAATACCTAGAGTTGAAATGAAATACTAATGTGTGCCTCAAACACTTATACTTAAGGTGAATTCAGGAAAAAGGGAACAACAGTCATGATCTCAGATATGACAACAGTAAAAGTAGACATAGTTAAAAGAGATAAGCAGGAGACATTTTTAGAGATATATGGAGACATGAGTATATAATACATATATATGTATGTGTGTACCAAATGGCATGACATCTAAGTATTTAAAGCAAAAGCTAATTGAACTACTTCAAGAAAATGAGGAAACTTTAATGTACCCCACTCAGATCTGGACAAATGTAGCTAAAAGAAGAAACATAAGCACTTGAATAGAATTTTAGAATATGTTGGCTTTTCTAAAATTAGTAAAATAATAGACTTCTGGTGATTGCTGAATGAGAATTTTAAGTTATATATGTATTTCTCAGCTTTGGATGGCATCTTTACCAGAATTAACCCTGTATTAGGCCATAAAGTAACTCATAGATACAGAATAATAGAAATAAACATCCTTTCCTCATCACAGGGCTATGAAAATAATAATATATAATATAAAATTAGAAAATTTAGAAAAAAGATTCAGACTTGGATGTTAAGTAATATCTGCAAGAATGAATGAGTTAAATAGCAAATCGTAGAAACAACAAATTTTGTAATAGTAATAATGATGAGTGTATATGGTTGCTTTATCATCACATTTTATCCTTTCAACAACCCTGGAAAGTAGATGTTGCTTTTATCCCCATTTTACAGATGTTGAAATTGAGGTAGGGAGAGGGTTAAATGACTTGCCTACCATCATGTAACTAATGAGTGTTTAAAGAATTCTAACTCCTCAGTTCTTAATGATTTGAAGCCCAGCAATCTATATATTATAACTGCTTAGTTGTCCCTTTTTCCAAAGAAAAATAGCAATTAAACAACATACTAAAACTTTAAGGATACATCCAAAACATTAAGGGAAAAGAAAAAGAGAGTATGCTTTTTAAATGCTTACATCACCAAAAGAGAAAGGAAATCAGTGAATTGAATATTGACTAAAAATATCAATTAGAAAAAATTTAAATAACCACAAAATAGAAATAATAAAAAAAATCATATGAGATTAATCACAACATGGAATTAATTCATTAATAAAACTTTTTTTAAATGAATGAAAGAAACCATGTAGCTAATTCAGTTGGGTTTTTTTAAATAGAGGAAGAACAAATTACCAAAATAAAAAATGAAAAAATTCACAAGTGTAAAGGAAATAGAGGAAATTGTTAGAAAATTTTGCCCAATTGTATTCCAACAAAGCATAAATGAAATCAATATGGATTAACAAGAAATACAAATTTTAAACAATCCAATATCAGAAAAATAGCTTAACATCATAAGTGAAATATCAGAGGAAAATATCCCAGGCCTAAATGGAATTAATGAATTCTACCAAATATTCAAAGGACAAACCTTACACAGTGTTTTGCAGAAAAATCTGTGGGAAAAACTTAATAACATTTCATTAATTGATGAAAGTTTGTTATAGACCTCTGTAGAAGCTCACCTTCAACATTTAGAAATCATAAGAAATATCCTCAATTTCAGAAATGCCAATATCATAACCAAATTAGAAAAAAAACATTTTTTAAGAGGTAAGGCAGCTGATTGTGGCAATTTTTGTGGCATCTTAGATTCCATTAATCAACAGGAGTCTAGAATATTAGCCATTGTATTTATTTTTAGCCTTGTGCTTCTTGATATTTAGTATAATTTTAGGCTACAGTTTGGTATAGCAAATATAATTTTTATTGCAAGTCAAATACAGGAAAATGGTAAATATCCTCAAGCCTTCTATAGTATGAGCTTAGTGTTACTCCAGTGTTTTGATACCATCAGTAGAATTTGGGGAAGGGAGCAACTGTTGTAAAAGTTTGGCTAGATAGCATTCATTAGAGCAATAAGGGAACTCGGTAGTAATTTTGCCATGTCAAAATTGATGATTCTCTGCAAATTGAGTAGGGTCCAACATTATTCAGCCATGGGCCAGTTTGCCACAAAACAGTGTAGACAGTACTATCAGAAAAGATCTCTTATTCTCTAGGAAACTATCTGCTAATGCTAATAGCAATTGGAAACCTTTCAGGAGCTGCTATATATATATACTGAAGATATTTCAAAATTGGTACAACTATCAATTGAAGAAACCTTGTATGCCTGCTGGTACCAAGGAAACAAAATACCGGCCATCTTCATGTTACCTTGAACATTACTCATTTATTCATCTGGTGGTATCTAAAAAAAAGCAACCAATACAGTGATTCCTGCATTAACAAATTCTCTGAAAATTAAGTTTCTTTCAATAGTGTTAAACTGGACACAGGAAATTAAGAGGAAGTCATAGTTGCATCGTTTCTTGGGTCAGTGGTCTCTTAAGGAGAATGAGGCAGTGGTTCTATTTTAGTCTTTTTAGGTTAGAGAGCTACCACTTGTACCACAGTCAAGAACATTCATTCTGAGTGACTAAGAAGCATGAGGAACTCCAGTGTACGTCATTTAGAGAGGAGGAACAGATGAGTTATGTACTACTCAAGTATGTTGAAGAAGACATCTATCTACGTTAACATTCTTATTTCTTCTATTGTAATTTCTGCTCTAGTAAAGAAGAGTGAAAATTAATTGTAATATTAGAATACATCTTCTTCATTAACAGCCATTACTGCATTTACTTTTTGTTGTCTTTATTCACACATTCATCAGTTTCAGTTGCTGAGTCACATGTAAACTTAGTATTTCAAATATATAACTCATATGTGCAAAAGAAAGTAATTGCAGACTATATGGTGTATAGGAATAGATTGCTCTTAATTTCTGACAGTTTCTAGGCATGTAGCATGGTGAAAACAGAAATTTTAGTGAATTCTGATTCCTGGGCACCCCAGAACAAAAAACTAACAAAAAGGTTAGGATTTATTTCAGAAAGTTTATGTAGTAGTATAGGACCAATTGAACATCAGTCAGTCAACTAACAAATATTTATTAAGTGCCTACTGTAACAAGTGTTGTTCCAGGTATTGAAATGCAATGATAAAATCTGTCTGTCTCTAACTCTTATACAGAAGGCCTACAACATTTGGTATTATCTACAATAACAGCAAGATGTAGTGGAAAAAGCCCTGGATTAGCAAAAAGCCTGGGTCTGAGCTTTGCATGACATATTTACCAAATTCTAGTTGTGACATTAGCAAGTCACTTAATGTCTGTCTTAGTGTCCTTATCTACAAAATCAAGAAATATTTCCCCATAGGGTTATTATAAGAAAATCCTTTTTAAGGAGTTAAATAGATGTGAAGTATTATGAAGCCACAGATGGCACAATTGATTACTTGAGAAATGTCATCAATCATGAATCACCTCTTGGGCCATAGCCCATAAGCCTGTGTATTGTTCATCTCAATACAATTTCCCTGAAAATAGTATTCCAGGGCAAAGTAAATGGAGATGCCAAAGTGACACAAGTATAAATTGCTAGAGCAGAAATATTGTAAAGGACACCCTGTAAAGACTAGTTTCAATTGATAAGCTAAGGAATATGGAGTATCTACTAAGGTAGGGAAAACAAAGAAAAGTATAAGACTTCTCCCAAGTTACTAATGATCTGTAGGGACAAGAAACAGGACATTCAAAAATATAAGTAATGATTTTTTTGCAATTCAAAAGATCTGTAATTTCATTACTGTGGTTATTCCCAACAGTAATGAAGGTTACAGTGCTCTGATACATAGTAGATAGTTAGTGAATTGCTAGGACCAAAAAAATCACATTCATAACCTGGTGGCCACTTTTTGGTTGGAGCCACACTTAACTAGACTAGATCTCACGTAATAGTCCTGGATCCATATGCAAAGTTATTCCAGACTGGTTATATCCGCTCTGTTAGCATACATTAAAAAAACCATAAATCTGATAATAAATGTTTGTAATAATCATCTAAAACCACGGTCACCTCTATGCCACAATGGAATATGGAAAAATGAAACTATAATCATATGAACAGGTAACAGTGCAATAAGTGAGATGCCAAATGAGATATATTTGTTGTTGTTTGGTCATTTCAGTTGTACTCAATTCCTCATTTGGGATTTTCTTGGCAAAGATATTGGAGTGGGTTGCCATTTACTTCTCCAGCTCATTTTACAGATGAGGAACTAAGGAAAAGAGGGTTAAGTGATTTCCTCAGGTCCTGAGGCCAGATTTGAACTCAGGAAGATTGATTTTCGTGACTTCAGACCTAGTGTTCTGTCTATTGTATCCCCTCCTGCCCAATAAGTTATATAGGTAAGTGCAATGTGATTTATAGATAGATAACAGTAGCAGACATACCAGGTTGTCATTCAGCAGTGAGGATTGGTCGTATTGGTGGGGTATTTTAAAGCTTTGGGTCATGGTAAATTATTTCAGGAGACAATCCTAAACCAAAATTACAAAAAAAAATTTTTTAACCCTTTGTGTCTTGTGTGCAGTAAGAGCTAGGCATTGGGGATTAAATGACTTGCCCAGGGTCAGACAGCTAGGCAGTGTGAGGCCAGGTTTGAATCCATGACCTCCCAACTCCAAGTTTGGCACTATCAAAGTACAATTTCTATATGCTCAGTGTGGAAAGCATGCCCTAAATCTTATACTAGTTATTTCTAGCCATGCTGCTACATAGTAATTTCTGTAAGCTACAACATCTTTAAACATGGGTAAGATAAATGTGATCAGGTGACTTTAACATATGTTTATTAATTTTGGCCAAAAGCCTTTGTAAAATATCCATCCGGAACAATGAAGAATATGATATGGTCTTAAGAAAGGAGATGGAAAATGGTGGGTCACTTTCTCTGCATTGAGGCAAAGCAATTAGAAATATGTTTGAAATTAGGAAGAAATGTTAGGGAAATATGAATGAGTAAGGTTTCTTTATCTCTTTTTCTAGAGAACTTGGGGGGGGGTAACTGGGGCACTTAGTGGATTGAGATTCAGGCCTAGAGATGAAAGGTCCTAGGTTAAAATCTAGCCTCAGACACTTCTTAGCTGTGTGACCCTGGGCAAGTCACTTTACCCCTGTTGCCTAGCCCTTACTGCTCTTCTGCTTTGGAACCAATACACAGTATTGATTCTTAGACGGAAGGTAAGGATGGAAGTATGGAAGGATGGAAGGAAGGAAGGAAGGAAGGAAGGAAGGAAGGAAGGAAGGAAGGAAGGAAGGAAGGAAGGAAGGAAGGAAGGAAGGACTTAAAGATTTAATGAGACTCTTATCTGGATCTGTAACTTGGAGAGATGGGGAGTGACAGCAGGAATCTATAAGAGCCATTGTTATTTTTAGGCCACAGGATCATAGTGTTTAGACCTGGGAAGTTCCCAAAGGTTTATCTAGTCACTTTACAAATGAGAAAAGAGACCCAGATTGATGAAATTATTTGCTCAAGGTCACAAAGATCATAACAGGGCCAGTATTGAAACTCGGGATCCATTCTGATGCAGATTGACGACATTCATTGGTCAATAAATAAGCATTTATTAAGTGCTTACTGTGTGCTGGCAATAAAAATACATAAACAGCCCTTGGTTATCTTCGTGGAGCTCACATTCTAATGGGGAATACAAACATGAAAATAACTAGGTACGTATAAGATATCTCAGAGGGGAAGACACTTGCAATTCTGAGTGGCTGGGAGGCCAAGAAAGGCCTCCTGAGGAGGGTGAAAATTGAGCTGAGTCTTGAAAGAAGTCAATGAAACTAAGGTGTAGTAGTCTCTCGGTAACCGAGGATGACGATTGACTTTGTGCATTTTTGTGCACAAAGACACCTGTGCATGAAGATTTAAGTGGAAAAGTTGATGCACAGAGACAGTCCCACTCTCTCGGTGTTGGAAGCCTGGGTCCAGTGGCATGAAAAGTCGTTACACCTGGAGACTTCCTCAGCTGCATTGGATGGCCCTGTTGTCCTTTGTGCTCCAACATGCCCTAAGCACTCCACAGTGCTTTGCTGCGTCGCCCTCTCAGCTGTTGAACCTTCTTATTGGTTTCTTCCGCCTGTTCCGCCGAAGCAGTCTTCACATGCTGGGTGAGCAAAGCCCTGGTTCACCAGGGGTTGAAGACCCAATGGCTACCCTCACAAGGTTTAGCCGGCCTGTTGAAGCCGTTGCCCGGGGTGTGGCCGCTGCTGCATGCTAGCAGCTACTGGGAGCCACAAGTGAGAGCTGGGTGTCAAGTGAGGGTCAGTAGCTAGAGAGCTGCCCTAAGAAGGCACGACAAGCCCTCCATACCAGAGATATTACTCCTCCCTGAGCACCCCATACACCCCAGTGAAACTAAAGGGGAAGTAAAAAGGGAGAGCATTCAAGACATGGACAATAGTCTTAGCAAAAGCACAGAGATGGATATATATATATATCCATATATATATACTTGTATATATAGAAATGTATTTAAGGAAAAGTAAATAGCCAGTGTTGTAGAGTTTATGAAGGGGAGTAAAATATAGGAAAGCGAAGGTATATGAAGAGCTTTAAATAGCAAATAGAGGAGTATATATTTGATGCTGGAGGTAATGGGGTATCACTGGAGCTTACTAGAGTAGGTGGGTAATATAGGAAATCACTGACAACTATTGATTGAAGTAGGGAGAAGAATGAGGCAGAGAGACCAAGTAAAAGGCTATTGTAGTCCAGGTGAAAGGTATTAAGGGTTTACACTAGGGTGGTGGCTCTATGAGTGGAGAGAAGGGCATGTTGGTTAAGATAAAAACATTATTTGGCAAGACTTGTAAAATGTGGGGAGAATTAGAATTTGAGGGTGACATCTGGGTCATCAGCTGGAAGAATGGTGATGTTTTTCTTAGTAATGTGAAAATTGGGAGGATGGGAGAGTTTGAGGGGAAAGATGAGTTTTATTTTGGCCACAATGAGTTTGAAATGCTTACAAAACATCCAGTTTAAGCTTTTTTAAAAAAGCATTTGTTGATGTGTAGGACCAGAAATAATTTGCAGAGATGAAGATTGAATCTGTAAGAACTGATATCACCAAGTGACTAATATAAAGGGGAAAGTTAGATAACATTGAGCATGATGTGAATGAAGATTTAGCAAAGGAGACTAAGACAGTGGGAAGGAAAATAGAAATAGAAAATAGAAGGAAAATTAGGATAGAGCAGCATCACAAAAGTCTAGACTCTTCAGGAGGCTATTAACGGTATCAGATGTTGCAAAGAAGTCAAGAAAAATGGAAACTGAGACTGGGGAGCTATGAAGATTTGGCAATTGAGAGATCACGGGCAACTTTGGAGAGGGCAGTTTCAGTTGAATGATAAGGTCAGAAGCCAAATCAGTGGGGGAAAAGGGAAGGCAATTCATATAGATTTCTCAAGAAGTTTAGCTATGAAGGGAAAGGGAAATAGAGAATGAAAGTTAACAGAGCAGATCAAGGGAAGATATAATTGTAGCCAAAATGGAAGGAACTAGCAGATAGAGATTAGAAAGAAAAGTGGAAATGATAGTGAATATAATATCCTGGAAAAGAATAGCGGGAATAGGATTATGGATGCATATAGAGTGACCTTGAGAAGAAGCACTACCTCTTCATCTGAGATGGGAATGAAGAAAGAGAGATTGGGGAAATGTCTGATGTGAAAAAAGGAGGAGGAGAGAAGGAAGACTATGGTAGATTTTAGATGGTAAGGCAGTATTGGTTCAATTTTAGGGAGAAACCAGCAGAACTGAAAATTTGAAGAGATTTTCGTTTCTTAACCTCTGACCCCCTCACTTCCTTCCCAAACATATCTAGAGAATACAGCCTACTACAAACAATGAATGAGGTGTGGTCCTGAATGCTATGAGTTTGTGGTTCTCATTGATTGGGACCCACAGATTTTAATTCTGTTGATTGGGTTGGGCTGGGTGGCTCATGGGCAACTTGGCTATGGTTAATCCAAACCTGGGTGTGGGCCCTCTGGGTCAGGGACTGGGCTGAGGGGGAACCTGCCAAGAATACCATGCCTGACTCATTAGTAGATGTCTGGGGATTCCTTTGAAGATGAAACACTCCATAAATACTCATTGTTTCTGTTCTTTTGGACAAAGTAGAATTTAAGTCTCTGGGGGCTGTCAATCTGGTTCATTTACCACCCCAATGGATTTTGCTGAGAATTGAACAGAATAGGAAAATACAAAATTAAAGGTGTTTTTGAGAAGAAAAAAATCTAACTCATCAAACCCTTCTATGCTTTTAAGTTGTAAATAGGATTCCTCCCTTTCCACCTTTCAGAGTTTTGCGTTTGGGTGCACTTTGTCGTGACCTGTTCTTTCGCCTGCTGGGTTTGGGGTGTGTGTCTCTCATTCCCAGACTCCACAAAGAATGCCAGCAACTGGCATATGTTAATTGCTGAATAAGCTGCTGGATGATACAAGCCACTCCTAGGCACAAAGGACTGGCTGGCTGAGGCAACTCTGAACCTTCTTTTCATTATTCTACTAGAGAGGAGCTCCTGGGACCAGCCCATGACATGAAGTGTAAGAAGTGGGAGAAAGGACCTTCTTTGTAACTTTCCCTGGTGGTTTTTACTGCTCCATCTTCTAGACAATGCTCTCATTTTTAAATGACCTGATAGTGGGATCAGCAGAATACCTTTTAAGACAGGGACAGAATCATATTGCATCTTATTGCAGGTGACATATAGAAGACTTGCCAATACTTTGTGGTTGAATTATACTTCTGTATACTGAATTATACTTCTGGTTGTTATTTATTTGCCCTTTTTTTCCATCGCCTAGGAATTGGGGCCCCTTCATACCAGCAGGGCCTAAGCCATACACAGGTTGCTGCCTTCCTTTGATTGGCTCCCTCTACCCATTGAGAAACAGCAGCTGTGACCATGGGGAACATCTTTGGAAACCTGCTGAAGAGCCTGATTGGGAAAAAGGAGATGCGCATCTTGATGGTGGGGTTGGATGCTGCTGGGAAAACCACCATCCTCTACAAGCTGAAGTTGGGGGAAATTGTCACTACTATTCCTACCATAGGTATGAGTCATGGGCCAGGCTTCCTACCCTTAATAATTCAACTTCAACATATGAGCTCTTTCAGTTCCTCCATCAGACCCTTTTTCCATACACATGCCCAATAGGTCTATAAAGCATAGGGGTGCAAGGCAGTTTCCCAGCAGGTATAGAGCTGCTGTTCTGTTCACTACCTCTTTATTCTCCTCCACATAAGAACTTCCTCTGGCTGGCACAGGAGAGCCACCCTCAGGCATTGGTGTTGGTTTGTTCTCTGTCTTGTTTGGAAATCAGGTGAAAGACTTTGATGTTCCTGCCAAAGGTTGGCATTACTTAGGAGCAGAATCTGTGGCCCCAGCCCTGGTTATAAAACTGGGGGGAGGGAGGGAGATTATTTGTTAAACTGGATGGAGTGGAGGAGGAGACATCAGCCACTTTGGGATTCCTAAATACCATCCCATATCCAAGGTCTGCCTCTATCTCACTTGCTTCCGGGCAAGTCCCACCTGTTAGCCAAGTCACCTAATTTATAGGACCCAGTTCTATAATAAGAACTAAGGAGCTGTAGTTATCTTGAGTTATCATTCAGATAACCGGGTAGAGTGATGGATTGCCTTTTTGCCCTCTTATGTTTCTGGGTTGTTGTTTGGCTTTTTTTCCCCTCCTAGGACCTCTCCTTGGGTATCAGGAATCCAGGAAACACCTATTCTGCAGAAGCTTCCCCCTCCTTCATACACTGGGGTCATGACCAAAGTGGGGTAGGAACGAGCCCATTGAAACACCATTCCCAGTTACACCTGTCTGGTTCTCCACAGGCTTCAATGTGGAAACTGTTGAATACAAGAACATCAGCTTCACAGTCTGGGATGTGGGTGGCCAGGACAAGATTCGGCCTCTCTGGAGACACTACTTCCAGAACACCCAAGGTATGAGGACCCAGGCTCAGAGTGAGGTTAAAGTATTTGGGGTTCATAGATAGAAAGATAAAAGCCATCTGTGCACAAATGCTTCCAGATAATGGCATCTAGCTTCATGTCTTGCTGCAGCTTCCCAGGGTGACGTAAGAGGGAGGACTAACATTTTTTCAGAGTGAGGAAGGAGATGGGGTTGAAGAGAAAGATGTGCAGCAGGTGCTCTACCTCCCCAGGTTTGATATTTGTGGTGGACAGCAACGATCGGGAGAGAGTAAACGAGGCGAGAGAGGAACTTATGAGGATGCTAGCTGAAGATGAGTTGCGGGACGCCGTGCTGCTTGTCTTTGCAAACAAACAGGTGGGAGCATGCTAGCCCCACACACCCCCAAAGTGGAAAAGGAGCCATGCTAAGCAGAGACGGGATGGAGCCTAGAGGGACCCATTTATGGCAGCTTTGTGAAAGAAAATGTCCCCAATTCTAGAAGTATGGAAGATGGTGGGAGCAGCCCATCTCTAGCCTTCCTTTTTCCTACCCCAGGCTTACTTAATGGATTTTGAGGCAGCAAGAAGCTGAGGCTCTAGAGGTTTTCAGAGTATACATGAATTACTTCAAGCTTCCTTTCTCATCACGTTAGCAGACCCACTTTGCCTGGAATCAGCAAAGTCCCTATTGCCTCACTCCTCTCATCCTTCTTGACCTACTCCTACAGGGTTGGTATCACCCAGCCTGTATGCCTATCATGACCAATATCTTCTCATTTCTAAAGATGTCTTAATTTGAGTATGAATTCCCTTGGACTTCTGCCTCTAGATGGTCTCTGTCCAAGACAGTTTTTTAAAAATATGTTCCTATTCTGACCATCTCCAGAATAGGAAAAAAAGGCATCCAAAGTGCCTTTTGTGAATAATGACAACAAAATGGCCCTAGAGTTCCTGATCCATTTTTTCCTCTCTTCTGTCCCCCAGGATCTGCCTAATGCCATGAATGCAGCTGAGATAACAGACAAATTGGGCCTTCATTCTCTGCGTCACCGCAATTGGTACATCCAGGCCACCTGTGCCACCAGTGGGGATGGGCTATATGAAGGCCTGGACTGGTTGGCCAACCAGCTCAAGAACAAGAAGTGAGCGCCAGCCAATGCCCATCCCCCACTTCCCTCCCAACATGCACCCACTCTCCACCCCATTGTAAGTGTGGTGAGGACCCCAAGTACCATGTCCACATGTCTAGCAAGAGCCTTGCCCACTCCCCAACAACTGACATGATTGGTCTTGTTTCCCAGTTGCTGTCCTGATGAAGATTTACTCCAATTTATTGGATCTAAAACAAAACAAAATAAGAGTGTTATGGTTTCATGGAGTGGCCCCCATTTTTTCACCACTCCCCCAAAGTTTTTATGGGGAGAGGCTTCTCTGCCTTTGCTTGATTTGGCTCTGATTGTTGTGCTCTTGGCACCCAAGTCCCCTCCTGTCTCCATAAGCCACTCCCTTACACCTTTGTCCCTCCCCCTCTGCTTCTACATGGAAATTGCACGGGCCTCTGTGTGTGTGTGTGTGTGTGTGTATATATGTGTGTGCGAGTATGTGTGTGCATGTGTGAGTGAGTATGAATGTATATAAGTGTAGAGAGAAATCTATAAGGGGGCCTGTGAGATGGACAGAGCTGGGGCAGGCCCAGGTCAGTGCATAGACTTCCCCTCCACTGTCTCTCTCACCTTGCCAAGGAGGAAGAAGGGGAAAAGGTTTGAGCTGGGTGGGCTAGGTTACCTGGGGAGTCTCTGTTGTCAGTCAGTCTGGACCGCTTTCCTCTGGTCTTCTGGCTGGTGAGTCTCTCATTGGTTTCCCTGAATGTGTGGCTTGCTTCTTCTGTTGTTAACCTTGGAGAGAGGATGTCTCACCCCTCAATTCTAGAATCTCCTACCAAGCATAGGGGTGGCTAAGGATAAGGACCAGGGTGGGGAATGGGTGAGGTAGGGAGGTAGAGAAAGCCCTGCTTTCCATTTTTTTTCTTCTTTGGTTGTTGGCAAGCAAAGATGCATGTTGGAGAAGTGACTCTTCTAAGACACCATGCCCCTGCCTCCATTCCCTGTTTCCATACTCCTACTGGGAGAACAGTTCACTCCCCCATCTCTGGGTCCACCCCATCCCCAGCAGTTCTGCTGGTCTCTCCAAGTCTAGCTGATTGGCTTAGTGGAGAGTGTAAAATAGGCTGCCTTTACCTCCTTCCTCTTCTCCACCTCCTTCCTCTTCTTCATGGCTTCTCTGAGCCCAGGGACCACTGATAGATGAGAATATTCTCATTTCTGGGCACTCAACCCTCCCCAATTTTTTCTGTTCCCCAGTTAACTTGTCTCCTGCACTCCACACCCTCATGCATAAGTCAGTCTGGATGCTGGAGTGTAGCTTGACACTGGAACAGCTAATGGAATTTAGGTGGGAATAGTGGGAGTCAGCCTGCCCTTGCCCCTTATTCTACTGGTGGTGTGTGTGTTTTGGTTTGTTTAAGCCCTGCTGCTACACCCCCTTTCAAGACTATGGGTATCAGACAACTAAGTTGTGATCAAGGAGGCCCTGCCTGTCTCCCCGAGGTTTCTGTGAAGCCTACAGCTGCTGTTTGAGCTCCTGTGTGTGCTGGCTGCGCCCTGAGCTCCAAGTCAGCCCCTGTAATCCACCCTTCCTCTAGAAAGTTGGGGCCTCCATGGGAATCTCTCCATAGCCTTCCCAGTGTAGAGCCTCTCTCTAGATAGGGTACTTTTTGCCATGCCCTGGAAAAGGAGGTCCTTACCTATTTCTGTCTGCCAGGAATGCTCTTCCACTCCCACCTTAATCCTCATTGCAGCAGATAAATCAGTGTGTTCTCTGGCCCCTTATTTTCCCCAGATTGAACTGTGAAGAGAGTTTCCTTGGGGATAGCTCCCCCTTTTGTCAGTTACTTAGTGACAATTTATTTGGGATGTGTTGGGCGTTTGCAAGTTGTCCTGCTCTCTGGGCTTTTGTGTGTTTGTTGGTGGGAAGGGGTTGGGGTTTCTGGTTTGTTTTTCCGTTTTAACAACTGTTCCCTGTCCCTGGGAAAGCATTAATACTTCTGTCTTTTGCTTTACATATTTGTCTCCCTTTCCTCTGACTGTTTTTTCACTGTCATTGCCTCTCTTTCGTCTCTTGTTTCTCTTTTTCTCCTCTTTCCTTCCTATATCTATCTCTGCTCTCTGCACTCCTGATTTTCTTTGGTTTCTCTGCACTTGATGATGACTTTGTCTTTCTAAAAAATTTCCCACCTTTATTTGCTCCCCGACCCATCCTAGCTTTGGGTCAGGCCAGATAGGCCAAACTGAAGATCTCATTCCATTCCCCTCCTTCTTTGAAGAAATGTGCCTGGGAGAGTAGGAAAACAGCTCTCTCAGCTGAATCCCAAAGCCTCTTTCTGAAAGGGTTTCTTTATAAGTAATGGCAATGATGGGACAGAGAAGGAGACCCCTTTGGAGGCAGGGCCTCCCTATGGAAACTCCCAAGGACATTGCTTCACACCCTGTACCTTTCTGTTCTGAAGACCCTCTCTCCCCAGCTACTTTGGAGGGCTGTGAAAAGATACTGCTAATGGCCTTGGCTGCTTTTGCCTCTGGGGAGCCTTCCTCCTTATCCCCAGGGTGGGGCATCATCTCGGCATTCCTGTTGTCCTGGATCTCTCTCCCAGGATTGGGCATTTCATTCGGATGAATGCTTCTTCCCTACCCCCCACTCCCATGGTGGGATTTAATTTTCTGTATTCTCTGGCTCCAGACTTCCCCTTCCCTGGGGTCATACCCCCAGCCCCCAAGTCTGTGTGTGGTGTTACAGTGTTTACTGCAGTTCTGAACTGGTTTTTCTCTTTTTTCCTCCTCTGGAATATAGATTGTACATGTTTAACAAACTCACCATCTCTCTTACTGCTCAAAATGTGGGATACGAGATGACTGTGACCCTGGTTGGATATTAAACATGTTTTATGTAGTTCTGGACTGGACCGCCCTCTCTTTCACATGTCGGCACGAGACACAGCTTTGGGCTGAGGAAGTTTCCAATTCCCACCCACATCTGTTTCTTTAGTCTTCCACAAATTGAGTAGAAGACTGCTGGGGTGAAGGCAGGGTTGGGGGAGTGGGGGGAAAGTTGTAAAGAAATGACTTCTGTCTCACTCCACCATAGACTGGGAGCAGAGGTGTCAATGAACAAATCAGGGCAGAATTTATAAGTTTGAGTGCATTTGGGCCTCCTTAATCTTGACTAGGTTAACTACCTTAACTCAGAGGCAGAGAGAAAGCTAGCCTGAAGCCAAGAACCCCAGCCTGGGTTCAAGTTCTGCCCCTGATATAGACTGACACCTGGGACCCTGGGCAAGTCACCTCAGAGTTCTCTATCAATGTTATCACAGGTCCAGTGCCCTGTCCATGTCCTAGTCATTAGCTTCATTGACATCTAGTTAACAGTTTTCCGATGGCTCCTATTGGAGGGAGAAAGCATTTTGATCTTTTCTACCCTCTTACCTGTGTTCCCTGAGGTACACTGTGTCTCCCTTCCCCCCACAGTAAGGGATTCTGGGAAATGCAGTAAGGATCTACTTTATGTCATACCACATAGGCTCTGTATCACCAAATATAGAAAGGAATGGTTTTGAGTTATACTGATGAGCTTTGATCCACTTTTTTTCCTGGGCGATCTCTTCTCCAAACTCCAACCTTGTCACCTCATTACTGGAAAGTCGTTTCTTCTTCAGAAACTCCACCACTGATGCCTGGGAAAGAGCCCTCCCCAAAGAGTTCCTGTGTTCTTGTGGGCCTCACCTCAGGGACATACACTGTCCTCTCACACTGAGCTGAAAGAGTGCTAGAAGCTCTTTGCTCATGGAAGGTGCCCTTTGGTAACCTTGACTCTGAGGCCTTAATGGCCTGTGCCGAACCAGCCAGGTTTTATTTTCCTTTAGAATGGAATGGATGGATAGAACCCGAAGAAGTGTTTGAGCTGATTCTCGGCACAATTGTGAAGTTAGGACTGTTTTTCTTCAGTGCCTCTTCCATCACCCTTCTCCCATCCCTTGTACTTCCAGTGTAACCCCCATTCAGGCACTCTAGTGCCTAGTTCTCTTATTCAACCAACCAGCTCCCACTTACTCCCAGGGCAGTTCTGTCTTAGAACCCAATCCGGCCAGTTCTCCTTGACTGCAAGCCAGACCTTGAGCACTACAGTCTTCTTTCTTTACCCCCCAAACAAAATTTGCCTATATTCTTCCTTCATTTTTCTTAGGGTCCTGCTCTCTGCTAATGTCATCACGTGATACAAGGCATTGATAATTTGAGTGTATAATCCTATCTGAACATCATCCTTACTGTAGAGCAAGGCTTTTGAGCAAATGATGCCTTGTGAAAAGGCACTACTTGCCTTCATTTCATACCATATGGTGGGGGTGGAAGGGTGGAGATGCCAGAAGGGTGACAGAGGAACTCCCCTCCCCTTGGCTGCTAGGTGGACCCTCCAGCCCCTTACTTCATTTTTCATTTAAACATTTATTATACCCTGGAGTAGAGACAGAAGGCTTAGATAATCCTAGATGATTCATAGCACCTATCTGGATAAGAAAAAAATTAGAATACACAATATGCACATGGAGAGGTGCAAAACAAAATGCTGTGGGAAGTTCGCAGGTCAGTCCTTGTTTGAAGGATCAGGGAAGGCTTCCTGGAGGAATGTGGCATTTTAACTGAGTTTTGGAGGATGGGTATATGCCAACAGTCAGAAGATGGGAAGATGTTCCAGGCATACAAGAATGCATGCTTAAAGGTCAAGAGGAGGTCATGTATGGGGTATGTAAATGATCTAGAAAGTAGTCTAGATTGAAGCATAGAATGCATAGTGGGGAGTACTAGTTGATATGGCTAGGATTGTTACCAAATTGGGGAGGACCTTTAAGTACTAAGAAAGGACGTTTGAACATTACTTGGCGGGCAACACGGAACTGTTGGGGATTTTTGAGCAGACATCCACGTATACATAAGGAGGTTTAGAAGATGAATGGGAATGGGGAAAGAGCAGAGGCCGGAAAACTTGTTAGTGAGCCAGTGGAATCGTCCAGATGGTCACGAAAGCCTCATCGTGTCTCCAGTTTCAACCTGGGATTACTAATTCTCTGTGTCCCCACTTCCCTTCTGTAGAGTCCTCCATTTCCTGAGGAATGAGGGCAGAGAGGTGTGTATGTCAAGTGTGGGTTGTGCGGGTCTAGACTCGTGAGTGAAACTTTCCAGTTTGCAACCCTACGAGAATAGGCCGCGCAATTGAGTCTACTACCTATGCCTAGCACTGTGCCAAGGGTTTAATGGACACCTACGCTCGGGTCAGGAGGGCCCAGGACTGGGGTGTCCTCTAGCCTTTCAGATACTCAGGGAACCCGAATGGGCTGGAGAGCTTGTGAATACTAGTGGCGAGTTCCTTCCCTAGCTGGTGGTGGAGTCTTTTAACCTTGAATGAGGTGGATGTCACACCGAGTAATAACAGTTATACGTGCCTTTGTGCTCGGTACTTCACAAATACCTCCTATCCTCCCCACAACTTTGGGAAGCAAGTACTATTAGTGATGGTATTTGCTCATTTGTGAAGAGGATGGGAGGAGGTGGAGGCAGAGTATTCTTCTCACTCTGCTAACGAGAGGGAAGGAATGAGGTTTGAATCTAATCAGGCCTGTTAGGCCCCATTAGACTCCAGCGGATCATGTTGGAAAGGTAATCTGCAAAGGTGTCTTTCAATGACTGTCTCTTTCCCTATCATGAGAAAGATAATCCTGGGGTAGAAAGAAAGGGAAGGGCCACCGTTATGGAAATAGAAGAGGCAAGCATATTGAGATAAGGAAGAAAAGTAGATGCTCCCTAGAAGCAAGCCTTGAAGAATGCTCATGATAGATCATGAGCCATGGGGAGACCTTAAAAGAAGAAAGAGCCAGGTAAAAATCTGGGACTGTTCCAATCTAGTTGGATTCCTTTCCTCAAGTTTCTCCCTGTTCTGGGCCATCCTACACACCGCTGGCCATTTTCCCTTAGTACAGATCTGACCCTGTGACTCTCCTACTCGGCCAACTCCAGTGGCTTCCTTTAGGATAAAATATAAAATTCTCCATTTAACTTATAAAGCCCTATACTACAGGGTCCCCATCTATCTTTCTAGCCTTCTTGGACATTACACCCTCACTCTGATCCAGCCAAATTGCCTTCTGTATTTTTTTATTTTTTACAAAGGCATTTCATTCTTTATGCCTGTGCCCTGGCCATCTCATATACCTGGAATGCACCTCCTTCCTAAGTCATACTGTCTCTCTTCCCTTTAATGCTCATGCACCATCTTTTGCATAAAATCTTTTCTGATGCCCCACAATCATTAGTGCCCTCTCTTCCAGATTATCTTGAATTCAGCTACGTGGCACAGTAGACAGAGTACTGGGCCTGAAGTCAGGAAGACTCATCTTCCTGAGTTCAAATCTGGACTCGGGCACTTAATTCTGTTTGTCTTGGTTTTCCTCATCTGTAAAATGAACTGGAGAAGAAACCACTCCAGGATCTTTGCCAAGAAAACCCCATACGGGGTCATGAAGAGTCAGACACAACTGGAAAGACTGAACAACAAAATATATTAACTTTATGTTCATGCTGTATATATTTTTATATGTACTTGTCTCCCTCGTTAGAATGTAAGCTCCTTTTGAGTAGGGATTGTTTCATTCTTTGTACTTGTAACTCCAACACCTAGCATAGTGCCTGGCACATAGTAAGAAGAGCTGAATAAATACTTGTTGGTTGATTGATTGGTTGATTGATTGAAGTGGGAAAGGAGAGAAGACAGATGGAGGAAAAGTTGAGATGTATGAGAATATAGAAATCTGTCCCTCAGAATAGACCAATATGATCTATCCCAATTAAGAGCCATTGGGGTGGAGGTGGGGGAACTTCAGTGGCTCAATGGATAGAGTGCCAGGCCTGGAGTCAGGAGTTCAAATTTGGCCTTGTTGCCTAGCCCTCACTGCTCTTTTGTCAATACACAATATTGATTCTAAGATGGAAGATATGGATTTGGGTTTTTTTTTTTTGTTAAGCTATTTTTTGGACAGGTTCTTGGTTAAGCAAGGACTGAGATTGGCCATATGTTTGGCACCATTAAATTGATCATTACGCACCCACTCTGGGGTTAGGCTAAGATTTAAAGTCCTTTAGCTAAGGGATAGGGGGCTATTTTAGAGAATTGGAACTTCTAGATTCCAGCCCCTTCCTGAGTTCTCAATGGAAAAGGCAGAGATAATTACAGGACAGGTATAATATCTGTCTCTACCTGCAGTCGCTCAGGCCTAGGACAATCAGAATTCTGAAGATGAAAGAGGACTTGAAATTTGTCTAGTCCAACCTGTGTGATCTGTGACAAGTTAACCCTTCTTTTTCCCTCATACTTGTTGGTTGATTGATTGAAGTGGGGAAAGAGAGAAGACAGATGGAGGAAAATTTGAGATATGAGAATATAGAAATCTGTCCCTCAAAATAGACCAGTTTTTCTCATCTGTAAAATGAAGGGCTTGGAGATGATCTTTAAAGTCTGAACTATATAAAACTGCTTTGGCCAAGCTGAGAAAATTACTACAATCCTGTAGGAAGATTATAGAAAGTTACAGGGAAGGACAAGGTTTCTTTCCTTCATAGGAGAAGGAATCCTGTTCCTGAGAATACTCTCTAGGAGTGGGTGATACCCTGGGGGGGATGATGGGGAGAAGGGGGAAGGAGGGTATACTAGGAGCTGAAACCCTAACCAGAATGGGCTCAGATTCATTTCCAGAGCGACTGGAATACAACCATTCCCTCTCTTTCCAGGGTGCAATAAAGACTTATCAGGCATCCACCCACTCCTAATCTTAGTATTGTTATGATTGTATCTATATTGGTTTCATCTGTGGGCTCCTGCTGCCCCCTGCTGATAGATATTGAAATCCCTGAACAAGAATAGGGATAATTAGCTGTTGAACTATCTCAAAAAGAGTGAACAGAGATTTTATCCATCAAAGATTTTAACTCCAGGAATCTCCCTCTTAGGGCTGGAGACCTATCTGATTTTTTTTTTTTTTGGTTTTCCTATACAGAGTGGCAACATTCACCTTTCTCCTTGAAGGACGGAAGGGATTTGGCGATGTTCTTTTCAGATACTGGGTATATAAAGCTCAGAAAACAGCAGGTAGTTCAGTTTAGTTATAATGTAGATTAAGGGAAGTAAGACTAGAAAGTTGCTTGGGGTCAGATTTTGAAGTGCTATGAATGAATGAATGAATGAATGAAGACATGCATACATACATTTATAATGTCTAGGGCAGCTAGATGGTGCAATAAAGTGCCAAACCTAGTCAAGAAGACTTCTCTTCCTAAGTTCAAATCTAGACTCGGATACTTACTTGCTGTGTTGCCTTAGTTCCTCATCTGTAAAATGATCAGGAGAAGGAAATGGCAAACCACTGCAGTATCTTTGCCAAGAAAACCCCAACTGACAACAGTAACAAAATTTACGAAGTCTATACTAATGACAAAGCACTTTGCTAAATGCTGGGGATACAAAAAGAAAATCTGAAATAGTCCCTACTCTCAAAGATCTCACTTTCTAGTTTGGGTCAGGGAGGGGAAGATAATATATTTTTTAAATGATCATGTCATATACCTTTCTGTATCCCCATGCCTACCTACCACAGTTACCTATCCTGGTGCCCTGTACACAGATACATAGCAAATGTTTATTGTTGACTTTCAGAAAAGGTTTACTCTTTTGGAAAAATTCTAGAATATATCATTTTTAGAAAGATGAAAATATCTGGTAAGTATATTCCAAATTCTTCCACCAAAAAAAAAAATTGCCTCATAATATATACTACCCACAACTCTCTCTAGCTTCTCAAAACAGAATTTTAAAGCAAATTTTTAAGCTAGGGAAAATAATGAACACTATTTCAATGCACTTGAAAAAGGAATGGAACCCAGAAATGAAGGAAAACCTAATAAAAAATGTGTTGACAATTTAGTTAGACTAGAATGATGGGAGTTGAAGTAGATAGATAGCATTAATACCTTCTGCCCAAGCTCCCATCTCTGTGATTGTTCTTCAAAGTCTAGTTCAAGTATGACCTCTTTTGGCCTCAGTTTCCTTGTCTATAAAAATGAAAGGATTGGTACTAAATGCCTTCTAATATTCCTTTCAGTTTTAAATCTATGATTTTCTGTTTCTTTCATGAAGCTTTCACCCCAGCCTCTATCTCATTTCAATTTGGTTCAACAAGCCATTTTTAAATGTAAAAGTAAGACAGCCCCATCCTTAAGAAGCTTACTTACTTTCACTCTCACTCACTCTCCCTCTCTCTCTTTCTCTCTCTCTCCCTTCCTCTACTTGTTTCCCTTTCTTCTTTCCCAGTCTGTATCACCATCTCTCCCACTTTCTCTCCCCCTCTCTCCATGCCTCATACACACATACTTTTCATGCTGCCAAGAGTGGAAGGAAGCACAATTGGGGAAGACTAAATGTTAGTTGGTGAAGGAAAGGTGCATTTGTTGTAGTGCCTTTCAGTTGGCTATCATCAGAAAGGTTAGATTTGACCCACCTTCCCTTTGGTTGGCTTGCACACCAATAGACAATCTCATACACCATAAGGGATGGAAGCACTCCACTTTGGAGACTACTCAAATAAGACTAAATTTCACAAGAAGACTAAATTTCACAAGAACACATGCAAAGTCTTACATCTGAGTTTAAAAACACAACTTCCAAGTACAGGATGTGGGAGGCAGTTTGAAAAAGATCTAAGCATTTTATTGGACTAGGAGTTCAATGTGAATCAATATTGTGATGTAACCAACAAAACAAAAAAGCCCCAACGTAGACTTTGGCTGTATTGAGGAAGCCCTACCATCCAAAATTGGAGAGGTGACAGTACTGTACCTCTAGCAGACCACATCTGGAATATTTTATTCAGTTCTGGGCATCACAGTTTTAAAAAGATAAGCTGTAGAGCTGAATATTAAATAGCTTTGAGGAAAGCCAACTAAGATAAAGATTAGCTGAAGGAACTGGGAATGTTTAGCCTGGGGAAGAAAAGGCTCAGGGAGAACATGATGACTATCTTCAAATATTTGAGGGACTGTGATATGGAAGGACTATGATCTCTTTGACCGCAGAAGGCAGAACTAGAAGCAATGGGTTGAAGTTTCAAAGAAACAAATTTGTGTCATGGAAACCTTCCTAATAATCTACAAAAGGGGGGCATCTGGGTAAACATGGCTGCAGTTTAGATGCAGGAATCTACCTCTCAGTGCCTACCTATATAGATTACCTCAAAAGACAGAAAAAAGACCCAAATTCATATGAATGAAGGGACTCCAGAGGAGAGCATAGAATTGAAGGTACATGGGATTGGGGCTTTCCCACACTATAAGGAGGTGAAATAGCTTCCACCAAAATGTGAGCTGATCTACCCTCCCCCACCCCACCTATGGAGCCAGTGCGCTAGATTCAGAGCCAGTGAGCTAGAATCAATGAGTATGAGGCACCTATAGGTCCTTGGCAGCTGACTAAGACCACCAAAGACCTGCCCCTGAGAGCAGTAGCTAGAGTTGAGACCCCAACAGGTTGAAGAGCACAGACCTTGGGTGAGGTGATTGCACAGAGAAGGGCTGCAAACAGAAGCTCCAGAGACTCAAGAGGTGGCCTTGGGCAAAAACCTCACTCCTTAGCCCCATACACAGGGAACCTGCCCTCCTCACTCAGATTTCTGACTGGAAAGGGAAGGAAAAACCATCATAGTGCTGGCAAAAAAACACCCAGGAAAAACAACTTCCCAACACCAAGAAAAACAAGGTGGCATTGACCCTGGATAATTTTTTATGGAGGAAAAATCCAGACTACAGAGGAAATAGCAGAAGAGGATTTACAAATAAATGCATCCAAACCTTCCAAAAAAAAAAAGGAAATTGGCTATAAGCTCTTGAAGAGTTTAAATTGGAGCTTATCAAAAAGATGGAAGAACACTGGCAAGAAAAGTGGGAAATAATTCAAAAAGAAAATAACAGGTGAAAAGACAGGAACTCCCAATTGGAGAAAGAAGCCCAGAAATCAAATAAAATGATAAATAAATTAGAGACCAAAATTAAACAGCTGGAAGCCATGAAAAGCAGGATAGACCAAACCAAAAAGGAAAATTAAAAGATTATAGCAGAAAACCAGTCTTTAAAGACCAGAATTGGGCAATTAGAAGCCAGTGATCTTACAAAACAGCAAGAATTAATAAAGCAAAATCAAAAGATTGACAAAATAGAAGGGAACATGAAATATCTCACTGAGAAGATGACTGACCAAGAACAAAGGTCTAGAAGAGACAATTTGAGAATCATTGGTCTACCTGAAAATCCAGAAATAAACAGTGATATTGACATCAAACAAGAAATTATCCAAGAAAACTGCCCCAATGTTCTTGAACAAGAGGGAAAAATAGACACTGAAAGAGTTTATAGAACACTCTCTACACTAAATCCTAAAAAGACAACCCGTAGGACTGTAATTGCCAAATTTAAGAGCTTCCAAGCTAAGGAAAAAATTTTACAAGAAGCCAAAAAGAGACAATTCAGATATCAAGGAGCATCAATCAGGATCACACGAGATCTGGCAGTTTCCACACTAAAGAACCAAAAGGCTTTGAATATGATATTCAGAAAGGCAAGAGAATTGGGTCTTCAACCAAGGATCACCTACCCATCAAAACTGACTATATACTTCCAGGGGAAAGTATGGGCATTCAACAAAATAGAAGATTTCCAAGTATTTGTAAAGGAAAAGACCAGAACTAAGCCGAAACTTTGATATCCAAATACAAAAATCAAGAGAAACATGAAAAGGTAAATAGAGGGGAAAGAAAAAAATTTGTTTTTATTGAAATTTTCTTCTTTAAGGTCTTCCATAAGATCAAATTGTTTATATTAATATATGGGAAAATTTTATTTGTAATCCTAATAATCTACAGAAGGGAGCTGACCTGCCTCGGTATGCAATGGATTCTCCCTCAGCATCGTTTGGACAGCCACTTGTTGGGTATATTCATTTTGGTTATGAGTTGGGCCAAAGGTCCCTTCCAACTCTCAAATACTGTTTCTCTGAGAGTGATGAGAAGGGGGAAGAGGGAAGTAGTGTGAGAAAAGACGGCGCTGGAGGAAGATTCTCAGAGCTGCCCTGGGGCCATTTCCTCCAGTGTTTTTGCTCCAGAACATCCTCAAGTCCCTGGCCAGTTGCTGGGTACCAACCAGGTAGGAGGAGCCAGGCTTCCATTCAACCCAATCCTAAATGGAAACTGACCTCCACGCTTCCCAATGAATTCTTTAAGGAGAAGAGAGCATAGAAATGGCCCAGAAACTGTGGGCTGCTGGACTGAGCGGTACTTTTCATGGAACCCTCCCCCCTCCCCAACAAACCTGGCTTAGGCGGGGGTCCAGAGGCCACCAAGATCTCTAGCGGCTGGTTTCTTTGTTTTGTTTTTAATTCTTGTGTTTCTTTTCTTTTTTCTTTCTCTCTCTCTCTCTCTCTCTCTCTCTCTCTCTCTCTCTGTCTCTTTCTCTCTCTCTCTCTCTCTCTCTCTTTTTTTTTTTTTTTGCTGAGAGGGGGGTTGGGTGAGAAGGACCTCCCCCTTGCCTTCTCCAGGCGGGGAGGGAGGCGGGGCTGGGCCCAGGGAGGGGTGCCGGAGGAGGAGCCCGCCCCGCCCCATCCCGTCCTGCTTGGCTGGGGCTCCCAGGGCTCTCAGCTCTTCTGCGTTGCCGCCCCCCCTGGCCGCGCGACCCAGTGCCCACGCGTGCCCACGCACCACGTCCCGCCATGGCCCCCACGTTCCTCCTGCTCCAGCCCCCGCCCCCGCTGCTGCTGCTACTTCTGCTGCTGCTGGGAAGCTCAGGAAGCCTCGCTGAGCCTGGGGATGAAACCGAAAGTTCCGTCCGGACTCTCCAACTGGAGACCCTGGTGAGAAGGGGCCCGAGTCCCCCCGCGCCTGTACTCCGGGCCCCTCCTCCTCCAAATCCAACTCGGGAAGGGGGTGGGGGAGGCGGGGCTCGGGGCTCCCTGGATTCCCGGGGGAGGAGGGAAGGAGCTCCGGGCTTCCCCTCCTCCCCGGCCCCCCCAAGCTTTGCCTCCCGTCCTCCTTCGTAGGTCGAGCCCCCGGAGGCCTGTCGCGAGCTGGCTGCCTTCGGAGATACGCTGCACATTCACTACACGGTGAGGGGCCAGTCGGGCTTGGGAGTGGGGCCCCACAGAAACACGTCAGCTTTGGCTGGGACACGTGGCGAGGGGGTGCGGGGAGTGGGAGCCGACCCCTCCCGGCCCTCCTGGCGCACGTGGCGGGAAGGGCCCTCCCACCCCGGGGCCTCGGGTGGGGGGGGGGGCGTAGTGAGGAGGAGGGTGAGCCTTGTACGGGCTTCCCGTCTGCCCTCCATTGGCTTGGCAGAATGAGCCCGGGGCTGCCGCCTCCCAGGGGGTCAGGTGCCTTTCGGCCAAGGCATGGGGGGTGCATCCCGGGGGGGCTGACGAAGGCTTCTCTCCCAGGGCAGCCTCGAAGACGGACGCATAGTTGACACGTCCCTGTCCCGGGATCCCTTGGTCATCGAGCTCGGCCAGAAGCAGGTCATCCCAGGTATGCGGGATTGGGGTTTGGCCCCCGCTTGTGTCTAGTCCCCTTCTGCTGAGGTGCCCCGGGATTCCGTCCGGCCTTGGGCCTCCCCCCAAGTCTGGGAACAAACGGGGGGGGGGTGTCCCACCCAGAAGAACCGCTTCTGGAATGGGCTTCCTCCGGGTCTTGTGAGGAAGGAGCCTGCCCAGCCGAAGGGGCTGTCACTGAGGGAGCGGAAAGGAGTGGGAGAATCTTTGACCCCACTTCCCTGTCCATTCAGTCCTGTCTTTTCCCTGGTTGTTTTCCTGCCATTGCTAAGGCCTGGAGCAGAGTCTGCTGGACATGTGTGTGGGGTGAGTCTTTGGGGGTTCGGGGGGAGGGTCCCCAGGACCGTCTGTTCTTCTGTTCCTGAACCCTCAAATGAAGACAGCCATTGCAGTCATTGAGTGGGGAGGCACCCAGGGGCCCGCAGATGTCTCCCTTTCTTCCCAAGTGTTTCATGAGAGAGCCCCGGGGGAGCTGTCCGCTCTGGTGGAGTCCTTCTGGTTAGGGAGCAGGACTTCAGCCCGCTTTGACCCCTGTTCCCTCCCCTAGAGAGAAGCGGAGAGCCATCATTCCCCCTCACTTGGCCTATGGAAAACGTGGATTCCCCCCCTCCATCCCAGGTAACCACGCCGGCCTCCCTCCCAATTCAGAGTTCCTGCGTGCTGCGGCTGCTGGGTTCTTGGGGGGCCATGCCTGGGGCCTCTGCTTTTCACCTCTCCTTGGCTTGGCCTCTGGGAGCTTTCGGCAGGGCCGCCAGCCTGCTCAGCCCGAGTTTCCAAGTTTCTTTTCCCATCGGCCACTTTTCTCTCCCAAACAGCCTCAGGACACGGGCAGGCGGCTAGAAATGATCCTCAAAACCACGGCGTGGACCTTCGTTTTTAAACTCTTGCTTTGCGAGGTCCTCGCCTTCCCTTGGACTTGTTCTCCAGCCTCACTGATTTGTGCTCCGCCTGTCTTGGAGCATCTCTTACTCTCCTCAGCTCCTCCCGAGCCCTCTCTTTGGTTGCTAAACCACCATGTCTCTTCTCGGCCCCGACATCCTCCTTAGCCTTTTCCCTTCTATTCTGAATCCCGACGTTCCTAGGAAGTCTCCAGGATTCTAGCGTCCATGTGGGATGTGCTCAAGTCATTCCTTTCTAGCCACTTTCAGGGGTGCCAATGATGCCACCCATTTGACGGTGCTTGGAGGGGAACCTGACAAACGCCCAGTTTTGAGCTCCCTGGCCCCGAGCTAGCCTTCCAGGCGGTCCGGAAGGGGGCCGTTTCTCCTCTTAGCACCACCAGTTTCTGCAGACAGCCTGTCATTTCTTCCGCTGGCCTAGACTTAGGGACGATGAGCAAAACCGTTCACGTTTTCCTTGCCTCGCTTGCTTGGCTTCGCGGTGGCCCCCGTCTTCCTTTCAGGTTCTGAGGGTTTAGTGACTGACCCTACAATCCTATCTGCCTCCCCAGGGGATGCAGTGCTGCAGTTTGAGGTGGAACTGATCGCCTTGGTACGAGCCAGCTACTGGCAAAAGCTGGTGAAAACTCTCTTTCCTCTTCTGGGCATGTGTCTGGTACCAGCCCTGCTGGGTCTCATTGGCTACTACCTGTACAGCAAAGCCAGCAGCCCCAAGATCTCTAAGAAGAAGCTTAGAGAGGAGAAGAAAAACAAGAGCAAAAAGAAATAAAAGCTCTTCCCTTTTATTCACTTGTTCCTTCCGGGCTGCTTTTGTAAGGGGGATGAGAGTGGGCAGTGATTCAGAGTCAGGCCTTGGGGAGGAGGAGGCATGTGAGCACTCCTTCCCCATCACTTACTCTTCTTCTCATTTTCCATCCCGAACTCAACCGTGGCTTTTCCCATTAAAAAGCTGGAACCAGAAGGTACAGGGCGCCTAGTGGCTCCCCAGGATCCTCCGTACGTTGCTTGGGGGCAGGGTTATAGAAGGGGACTTCTTAGTCAATCTATTAGAAAGGGGGACCCCCTTTAAAGTGCTCTCCCTTGAGCGTGACCCCCACCAGCGTCTCCAAAAGAAACACGCCCAGGATCTTCATGGAAACCTTTAATATCGAGGGAGGGGAAGCATTCGGGATTTAGGGAGAGCCTGAGGACATAGTGGAGGAGGAGGTTCTTGCAGCATGTGGACGTGGGCTCCTTCGATGATGTTATAGACCTGATCCCGCACTATGTTCTCTTTGGGGGTTGGGGGGATGTTGCTGCGGTTGTTGACAATCAGGAGTGGGTTGAGCTGGCTCATCACTTCATCGCTCACGGAGATGCTATCTAGGTACTGCTTGAGCATCTGCCTCAGCTTCTCGTTGGTTTCCAGCAGCTGGGTCCGCCTTCGCTCTAGGCTTAGTTGCTCTAGCTTCACCTTGTTATATCTTTTCCAGAAATTCTCCAAATTTGTGTAGTTCTCCATCAACTGGGAGTTTTGAGGGGAGGGAGGGAAAAAAAGGGCGAAAGGAATGCTTTTTTTTTTTACCATGGCCCAGAATCCCTTTTCCCTTTCTTCCCCTCCTGATACTTTACCTTAGCAAGCTCTATTGTGGGCTCCTCATGAGCATTTAACTCCACTTCCTGCAGTTCCTCCTCTGTCAACATGGTGGCATAGAAGGGCAGGACCTTCTCCTCCTCTGTCTCAAACTTCCTACATATTTCAGCCAGTTTGAGGATGCACTCGCCCTGCAGGAAGGAGGAAGGGGATGACGAGTTAAAAAATGGGACTGGAGAGGGAAGAATGGGAAAGGCAACACTGGGGGAAGTGGGCAAGACGGTCCTCCTCCGCCCCTACCTTCTCAACAATTTTCTTCAGGGCTTTGAGGGTGATGTTACTCTCCCAGGTCAGCTTGGCCAGGCTGTGCCGAGCCACTCCCCGGGCTTGATTCATTTGCAGTTTGAGTTTCTGGAGTTGCATGTGGACCAGGTCTTTGTCTTCACGGATATGTCGGTTCTGTTCCTCGTTCTCACGGGTGTGCACCATGAGCTTGTTCCGTAGGATAGCGATGGAGTCCTGGTGAACAGAGAGTGAATCAAAAACCTCAGAGCTAGCAACGTCATTTTGTAACCCTGCAAAAACAGGCCAGAGGAGAGACGAGTCCCCACATCTAAGTCTCGAATAGAGGAGTGTGGTATGGTCCTAAAAAGTGTCAAGATGCCCAAACTCAGGATGCACCGTGGCTGTTGAAGAAAACTAAGGACAACAAAAAGAACTTTTATAGTTAATAGTGGACAAAAAAGATTGACGAGAGGATAGGAGCTTTGCTTCAGGTAGATGGAACATTGGTAACTGGCAAAAGAGAGAAAGCAAAGCTGCTCAGTTACTCTTTTGTTTTCAGTTTTCTCTGTGAAAGAGGCTGGACCATGGCACTAGAAATGATCTCTCCAGAAGGACTAACATCAAGCTGATGAGCAAGCTACATCAGAAAACTTTAAGGGGATACTTACTTGGTGGTTTCAAGATGAACAACCTTCTTGGTCCCCAAAGACCCAGCAAATGTGAATGATTTCTTTATTAATACTTGAAAGATCACAAAAAATGGGAGAAGAACCACAGGATTCCAATGGCAAACATCCCAAGGTTGCAAACTATAATGCAGTGAACTTGACTCAAAATTCTTTTTTTTAAGTTAAATTAAATTTTTTTTGACTCAAAATTCTTAAAAGGATCATAGTTGGTGACTATCCCAAAAAGGAAACAGATTTTAAAGAGTAAGCATTCCCTTAGCAGGAACAAGTTATACCAGATTAGCCTCATTTCCCTTTTTTTGGACAGGTTTACTACACAAATAGAGGAGGAGAGTGCTGCAAAAATAGTTGGCCTAGACGTCAGCAAAGCTTTTTTTTTTTTTTAACCCTTACCTTTCATCTTAGAATCAATACTATGTATTGATTCCAAAGCAGAAGAAGAGTAGGCAATGGGGGTTAAGTGACTTGCCCAGGGCCACACTGTCTGAGGCAAGATTTGAACCCAGAACTTCCTACTCTCAATCTTCTGAGCCCCCAGCAAAGCTTTTGATAAAGAATATCAATTCTGCTATTGTAGAGAAAATGGAGATATGTAGACTAGAAGATCACAATCAGGTGGTGTCAGAACAATAGTTCAATGTTAGCATGGCAGGAGGTTTCTAACAGAGTGCCTCTTAGCTTGGTGCTGTTTAATATTGTAAACTATTTGGATAAAAGCATTATTATGATATTCTCATCAAATTTTCAGATGCCACAAAGCTGAAGGGATGAGTTAACAAAATAGAATGTAGAAATGATCCCCCCTCCAAAAAAAAAACAAAAAACTTGACAAACTCAAGAAGGAATTCTTAAAATGTAATTCATGAATCTCCAAGGTAGAGCTAGGTTTCAAGGCATCTGTAAACTTGGATGGGGGAAAATTATGTGTTTATTTTTACTAACTACTCACTGAAATTCAACATTTCCTTCATTATAAATGTAGGAAATAAATATTCTGAGAAGGGGTCCATCCATAGGCTTCACCAGCCTGCCAAGAGAGCCCATGACAAAAAGTTAAGCATCTCTGGGCACATTGGGCTGAATCTATTAAGTTGAAATTAAATAGGGATAAGCATAAAGTTTTGCAATTGGGGACAAAAAAAAAATCAACTCCATGCATCTAAGATAAGGCTATCCAACAGTTATCCAAAAATGATAAAAGGATCTGGCTGCAAGCTCAACAGAAGAAAAGAAGTAATCATCCTTCTGCACGCTGCCATTGTCAGGCCTCATCTAGAGCATCGGGTTCCATTCTGGGCTCCTTGCTGAAGAAGGTCATCAGTAAACTAGAAAGGGTCCAGAGGAGGGTGACCAAGATGGTGAAGGGCCTTGGACTTAGGTGAAGAACTGGGCATGTTCAACCTGGAAAAAAAAAGGCTTGGGGTGTTTGTGATATCTATGTTTGTTTATGGGTGGAAGTTACAAAGAGTTCAATGAAGGCTTGATAATCAGGAAACTTTCCCAATAGAGCTAACCCAAAAGTAGAATGGGCAGCCTGCAGAGGTGGTAGGGCTCCCTCTCTTTGCAGAGTTCCAAGAATCTGGACACCCAGCCTTGGTTGTTATAGTAGACAGTCCCTTGTGTGGGGCTTGGACTAGAGGGCTCCTTACAAAGTCTGTGATTTTGTGAAAGGAACAAGAAGGGTCAGACACACAGACTGGGAATTTCTGGCTAATGGTGCCCACCTGTATTTTCTGTATTTTTTTCATCTGCGCCTCTATCTCTTTGGAGCTCTTCTCATCCCTTAACTTCAAGGTCTCAAAGGCAAGCTTCCTGTCTTCTGTGGCATCAGTATAGTTCTTGAGTGCCTCCTGGAACCTTCTCCACAGATCTTCTACTGTGGTTTCTAATTGCATTCGCAGAAAGTGCTTCTCTTCCAGGTTCTATGAAATGGCCCAGAAATAACCAGCATGTCATACACATTGCTAATGCTCCCTCCTCTTCCCTAATAATTGCCACATATACAGACAGTCCCGGGATGTTGAACTGTTATGTCATTGTCTTATTTCAGCCTTGGCAGAAGAGAAAATAGAGACCTAGGAATTTTGTTTTAAACCCTTACCTTTGATCTTAGGCAAACGGTAGGCAATGGGGGTTAAGTGACTTGTCCAGGGTCACACAGCTAGGAAATGTCTGAGGTCAAATTTGAACCCAGGCCCTCAATTCACTGAGCCCCCAAGACATAGCTAGTATCAGAGGCAGGATCAAAACCCATATCTTCCCTGCTCCAAAACTAGCTTTTTTTTTTAAACCCTTACCTTCCGTCTTGGAGTCAATACTGTGTGTATTGGCTCCAAGGCAGAAGAGTGGTAAGGGCTAGGCAATGGGGGTCAAGTGACTTGCCCAGGGTCACACAGCTGGGAAGTGTCTGAAGCCAGATTTGAACCTAGGACCTCCTGTCTCTAGGCCTGGTTCTCAATCCACTGAGCTACCCAGCTGCCCCCTCAAAACTAGCATTTTATCTAACAACTCTGTCACTCTGCCTCTGCTTTCTCTTAGCATTGCAAAAGTATGCTCAAGTGCAAGTCCAGGAGACTTAGGTTCTACTTCTATCATCAGCTATAAAAAACTTAATTTTCTTGGGCCTTAGTTTGCCCATCTGTTAAAGGAACCTTAAAAAAAATATTTCTCACTTCTAAGATTCGAATATGATTGACGGCTTTCCTTTGTCATCCTCTTCATCTCATTTCCTGGCTTCCCTGGTGTTCTTCAAGTCTCAACTAAAATCCCACCTTCTACAAGAAGCCTTTCCTGATCTCCCTTCATTAACAGTGCCTTCCTCCTGCCCTTAGTTCCCACTTATCCTGTTTACACTGAGCTCGAGACGCTCAGTCTGAACTCCTTGAGTGCAGGGATTGGCTTTTTGGGGGGCAGGGAGAGTACCCTTTCTTTTTGAACACAGTAGGCACTCAACAAATACTTGTAACTTGGGGTTGATTTTATTCCTCCTATTTGTTAGCCTGATGTAAGAATAAAGAATACGAGCTTCCTCTTTCGTCTAATTTTCCTGATAGTCAGAGGCCAATGCCTGGTAGCAGAGTTAGAGCTAGGATCGGCAGCAGAAATGATAATAACTCTGTGGATACTTGAAGTATTTATTAAGAGCCTGGGAAAAAGAAAGGATTTCTTCCATCTCCAGTTGTCTTGGGCAAGCCTCACTGGCCTGCCCCACTATACCTTATTTTTGAGGTCATCCCACATGCTTTGGAACTCGAGCTTAGCTTCATATTCAGTTTCCGTGAAGTTCTGCTCCATGGCCAGGAAAACATCCTGGAGGTAGCGCATTTCTCTCTCATGTTGTTCAATGATCATCTTCCTGTGGGATTTACACAGAAAAAGGAAAAACCAAATGATGCAGGAAGTTCCAAAAGGGAGACTCATGCCAAGAGCTGCTTAATAACTTCAGACAAAAATGAACTTTGGAATCCACCTCCTAGTCCATATATACACCAGGTGACTCATTTAATTTTTGTTTATTTGTTTATTTTAAGCCTTTACCTTCCATCTTAGAATTAATACTATGAAAATTTCCCAATGGTGAAATTTCCAACATTTATAAGTCTAAGGAATTTTAAGGTTTACAATATTGGTCCCAAGGCAGAAGAGCGGTAAGGGTTAGGCAATGGGGGTTAAGTGACTTGCCCAGGGTCACACAGCTGGGAAGTGCCTGAGGCCAGATAGGTGACTCATTTAAACTAAAAAAATTCTGTCATTTTATTTAGTTGTTTTCAGCCACGTCTGACTCTTCATGACCCCAATTGGGGGGTTTTCTTGGCCAAGATACTGGACTGATTTGCCATTTCCTTTTCCAGTTCATTTTACAGAGGAGTAAACAGAGGCAAACAAGGTTAAGTGACTTGCCCAGGGTCAACGAGCTAGGAAGGGTCTGACTGATGAGTCTTCCTGACTCCAGGCCCTAAGCTCTATGACTGCCTACTGAATGAAAATCACTCGACTGGCCGTGACACAGGAAGGTCTCTGACCTCACAGCGTTGACATAGGAGGCAGCACCTGAGAAGAGCTCCAGAGAGGGCACAGACCAATTCTAAAGGGCAGAGGCAGGAGTAAGCATTTCTGGGTAGATTATGGGGGGGGGGCTGTTAGCTGGGCCTGGAGGAGGACTCGTAGAGATGTCCTGCCAAGGAGCAGGTGGAACAAGAACAAAGGGGCTAGTTCCAAGGCTGGGTAGAACACCAGGTTCTTGTAAGGGAGTCCTGCGAGATAAGGTTGGAAATGTACATCGGAGTCAGCTTGCCACGGCAGCTGACTTAGTGTGGACTTTGCCCAGTAAGCCATGAGGACCTAGCAAAGACCTGGAAGAAGAAAAAAGTAAAGTACTCCAGCCGGGGCACCTGAATATCCTCCCTTTTATAGCCACTTCCTGAAATGTCACGCACCTCGTCAAAAGGAAGAACAATCCAGCCAAACCGACGGACAGAGGGACATTTGCCAGTCCAAAAATGGGTGCCCCAATCACTTAGCCCCCCCCCCCCCCCTTGACATCCAGCCCTTCCTGCTCTTCGTCCTTGATTCTAAGGTGGAAGGCGAGGTTTTGTTTGTTTTTTAATGGTGTCCATTTAATGGATCAGCCAAGATGGCGCTGTAGGAGAAGGCAGTTCAGGGCAGGGAATGCTACCCTAAGGCAGTCCACAGAAAAACTGAAGAAGAAACCATAGTGGGTTATCTTTCCAGCCCAGGGTCTCAACATGGGCTACAGGTAAGTGACTGGAGCAGTACCTGTGGAATGAGGGGGGGGGGGGGGCTGGGAGCAGAGCTGGGCTAGCATTGGGAAGAAGCCCAGAGCTCCATCTTGGACTCAAAGTCTGGGGTGGGGAGCAGGGGACCAAGACCTGAGACACAAGAGCATCCAAACTCATCTCAGACTCGACCTCCAGGGCAGGCGAGCAACAAACATGGAACCTGCTAAAAGAATATGGAAGACTGCTAAAAGAATGACTAAACAAGAGCCATTACGAAGCCAGTGATGCTCCACAGGTGGAGAATAACGCCAAATTATTTCTGAGAAAAGTCTTAAAGAAAAATGTCGTCTGCCTCCATGCATATTTAGAATTCCCAAAAGATGGTACAAGAATTTTAAATGATATCCTATGAAAAATGAGAGAAATGGAGAAAAGCACTAGAAAAGAAATGAGAGTTGGGGAGGAGAGACTTTTGAATATTAATATGTTTTTAGAAAACATTTTACAGATAAAAAAATTAACCTTCATTTAAAACATGATTAAGTTCCATGATTGTAATGGAATACTAGTACCCTAGAAGAAATGGTGAGGAGGAGGATTTGGATAAACATGGAAAGAGCTACACAAATTGATGTAAGAGGAAGTGAGCAGAACCAACAGAACGCTGTATACAGTAAGAGCAATATGGTGTGATGAAGACTTATGGATGAGGTTGCTATCCTTGGCCATCCATGGTGATCTGGGACAATCCCCTTGGCCTCGTGATGAAAAATGCCATCTGCCACCAGAGAAAGGTCTGAATGTAGACCAAGATAGTATATTTCACTTCCTTCAGTTTTTTAGGTGGGGTTCAAGTTCTCTTCCATAAAATGACTAAGATGGAAAAAAATGTTTTACATGATTGCACATGTAAAATTTATATCTGATTGTCATCTCAGGGAAAGGGGAAGGAGAGAATTTGGCTCAAAATTTTTTAAAAACAAAGGTTAAGTGGATGGAGAGCCAGGCCCAGAGACTAGGTTCAAATCTGACCTCACACTTCCTAGTTGTGTGATCTTGGTCAAGTCACTTAGCCCCCATTGCCCAGACCTTACTGTTCTTCTGCTTTAGATTCATAGTATTGATTCTAAGATGGAAGGTAAGGGATAACAAAACAAAACAAAAAACTATAAAGGTTAAAAATTGTTTTTACATGTAATGGAGGAAAATTATAAATATGGAAAATAAATAATAATAGTTAAGTTCAGAATTCTCTCCTCATTCCTGACCTTCCCCCTTCTTTAGAAGGCAAGAAATTTGATAGCAGCCATAAATGTGAATTCATGTAAAACATTTCCATATTCAAAAGACAAATGAAGTTGTTTAAAAGTATGCTTCACTCTGTATTCAAAAGTCATCAGTTCTCAGGATATTAACATCTTAGCACAAGAGGTACAAAACTGTACCAAAGTAACAGTTTCCCGGAATATTAGAATGGATCAAAATGACTCCATGAGAGTGTGAATGCTAAATGAAGCAAACTTGTTATTAAACTTTCTTTATTTGTCTGGTTTAAAAAAATGACTCCATGAGAAAATAAATAATTTAAAGGCAAAAAAATGGAAAACAAACCAAAAAAAAAAAACCAAACCCATAAGTTAACTACTATGAAAAACAACTGACTTGGAAAACACATCAATGAAAGAATTTTTCCAATTATTGGAATATCTGAAGGCTATGATTGAAAAAAGAACCAAGACATTCTATTTTTAAAAATCATGAAAGGCAAAATGAGAATGGGAAAAATCTGCCCATCACTTCCTGAAAGAAACCCCAAACTAAAAACTCCCAGGAACATCATAATCAAAATCCAGACCTTCTAGACCAAAGAAAAAATACTACAAGCAGCTGGAAAGGAAGGACTCAAATCCCTCCAGGAACCATAGTCATCACCACTCATTGCCATTGCCATTGGTCATTTGCCTTTCGTGTAATGTCTTCTTTTATATTATTGCAGTCTAATTTATGAGGCAGCATGACGTAATGGATAGAAAGCAGACCTTGCAGTCTGGATGATTTGGGCTGAAATCTTCCCTCTCACATATATTGCCTATGTTGTCCTCTGCAAGCTACACGCTTCTCAGTACTCTAAGCAAATCTCTGAGGCCATAGATTGCAGAGGCAGAGGGAGTTTCCTCACCCAGGAGTCCCCTATATCAGTGAAATCACAGGTGTGTAATCCTGAAGCCTCTCTTTTCCCCAGACCAAATATGGTACATCTTGGTCTTCTCTAAAGAACATTAAAACAAGCATTTGAGGTTTTGGCTGTGGGTAAAAAGGAGTCGTGTCTGGTTGAACAAACTCAGAAATTTTGCTACCATTGAAAATAGCGTACATAAATGAAAAGGGGCTTTCTAGGGGCAGCTGGGTGGCTCAGTGGATTGAGAGCCAGGACTAGAGGGTTCAAATTTGACCTCAGACACTTCCCAGCTGTGTGACCCTGGGCAAGTCACTTAACCCCCATTGCCTAGCCCTTACCACTCTTCTGCCTTGGAACCAATATACAGTATTGATGCTAAGATGGAAGGTAATGGTTTAAAAAAAAGGGGGGGGGGGGACAGCTTTCTTTCTACTGTAATTACTATAAAGCCAAAATAGCCAATCTTGGCCAGTGATGGGAAAATGATGACCAGCAAGATCGATGACAGTATATACAGTATTTTCAAAATAATTTTGATATATTTTGTTTTTGTGTCACCTTCACCTTCCAGAGAGTCTAAAGAATAAAAAATACATTAAGGAAAAAATACATTGGGGAGACCCATTCAGCTGGAATGGGCTCTGAATCATTCCTCAAAGTTAATTTGTTTCCAGTTTATTGTGCCTTATTTTGAAAAGCTTTATATTTTTAAAAAGTCTAGCACACACCTCATTATAGCTATTATTATAAACTAGGACAGTATAAGTGAAATAATCCATAAAGAAATTATTACATTTACTGTTTGCTTGAGATATTTGTCATAAAATCTGCATAAATTCTTAATCTTATTTGAATAAAATGAGCTAAGAAAATCATTCATGTAGGTTGTTTTATGAAAATTGGGGGGGCCACAATTCTTTAATTTTAAAAATGGGGGGAGCCCACTGCTACACTAAGCTTGGAAACTGATTTCTGTGGCCCTTCTCTCTACCAGTCCTCCCATGGCTCTGATTACTCCTTATTCTTCAGTGGTTTCTCTTCATCCTCTGTGTAAGAAATACGTTAGGTTCTGTTCCTTCGTAGCGAGATGATAAAGGCGACAGAGCACTGGGCCCAGAGGCAGGAGGATTCAAGTTCAAATCCAGGCTTAGACACTTCCTGATGTGCAGGACCCTGGGGATAATAGCAATACCTACCTTTCAGGGCTGCTGCCAGGATCAAATGAGAGAATATTTCTAAGGCCTTTCGCACAGTACCTGACACGTAGTAGATGTTTAAACAACAAATGTTTCTTTCCTAGAAATAATGCTTTCCTCCTTGAATCTTTTATGATAAGTTTGACTTAGGACATTCTAACTTGTATCATTTTGTATGCTTTGTTCTGTTCTGATCAAGGCATCATGTGTTACCCTTTTATTTAGACTGCAAACTTCTTTATATATATATTATATATATATATATTAATTCTGGTGTGTATATTAAATATTATATGTGTACTATATGATACATATAGAATTACATATATATGTATATATACATACCCTGCCTTCTGTCTTAGAATTAATACCAGTTATTTCAAGGCAGAAGAGCAATAAGAGTTAAGCAATGGGAGTTTAGTGACTTGCCCAGGGTCACATAGCTAAGGAGTATCTGGGGCACATTTGAACCTAGGACTTCCTGTCTTTAGGCCTAGCTCTTTATCTACTGAGTTACCTAGCTGCCTCTAGACTATAAACTTCTTTTTTTTTTTTAAACCCTTACCTTCCATCTTAGAATCAATACTGGGTGGTATTGGTTCTAAGGCAGAAGAGTAGTAAAGGCTAGGCAATGGGAGGGGGGGGGGTTAAGTGACTTGCCCAGGGTCACACAGCTAGGAAGAGTCTGAGGCCAGATTTGAACCTAGGACCTCCCATCTCTGGGCCTGACTTTCAATCCACTGAGCCACCCAGCTGCTCCCCCCCCCCTCCCCAGGTTATAAACTTCTTGAGGATAAGGACTATACCATGTTTTTCTCTGTCTCCCCAGTGCCTAGCATGGCATTTTGTACACAGACATTCTCATGTTGACTATAGTTCAAAAGTAAAAAAAATCCAGGAGGGCTTCCAGCATTATCTTTAATTAGTTTAGCAGAGTCTCCTGATTTGGCCTGGCCCAGAAACTTCTGGTACTCATGCTGGACACCCCAGGATTCTCACTACCTATTGTTTTTTTTTTTTAATTTGAGATCCCTATCTTCTGTCTTGGAATCAATACTGTGCATTGGTTCCAAGACAGAAGAACAGCAAGGGCTAAGAAAAAGGGGTTAGGTGACTTGCCCTGGGTCACCCAAATTAGGAAGTGTCAGAGGTCATAATTGAACCCAGACCTGGCTCTCCATCCACTGAGCCTCCAACCTCCCAGCTGTTCCCTCACCACTGGTTCACAGGCTACTCTTGGCCTTGGCCCATCTATATTTCTACTCCTCTTCTTGCTCCCCTTTCCCTTCCAGGGCCTCCTGTACCTCTCATTCTCAAATTCCTTGTTGAGAGCATCAAGTTCTTCATTATAGCACTCCTCCAGGTAGGTAAGGCGGCTTCTTTGGAGTGCCAGGAGCTCATCCACATTGTGCAGGTGACCCTGGAGAGCATGTGCATACTGCTCTTCAGCCTCTGTTAGGTCCTTAGCTAAAGACTGGGGAAGAAAAGACCAGTTACCATCTTGACACTGCTTGTGGGGAAAGGAAGGAAGAGGAGAGAAAGAATGAAAATGAAACTATAAATGAACCACTGGCTATCCTCAAGCTTATTCCAGAAGAAGCCTGAGAGGTTTCTTTCTGTCACCTCATAGGAGTTTGGGTAGTTCTGGGTCTTCCACAATTGAAAGAAAAATAAGAATGAAATCAAGGAGCATCCCAGAGTCAGCTAGTGTCCTGAGAATCCATTCATTGTTTCCTAAGCAACAAAAAAGTTTCTACCAGTTACCAAGATTTCTTTTTCCCTTTAATAAATATCTATTCCCAAACTTTCTCTTCTCTCCTTGTTTGTGGGCACACCCTTCCTACTCATCCCTCTGCTGAAGAAATTTATTGAAGAAAACTGTTGCCAGCTCCTTATTTTCCACTTTTCTTCATCTCAACACCTTGATATCATCCCCTACTCTTTCCTCCTCCTGTTCTTTAGTCTCTGATAATATGGTCCTTCTTGCCAAGAATTGTCTATTAACAGGGGTTAGGGATCCCATCACCTCCAACATTCACAGGAAAATTTCTCCCACAATCATCTCTCTCAGATCTTTAATAGTGCCTTCAAACATCCCATGTCTCCCTGATCCTTTAAAGAAACTTCACTAGACCCTGCCTCAATTTGTTGTCTTCTTCCTTTCTCAACCAAACTCCTTAGAGAAAGCTACCCACAATTTAGGATGAAAAATGCTATCTGCCTCCAGAGAAAGAAACTGATAAGGAGATCAAAGCTTACTATTTTTCACATGATTTTCTTCATTGGGGTTTTTTTTTTTTGGATATGTGTCTCTTCCACAACATGACTAATATGTAAATATTTTTGCATGATATCACATATATAACCTCTATCAAATTGCTTACAATCTCAGGGAGGAAGGGAGTGGAAAGGAAAAGAATTTGGAATTCAACATTTTAGAAAACTAATGTTTAAAATTATCTTAACATGTAATTGGTAAAAAATAAAATGTGAAAATTAATTTTGGACCAGAAAAACATAAATACTCTATATGTCTACCCCAAAATGAAAAAGCTACCTATATCCCCTACTTCCATTTCCTCTCTTTTCATTACTCAGGCTTTTGAAATCTGGCTCTAGATCTCATTGTCACTCAACTGAAACTCTTCTCTCCAACTCTCGGTGATCTAATGGTCATATCTAAAGGTCCTTTCTTAGTCCATGATCTTCTTGACCTTTCTGCTCCTTGCATTTGGCAATGTTGACCTCCCTCTCCTCCTAGATTTTCATGATACTAGTTCTTCCCTGGTTCTCCTGTTACCTGTCTGTCCACTTCTTCTGTTTCCTTTGATGCCTCATCTACATTGTCTATAGCATGCCCATGCCCCTTGTGAGTATTCCCCAAGGCTCTAGGTACTTTTTTCTTCTAGTTACATCCTCTCTCTTGGAGACCACATTAGATTCCTGGGATATATGTGTGTGTGTGTTATAATATAAATATATATTTATATATAAAACATATAAACACATGTACGCATTCATATACAAGACATGACAAATGTGATATATACATCTATACCTATATGTGTATACACAGATGTGTACATTATATATACATTGTGTGTGTGTGTGTGTGTGTGTGTGTGTATACACACACACATATACATATATCTTCCCTTGACTTCAGTTCTATGTCACCAATTTCTGTTGGACATGTAAGACTGGATGTCCCCAAACCATTTCAAACTCAATTATATTCAAAACAGAATCCATTATCTTTTCCTTCATGCTCACCCTTATTTCAAGCTTACTTATTTCTGTCAAAGGAGCCACATTTTTTCTAGTCTTCTAGTCTTCCAGCTTTATTAATTCACTATTAACTCCAACTTTTCAGTAATGCGAACCTCACCCTTAATATCCAGCCAATTGCCAAATTTCTATTTCTAGAAAATCTCTTGTTTTTATTCATATGGCGTTGACTTTAGGCTCTCATCATGTGTTGCCTGGATTATGGTCCTCCCTGCCTCAATCTCATTGTATTTCAGTCCATCCTATACACAAGATCTAATCTGACTGTCTCTCCCCTATTCAATAAATTTCTTTTACCTCTAAGATAAAATATAAGCTCAAGCCCCTAGTCTATCTCTCCAGACTCAACATACATTTCTCCCCTCCTATACTCTAAGATCCAACAAAAGTAGATTTTTCTTTGTTCTTTACCCAAGTATTCCACTGTGCAAGTGATCATGGAGGGCATGTGCATATCACTCTTTGGCTTCTGTCAAGTCCTTAGCTAAAGACTAAGGAAGAAACAACCAGTTAGCATCCTAGGCACCTCTTCCCCAGTGTGTGCATGCTTGTGTGTGTGTGTGTGTGTGTGTGTGTAGGGGTGAGGAGAAAGGGATGAGGAGGGTGAGGGAGACTACAATGACTGTTGCCCATGTCTGAAATCCACCTTTTTCCTCATCTCCCCCTTATCAATCAGTCAATCAACAAGCATTTATTGAACCTCTATGTACTATGTACAATGGGCTAGCCTCAAAAATACAATTACAATTATTGGACCAATATATATTCACAATGAACTCCATTCTAATGAGAGAAAATAAGTACATATAAAAAATGAGCAGCATAAACCTAAAATTAATAATTCATATACTGCTTTGTATTTAACTACTTTATAAACATAAATTACATTAAAGATTATGAACATAATGCCTAAAAAGTTGTCAAATACAACATGTGTCTATATATTGCTAGTATTTGTAGTGTTTTAAGATTTTTCAAGCATTTTACAATATTATCTCATTTGATCCTCACAACAACCAAGAAAAGTAGACACTATTATCTCCATATCAAATATATACATATAACACATACATGTATATGTATATATATGTGTATATATATGCACATGTATAAATACATATATACACATATCATGCTTCGGCTATGGGAGGGGTGGCGGGAGGGGGGGAGGAAATGAAAATGATCTTTGTTTCCAAGGAATAATGTTTGAAAACAAACAAAAAAAAATAATGTTTAAAAGTAAAAAGAGAGAGAGAGAGGCTGAAGACAATTGGGAAAAGAACTTTAAAACCAAGATAAGTCATCTGGAAACAGGAAATAGTGCCTTGAAAGCCAAAATCAACCAGCTTGAAAATGAGGCAAAGAAGATGAAAGATGAGGCAAAGAAGATGAAAGATGAGGCAAAGAGAATGAAAGATGACCTCCAAAGAAAATCAGACCAGAAGGAGAAGGATGACCAAAAAGCCAGGGATGAAATCCAGTCTTTGAGAACCAGGATACAACAACTAGAATTAAGTGACCTCCCAAGGAAGCAGGACACTATAAAACAAAACCAAAAGAATGAAAAAATTGAGGAAAATATGAAGCATCTCATTCACAAAACAGAAGATGTAGAAAATCGTTCAAGGAGAGACAATTTAAGAATCCTTGGTCTATCAGAAGACCATAACAAAAGAAAAATCCTGGACACAAGAAATTATTCAAGAAAACTGCCCCGATATTCTAGAACAATAGGGAAAAGTGGAGATTAAAAGAATCCACAGATCACCTCCTGTACTTAATCCCCAACTGACAACACCCAGGAATGTTGTAGCCAAATTCAAGAACTATCAAACCAAAGAAAAAATATTACAAGCTGCCAAGAAAAAGTCATTCAGATACCATAGAACCACAGTGAGGATAACACAGGATCTGGCTGCATCTACACTGAAGGACCGAAAGACATGCAATATGATATTCTGGAAAGTAAGGGAACTAGGTCTAAAACCAAGAATCAACTACCCATCAAAACTGACTATATTCTTACAGGGGAAAGTATGGTCATTCAACAAAATAGAAGAATTCTAAGAATTTGTAAAGAAAAGACCAGACCTGAACAGAAAATTTGATGTCCAATCACAGAACTCAAGAGAACCATCAAAAGGTAATTAAAAAGATGTAAATAAGAAAAACAAAACAACAACAACAAAAACTTTTTTTAAGAGACTCAATAAGTTTAAATGATATGTATCCCTATAAGAAAAGAGGTCATTGGTAACTCTTAAAAACTGTTGTTATCACTTGGGTAGCTAGAAGAATTACACTTAGAGGGAACAGTGACAAAATGTATAGAATGAAATAACAAGACATAAATAGGTATATAGACATATGTATGCATAAATATATATACATGTGTATATACACACACACACACACATATATATATATATACAACTAGAGCTAAAAAAAGGTTAATACTAAAAGAAATGGGAAAAGAAACAAAGGGGGTAAATTTATATGTCACAAAGAAGCTCATGGCGGGAGGGGGGGAGAACATCAATACACTGGAAGGGTAAAGACGTTGGAGATAGGAAATACTCAACTCTTACATGCATTGAAATTGACCCAAAGAGGGAAGAACAATCCAATCCATTGGGGAAGAGAATAGATTCACGCCCTATAGGGGAGTAGAAGGGTGACAAATGGACTGGGAAGCAGTATAAGGGAGGGAGAAGGTGGGGGGTAGTTTTAAAAAGACTGCAAAGAAAATAAGGGGGGGAATAAGAAGGGAGGTGGGTAGAAAGGGAAGTAAAATAAGGGTGGGAACTAGGGGGACTGATTAAAAACAAACATTGGTGCAGAAGGAAATAGTGAAAGAAGAAAAGGCAGGACCAGGAGTAGAAATCAAAATGCTGGGAAATACACAGCTAGTAATCATAACTCTGAATGTGAATGCAATGAACTCACCCATAAAAAGCAAGTGAATAGCAGAGTGGATTAGAATCCAAAACCCTACCATATGCTGTCTACAAGAAACACACATGAGGAAGGTAGATATGCATAGGGTGAAAGTAAGAGGATGGAGCCAAATCTATTGGGCATCAACTGATAAAAAGAAGGCAGGATGCAATCATGATATCTGACAAAGCCAAAGTAAAAAGAAATCTAGTTAAAAGAGATAGGGAAGGTAATTACATCCTGATAAAAGGCAGTATAGACAATGAGGAAATATCAGTACTCAACATGTATGCACCAAATGGCATAGCATCCAAATTTCTAAAGGAGAAACTAGTGGAGCTCAAGGATGAAATAGATAGAAAAACTATACTAGTGGGAGACCTGAACCTTCCTCTATCTAGATAAATCAAACCAAAAAATAAATAAGAAAGAGGTAAGAGAAGTGAATGAAATCTTAGAAAAATTAGAGTTAGTAGATATGTGGAGAAAAATAAATAAGGACAAAAAGGAATACACCTTCTTTTCAGCAGCACATGGTACATTCACAAACATTGACCATGTATTAGGGCATAAAAACATTGCAAACAAGTGCAAAAGAGCAGAAATAATAAATGCAAACTTCTCAGATCACAACATAATGAAAATAATAATTAGTAAGGGTACATGGAGAGGCAAATCAAAAATTAGTTGAAAATTAAGCAATACAATTATCCAAAACCAGTTAGTCAAAGAACAAATCATAGAAACAATTAATAAGTTCAATGAAGAAAATGACAATGATGAGACATCCTTTCAAAACCTATGGGATGCAGCCAAAGCAGTACTCAGGGAGAAATTTATATCCTTGAGTTCATATATTAACAAATTAGGGAGATCAAAGGTCAATGAATTGGGCATGTGAATTAAAAAACTAGAAAGTGAACAAATTAAAAATCCTCAGATGAAGACTAAATTAGAGATCCTAAAAATCAAAGGAGAAATTAATAAAATTGAAAGTCAAAGAACTATTGATTTAATAAATAAGACTAGAATCTGGTACTTTGAAAAAACAAATAAAACAGACAAAGTACTGGTCAATTTAATTTAAAAAAAGGAATGAAGAAAACCAAATTGACAGTATCCAAGATGAAAAGGGAGATCTCACCTCTGATGAAGAGGAAATCAAGGCAATCATTAAAAACCATTATGCCCAATTATATGGCAACAGATATGGCAATCTAGGTGATATGGATAATTACTTATAGAAATAAAAATTGCCTAGCCTAACAGAGGAAGAAATAGATAACCTAAACAACCCCATATCAGAAAAAGAAATTGAACAAGTCATCAAAGAACTCCCTAAGAAAAAATCCCCAGGTCCTGATGGATTCACAAATGAATTCTATCAAACACTCAAAGAACAGCTAATCCCAATATTATACAAACTATTTGACAGAATAAGCCAAGAAGGAGTTCTACCAAATTCTTTTTGTGACACAAATATGGTACTGATCCCAAAACCAGGCAGGTCAAAAACAGAAAGAAAACTATAGACCAATTTCCCTAATGAATATAGATGCAAAAATCTTAAATAGGATACTAGCAAAAAGATTCCAGCAATTCATCACAAGGGTTATTCACTATGACCAGGTAGGATTCATACCAGGAATGCAAGGATGGTTCAATATTAGGAAAACCATCTACATAATTGACCATATCAACAAGCAAACTGACAAAAATCACATGATTATCTCAATAGATGCAGAATAAGCCTTTGACAAAATACAACACTCACTATTGAAAACACTAGAAAGTATTGGAATAGAAGGGCCTTTCCTAAAAATAATAAACGGTATATATCTAAAACCATCAGCAAACATCATCTGCAATGGGGATAAACTAGAAGTCTTCCCAATAAGATCAGGAGTGAAACAAGGATGCCCATCATCACCTATATTATTTAACATTGTACTAGAAACACTAGCAGTAGCAATTAGAGAAGAAAAAGAAATTGAAGGTATTAAAATTGGCAATGAGGAGACCAAGCTATCACTCTTTGCGGATGATATGATGGTCTACTTAAAGTATCCTAGAGAATCAACCAAAAAGCTATTTAAAATAATCAATAACTTTAGCAAAGTCACAGGATACAAAATAAACACGCATAAGTCATCAGCATTTCTATATATCTCTAACCCATTTCAGCAGCAAGAATTAGAAAGAGAAATTCCACTTAAAATCACCCTAGACAATATAAAATACTTAGGAATCTATCTGCTGAGACAAACACAGGAACTATATGAACACAACTACAAAACACTCTCCACACAATTAAAACTAGATCTAAACAATTGGAGAAACATTGATTGCTCATGGGTAGGATGAGCTAACATAATAAAAATGACAATCCTGCCCAAATTGATTTACTTATTTAGTGCCATACCCATTGAACTACCAAAAAACTTTTTTACTGAATTAGAAAAAAAACATAACAAAGTTCATTTGGAAGAACAAAAGATCAAGGATATCCAGGGAAAGAATGAAAAAAATGCAAAGGAAGGTGGCCTTGCAGTTCCAGATCTCAAACTATATTATAAAGCAGTGGTCATCAAAACAATTTGGTACTGGCTAGGAGACAGAAAGGATCAGTGGAATAGACTAGGGGTAAATGACCTCAGCAAGACAGTCTATGATAAACCCAAAGATCCCAGTTTTGGGGGCCAAAACCCACTATTTGATAAAAACTGCTGGGAAAATTGGAAGACAGTATGGGAGAAATTAGATTTGGATCAACATCTCACACCCTACACCAAGATAAACTCAGAATGGGTGAATGACCTGAATATAAAGAAGGAAACTTCTTTCCTTCAGAATAGTATACATGTCAGATCTTTGGGAAAGGAAAGACTTTAAAACCAAGCAAGAGCTAGAAAAAAATCACAAAATGTAAAATCAATAATTTTGATTACATCATATTAAAAAGGTTTTGTACAAACAAAACTAATGCATACAAAATTAGAAGGGAAGCAACAAATTGGGAAACAATCTTCATTACAAAAACCTCTGACAAAAGTCTAATTATTCAAATTTATTAAGAACTAAACCAATTGTACAAAAAAATCAAGCCATTCTCCAATTGATAAATGGGCAAGGGACATGAATAGGCAATTTTCAGTTAAAGAAATCAAAACTATTAATAAGCACATGAAAAAGTGCTCTAAATCTCTAATAATCAGAGAAATGCAAATCAAAACAACTCTGAGGTATCACCTCACACCTAGCAGATTGGCTAACATGATAGCAAAGGAAAGTAATGAATCCTGGAGGGGGTGTGGCAAAGTGGGAACATTAATGCATTACTGGTGGAGTTATGAATTGATCCAACCATTTTGGAGGGCAATTTGGAACTATGCCCAAAGGGTGATAAAAGACTGTCTGCCCTTTGATGCAGCCATAGCACTGCTGGGTTTGTACCCCAAAGAGATAATAAGGAAAAAGACACGTACAAGAATATTCATAGCTGCACTCTTTGTGGTGGCAAAAAATTGGAAAATGAGGGGATGCCCTTCAATTGAGGAATGGCTGAACAAATTGTGGTATATGTTGGTGATGGAATACTATTGTGCTCAAAGGAATAATAAAGTGAAGGAATTCCAGGGGGACTGGAACAACCTCCAGGAATTGATGCAGAGTAAGAGGAACAGAACCAGGAGAACATTGTACACAGAGACTGATACACTGTGGTACACCCAAATGTAATGGACTTCTCCACTAGTGGCAATGCAGTGACCTTGAACAACTTGGAGGAATCTACGAGAAAAACCACTATCCACATTCAGAGGAAACACTGTGGGAATAAAAACACTAAAGAAAAACAACTGCTTGAATACATGGGTCGAAGGGATATGGTTGGGGATGTAGATTTAAATTAACATCCTAGAGCAAACAATATCATTGAAATAGGTTCTGATCAAGGACACAAGTAATACCCAATGAAATTGTGAGTCGGCTGTGGGAAGGGTGGGTGGAGGGGAGGGAGGGAAATAAAGTGAGTATTGTAACCAAATAAAAAATTACATTAAATTAAAAGTAAAAAAAATAAAGTAAAAAAATTTAATTGAATTGAGGGATGCAAATAGATAAAGATAGAGATCGAAAGCAAACCATGAGAGAGTAGTGTCATAAAAACATAGAGATGGGAGAAGGGGGGAATGTTCAGGAGGTGAGCATGGTCAATAGTGTCACTGTAGTAGGTAGGTCAAGAAAGATTAATATTGAGAAAAGGCTATCAGATTTGTCATTTAAGAGATCACTGGTTTCACACAAATAATGTTAAATCTAAACAAGTAGAAAAACATTAATTGCTCATGGGTAGGCCAAGCTATAATAATAAAAATGACAATCCTACCTGAATTAACCCATTTATTCAGTGCCATACCAATCAAACTATCACTAATTCTTTTATAGAACTACAAAAAATAATAATGAAATTCATCTGGAAGAACAAAAGATCAAGAATATCAAAGGAACTAGTGATAAAAAAAAGTGAAGGTGGCCTAGCAGTACCAAATCTCAAATTGTACTATAAAGCAGTAATCATCAAAATAATCTAGTACTGGCTAAGAAATAGAATGGTGGACCAATGGAGTAGATTAGGGGTAAATGACCTCAGCAATCTAGTGTTTGATAAACCCAAAGATCCCAGCTTTGGGGATAAGAACTCACTTTGACAAAAATTGCTGGAAAAATTGGAAAACAGTATGGCAAAAATTAGGTATAAATCATGTATCACACCCTATACCAGTGGGAAATCCTTTTAGAAACCATGTGTTCAAACTGCAACCCTCATGGCACATGTTAGCCTCCTGCCTTACCCCAGACAGGGGAGGGAGGAAGAGCTTCCATTGGGCTTCTGGGCAGAGGGGCAGGTGATATTCAAAATGTATTCAGGATCATGTGGTGAGGGAAAAGGGAACAGCCCCCTCTGGCGTGCTCTAGCATGTGTGCCACATGTTCACCAACACAGCCCTATACTAAGATTAGATCAAATTAGTATATGAGGTAGACATAAAAGGTGATATTATAAGTAAATTAGGGGAACATAGAATAGTTTGCCTGTCAGATCTGTGGATAAGGGAAGAATTTATTACTAAAAAAGAGACAGAGATCATTATAAGATATAAAATGAATAATTTTGATTATATTAAATTAAAAAGGTTTTATACAAACAAAACCAAGATTAGAAGGGAAACAACAAACTGGGAAAACATCTTTATAACAAATTTCTCTGATAAAGGTCTCATTTATTAAATAGAACTAAGTCAAATTTATCCAAGTCATTCCCCAGTTGACAAATGGGTCAAAGGATATGAATAGGCAGTTTCAGATGAAGAAATCAAAGCCATCAATAATCATATTTTTAAAATGTTCTAAATTCCTCTTTATTAGAGAAATGCAAACTAAAATAACTCTGAGGTACTACCTCACACCTATCAGATTGGCCAGTATGACAGTAAAAGAAAATGATAAATGTTGGAAGGGACATGACAAAATTGGAACATTAATGCATTGCTGGTGGAGTTGGGAACTGATCCAACCATTCTGGAGGGCAATTTGTAATGATGCCCAAAGAGCTATAAAATTGTGCATACTATTACTGGGTCTGTATACCAAAGAGATCAGTAAAAAGGGGAAAGGACCTACTTACACATAGCAATTTCTGTGGTGGCAAAGAACTGGAAATTGAGGGGATGGATGTCCATCAATTAGAGAATGGCTGAACAAGTTGTGGCATAATTTTTTTGGTAATGGAATACTATTGTACTATACAAATGATGAGCAGAATGATTTCAGAAAAAGCTGGAAAGATCTGCATGAACCGGGAGAACATTTACACAGGAATAGCAATACTATCGAATGATCAACTGTGATAGACTTAGTTACTCTCAGCAATACAAAGACCCAGGATAATTCTGAGGGACTTATGACAAAGAATTCTATCCACATCCAGAGAAAGAACTGTTGGAGTCAGAGTGCAGCTGAAAGCATACAATTTTTCACTTGTTGATTTGGGTTTTTGTTTTATATGATTATTCACTTACAAAAATGAATAGAGATATGTTTTGTGTGATAATACATGTATAACCCAGATCAAATTGCTTGCCATCTCTGGGAGGAGAGAGGGAAGGGAAGAAGAGGGATAATTTGGATTATAAAACTTCAGAAAATGTATGTGGAAATTTGTTATTACATGCAATTAGCTTAAAAATTAATTCATTTTTTTTAAAAGGAGATCACTGGTAAATTTGAAAAGAATAATTTTAGTTGAGGTTAAAAAACAAACAAACTGAAACAACCTCCAGGAACTGATGCAGAGTAAGAGGAGCAGAACCAGGAAACCAGACTGATACATTGTGGTACAATTGAATGTAATGGACTTCTCCATTAGTGGCAATGCAGTGACCCTGAACAACTTGGAGGAATCTATGGGAAAAACCACTATCCACATTCAGAGGAAAAACTGTGGGAGTAAAAACACAGAAGAAAAACAACTGCTTGAATACATGGGTCGAGGGGAATATGATTGGGGATGTAGACTCTAAATGAACATCCTAGTGCAAACAACAACATGGAAATAGGTTCTGATCAAGGACACAAGTAATATCCAATGAAATTGTGTGTCGGCTGTGGGAAGGGTAGGTGGAGGGGAGGGAGGAAAATAAAGTGAGTACTGTAACCAAAAAAAAAATAAATTAAAAAAATTAAAAACAAAAACAAAATCTTCCTTCAAGACATAGCTTAAAACCCCATCTTCTTACCTTTCCTGATCCCCCAGGTCCTAATATTCTCCCTCCCAAACTATAATATATTCAACTACTTTCTATTTTTCATATTTATTATGCATATATTTACAAAGCACCTGACTTACCTGTAAACTCCTTGACTGCACATAGGGATTATTTTATTCCTTGTATTTGTATATCTAGCACCTACTATAATACTTATCTGGAAATAGAAGATGCTTAATAAATACTTGTTTGATTGATTGGTTTTCAGCATTTCTTACCCACTCTTGTGCTATCCAAGAAAAATCTAACAGTCTGCTGACTCATTGAGGTATGGACTCCGGGCAATCCCTTTGCCTGGTGGTTTGGTATGAGTGAGGATTCTCTGAAAGTCTCCAATGAGATTCTCCATGAATGTAAAGATTCCTGGCAGCAGTTTAGAACCTTATTCAGAAAGTCTGTCCTAACCTTAGGATCAGAAAATGTCTTAAGCATTATTCATACATCCCTAGAAGGAGAATTAGAAGGGACATCAAAGGCCATGTGACTCCCTCATTAGTCTACAAAATGAAATGCCACCATGATATTGACTGAGCAGTAAATGCTTGGAGGAGTTGTACCCTTACAGAGGTAATGAATGAGTGCTTAGGGGTAGTGGTAGGCTAACATTTCTATTATGAAAACTCTCATTTCTCAGAACCTGGTGTCTTCAGGCCCTGTGTTTCTTGGTTGGACTTGCTGGAGATTCAATTTGGTTGCCTTAGTCTGTTTAACTGAGGACGTTTGAGTCATCTTGATTCTTTCTAAGATGCTTGTCTTGTGACAAATATTAGAGTTTAGCTTATGCTATGTCAGAAGCTTAAGGCTATGCATTTCTTTCTTTGAACCTTTACCCTTGGTGTGTCAGTTCAATTCTTTACTATCCTCTACACTCATATCCCTTATTCACTTGTCTTATTATTAATGATTTGCCAAACCCTAACCAACCTTGGATTACTTCCCATCCTTCTCTTCCTTTGCTCCTTTTTTTGGGGGGCTCCTGAAAGGAGCTGGAGAAAAGTCATAGCTGATTGGGTCCATTACAAATGTATGTTAAATAATCTCAAGGGTGCCTTTAGTCCACTTGAGATTATTTGCAAGGCAATCCTTTTACACCTCCATAATCAATTACTATCTCATTCATCATGCCAGCTGTTCCAAACCTTTCTATTAATCCTAGATTTCTTCTGGCACTTTCTTCCCTCATCTTCTGGGTTGAAGACCTTAATTTATAATTCAGCAAAAAACTGAGACCATTCACTCTCCTCATTTTAGATCATTCAGCCATATTCCCCCATTATCTTCTCATTCATCAAAACCCCCTGCATATACCTCTGGTTATGAATATACCCATCTTCTCCAGCAGATTGTCTTTGTCCCATTGGTCTACTCTCCTCTTCCTCTGTCTACTAGCTCTTTCCATGCTGACAATTCTATTTTTCTCTTCCCCTTCTCAGCCAAACAATTTGAGAAAGGTGTCTGTTCTAGAGAATATTTACTTCTTTTCCTTTCACTTCTTTTCTAAACCCTCTGCAATCTGACTTCTGACCTTATTCAAAAGAAACTGCTCTCTCCAAAGTTCCCAGGGAGCCTTTCAAATCTAAGGGTCTTTTCTAAATACTCATCCTTCTTGACCACTCTGCAATTGTTAACATTATCTATCACCCTCTCCTTCTAGTCAGTCTCATCTTTAGGTTTTCATAACACTATTTTCTCCTGGTTCTCCTCATACCTACCTGAAAGCTCCTTCTTAGCCTCTTTTGCTCAGTCTTCATCCAGGTCATGCCTACTAACTGTGGGTCTAATATTCTGTCCTAGTCCCTCTTCTCTTTTCCTTCTATACAACTCATTTGGTGATCTCATAAGCTCTGATAGATATTCTTATGAAGGATATTCCAAGATCCATATTTCTAGCTCTAATCTCTCTCCTGAGTTCTAGTGCCATATCAACAATTGTCTTTTGGCCATCTCAGATCAGAAGTCCTATAAATATGTCAAATTAAACATGTCCAAAATATAACTTATTTTCCCCCCAACCCTTCCCTCTTCCCAACTTTTCTGTTACTGTCAAAGGCATTGTCCCAGTCACTGGGGCACACAATCTCTGTATCATCCCTAATTTCTTAATTACATTCAGCCCACATATTTACTATGTTGTCATCCCTTATCTTCTTAACTTCATAACATCTTTCATTTATTTTCCCCTTTCTCCACCATCCTTCTTCAAGTTCTGGTTACTTCTTTCTTGGATTACTACCATACATTTCTGGTTGGTCTTCCTGCATCAAATCTTTCCCCAATCCAATCTATCTTCCCCTTAGCAAAAAGTGATTTTCTTAAAGCACAAGTCTGGCCATATTATCCCAGTCTACTCCCAGCCCTACTCAGTAAACTCCAGTGGCTCCCCTTTTCCTTCAGGATCAACTATAAAATACTCTATTTGGCTTTTAAACCCCTTTATAACCTGGCCCATTCCTACCTTCCACCCCAGAAGCTTCTACCACCATCAATATTGGAATGAGACCCAGGATTGACTAATATACTTCCAACCTGGGTGAAATAAAGCAAACTAGTCTCTCCAATAAAAAGAAAGGACAAACAAAATGGAGAAGAGAACAAACCCATATTTTAAATAATTCATCAGAAACAGAACTTACTTTGATCACACTATTTTTGCAATCCACTACCCTTTCAAATGTTTGGCTAAGAATCTCGATGTCTTTCCTTAGTTCTCTGGCCTTGACTTCCCTCAGGACCATTCTCCATTGGGTATTGATTTTATTAAGGTTCAAGGAACTATTATGCTCCTCCTTAGCCAGCTTGTCCTGTGAGGGAGGAACAAAGACAGAATCCAATTTAGGCATGCTACTGGCAAAAAATCCACATAATTCTGACTTGACATGTAGGCTTATACCTACTTGCTGTGGGTTCAGGGATTCTTGTATGTCACTGAAATACCTCTGTGGGGTGGGGCCTGCTTGATAACAGCTTAAGCCAGAGAACAAAGGTGAACCCTGGAGCTTGAACTATCTGTGGCATTTGGGCAAGTTGCTTCAACTCTCTAGTTGTTAATAGTCAACAAATATTATTAAGCACCTGCTATGGGCTAGGCACTATACAAGAGCAGGAGACAATTAAAAAAAAAATCTCTGCCCCCAGGAAGCCTACAATCTAATGAGGGAAAAGCAGAACACAAAAGGAAGCTGGAAAAAGGGAGTGGAAGGGAGGGGAGAAAGTACCTGACTAGAAGTTGGTCAGAGAAATCCAAGATAATGCAACCAGTTGAGAAATGAGGAGACCTACCTATAAGGCAGTTTGACTAGGGGAAGGTCCCTAATCGCTTTGATGATCAGGATATGAATATCTTTTGGACATTTCCCCATGGAGAGTATGGCCAAGCCCAGTGATGCCTTGATAAGAGGACAATGGTGAGTAGTAAAAACCCTTACTTTCTGTCTTAGACTCAACACTGTGTATTGGTTCCAGAGTCACACAGTTTGTATTTGAAGCCAAATTTGAACCCAGGTCCTCCTGCCCAACTTTAGGGTTAGTTGTTCTGGTGCTCTAGCCTCTGAGTCACCCTAACTGCCCCTCTGCTCATCCTTTCTGGATATGTTTACCGGCAGCTCTTTAATCTACCACAGAGAAATATTCCTGACTTTTCCCAGTCCAAGAGAGAGTAATGGCTGGGGCAATAATAGAATTATTGCAGATGTATATGGAGGCAGATCTAATATTTGCCCTTATGAACTAGAATAAAGTTTAGAGAAAATGTTTATGAACCTACATCCCGAGTAGAAAAAAAAAAGATTCTGGGGGAATGGGAAGTAGGAGAGAAGGGAACAAGTATTTATTAAGAGCCTACTATGTGCTAGGTACTGTGCTAAGTGCTTTATACATAAGTCATTTGACAAGAGGGGAGTTCATTAACAAATTTTCTTAACCCCAATCTCTAGAGTAGAAGTCGGAAGATTTTGCAATCCCTGATATACCATGAAGTATTTGGGAAGATCCAAAAGAAAAAATGTGGCTCATCTGTCAGCCATGAGTGAATTTGCTATTCTGAAGCAATCTAAGCCCTAAGAGGGAACAGTACATTGAATCTGAGGGGTACTCTACAGGTCTGTGTGGGAATGCTGGACTAATGGTAACCCTGAGCTTAGTGCTTATGTGGTTTTTCTTCATGAGTTACTGGGAATCTTCTACGTGTTTCTGTGATGTGAAATAAAGGTTATTTTCCACTGATACTCCATGTGGCCTGGAGAGTTTGTATAAGAGCTGGGGACCCTATCACTGATGTGGGTGGAAATCTAAACATGTGCATATTTGGAGGTTTTCTGGGAGTAGACTCTGAGTGAGGCTGAGGAGCCAAAAAGATCTCTTGGTCTTTCAGGGTCAGCCCCTGAAATCAGACCTGATCTGAGCTCTGGGTCGGGAGGTTGGGATGTTGGCCCAGATGATCTCCAAGGATCCTTATAGCTTTCTTTAGTTTTCAGAGAAGCAGACTTAGAATGGCTTTGCTCAGGCTAGAAGAATTGGGCAAGATAGTGTTGTTAACAGTCTATCTCCAATGAGAGACAATCTGCATCGCTCAGCTTTTTATCAGCTAAACTTCTGGCCTTTTGGTAGCACAGACTCCTCCTCTGATAGCGGGGCTGGGATCTGCCTTAACAAATAAGTTATTTTCATACTTGACCCTCCCTTCTCCCCAAGAGTCAACTGAGCTACCTGGTACAACTCCTCCATCTTAGAGAGGAGGCCACCAAGGACGCAGAGCGGAGCCAGGCGTCCAGAATCCCAATTCTCCCAACTCTCCGCTGTCCCAGCACCTCTCAGCATCAGGACCAACCGCACAGCAGCTCCTGTAAGTCAGCTCCGGTGATGGGGGAGCAGGTGCGCTTAATTAGGGACGGCAACACCTGGCAACACCTGGCAACGCCCTGGGCTCACAACCCTCTTACCTTCAAGAACTGATTCAGGAGCCGCTCCTTCTTCCTGTGCTCCTCCTCCTCGGCCATCATTTTATGCTGAAGCATCAACAGTTTCTCCTCTTCGGTCTTTGGGCCCTTTTTGCCCTTTTTTGGCATGACTGCGGCTACGGTCGGGCCAGGTGACCCGAAGGACTAGAGAGGAAGGGCGCAAAAAGCAACACTCCAAGTAGATGCCGCTGGAACCCTAGCGTGGGGTGGGGGTTGGGAAGGGGGGTGGGGGAGGAGGGGGTGGCTGGTCCGGGGTTTAGCGAGGATCCTGGCTACCTTAAGCCCACGGAGACTGATTCCAGACAGCGTCTCCGTCTCCTAGCAACGCTTAGGTCCACCAAGATGGCGCCTAGGGAGGAATGGGCGGGGCCAGAACTGGCTTACTTTGGGTAGAAGAGGACACAAGCTTGCCCCACACAGACTCACTCGGCTCCCTCCCGACTCTGCGCTTTGATATTCAGAAGTTTTCCTTCAGACCCCCAGTCCTTTTCCTGAATCCCTTTCCTTTACATTTTCTCTTACTCCTTTCCCAAGCACCCAGAACCCCCTCCCCACTAGCCAGTCTTCCCCCTACCTCTCCTCCCTCCCAGCTTAATGATGGTAAGATGGACTGCAAGAAGGAGAACAAGGCGTTAATGCCCTGCAGTTGTTCACTTTCAACCTATGAGCTTCATTGACAGCTCCTTGGTAAAGAAATTGTCTGTCAATGCTACTGAATCAACATTTATAAAGTGCTTGCTATGTGCCAGGCACCGGCAATACAAAAACAAGAATGTAACTTCCTGCCTCACAGCCTGTGTTATAGGAGGTTACATTTATCCAAATAAGCTTGTACGTGACAACTGTTTCACTTAGCTGAGAGAGATTGTTCCTATATCTTTAAGAAGGAATGTTGTGAGAAAAGCAATTCGGAGTTACAGTTGATAATCTCTTGTTATGAGAAGCTTCTCCCTGTCATGAGGGGAGGAAGGTGTTTTTATTGATTCAACCCTCTTCTTTTACAAATGAGGAACCTAAAGCAGGTAGAGGTTAACTATGTTACCCAGGGTAACACAACTAGTATTTTTACATTTTTAAACCTGGGTCTTCCTGGCTACGTTGAGTGATTAGCCAATCCAGGACATTGCTTCTCAGACTTTTTACTTCTGAGAATTGCTTCATTGCTATGTTATGAAAGAAAATTGTAAAGAGAATTCTGTTGAAACCCTCTGAAAACTGGGAGAACATTGGACGCAATAACAGTAATATTGGACTATGATTATCTGTGAAAACTTGGTTACTCTCAGCAATGCAATGATCTGGGACAATCCTGAAAGTTATGAGGAGGAATGCCATCCCACTCCAGAGAAAACTGTTGGAGTTGTCTTTCACATCAGTGTATTTGTGGTTTGGGGGTTTGGGTTATGAATGACTTTGCTTTTACATCAATGACCAATAAGGAAGTGTGATTTTGCATAACAATAAAAAATAAAATAAAACTTTCTGAGAAACTGGAAGACACCATATTCTGGGGAAAAAAACTGCTTCTTATAAAGACTGAAGAGAAGGAAAATAGATTAACATAACATTGCCTGAGACTCTTATCTCAAGGAGAAATATGAAGAGAATTTTTTAAAGACCTTAATCATTTGAAATGAATTAAATTGTGAAATTTTATTGATGGAAGTGATGAAAAATCTTTTTCATGGACAAAATATTACAATTATCTATATCTTTATTATTTGTTTCATTTGTTAATAAATTACATGTGTGGCAATTTTAACATTTATCTAATTTAACATTTATCTAAATGTCTTTTTCCAGAACAATTTAGTGCCACACTTTTTGCATTTTTGTGCTTTATGTTGGTGATTTTGCTGTGTAAAATTGTTCCCAAGCAGAGTGCTGAAGTGCTGTCTACTGTTCCTAAGTGCAAGAAGGCAGTGATGTTATAGAGAAAATTTTTGTGTTTGATAAGCTTCATTCAGGCATGAGTTATAATGCTGTTGGCCATGAGTTAATCTTAATGAATGAACACAATTCTTCCAGAAAAAAGAATAGGAAATTGATTGATCTGTGTTTGAGGCTGCTCTAGAAAGTGCTAATGTAAATATTGTAATCCAAATCCATAGGAACCTAACCCTATATTTCCTCTTTGGTTCAGCATTCACTAATTCAGTGTCTGCAGTACCTTTATAGAACAGAACTGCAAATAATGAAAACAGAATGTGTGTGTGTGTACATGTGCATGTGCATGCGTACATGCACACATGCATGCTTAGTATCATTTGATGAAGTCAGTTCAGATATTGATTTTGGAGAATGTACAGATTTTGTAACTGGTTCTAGTCCATGAGCCACAAAATGAAGAGGAGCCTTTGAAGTATTTTTATTTTATTTTTTTCACCAAGATCATCAGATTTATTGTCTCACAACTCAGCCAAATAACTGCCAATAATAGCTTTAATTTCCTCTCATTAGAGGTGAAATCATCCTTTTTGTTTTTTATAGTGGCAATTTGATATTCTTTTTTTAAATCAAATTAATTCCAGTACTCTATCTGCTTTATTTTTTGTTGTTGTTTTTTAATAGAACCAGCTCCTAGTCTCATTTTTTTTAGTTCAATGCTTCTTTTACTTTCAATTTTTATTAATTTCTCCTTTGATTTTTAGGATTTCCAATTTAGTATTTAAATGGGGGGTTTTCATTTGTTCTTTTTCTAGTTGTTTAGATGCATGCCCAATTCACTGATCTGCTTTTTCTCTGTTTTATTGATATAAGTATTCAGGGACATACATTTTCCCCTGAGTACTGCTTTGGCTGGATCCCATAAATTTTAATATGTTGTCTCCTCATTGTCATTCTCTTCAGTGAAATCAGTGATTGTTTCTATGATTTGTTCTCTGATCCATCAGTTTTGAAGAATTAGATTATTTAGTTTCCAATTAATTTTTAATTTACCTCTCCATGAAGCTTTATTGATTATAATTTTTATTACGTTATGATCTGAAAAAGTTGCATTTCTGCTTTTCTGCATTTGGTTGTAAGTTTTTATGCTTGTACGTGTGTGGGTGGCCAATCTTTGTATATGTGCCATGTGCTGCTGAAAAGAAGGTATATGTCTTTTTATCTCTATTCAATTTTCTCCAGATATCTATTGAATCTAACTTTTCTAAAGTGTTATTCATTTGCCTTACTTCTTATTTATTTTTTAGTTAGATTTATTTGGTTCTGATAGGGGAAGATTGAGATTCCCTACTAGTATAGTTTTACTATTTCCTCCTTAAGCTCCTTTAGTTTCTCCTTTCAAAATCTGGATACTATACTATCTGTTGCATATATGTTAACTATTGGTATTTCTTCATTGTCTATACTACCGTTTATCAAGATGTAATTACCTTCCTTATTTCTCTTAGTCAGATTTATTTTTTTTAAAACCCTTAACTTCCATCTTGGAATCAATACTATGTATTGGTTCCAAGGCAGAAGAGTAGTAAGGGCTAGGCAATGGGGGTCAAGTGACTTGCCCAGGGTCACACAGCTAGGAAGTGTCTGAGGCCGGATTTGAACATATCTCTAGGTCTGGTTTTCTAGCCCATCTCTAGGTCTGATTTTCAATCCATTGAGCTACCCAGTTGCCCCAGTCAGATCTATTTTTGCTTTAGCTTTGCCTGAGATCATGATTGCTACTCTTGCTTTTTTTTTTGTCTCAGTTGGAGCCCAATAGATTCTGCTTCAGCCTCTTACCTTTATTCTGTGTGTGTCTACCTGCCTCAACTGTGTTTCCTCTAAGCAATATAAACTAGGATTCTATTTTTTAATCTACTCTAATATCTGCTTCCATTTTATGGGTGATTATATCCCATTTATATTCACAGATATGATTACCATCTGTGTATTCCCCTCCATCTTGATTTCCTCTTTTAATCCTGTCTTTTCTCCTTTCACACTTTCCCTCCCCACCAGTGTTTTGCTTTTAGTCACTTACCTCCTTCTCTTTCTCTTATATTACTCCCCTTCCCACCACTACCCTTCCTATTCCCCACAGGGTCTTTTAATCACACATACCGCAACTTCTCCCTTCTTTATATTACTTCCCTCCCCACCACCTCCTTTCTTATTTACCTTATACATCTTTATAGGCTAAGATAGGGTTCTATACCCCAGTGAATCTGACGGTTCTTTCAATTCCACTGAGAGTAAGGTTTAAGTATTACCTGTCACCACCCTCATCTTCCCCTCCACTGTAATAGTATTTTATCCCCCATGCCTCTTTATGTGATATTATTTACCCCATTTTACTTCTGTCTTCACATTTCTCTTAGTACAATACTCTTTTACCTCTAGTTTTTTTTTAGATATTATCCTAAACAGTTTACTACCACAATCTCTGTCTATATATACTTCTAACTACTTTGATAATTATAATAATTTTTAAGAGTTACAGATATCTTCCCATATAGGAATATAAATAATTGGACCTTATTGAGTCCCTTAAATTTTCTCTTTTATTAACCTTTTTATGCTTCTCTTGAATTTTGTATTTGGATATCAAAATTTCTGTTTAAGTATAATCTTTTCTTTAGGTATGCTTGGAAATCTTTTATTTTATTAAATGACTACACTTTCTCCTGAAAGAATATAGTGAGTTTTTATGGGTAGGTGAACCCAGTTCCCTTGCCTTACACAATATCATATTCCAAGCCTTCTGGCCTTTCAATGTGGAAGCTGTCAGATACTGTGTAATCTTGACTGGGGCTCCATGATATTTGAATTGTTTCTTTCTTGCTGCTTGCCTCAGACTGGACCACATGAAGTATTGCTTACTACCCCAACAGCTATAAAAATTTCAGGGAAAGCTGTTCCCACGTAAAACCAGAAAAATCTGATACCACTGTAACAGACATAGAAGATGAAGATAGCTACACAAAAGATAGTGCTGTGAAATGAAAACAAAAACTGATTAACATAAAAAATACACCATAAACAATAGTAACACATAATGTTTGAAACAACAAGATCCCAGCAGTCAAGCGTGCTACAGTGAGAAGACAACTTTCCAGCCCAAAGAAAAAGCGTCCCAGAGGGAAAGATTTTAAACCAGTCCAGAGGAAAAGATTTTAAAACATCCCAGAGAAAAAGCATCAAGAAAAGCTGCTAGAGAGAAGAAACAAAGAGAAAAAGCTGAAATGGACAGCTAAAACTTTGAACTTTGTATATTTGTTTAATAGCTACTAGAGAGAAGAACTGGAGAAAAAGCTGAAATAAATAGTTAAGACTTTGAACTTTGTAAATTTGTTTATATAAGAAGAGGACAGACAGAAAACAGGACGTATATGTAAGTTTGAATGCAACAAAACCATAAAACAAAATTAATTTCACATATTAGGGAAATAGCATGCAACATTTGGATTTATAACTTGGAAAAAAGAAGAGATCCATCAGTCAACATGAGAAGTGGAAATCTGAAGAAACTTGATAAGTATTAATTCAACACAACACTATTAGACACAAAAACATATAATCACCAACTGACATATATTGGGAAACTGTGTTTAAATAAACAAGTGTCTGAAATTGTATTTATACAAAATGTAAATGTGTATATAGTTAGTTCCATAAGGTCTTAGGAAAATAGAAAGATCAATAGATATTTCTATTTGACTGACATCAAGATTAGGAAATCATGTATATTATTGTATTATATGTAAATAATCTCTATAAATAATGTATACATTATAATTAGTTTAGTAACATAGTGATAGAGTCTGTAAATATGTAGCATAGTATGTATATATGTTGTACATAAGATTTGGTTATAGATTAGACTAGGGACTTAGAGAATAGTTATAATAAGTAGGGGATAGATTAGGAGTAAGTTAAGTTAAGCATGGCATAGACAGTTGGTTATACTTTGGAATAGACTTAAGCTGCATTTGCAGATAGTAAACTTTTAATTGTTTATTGTAAAGCTGATGCTGAAATTGTGTTTAAAAGAAATATATATATAGATAAAATAATTTGCAATTAATTATAGATATATAAAATGGGGAAAATGTTTGTATTAGTTTAACTTAGCAAGAGTAAGTAATATTAGCACTAAGATTCGAATTTCTTTGTAATGGTTTTGTTCAATTGTACTGAATTTATTGTAAAACCCCAAAACTACCCTTACCCAAAACTTTCCTGCAAAGAATTCCTTAGAGTAGATAAAGTTAGCATAGAATAGTGATAGAGTAATTGAAGGAAGTTTATTATTTGGGAGGGAGTAGTTAGTAATTAGATTTAGTAGACTGGTAAGTATAATAAGAATAAGTGACCTTGGGAAGGTAGTAATCAAAAAAGGGGACAATTGTGGAAAGGAAAACTGAAGCAAGTTCTGGACTGTCGGCCACTCAGGTGTAACAAACAGTGGTTGGAATATTAGAGGGAAGAAATTGACAAGAATGACAGTTGGTTGGGGGAGGGGTACTTGGAGTGACAGTTGGTCTCCTGACTCTCTCTTTCCTGGCCCTTGGACTGGGAGGAGCCTCTCTCCCTGTCTCTGGACAGAAGTTCCTCTATTCCTGATTTTCCCAACTGTGTGCTCTACCTGGATTCCTGTGATCATGTCATCGAACAAAAGGATTGAAGGGGAGCAGTTTGAACTATAAGGCCAGTCTTTAGGGGCATCAGTCCAAAGAGATAGGCCTAACCAGTTCTGAAGGTCAGAACCTTTTCTTCCTCTTGCTGTCTACTGCTAAAGACTTTGAACCTAAAAAAGCTAGCACAGATCAGCATAGATAGGAATAAAAGAAACCCTCCACCAGCCTGCTGAGGCCTGGCCTCAGCTCAGAAGCTGAGAGAGGCTCAAACCCAATTTAGGGAACCCCTCTTCCCTCTTCCCTGATACCTCCCAATCCAAACTTCTTATTAAATTCATCTTTATTTAAATAACTGCAGTCAGATAAGAAGACTCTCATTTCAGGGGACATAGAGGGAGTTGAACCTAATGATAGCCATTCAACCCTAAACGGTCCTTATCGGACCCTTGCTAGGAAACCTTGGTCTGGGGAAAGACTTGTCCCTCAAGGGGGGTCTGTGCTTACCTGCTCGGCGTATCTTCAACATCAATCAATAGAGACATCTGTGTTTCTTCTGTTCTTACTATATGTTTGAATTAAATATCCCTTTGTAAAAATCAATTGATGCTAATTGGTTAGTTGAAGTTTGGGTACTAATTAGTTGCAGCTAACTGTGATCTGAACATTCCAAAATGACTTTTATTATTGGATATCCTAGTTTGGGGATCTAATAAAGAAAAAATTGCAATTTATTTCTCTGTTAAACACAGTAATTATATAGTCATTTTTTCTGGTGTGTGTTTTCCTTAAAAGTAATTTCCTTTTGAAATTATTCTCATATGATTTTTAGATTTGTTGAATATTTACAAATTAGAGCTTGCTGTGTTACTGAGTATTGTATAAGTATTGCTATTGAGGCTAATATGAGAATTATGGACTTTGTAGGACTAAAATCCTAGTACCTAGCTTATTACTGTTTATACTCTTCTTGTTGCATTTAAACAGCCTTAGACTGCTTGCTATATTGTAAGAGTTTTGAACCAGATTCCCAGGGAAAAGTTTGGCTGCTGGCCTAGAAACCTCAAGCAATCAACCCTAAGTGTGGAGTCACTTTTCTTGAGAGTCTCGTCGTCGTTGTCTGGAGTCTTATTTGATCTAGTTTTCTTTTGGCTCTAACTGAGCCTATTTGCCCTTTAAAGATGAGTTGGGGATTCCAGCAAGAGTATATTTGTCCTGGCATGGGAAAAAGGAATAAACTAGAGAAGAAAAGTAGAAAGAGGAAAGATTTACTGTTCCACATAATAGATGAGGAACTTAGTGGATGGATGCTGGGAGAATTTGCAACAGGAAAGCAAGAGCAAGCCCACCCTTTCTCCCTTCTTTCACAACTATTAAAACAACAAAACCACTTCCACTCCATGTATTTGTGTGTCTCTTGACTCCCTCTGTGATCCTTGAAGATTATGGCAATTCTAAAGGGGTGTTCATCTCTTCTTTTTCCATTGGAGGGCAGTAATTTCATCATCATTTCCATATACTCAAATTTGATTACTTGCTAGCTTTCACCTAACTTCTGTGTGAGCCTTTCAAAATCTCTACTCAGCCTTTATCTTTCCATCAGGAATGAATTTATAAGTTTTGTATATATTGTATATATTTAAGTTATATGAACAAAACCAGACAAAAACTACTGAATGGGTTTGAGGGCGGAGAAGAATAAAATAAAACATTTATTGTTTTTGTTCAGTCATGTCTGACCCTGTGTTCCATACTGTCCACGGAATTTTCTTGGCAAAGATATCAGAGTGGTTTGCCATTTCTTTCTCCAAGGGATTATGACAAACAGAAGCCAAGTATCTTGCCCAAGGTCACCTAGCTAGTCTGTGTCTAGGGCTGGATTTGAACTCAGCTCTTCCCAACTCCAGGCCCAGTAGTCCATCCACAAAACCACCTAGCTGCCTCCTAGCTGAATAGGGGTTAAATAGCTTGCCCAAGATCAAACAACTAGCTGCCCTAGATAAAACATTAGCTAACCTGATTTTTAAAAAGAGATGAAAACCAAATTGCAACATCAAAAATAAAAGGAGAACTCATGAAAAATTAAATAGAATAAAGAAAACCATTAGGAACCATTTTGCTTCCAGAGTTCCTCTTCCCTTATGTTCATTTTTCCTTGAAATGGATTAGGTCAACTTTTCCTGAAAAGGTAACAAAGCTGTTCCTTAGCCTTTATTGACCCAAACTCAAGTTACACTTTCCTTAGCTCAGCTTCCTAGTAGCTTCAGACTTAGGGTATGCCCCAAGTCCTCTCCACCCCCTGCCTTAGTGGCCAGGCTTGGTTGCCATATGGAGACAAGAGAGGTCCTATCTACCCTCCGTAAGGATTGCAGTGTCCTTGTTGGATATTTTTTGTATGCTATAATGAAGTAAAACTTCCTTTTGTTAACTTTTGAATGATTTATTCATGGCACCATCAGATCTAAATTAATAGGATACTAGCCTGACTCAGGTCTACCTTTATGATATTCCTTCTCCAAATAAGGGATTTTATTACATATGAAATGGATAGTTTCAATTCCATAACCTTGAAACTATTTGCAGTTAGAATTAGAAAGGAAACAGTGAGCTGGGACAAAGACATTTGCAGCAAGTTTTGCTGACGAAAGACCGATATCTGAAAGATGGAGGGTTGAATATATAGAAGAACAAGAGCTGTTCCCCATGAACTTGCAGTTTTCAAATGAAGAAAAGCAAATTATCATATGAAAAATGTTCCAAACCATTAATAAAAATGTAAATAACTCTGAGTTCTACCTCATACTGGTAAGACTGGCAAAGATGCCAAAGAAGGGAAATGATCTTGGTTGGAGGGACTTGAGGACAAGCACACCGATGCAGTGTAGGGAGAGCTGTGAATTCTTTTGATTATCCTGGAAAATAATTTGGAGATCCCCTAACGGTCATTAAGCCCCAGGGAGAATTAGAAAATAGGGAAATGATCCATGGATACAAAAAATCCTTAGCAGCACCTTCTGTGCAGAACACTAGAAACAAAATGGAATTCCCATTGGTTGGGAATGACTAAACACATTGTAGGATATTAACATAACTAGAATCTTACTGTGCTATAAAAAGAATGAATATTATTAATAAAGAGAAGCACACAAAGACTTACATGAACTGATCCAAGTGAGCATAAACACAGCCACGGAAATCATATATACACAACAATTTAAATGGAAAGAACAGACCTTATAAAACGACTGAAAGAAAATAAACATGGCTTCAAAGAAGAAAAGTCACTTTCTCCCCACTCCTTTGAAGAAGTGGGAAAATCACAGATATGGAACATTGTATATATTTCCAGATTTTTTTAATGTATTGACCAATTTTGCTGATTGTTTTTTCTCTTTTTTCCTTTGTTAATTATTCTTTGTTAAATGAGATAGCTTTCTTTCGTTCTTTTTTGTTTGTTTGTTTTATACCACTTTATTAAAACCTGAGCACCTCAATAGAAAACTAATCCCTGGTGAACTCTTATTTTCCTTGCTAAGCCCCAATTACTGCAAATTTACAACCTGCACAAGCAAGTTTTTGCTAGCAGTTCAACATTTAAATAGATTAAATTTTTCTCCGACACACTTGGTAGATTTCATATAATGAAAATAATTAAAAGAATTAGTGCAATACATGGAACAGATCAAAGTAAAATGAACTTTAGAAAACAAAGCTACACCAAGTTCTTTTTTTTTTTTTAACTCTTACCTTCCCTCTTGGAGTCAATTGACTCCAAGGCAGAAGAGTGGTAAAGGCTAGGCAATGGGGGTTAAGTGACTTACCCAGGGTCACACTGCTGGGAAGTGTCTGAGGCCAGATTTGAATTCAGGACCTCCCATCTCTAGACCTGGCTCTCAATCCACTGAGCTACCCAGCTGCCCCCTACAAAGTTCATTATTTATGGACAGCAGTACTCCAGAAGCTTCATTTTATTACTTTTCTAGCCATGGAGGAATAACTGAATCCCCCTCAAATACAAGGGGGAAGGGGATGAAGAGGAATTAACTAGCTGTTATATTAACTGTACATTTTGCATACTTTTAAGCAACTCTTAAATATTATAGAACACATTAAACATAAATGGAGACTACAATGCAGTACTCTATTTACAGTACATTTGAAGATCCAAGTTTAAAATAATCAAGTTGAATGTACATAATTGTTAGTGCATTGACTAGATTATGTCCAAAGGGAGCAAAAAGCCCCATCACAAAATAAAACAGAACCACCCCATGTATAGAGAAATCACAGATACTTGGTTTGTTTCATCTTAGTTGAAGAGTTCTTATGCTGGAAGGAAAACACTTCTCTTTGACAAGTTGCATTTATTAGGGTTGTCTTTATAAGAGAAAATGGAGATAAACTTGATTTTTATCACCATTTAAAAACAAGATAGGCTATAATTTAGATACCGTATACCAACTAAAGTCCATTATTGTCTCTGAAGACATGGCTGGCTTAGAGTTTTCTGGGCTTTTTCTTTCTCTTTTTTGTTAATGGTTAAATTATTAAAATGTGGAATGTACACTTAAAATAGATACCAGCAGAAATGATCAGTTTTGTGAATATTGCAGATAAAGCAGAAGAATCTTTAGGACCTACTTCTCGAAACAATTTATTCAAGGAAAAAAAAAGATCAATTTAAGGAGTCCCAGTCCTGTGTCCTAGATTATCTGCATCAACATGGGAATTTAAGGGAACCAGCTGGCTGGCTAATTGTGGGTCCTTACAATAATTGTTCTATATTTCTAATTGTAAGAACTGATTCCCCCACCCCAACCTTCCAATGAAGCAAATATTAAGAGTGTCCATTTGTCCCTTCTATTGCTGAAACATTAACACATGCATGCTATTAAAAATTAAGTTCAAAACACATAAAATAATTCTGTATTAGAAATGTGACTATAGTGCAAGTTTCCTCTTTTTGGAAGTTGTACTGGGCCAGGTTAAATGCTCCAATTCCACTGTTATTAATAATTAGGAAGCAGAAGAACATTCCACACAGTTGGAATTGGAGGTTTAGTTATTATAGCACTGACTCCTGGTTGGTTGTATAGGATCAGTAAGGTCTATACCTCTTCTTCTGGCAGAATTGGCTCCTGGATTCTGTAGTTCATTCTTTGGCAACTTTTTGGCTATTGCCATGAATATTTCATTTACATTTACTGATGTTTTAGCTGAAGTCTCCATGAATAATAAACTGTTGCCATCTGCGTAAGACGTTGCTTCCTGGAAATCCCCAGCTCTTTTCCTTGCTAGATCAGTCTTTTTTTATTTTTGCTCTTGCAAAGTGATTTCATACACTACTATTGCTGCTTGTGCTCCTCTCCAGTACATTGGTGCTAAGCTATGATATCATTCTTGCCCCAACGGAGGTACCCTCTTGAAATTCATGAAATTGGCCCTTCACAAATTGAAGCACAAGACTTGGTTTTCCAACAGTGGGTTTGCCCAGAAGTACTAGCTTGAACTGGTAAATTTTATTCCCAGTATTTGACCCACTGGGTCTTGTTGCTTCTCAATCGGCCATGTCCAAATGAGAATAAATTCCCTAATTTCAGGTTCTGAACGATGCAAGTGTCAATATTTTTCTTTCTATTGGCAATAATTTGGTGTGGGGGGACTAGCATCTCCTCAAGGACAAAGCCCGGGGCTGGGGTCTAGTCGGTGGCCTGCCTGCACCTCCTCATGCTACTCCCCTCACTCAGATTGGCCCGTGTGAGGCTCGCGCTGCTTATGAGATAGTTTCCTAAGATTGGCAAGTAGAAGGAGACGGGAGCAAATATATAAATAAATGTATTTTAAAATAAGAAAAATGCAAATAGAAATGACTCTGGTGTTCTACATCACCTCCATAAGACTTACAAAGATGACAAAGGAAAATGACAATTATTGGAGGGTCTGTGGAAAGGCAAGTACACTGTACATTACTGAGAGGTGTGAATTGGTCCATCCATTCGGGAAAGCAATTTGGAACTGTCGCCCAAAGGACAGTAAGTTGTTCATGACCTTTGACTTTGATGCCACTGGTATGCTTATACCCTAAAGAGATCAAAGAAAATTATTAAAGTTTTGGAGCAAGGAATTGGAAACCAAAGGGATGCCCATCAGTTGGGGAATAACTGGACAAATGATAGAATTTGAATATGGTAAAATATTATTACATAGTAAGAAATGATGAAAGGATTGGATTCAGAGATACCCAAGAGGACTTGGATGAACTGATATAGAGTGACATAAGTAGAATAAGAAATATATATATATATATATATATATACATATATAATAACTACAGCTATAAAGGAAAACAACTGTGGAAGACTTAATAATTCTAATCAATGCAATTAATGAGGCAAAAACTCCAGAAGACCATGATGAATCCTATTTCCCACCACTGGACAGTCTTGATGTTTAAAATGAGACAGACATTTTCTGGCAAAGTGTTTCAATGGTTACATCTCTTTTGCTTGACTCTTCTCATATGTTACAAGTTTTCTTATTTTATTTTGAGGAGAGGAGAAGTTACAGGTTTTTGGAGGGAGAGTTTTAGTGATCACACCCAAAAAAAAAGATGGGGGGGGAAATTACATTAATGAAGTATTTATGAAATACATTGGAATGAGTTAAAAGAAATCCAGAAAGATACAAATAACAACAACATTGAAGTTACTGTGTTAAATTTATTATATATGTTTCAACATTGCCCAACTGGAATTGTCTAAAAGACAATCCTATGAGACTGGTGTAATAAAGAGGTAAGCTGACTGAAACTATTACTTGTTGAACTAGAGAGGTAAACTGAGGGGAACCTGTTTCTGCAGCAATGACTGTTGTTCTCTAGCTGGCTGTAACTAGAGAGGCTGCTACAGGGACCTAAACCTGCTTATTGGTAATGGAGGTAGAACAGAAATGCTGAGGAATGCCACACACACAGAGATGCTGGTACACTGAGAACTGCTTATAAGGGACTGCCCTGGGGTTTACTCTGGGGTTTGCCTATTGATCCCTACTGATGACTGATGGATCGATCTATTTCCTAATCCCCTTCCTCCCTCACTCCCTCCCTTAACCAACCTCTCCCTTTTGCCTCCCTCACCTCCCAGATCTTCTTGCAGCCTTTGGCTCCTTCCCTCCTGAGTTGAACTATAATGATACTCTAGTTGCTTTCCCAATCAAGGGGTTTATTGGGATAACAGCATGGGAAACTGAGGTAAGAAGGATGAGGAATTTCCCTAATCTAAATGAAATAAATTGAGGGTTTGGGGAGTCACAAGTGTGACTCTTAGACAGTTAGGAAGATAGAGGATAACAGCAGTTCAAAATCTTCTTTCTTCTTTTTCACAAATCAGCCAGATCTCTCAGCTTAACCCCAGAAAGAAACAAAGTTCAAAGTCTCTCCTTTTCTCCTGGCCAGCTCAACTCTCTTATAGACCACCAACTCAAAAGCTTCTCCCCTGAACAGCTTCCACTGCTTAGAGCCAGAGACAAAGTTCAAAAGCCAAATCAGTCTCACAAAAGTCTCTCAGCCAGCTTCAAACCTCCAGGGAAAGAAAGTGTGTCTCCCAGTCAGAGAAAAGGCCAAAAGCCCCTCCCCCCTGTCTGCTCAAACTGCCAACAACTGGGGACATTCCATTGGAATCTTCTCTTGACAGACATCTAGAACTAGATCTCCAGCTTTGCATCTTGGTCCACAAGTCCTGCAAAATCTCTCTCTCATGTCTCTATCACACTGGGTACCAATTGGCTGAAAGACTTATGTGAGATATAGAGAAGAGACAGGATGAAAAAAGAGGCAAAGGCTTGTGCTTTTATTTTTTTTATTTTTGAAATTTTTATTTAATCAGTTCAGAATATTTTTGCTTGTTTACATGTTCTTTCCCTCCCCTCCCTTTACCCTCCCCATAGCCAACACCACATGTGTCCAAAGGCTTGGACTTTTAATACTGAAGGGAGGTCCTAGAGACACAGGTGTACAGAAAGGATCTTGTACCCCAACATGTCCCTTAATTCCTAGTACCTATACCCCAGAAACTGCTAAGAATGGATGAGATTGTTCTCCCCTTAGCTGAGGTTTCAGCTTGTTCCTGTAGCAGAGAGCCCCCTGACACTTGGGTGTTTTTTCACCTAACCTTATTTGTATAAATTTGCCAATTACTATTTTACTGCTTCCCTTTGAGATCCCTGATTATCTTTTGTGTAATGAGTATTTTGTGGTTGGGAAGCCAAATAATTGGAAATTAAGCTGTTATATTTCAGGATTCCTATAGGATTATTTCCTCCATCCCTTGGAGCAACCAAAGAAGGAACCTCTCTTATGATCACTCCAAAAGAAAATTATAACACCTACACTGTAAATATTTTACATGTAATAAATCTAACTCTTGCCCAACACCTCTTTGGAAGATAGGAGACTGAAGGAATAAGAGCCATGGTCCTCCTCCTACCCTCCACAAAGATAGAATTCCAGTCTCCCAGAGACAAAGAATAGGTCATTCCAAATCTATCTTTAAATTACTGTCATGCCAACAAACTGTGGGAGTAGAAACACCGAGGAAAAGCAACTGCCTGACTACAGCGGTTGAGGGGACATGACAGAGGAGAGACTCTAAATGAACACTCTAATGCAAATATTAACAACATGGCAATGGGTTCGAATCAAGAACACATGTGATACCTAGGGGAATCACACATCGGCTATGAGGGGGTTGGGGGGGAGGAAAAGAAAATGATCTTTGTCTTTAACAAATAATGCTTGGAAATAATCAAATAAAATATTACAAAAAAATTTACTGTCATGCAAGACCGTTAGTAACTGGAGGGGCTGATTTTATGTAACCCTTGTGAAATCCCAGTCAGGTTTGGGCCATTTCCTGAATGTGAGAGAGATATGAAGCTGATTGGAAGAGAGACTTTATTTAGAAAAAGAAGCAGAGAAGTAAAGTAGTTAAGAGACCAGAGATCTCTCCTGGAGAGTATGAACTTTGGATGGCTAATGGGATTCCCTGGGGAAAGCCAGCATCCCAATATGTCCCTTTATTCTCTGTATCTCCACTTTTAGAGATCAAGATGGAACTTCTCTGGTGAAATCTTTCCTTGACGGGGCTGAGATTTTAACTCATTTATATCATAATCCATATAATCTCCCTAATTTTTTAAAATCCCTGTTTGAATAATGTGGTTGCTGTTATCCAAGATTATCTTTCATGGACCAAGCATTTGATGGGAGAGATAGAAACTGTCCTGAGTAATCTAACTGTTACTTTTTCAGTCTGGGACAGGAGTACTTTCTACCCAGAGGAACCAGGGAAAGTGGTTTTTATTCTGAACCCCAAAAGATCGTCGTACATCTAGACTGCAAAACATATGATGTAGAACATGTGGGTATAATATTGGTCCAATACTGGTCCGGGAGACAGAAGAAAAAAGGAGCAAGCTCCCAACTGTGGCCTTCTACTTGCTCTGCTCAAAAGCAGAAATCGCGATTTCCCTTGGAAACATGGAATGGGATCCTCCAGATTCTAGATCTTATTTCTCTAATCATAGCTCTGCAATATAAGCTACCCCAAGCCTCTTTGAAGTGAAATGAGTAGATATGGGGACTAGCCTCCTAGATATGAATTCTTTTTCTTCCCTTTTCTCTGGTTGCTTCTCTTGGTAATAGAAAAAATATCGACCTATATTTTTTAGCCTTGGGATTTTGTGGTGATTTTCTGTCATGCCACTGGACTGTATCTCAGGTTTCTCTAGAGTCTTTTTCTGAAAACCTGGTAGCAATTTCAGTCTGAATGGGCCCCAGGCTTTCCCCCTAAAAAGATCCATTGTTCTAAGCAGATGGCTTTTAACTTTTTTTCCCCCTAGCATCTTAAATTTGAATGGTTCCTGCTTTGGACTTGCTCTTTTGAATGACAGATCATTTTATAAAAGGATGATTTAAAAAAAAACCCAACACCTTAGCTTCCATTTTAGAATCAATACTGTGCATTGGTTCTAAGACAGAACAGGAAGGGCTGGGAAATTGGAGGTAAATGACTTACTCCCAATCACATAGCTAGGAAGTGTCTGAGGTCGGATTTGAACTAAGGAAGATGAGTCTTGACTCCAGGCCTGGCACTCTATCCATGGTGCCACCTAGCTGCTCTATATGTTTGTTAGAAACCTATGAACAGTATGAATTGTATAGCTGGTTAGCTTTGCTTTTTAATTAGCTGTGCTTTGTTTTGTTGCTGGTGATAAATTACTGTATTCTGTGGATATGCAGGTACTCTTAATTTTAATTTTAATAATAAATTTCCACATAAGGTTTCCAAAATTATATGATCCGTCCCTTCTTCCCTCCCCACTCCTAGAGCTGACAAGCAATTCAATCTGCTTTATACAAGGCATGTACTCTTGAGCATGTACATGTTACTTAGGCATGTTGTAATCAAAGTACCCTTATGAATGATGCTCGACATGGTGGCTTGTCTATTTAACCTATTTCTGTTCATATTTGTTTTGTACCAGGGGCACCAGGAGAGTCATCCTTGCTTAAGGTACTGACGTGTTTATGAAATTTAGTTAGAAGTGTCAGAAGTGCTTGGACCACTGGAGCCCATGATATCATTCTCTCTGGTTGATTCATTCCTGAATCAAGAGCCCATTTACCATTGTGTATGCTATCATCTACCCTGGTCTCTCGCCCAATATATCCATTTAGTATAATGATTGTCTTTTGTGTAACTAGGGGAGGTGGAATTGGTCTGGAATGAATATAATATTTCTATTATATATTTCATCAGAAATGACACCATAGGGGGCAGCTGGGTAGCTCAGTGGATTGAGAGCTAGCCCTAGAGATGGGAGGTCCTAGGTTCAAATATGACCTCAGCCACTTCCCAGCTGTGTGACCCTGGGCAAGTCACTTGACCCCCATTGCCTAGCCCTTACCACTCTTCTGCCTTGGAGCCAATACACAGTATTGACTCCAAGACTGAAGGTAAGGGTTTAAAAAAAAAAAGAAATGACACCATAGGGGGCAGCTGGGTAGCTCAGTGGATTGAGAGCTAGCCCTAGAGATGGGAGGTCCTAGGTTCAAATCTGACCTCAGCCACTTCCCAGCTGTGTGACCCTGGGCAAGTCACTTGACCCCCATTGCCTAGCCCTTACCACTCTTCTGCCTTGGAGCCAATACACAGTATTGACTCCAAGACTGAAGGTAAGGGTTTAAAAAAAAAAAGAAATGACACCATAGCTTTCCACCATATTTGTTCATGTTTAGGCAAGAATCACACCAACCCATGAACATGTGTTTTAGAACTTAAGATGTAGAAAATGTAATTACTTACAATCAACATATTACCCAGTTGAAAAAGAAGCTGAGAGAAGGCTACCAAAAAAGAAGAGAGTAGGTTATACTTTTAAGCCTTCTAGTGTCTGTCCTCCCTAACTTATCTTGTGTTTTGCCCTCTTGAGTTCATTTTGTTCCTGTTCTTAATATACACATATATGAACATATTGTCTCCTCAATAGAATAGTAATTTCTTTTAAAGGATTGTTTCATTCTTTAGCATTTGAGTACCTAGTATATAGTAGGAACTTGTTTTTGTTGATTGATACTACCTTAGGTGGCTCTTCCTGGCTTGGTGGTGTAAAAAAGGAATTCTTTAATTTAATGGGGGACCTGGAGGTCCTTTTACCATAGAGATGTATAAGGATTAACCAGCCTACAATGAAAGGAAGTAGGAACTGGGAGCCCCCTGCTGAGTGAGGGTCAGTTGCAGACTGTTAGTTGCTGAGAGTTAGGAGAGTCAGTTGCTTACAGTTGGTTGGTCAGTTGCTGATAGTTAGGGCTGGCAGTTGTGGGGAAGTTGGCTTCAGGGCGTGAGTTGGTCACTGGTGGTTGGTTGCTGGTATTGTGGGTTGGTGTTTAGTTGCTGGAATATAAAGGTCGGCCTGAGCTTACTGAGAGGGCTTTTGCCTTTAGCCTTTAAAGGGGTTTTTGCCTCTGGGATCTCTAGAGAGCAGGAGGTCTATCTCATAAACAAGGATCTGCTGTCAGTTGGCTACTGACAGTTTGGGCTGCTATAGAAAATTGATTTAAGGAGTGAGTGAGTGGTAGCTGTCTATTATTTTAGGTAGTTAGTGAATCATTTACAGACAGTGTAGGTTAGATAGGTCTGGTGTTTGCCAGCAAGAAGAAGCTATCCTCAAAAGATAGTTAGAGGTAGTTATTAGGAATCTTAGGTAGTATTAGGAATTTTAGGTATATTTATAGGGCATAAGATTAGTAATCTCTCTTTCCTCTTTTCTATCTTTCTCTCCTTTATTATATTCTTTTACTATCTCTATTTTAGTTAAACTAAATTGTTGATTGTTAAAAGCTGCTAGAAGTTTTCTTTTCTCTGGCTTAAAGGGATAATATTAATTTACAACTCTACTATATTTTCATTAAAACTTCAATTATTGAAAGTTGCTCTCTTATTTTGTCAAAAAAAAAAAAACAACCCTTTTTAACCCTTATATTTAATTGGTGACCATGAAGGACTTGAACCCACAACCTTCTGATCATTTTCCTTACTTTTTACTGAAACTATTCCTAAGTCAAGTTCCTGGCAGTTAATTCTGTTACAGCTATTGATACTTTGTGCTAAACAACACCATCTACTGACAGAAAGTAGGACTGCAAACAAAATTAACAATTAGATTAACTGATTCTGGATAGTCTAGTTTGAATTATGATGCTATTTTTTTTATCTATCTAAAATGTCTTATTATCCAACAGAACATTACACAGTGGCTTTATATAGCGCTATTCCTAGCCATACTTATAGTGATAGGAGGCTTGGCATTTTGCTAATTCCTTCTCAGAAAGAAATAGAATAATAGTTTTGCTGAAATAAAAGCTCACCTTGAAGAAAAACTAGAAAATAACTCAAGTGACCTTAAGAAGCTGGAGGAGAGTTTGGGGGATCTCAAGACTTACATAAAAAGCATTGAGAAAAGCTTGAGAAATTCCCAGAGTAAGAAGAGAGATTTCTCTCTTAACACTCCCTCATCATTAGAGCCAACTCAGTCTCTGTCTAGTCTTACTTCATGCAATTCTGCTCATACTAAAACCACCTCAACTCCTCCTCATCCTATCCTATCTCTACGTCTACCCAAACTCCTCCCACTCAACCTATTTCCCTGTCTATATCCATTACCTGTATTATGGCAACTCAAATAAAAAAAAACAAAAACAAATTTAAAAAAATGATTCAGTTACAGGTCTATTCCCCTTAAAAGAAGTACCCACTTTTAATAAGAATGGAAATGTAATTTTTCTAAGATATTGAGAAACTCAAGCAAAATATCCCTTCTTTGTGATTATTAAAAAGCTAGAGAGCATTTTTTACACCCATGATCCTGGATGGATTGATATTGTAAATTTGCTCCAACTTTTTTTGTCAGAAAGAGAGAAAAACTGAAGCCTTCCACTGACTTCACTAAAGTTCCTCATGTTTAGAACACTTGAAAAGGGGAACTGAGAACTGAATGAATATGGGTTGAAGTATTAAAGTTTAAGGAGGGGAGAGCATAAGACAAGAAGCAAGATGCAAAGACACAGGGTATTTCAGCATAGCATCAGCCTGACAGGGAGTTAGCTCTGATGGTAAAGAGCTTTCTCTTAGCCCAACATACTGATTTTTATTGAGGTTACAATAAAAAGGGAGGAGGGAGAGTGATAATCCAATCCTGTATTCTGACAGACAAATTAACATTATGAGGTAATTGTCACAAGATACAAAGGCTAGAGCCTAAGACAATGGTAAAATCTAAGCCCAGATCAGGAGTTTATTTGACCTATGGCATGTAAACCTTATCTGATAGAGGTGCTAAATTATTGTTATAGGCCAACTATCTCTTCCAGAGTGTAGCCTTGGGGATGGGTTAGAATTTTAAAAGGTTACAGTCTTAATTTGAACTCAAGGGCATAGCTGATAAATGAGCACATTGCTCATAAGAGTGGTTTTTGAATATTTATATAATATTTTCAAGATTTATATATGCCTGGACTGCTACAAAAATAAAACCATCTCTCTTATTAATCAGGCTCAGAGAAGACAGCAGTTCATTGGCCTCCACAAGACCCAAAATGGAACCCCAACAATGAGCAAGATTACACAAGACTATGCCAGGCTAGAGAGGCATATTTTAACCACAATGAGAGCTTGCTCTGATAGACCTGGTACATGGATAAAATGTGAAAATCTTAAACAAAAACCTGATGAAAATCCATTGCAATTTATGGATAGACTTATTGAGCTGGGAGGTAGATATATAGACCTGGATCTTGCCAGAGAAAGCGATGTCAGACAAATAAGGAGATAGTTTGTGAAAAACTGATGTAAAGTGGTCAAAGATTATTTTAAGACCAGTTGTCTGAATTGGGCTAGTATGGACCTTGAAGAATTGAGGAGAATAGCAGTTTGTGTTTTTAACAGCCATGAAAAGAAAGATGAAGAGAATAGTGACTTAATAGAAACATTAAGGTCAGCCCTTTTTGCCACAGCTCCCTTACCCCATGCCCTCCAGTCACAGAGACTAAGAGACCAACAAGAAAGACACATGCCTTTTAGTAGGAGGTCAGAGTATATTATCACCAGAAGTGGACTGGACACATCTTCAGCCTCATCATTCTCTCCCTCAGTTAAATATTTGCCGTCCCCACCAAATCAACTGAGAATGCTTTGGATACATTTGGATATATCTCCATTCTGGAAATTTCTCTTAGGATGGACAGGGGCTCAAGCTTTGTGTTTTCAAGTATCTCCTCCCAGTGCCTTGCAATAACGAGTTTTAGCAAAGTCAATGAATGTGACACACATTTTAATGGTAGTTACCTTATAAAGAATCTCAAAAATTCCATTTAGTACAGTTCTCAGACAACACTACAAATTAACAGTCTTTATGGTAGAATCAAGAAACTGAGTAGTTACATTCAAACAACAATATTTTAAGCAATGCATTCAGTTTGCAAAATAAGCCAGGAATAAGGGTCTCAGTAGCCAAGGACCCCAAAGCTTTGAATCAAAGAATAGAGACATCAGGTTTCTTGTGGGTAGAGGGTGTCGGTAGATATTGAGGTGACATTCCTTAGGTTGAGTGGCCTTTGAGAAGAGGGAATAATTGTGTGACTTAAAATCTGCTCACAAGCTGATTACAAGTAGCTGAAATAATTTTATGAAATTGTATGTAAAGGCAAAATGGAGTTAGTCATGTTAATTTTTAATGTAACAGTAGAATCTGATATTATTCTTGGCTCCAAATATAAAGTTGCACAAATTCAAAAAACATTTTACAAAGTTCTCATGATTGGGTAAGCATTTCTTCCAAATGGAAATATAAACTCAATCAATAATAATGCAAGTAGGCTACTTTAAAAAGAAATAGAAAAAAAAATACATGAGCCCTAAACGTGTATAAGATTCCCAAAAAGGGATTCATTAGGCAAGGAGGTTGATAGGACTCAGTTCCTCAGATCCAAAATGAGCCTCTAACCATAGCAAGCTAGATACTCTCTCCCATAGGAACCCTAACTGAACTTGGGTAGACCCAGATTCAAGTCCTAGGTCAGCCTGACTTGAAAGAAAAGAGTCATACTTTTGACTCACACTCTGGCTTATTGACCTGCCCTATGCCACAGAAAATTACATGGAAAATCTTTTTTCTTTAAACCCCTACCATTACTGGGTATTAGTTTCAAAGCAGAAGAGTGGTAAGGAATAGGCAATTGGGGGTTTAAGTGACTTCCTCAGGGTCACACAGCGAGGAAGTGTTGAGGCCAGATTTGAACCCAGGACCCCCCATCTCTGGACCTGGCTCTCAATTCACTGAGCTACCCAGCTGCCCCTGAAAATCTTTTAAGAATCACTCATGTCAAGGATCTCCCTAAATGGGACTAATAAGATCCCTACCACACAGATACTCAATGTAAAAAGTAAATCAGGTGTGGGACAGCTATTTATTTCCTATTTATTTATTTCTGCTTAGGGACTTGAAGTGTTATAAATTCAATATGTCAGGGGTGTTCTTATGATATCATTGAGGGCAGTCTTTCAGGGAAAGAAGGATATAATTATTTTCCTAATATATTGGAACACATCCATGATTTGTCTGTCTGTATTAAAAAGCAGGTGACCAACTCCATGAGAATAACCAAAACAACTTTAATCCTAGTTTGGTTTTGTTTAGGGGGTCCCTTAAATTAACTATTGTGCTTCTTGGAATTCATATGAAGATAATAATTTTATTATACCATTTGACATAGTTTCTAACATAAAAGTCATCAGAAAGTTTTTAACCTAAGACAAATGAGAAAAATATATAGTGTGTGCACTGACACTATTGAAACAAATGAATGTGAAAAGTAAAATTAGAAATCTAATGAATACTGAAATTTGAGACTTCTTCCTTGGGCTAAAAGATGAGTGAAAAAAACAGAATGCTGGAATCTCAAAAAAAATATTATAGTTCCTCTTTAAGACACGAGCTTCTCAAAGGGTGGCTGACTATTTCTCCCTTCAGGTTTTTTTTTTTTAAGGCAATGGGGGTTAAGTGACTTGCCCAGGGTCACACAACCCAGGACCTCCCATCTCTGGATCTGACTCTCAATCCACTGAGCCACCCAGCTGCCCCACTCCCTTCAGGTTTTTTTCATCTGAAAACTTTGAGGAGTTGGAGTTTCTAACACTATTGCTTATGAACCTCACTCAGCATGTTCCTTCCAAACTTTATCAACCAAGTGACATAAATTAGCTTTTGTGGCAGTTAAATGGCATGGCATATAAGAGTATCACATTTAGAGTACGGATGGGTTTCAGACACTTAATAGCTGTGTGACTCAGGGCAAGTGACTGAACCTCTGCCTCAGTTTCGGTAACTGCAAAATAAGGATAATAATAGCACCTACCTGCTGGGGTTGTTGGGAAAATCAAATGAGTAATAATTGTAAAGCACTATAGTATAATGCCTAGTAAATAGGAAATGCCGTGTACATATTAGCTATTTTTATTGTTAGCTATTGATTCTTTACAAAAGAAAATTTGCTGGGAAAGCATATCAAGAATAATAATTTTTACAAGGTTTGATGGGGCATGACTGGGGATGTAGACTCTAAAGGATCACTCTGTCCCAAATACTAATCATATGGAAATAGGTCTTGACTGATGATACATGTAAAACCCAGTGGAATTGGGCATTGGCTCTGGGAGGGGGGAAGGGAGGAGGCGAGGGAAAGAACATGAATCATGGAACCATGGAAAAATAGTCTAAATTAAATTAACTAATTAATTAAAAAAAAGATCAAGTAAAACTTTTAAAAAGAATAATAATTTTTAAATCCGTCCAAAGTAGGGAATATACTTTCCCCTTGCATATGCTTAGATAAGGACATGTGCATGTGCACACACACACACACACACACACACACACACACACACACACACACACCTGAGGTCTACCAGGAGATTGGGCTCAAATTTCTACACACATAGAGAATACTTGGTACCGAGGAGTATTTTTCAACTCCTGGACTTGGGAGTCCTTTTCTTCTCATTTTGAAGAATACTCACCAAATTTATTTAAGGGAGCAGAACTATTTATGGACAAGGGGTTGGGGGTCCCTTACTCAGCTAGTGTGGCTTTTCCCAGGATGTAGTGTCTCTGCTGACAGATCAATCAACTGATAGGCTGGGTCAAGCAGGTGACTTTTGAAACATTGGCCCTTCGATGGATTTGGCTGTTATCAATAGAACCTAGACTCTGATTATTGGTGGGACCTCAGATAGTTTTGATGGACCTCCCAGTGTCAATTATCAACTGAGTATCCCATCTCTCAATATTCATTCACCCAGAGAAGAGGAAAAAAACACCATAAAACAGAAATGTCATATACTTAGGGACATATGGCGGCCAGGTAGGAAATACATCTCACCACTAATACTTCCTCCATCCAATTGCTCACAGCAATCTTCTTCACTTAAAAATCCCCAGAGATGAGAACAAGAAATTGTCCCCCTCACATCCCTTTAAATTTTTGTATGCCTTCTCAATTCCAGGTCCTTGGCCAATCAGAAGGCTCTTTATCATCATAATGGCAGTCCCTTAATCACATATCATCAAAAGTTGACTTACCAAGTATCCATATATTGGACTGGAAGCAAAAAGCGAATATAACTCACCATAATTCACCAAGAAGGGCAAATCTGTGAACACTCTAAGAACTAGACCCTCACTGATCAGTCTTCCCCTTACAGAATTTAGGTCTTAATATCATATCATGATATTAATATCATGAAATAGTTAGGCCAGTAAGTTGAGTCACTAGCAAAAGAATCAATAATAATTGCCTATGTGCCAATTTTAATTTTTAAATTTTTTTGGTAAAGATAGCTTCTTTTACCAATTATATATAATAATAATTTTCTACTTAAGTTTTCTAAAATTATATGATCCAAATTGTTCCCCTCCTTTCTTTCCCACCCCCTTCCTGGAGCTATTGGCAATGTGATCTGGGTTATACATGTATTTTCTTACAAAACAATATATGACAATTCAACAGAAAACACTAGAATATTGTAGTAATTTTACAGAAACAAAGATTTCCAATTCAAATAATTTTTCCATTGTTTGGATCTCTGTGGTTTACAAAACCATTATCTCGTCTAGGAGTCCTTGAACTGGTATGTTGTTGATTTATCATAATTTAACATCACAAATGTAGCTTTGACTTGTTTTCTCTAGCTGTTAAATAAACACTCTGTTCCTAAGTTGCAACTTTAATGCAAGACATGTTGTTAGAGATAATTGCTTAGAATTCTCTAGAAGGCACATAGAAAGGTTAGAGAAGCCTTCAGATTTTCCTTGTTAATTGGGATTCTTGTCAGGTAAGGAGAAATTCAGGTCAGTCAATGATCCCCCTCATAACTGCTTGAGTTATTAATAAATCTATATTCCCCAAAGCCATGATCCCCTATAATATAACATGAAATGGCTCTGTTTATTTACTCTGACAAAATTGATAGACTGGATCTGTGAAAAACAGGCACAAGAGACTGAGTGAGTGGGAGTTTGAAAGTTCAGTGGCTAAGCCAAGTCACTGTGGTTTATTCAAGTGATGATAGATTTTAATAGCATGACTTTTATTTTCAACTCTATCCGTTAATATGCTTTAATTTCTCTGGGAGGAGGTAATCTTCTTGGTGTCACATTCAATTTAGAAATAACATCAAGATCCTGTGAGAGATATAAGTTATGATTGGATTAATCATAAACCTAGCTGATTACCAAGGGAAGGAGCCCTAAAAAGGAAAAGCCGGAAAGCCATAAGCATCAACTAACCAAGTCTTAAATATATGTGCTCTGCAGTCAGGGGACCCCAGCAAAGGAAAGGGTTCTGCTATGGGATCACACAGTACCATATATTGGGTCTGGCACCAGTCCTGCCATGTTTCTGTGTCTCCTTCCCCACATTGGATTTATTCCAGAAAAATTTCTCTAGTAAAGTCAAAGGATATAAACAAACTGTTCTCAAAAGAATGGCAGTTTGTTAACCATAAGAAAGAATGCCCCAAATCATCAATAATAAGAAAAATACAAATCACAATAGCCCTTCACACTCAGCAAATTGACAAAGATAATAAATAAAAGGAGGGACTAGTCAATGGTGAAGAAGTTGTGGAAAGAGAGGCTCAGTAGCACATTGGTGGGGCTGTGAATCTGTAGCACCATTTTGGAAAACAATTTGAAATTAGGCAAATAGCCTTTGACACAGAGATTCTTCTACTAATCATATACCCCAGTGAAGTCACTGAGAAGAAGGAAGTTCCCAGTTTACAACAGCAATTTTTTGTGATAGCAAAGAACTGGAAACAAGACAGACAAATGGCCGTTGGTTGGGGAATGGCTTGACAAAATGTAGTCTATGGAGGTGATGGAATATTACTGGGCTATAAAAAACCAAATGTCATGAATACAAAGAATTCTGGAAAGAATTATATAAACTGACACAGAACAAAGTAAGCAGAGCCAGGAAAAGAATATACACAATGACTCTAACAATAACAATGGAAATGGAAAAACACAGTAACCACAAAACAACTGAAAGTGAATGTTACAAAAACCAAAAGAACAAACAGTCCTAAAGAAAAGATTTGAGAAGAAATCTTCCACCCACCCCTTTGCAGAGGTGGGAGGTGACACATTGTGTATATTTTCAGACTTTTTTGCTGAGTTTTCTCTTCTTTTTAAATAATATTAAATGTAATGGTTTTCTGGGAGAGGGGATAGATACTGAGATAAGAAAATTTAATGATATTAAAGAAAAGATATCAATAAAACTTTTTTTTAAAAAAGAAGAAAAGGAATAAGCATTTATCCTACTATGTGTCAAGCACTGAACTAAATCCTTTCTACAAATACTATTTCCTTTAATCTTCACAACCCCGAGAGGTAGGTGCTTTTATTAGCCCTATTTTACAGGTGAGAAAACTGAAACAAACAGAGGTTAAATAATTTGCCCAGAGTTACCTAGCTAGTAAGTATCTGAGACTGGATTAGAACTCAAGCCTTCCTGACTCTAGACCCAGAGTTCTATCTACTTTGCCATCAACTGAATGCTGGAGAATTATAAAGAACCCAGGACCTCCCATCTCTAAACCTGACTCTCAATCCACAGAGCCATCTAGCTGCCTCCAACAGAAATGTTTTTTTTTTAAGAAAAAAAGGAAAAGGAGAATAAACCCAGCAAAATCAACTAATAATAAAATGTTATATCCAAAACCTGAAGACTACTATTTTTACTACCACAACTGTGAAGGAGTTGGGAGGTCCTGCATTCAAATCTGACTTCAGGTACTTCTAGCTGTGTGACCCTAGGCAAGTCACTTAACCCCCATTGCCTAGCCCTTACTGTTCTTTTGTCTTGGAACCAATACACAATATTGATTCTAAGACAAGAAGGTAAAGGTTGTATGTATATATTCCTATTATATGGGATGATTCTAGGAGGGGGAAGGAGCAGATACTAGGAGAAATTTCAGTGATATAACAATAAAAGATATCAATACATTTTTATTTTAGAAAGAAATTAATAAAATTATATTTGTGTTATTCCTTTTTAAACCTCCAGGGAAATTTCTAAAACAAAGCTTAGGTGTAAGTCATATCTAGGTTTTCCTTAAAATGTGCCTATATATATGTTATTTTCCATGATTTTTTTCCTATTTCTTGATATTCTATTTTTTTATCCTTAGTATAGATTAGTTAGAATAGGCCTAGTATAGTGATAGAGTAAGATAAACTAAAGGTAAAGACTGTGGGTTGTTTTTTTTTGTGAGGGGGGAGTATAATAAATTTAGGGACAAGATTAGAAGTTGTATGGTTTACTGTGATCCGGTTGGGAAGATTTCATCTCCCAACAGGATCACAAGGGGGAATTATTAAGGTTGAAATAGAATTGGGATTTATTTGGGAGGTTTGGTAAGTTAGAGACAAGAGGAAAATCCTGCCTGAATGACTTGAAGGCCAAGGTAGAATCTTGAGCAAGTTCTTGGCAGGAATTCAGAGACCTGAGGAGTTGGGAGCTCTGCTGAGCCTTTTGACTCACTGCTGGGTGGTTTTCTGTTCAGAGAGGAGGCTGGAAAGCTGAGCTCTTGGGAATTTCTTGAACCTGGTTTGACAGTTCAGAGAGAAGAGAAAATTGGAGGTTTAGGAAGAGCTTGAGAAGGAATACCAGAAGTTGAGAAGAAAGAAGATCTGTGTTACCTTGTATATGTGGCTATGGAGTAGAGACAGGTAAGAAACCTACCAAGCAGAGAAATCTGCAAGGCCCAGAGTTGAACAACTACAAGGAGGCAGAGAATTTTAAATTATATAAGGATAAAATTATTAGAAATAGGTTTATTTAGTTAGAAATGGGGTTTAAGAAAGAGTAAGGAGGACTTCCGGTTAAGATGGCGGCTTAGAGAAAGCTGAAGTTCAGATCTCCGGAAAACCCTTCCCGACCGATCTCAAACTAGAAGCTCCTAAGGCGCCGAAATTCAAAACGATCAACAGCACAGACCCTGGGAACCCTCCTCCTGGACCTGGACCCGGTTCAAAAGGTACGGCTCCCCTTAAAAGCCAGAACCCGAGATCCCTCGGACCTCAGGGGTAGGAGCGCAGAGTCCAAGGCTCCCGGAAGCGGCAGCCTCGCCGGGCTCAGAGAGCAGGGTCTGAGTAACAACAACCCTCAGGGTCTTCTACCCAAGTCCCAGTCCGGGTGAAAGTTACTGCCTGGGGCTTCCGCTGCAGAGAGCCTGTCGGTCCGGGTGAAAGTTACTGCCTGGGGCCTCCGCTGCAGAGAGCTGGTCAAAACAACAGCAACCCTCAGGGTGGGCAAGACAGCCTCACGGGCTGGATCCTGCTATCCAAGTCTCAGTGAAAGTCTGTGCTCTCGGAGCTTGGGGAAGCGGCAGCCCATCCCCCCGCAGGCCGACGAAACAGCCTCACGGCCAGGGATTCTGAAGGCAACTTCCGGAAATCGAGCCAGGGGGAGAGTGTGGCCTCGTGGTCCCACCCTTCCATTCCAGTTCCAGTGAGGCATATTCAGTTTAACCCAGGGAACGCTCATAGAACCAACATCTGCCCAGGACTAAAGCCTCTGATCACCAGACAAAGACAAGAAAAGCCAATCCTCCACGTTCAGAGATGACAAACTCCACAGAAGCACAGAAGCCCCAAAATACCAAGAAAAATAAGAAGAAAGGGGCGACTCTGGACACATTCTATGGAGCCAAAATACAAAATACAGAGCAGATAGAAGAAGATATACAAGAAAATTCTCCAAAATCTTCCAAAGGAAATAGAAACTCTCCACAAACCCATGAAGAATTTGAATCAGAAAGGACCAAAAAGATGGAAGCCCTCTGGGAGGAAAAGTGGGAAATGATGCAAAAGAAATTCACGCATCTACAAAACCAGTTTGACCAAACTGTAAAAGAAAACCAGGCTTTAAAGCAAGAACTAATAAAGCAAAGCCAAAACACCAAGAAATTAGAAGAGAACATAAAATATCTCACCGACAAGGTGATAGATCTGGAAAACAGGGGGAGAAGAGAAAATTTAAGAATAATTGGACTCCCAGAAAAGCCAGAAATAAACACCAAACTGGACATGGTGATACAAGATATAATCAAAGAAAATTGCCCAGAGATTCTAGAACAAGGGGGCAATACATCCACTGACAGAGCTCACAGAACACCTTCTACACTAAACCCCCAAAAGACAACTCCCAGGAATGTAATTGCCAAATTCCAAAGCTATCAAACAAAAGAAAAAATCCTACAGGAAGCCAGAAAAAGACAATTTAGATATAAAGGAATGCCAATCAGGGTCACACAAGACCTTGCAAGTTCTACGCTGAATGATCGTAAGGCATGGAACATGATCTTCAGAAAGGCAAGAGAGCTGGGTCTCCAACCAAGAATCAGCTACCCAGCAAAACTGACTATATACTTCCAAGGGAAAGTATGGGCATTCAACAAAATAGAAGACTTCCAACTTTTTGCAAAGAAAAGACCAGAGCTCTGTGGAAAGTTTGATACCGAAAATCAAAGAGCAAGGAATACCTGAAAAGGTAAATATTAAGGAAAGGGGAAAAATGTTATCTTCTTTTACTCAAACTCTCTTCTATAAGGACTACATTTATATCAACCTATGTATACTAATATGTGGGGAAAATGTAATGTATAAATAGGGGGTAAAGAAAGACCAAATAGAATAATGGTTCTCACACAAAGATTCACAGGGGAAGGGGAGGGGAAGAAAACTCCTATAAGAAGGAGAGGAAGAGAGGGGGGGGGTTTACTTAAACCTCAATCTCAGGGAAATCAACTCTGAGAGGGAAAAACATCCAGATCCATTGGGATCTTGAATTCTATCTTACCCAACAAGGGTAAGGAGAAGGGAAAACCAAGGGGGGGAGGGGGAGAGGGAGAACAAAAAGGGCGGGAAAGAGAGGGGGGAGGGGGAGGGAAGAAAAAGGGAGGGACTAAAAAGGGAAACATAAAGGGAGGGGACAAGGGGGACTGATTCAAAGTAAATCACTGGACTAAAAGGTAGAGCCGAAGAAGAAAAGGTTAGAATTAGGGAAGGCAATCAAAATGCCAGGGAGTCCACAAATGACAATCATAACTTTGAACGTGAATGGGATGAACTCACCCATAAAACGTAGACGAATAGCAGAATGGATTAGAATCCAAAACCCTACCATATGTTGTCTTCAAGAAACACACATGAGGCGGGTTGACACCCACAAGGTCAGAATTAAAGGATGGAGTAAGACCTTCTGGGCCTCAACTGATAGAAAGAAGGCAGGAGTGGTAATCATGATATCTGATAAAGCCAATGCAAAAATAGACCTGATCAAAAGGGATAGGGAAGGTAATTATATTTTGTTAAAAGGGACTCTAGACAATGAGGAAATATCATTAATCAACATGTATGCACCAAATAATATAGCACCCAAATTTCTAATGGAGAAACTAGGAGAATTGAAGGAAGAAATAGACAATAAAACCATACTAGTGGGAGACTTAAACCAACCATTATCAAATTTAGATAAATCAAATCAAAAAATAAATAAGAAAGAGGTAAAAGAAGTGAATGAAATCTTAGAAAAATTAGAATTAATAGACATATGGAGAAAAATAAATAGGGATAAAAAGGAATACACCTTCTTCTCAGCACCACATGGCACATTCACAAAAATTGACCATACATTAGGTCACAGAAACATAGCACACAAATGCAAAAAAGCAGAAATAATGAATGCAGCCTTCTCAGATCACAAGGCAATAAAAATAATGATTAGTAATGGTACATGGAAAACCAAATCTAAAACCAATTGGAAATTAAACAATATGATACTCCAAAACCATTTAGCTAAAGAAGAAATCATAGAAACAATTAATAATTTCATCAAGGAAAATGACAATGGCGAAACATCCTTTCAAACCTTTTGGGATGCAGCCAAAGCGGTAATCAGAGGCAAATTCATATCCCTGAAAGCTCATATTAACAAACAAGGGAGAGCAGAGATCAATCAATTGGAAATGCTATTGAAAAAACTCGAAAGCGATCAAATTAAAAACCCCCAGCAGAAAACCAAATTAGAAATCCTAAAAATTAAGGGAGAAATTAATAAAATCGAAAGTGATAGAACTATTGATTTAATAAATAAGACAAGAAGCTGGTACTTTGAAAAAACAAACAAAATAGACAAAGTACTGGTCAATCTAATTAAAAAAAGGAAGGAAGAAAAGCAAATTCACAGCATTAAAGATGAAAAGGGGGACAGCACCTCCAATGAGGAGGAAATTAAGGCAATCATTAGAAATTACTTTGTCCAATTATATGGCAATAAATACACCAATTTAGGAGAAATGGATGAATATATACAAAAATACAAACTGCCTAGACTAACAGAAGAGGAAATAGAATTCTTAAATAATCCCATATCAGAAATTGAAATCCATCAAGCCATCAAAGAACTTCCTAAGAAAAAATCCCCAGGGCCTGATGGATTCACCTGTGAATTCTATCAAACATTCAGAGAACAGTTAACCCCAATACTATACAAACTATTTGACATAATAAGCAAAGAGGGAGTTCTACCAAACTCCTTTTACGACACAAACATGGTACTGATTCCAAAACCAGGCAGGTCAAAAACAGAGAAAGAAAACTATAGACCAATCTCCCTAATGAATATAGATGCAAAAATTTTAAATAGGATACTAGCAAAAAGACTCCAGCAAGTGATCAGAAGGATCATTCACCATGATCAAGTAGGATTCATACCAGGGATGCAGGGCTGGTTCAACATTAGGAAAACCATCCACATAATTGACCACATCAACAAGGAAACTAGCAAGAACCACATGATTATCTCAATAGATGCAGAAAAAGCCTTTGATAAAATACAACACCCATTCCTATTAAAAACACTAGAAAGCATAGGAATAGAAGGGTCATTCCTAAAAATAATAAACAGTATATATCTAAAACCAACAGCTAATATCATCTGCAATGGGGATAAACTAGATGCATTCCCAATAAGATCAGGAGTGAAACAAGGATGCCCATTATCACCTCTACTATTTGACATTGTACTAGAAACACTAGCAGTAGCAATTAGAGAAGATAAAGAAATTGAAGGCATCAGAATAGGCAAGGAGGAGACCAAGTTATCACTCTTTGCGGATGACATGATGGTCTACTTAAAGAATCCTAGAGATTCAACCAAAAAGCTAATTGAAATAATCAACAACTTTAGCAAAGTTGCAGGATACAAAATAAACCCACATAAATCATCAGCTTTTCTATATATCTCCAACACAGCTCAGCAGCAAGAACTAGAAAGAGAAATCCCATTCAAAATCACCTTAGACAAAATAAAATACCTAGGAATCTATCTCCCAAGACAAACACAGGAACTATATGAACACAACTACAAAACACTCGCCACACAACTAAAACTAGACTTGAACAATTGGAAAAACATTAACTGCTCATGGATAGGACGAGCCAATATAATAAAAATGACCATCCTACCCAAACTTATTTATCTATTTAGTGCCATACCCATTGAACTACCAAAATACTTCTTCACTGATTTAGAAAAAACCATAACAAAGTTCATTTGGAAGAACAAAAGATCAAGGATATCCAGGGAAATAATGAAAAAAAACACATATGATGGGGGCCTTGCAGTCCCAGACCTCAAACTATATTACAAAGCAGCAGTCATCAAAACAATTTGGTACTGGCTAAGAAACAGAAAGGAAGATCAGTGGAATAGACTGGGGGAAAACGACCTCAGCAAGACAGTATACGATAAACCCAAAGATCCCAGCTTTTGGGACAAAAATCCACTATTCGATAAAAACTGCTGGGAAAATTGGAAGACAGTGTGGGAGAGACTAGGAATAGATCAACACCTGACACCCTACACCAAGATAAATTCAAAATGGGTGAGTGACTTAAACATAAAGAAGGAAACCATAAGTAAATTGGGTAAACACAGAATAGTATACATGTCAGACCTTTGGGAGGGGAAAGGCTTTAAAACCAAGCAAGATATAGAAAGAATCACAAAATGTAAAATAAATAATTTTGACTACATCAAACTAAAAAGCTTTTGTACAAACAAAACCAATATAACTAAAATCAGAAGGGAAACAACAAATTGGGAAAAAATCTTCATAGAAACCTCTGACAAAGGTTTAATTACTCATATTTATAATGAGCTAAATCAATTGTACAAAAAATCAAGCCATTCTCCAATTGATAAATGGGCAAGGGACATGGATAGGCAGTTCTCAGATAAAGAAATCAAAACTATTAACAAGCACATGAAGAAGTGCTCTACATCTCTTATAATCAGAGAGATGCAAATCAAAACAACTCTGAGGTATCACCTCACACCTAGCAGATTGGCTAACATTACAGCAAAGGAAAGTAATGAATGCTGGAGGGGATGTGGCAAAGTAGGGACATTAATTCATTGCTGGTGGAGCTGTGAACTGATCCAACCATTCTGGAGGGCAATTTGGAACTATGCCCAAAGGGCGACAAAAGAATATCTACCCTTTGACCCAGCCATAGCACTGCTGGGTCTGTACCCCAAAGAGATAATGGACACAAAGACTTGTACAAAAATATTCATAGCTGCGCTCTTTGTGGTGGCCCAAAACTGGAAAACGAGGGGATGCCCATCAATTGGGGAATGGCTGAACAAACTGTGGTATATGTTGGTGATGGAGTACTATTGTGCTCAAAGGAATAATAAAGTGGAGAAGTTCCATGGAGACTGGAACAACCTCCAGGAAGTGATGCAGAGCGAGAGGAGCAGAACCAGGAGAACATTGTACACAGAGACTAATACACTGTGGTATCATCGAACGTAATGGACTTCTCCATTAGTGGCGGTGTAATGTCCCTGAACAACTTTCAGGGATCCAGGAGAAAAAAAACACCATTCATAAGCAAAGGATAAACTATGGGAGTGGAAACACCGAGAAAAAGCAACTGCCTGAATACAGAGGTTGAGGGGATATGACAGAGGATAGACTTTAAATGAACACTCTAATGCAAATACTATCAACAAAGCAATGGGTTCAAATCAAGAAAACATCTAATGCCCAGTGGATTTACACGTCGGCTATGGGGGGTGGGGGGGGGAGGAAAAGAAAATGATCTATGTCTTTAACGAATAATGCTTGGAAATGATCAAATAAAATATATTAAAAAAAAAAAAAAGAAAAGTGAAACCATAATTCCAGATTACCCGAGTACACTCCTCTTGATAGAGAAATTATGAAGTCAAGGTGCAAATTAAAACATATATTTTTGAACATGGAAAAAAAAAAAGAAAGAGTAAGGAGAGAGTATAGGGCCTGACTTCATGAGAAGCCTTGAATGGGTTAAGATAGATACTCCATTAGCATTACGGATCTTATCCTATAAACCTTTTTACCTTTCCTTTGAACCTTTTTAACCTCATTAAAAAGAAGTTTTTCTAAATCTGTCTCCAAGTCAGTTTACTCTGTGTAGCTCAAACCAGCTTGGCTTCAACTGATAACCAGCTGGCCCAAATTATCAATAACAAATAACAACAGAGACTAAATAGATACTGTGTCTCAAAATATATTTAACAGTTCCAAGGCAGAAGAGCAATGAGGGTAAGTGACTTACCCAGGGTCACACAGCTAGGAAGTCTCTAAGGTCAAATTTGAACCCAGGATCTCCCATTTCCAGGTCTATCTCTCAATCCATTAAGCCACCTAGCTACCCCTCCCTATGTTATCATCTTTAAAATATTATTCCTTATGCAGAATGACTACCAGGTAAAGAATAGCTGTTTATTTCCTCTATCACAGACACTGCTTAAGATACAGGAGATGCATTTGCATGCATAAAAAATGAAAAAATAGTGGCCCATTTAAATAAACTCTACTCTGTCTGGAAAGTCAAGAGAACTTTGAGGGGCTGTTCACAAAGTCCAGATCTTTGCCCACCCCCACACCCCACACCCCCGCATGGCTTTCTTACTTGAGAATATGGTGCTTCTCTCCTCTGAGAAGTCCACTTCTATGGAAATCTCCCAATGAGCATATTAAACTTAACTCTGAGCTGTCAAACTCTAGAGCTAAAGTCAAGAACACAAACTTCTCAGGAATGTTAGTTATTGACTTCTATTCAGAGGATGAAACAGAAAAAAAGATGGCAGCTAAGGACAGGTTCACCTAGTCAAGTACTTGTTCCTAGTCTTGTGTGTTTGGGTTAGAAGCCCCCGCTGCCCCTTGGGAGAGAAAAGGAGAAGAATTCTCCCCACTCCCCTGGGAAACCTACTAAGGGAGAAAACAAATACTAGCCAAGAGTTCCAAAGAGAGGAACCCCAAAGAAAGCTCAGCGCTTTTTCTGCAGCTCTGAGGACATTTTGTGATGCCACAAAATTCTGTCCTCTGACACTGTCATCTTCCTTTTTAATTCCTGCCCCATTCTTTCTGCTAGTAACTTAACAGTAATGCGTAATTAAAGTAATGAAGTTAATTAATTAAAATTAATGCTTAATTAAAGTAATGCTTAACAACCAGCTCACAGGACAGAGTTTTACGCTGAATCTGCACACTAACATTTTCTCCATTACTTTCTTAAGCAGACAATCAACAGAAGAATAAATCAATCCCTGATAGGATTCCGAGGTATAGATGCTCAGACTGAAATGTTCATAATTGATTTGCACTCCGCCCCCCCTCATCAGAAGTTCGCACGTCATCTCAACAAAATAGAAGTCCTTCAACAATGAGCCAAAGGGTGTGTCCCCCCCCTCCCTCCCTCCCTCCCTCCTAGTCCTTGGAGGCATGCTTTTTCTGACCGAGGTTCTCCCCCTGAAATTTCGTCGGAAGTAGAACGGGGAAGACTCATTTCATCAAGGGCTTCTTTTATGCTTACTTTCACCAGACTAACCATTGCTGTCCCCTTAGAGAATCGCTCAAACCAGGAGCTCAGGGCTTGGAGCGCCATCTGGCGGCTGCCCGAAGATAGCATCTTACCTACAGTTACAAAGTAATGGGCTAGGATGGGCTAACTGGGAATCATTGGGCTCTTTTAAGAGTTGATGGTCTCGACAATATGGCTGTCACTGTGCATCAGTTCATACAAATCCTTGGGCCTTTCTAAAACTATCCTCTTCATCATTTCCTAGCAGTTAATTTATGTTTCCCCACTTTTTTTTTTAGTTACACATAGAAACTGTTTTTGACAATTTTTTTGAAATTTTAAAATTCAGACTTTCTACTTCTCTGCCCTGCCCCAATTATGAATGGTCCGATAGAGGTTATACCTATACTTTCAAGGAACATACATTTCCATATTGCTCATGTCATGATAGAAGATATGTATCACACATGCAATAGAAATTTCATGAAGGAAATATAGTGGAAGATGGTGCAACCGTTTCTTCTTTGGCTCTGGAGAGCATTTTCTTTCTTTTTTTCTTTCTTTCTTTCTTTCTTTCTTTCTTTCTTTCTTTCTTTCTTTCTTTCTTTCTTTCTTTCTTTCTTTCTTTCTTCCTTTCTTTCTTCCTTCCTTTCTTCCTTCCTTCCTTCCTTCCTTCCTTCCTTCCTTCCTTCCTTTCTTTCTTTCTTTCTTTCTTTCTTTCTTTCTTTCTTTCTTTCTTTCTTTCTTTCTTTCTTTCTTTCTTTCTTTCTTTCTTTCTTTCTTTCTTTCTTTCTTTCTTTCTTTCTTTCTTTCTTTCTTTCTTTCTTTCTTTCTTTCTTCCTTCCTTCCTTCCTTCCTTCCTTCCTTCCTTCCTTCCTTTCTTTCTTTCTTTCTTTCTTCTTTCTTTCTTTCTTTCTTTCTTTCTTTCTTTCTTTCTTTCTTTCTTTCTTTCTTTCTTTCTTTCTTTCTTTCTTTCTTCCTTTCTTCCTTCCTTCCTTCCTTCCTTCCTTCCTTCCTTCCTTCCTTCCTAAAACCTTTCCCTTCCATCTTGGAATCAATAAATGCTGTGTATTGGTTCCAAGGCAGAAGAGTGGTAAGGTCTAGGCAATGGGGGGTCAAGTGACTTGCCCAGGGTCACACAGCTGGGAGGCCAGATTGGAGAGCATTTTCTATCTTGAGTCCCTTGTGGTTATCTTGGAGACTTGCTTTGCTGATGAAGGTTTAATCCTTTACAGGTGATCATCATATAATATTTCTGTTGCTGTATATTTTTCTTCCTGGTTCTGCTTATTTCACTTAGCATCAGTTCATATAAGTCCATCTAGGTTTTTCTGAACTCATCCTGTTCATCATTTCTTTTGGTGCAACAATTTTCTATTACAATCATATGTTCAGCCATTCCCCAATTGATGGGCATCCCCATAGTTTCCAGTTCTTTGATTCTACAAAAATAACTGATAAAAATATTTTTGTACAAGCAGGTCTTTTCTCCCTATCTCTGGATCTATTTGGATTACAGACCCAGAAATGGTATTATGAGGTCAAAGAGTATGAATATAATTTTCTGACTTTCATTGGTTTTCAATCAGAGCCTCCTAGTTCTCAGTAACTCATCTTTTACTTAGGTGTCTAAAACTCACAAAACTTCACCTATAAAATCAGTGGTCCTTGCTTAATTATCCCATAATTTTGAAAGAGTTATATATGGTTTTATTTTGGGGGTTTTACTTTCTTAAACCTTAAAATTATATGCAAAAGAGCTGGAAGGATCAACATGCCCTAAAGCTCAAGTATTTCTGGGGCATTCAGAGATGTTCAATTGAATAATCTGTGCCTTGTAATTTATAATAGTATTATTTTTTTTAAAAACCCTTACCTTCTATCTTGTAATTAATACCATGTATTGGTTCCAAGGCAGAAGAAGTAGTAAGGGCTAGGCAATGGGGGTCAAGTGACTAGCCCGGGGTCATACAGCTGGGAAGTGTCTGAGGTCAGATTTGAACCCAGGACCTCCTGTCTCTAGACTTGACTCTCAATCTACTGAGCTACCCAGCTGCCCCCAATAGTATTATTTTATATTCCTATTTTGTCAGTTTTTTAAACCCTTACTTCTTTCTTTTAAGAATTTCAAGGCAATTCAGATACGTAATCTTATTTGAGCCTAACCACAATCCTGTGAAGTAGATATTACAGGGATTATCCTCCTTTATTAGTAATAATACTAAAGTTCAGAGAGATTAAGGAATTTGTCTTTCAGTGAGCCATTTCTCAAACCTAGATCTTCAAGTTCAAGACTTTTTTTTTATTATGACACATTGCCTTCATCTTTCTTTCTTTCTTTCTTTCTTTCTTTCTTTCTTTCTTTCTTTCTTTCTTTCTTTCTTTCTTTCTTTCTTTCTTTCTTTCTTTCTTTCTTTCTTTCTTTCTTTCTTTCTTTCTTCCTTTCTTTCTTTCTTTCTTTCTTTCTTTCTTCAGAAGAGCAGCCAGGGCTAGGCAGTGGGGCTTAAGTGACTTGCCCAGGATCACACAGTTGAAAAGTATCTGAGGCCAGATTTAGATACAGGCCTGGTGTCCTATCCACTGTGCTACCTAGTTGCCTCTCATTTGATTAGTTTTTTAAATAGCTTCTCTCTTTCTTCCCTCTAAACCATCAAAGGAGTCGTATTCCAAAGAGGCATCACCTTAGATCTTTAAAAGTTGCTTTAAAGCCTTTATATTTTTGTCACAGCTCATTTTCTGGCCCAAATTACTTATTCCCCATCTAAAAACAGAGGTTTTACACATAGATTTCAGCTGTTTTTTATTAAACAAAAAATAAATAAAAGTTATTTTCCTACTCCTATCTGGCTAAATATAATTACCCTAAAGAAGACAATACCTTCCTTACAGAAAGCAAGGGGGTGATGACCCTGGACCAGGAGCATGCCAGACAGATATACTAGGATTCCACAGTAATGCCACTTAGCTAAAATAATTGTCTTGCAGAGACAAGAAACAGCAGTGTACACCTACATGTTCATCCAGGCCTCCTGACCTACTGATTATTACCTTTGATCAAGGGGCTGTTGGTTTTTATTTGTTTCTGATGCAAAAACTGGCACCTGTAAGCCAAGAATTCCTTTAAATGATACTAAGTTAAGGTCATCAGCTCCAGCCAGACCTTGGTATTGTCCTTTGAGTGCAATAGGTCCTCTCTTTTCCTTCCTTGCAGGTTCCTTCTTTCTAATGGTTTCAAGGTTCTGTGTTTGCTTTCTCCTTTTTCTCCCCACATTTAAGAGGACATAGCATATCATCCCTCTGCTCTCTCCCTCCCCCCCCCTTTTAGTGTTATAATTAAAATTATCTGCAGGTTGTATCTTAATTGTATAATTATTTTTTAAATAGCAAAAATCAGGCTAGAGAAAGAAATAAAGAGAAAAGCATGAACCACATGGCCACCTCCTCCTTGAGCAGGCTAAGCTAGCCAGAGTCGGACTAAGTGCCCTCTTAAGTCCCTGGTTCCAGAGGGAAAAAAGGTGGACTTCCTATCCCCTTTGTCAGCTTACATTCTTCATCGTGCCCCTTTCTTGAGACTCTCTGGATCAATCAGGACAAGAGACAGGGCCTTCGGAGTAGAGTTTAGGACTGCACTTTCCTCCCATGCCTTGGTGTTTCCCAACTTGGTGTCTAGCTGACTAACTTCATCTACAAAAAAATGTAGACAAAAGGAGGAATGACTCTACCTGTAGTCTTGGGGAGATACTCAGCCCCAAGATCAAACTGAGCTTTAAAATAAAAAAAGTTTGTTTTGGGGGGCCCAAAAGGGGGTACAACTTAACATTAACTTTCCACATTAGTCAATAAGTCAATCACCAAATCTCACTGATTCTTCTTAACTAACCTCTCCCAAATCTAACTCTTTCTTTTCCAGGACTCATCTGAGCCATCAATTGCCTATGCCTAGACTATTAGAATAGCCTCCTAACTGGCATCCCTGATATGATAGCCCTCCATAATGGTATCTCCCCCCCCACCCTAAGTGGCTCTCCATAGATCACAAATTTCTTATCCCCCATCATCCGACCCCAATTTAACTCTCTAGCCTTAATCTGAACTATGTCTTCATAGGAACACTAATCTGTCCATGGTCCTCTGAATCTGCCATGAATGTTCCTAGTTCTATACTTTTTGTACTTTACTTCCCTTCCTTGGAATGCCCTCATTGCTTCTTTGAACCCAAACTTTCTTTTCAGGATCAGCTCAATGCCCACTGGTTGTTGTTTGTTTGTTGTTTTTAATCATACCTGTCTTTTAGGATGTCTTCTTGCTCTTGATTCATGCAACACTTTTAGCCTGTATAATTTGCTACCTTTTTATATGTGTGTGTTATGTGTCCTGTCTTTACAATTAGATTATAAACTCTTTGAAGGCAGAGATGTCCTAATACCCAGTACTTGGATTTCTGCTTATGTAAGAAACCTGCTCAGGAGATTTTATTGATAATGAAATAGACTATGAGCTACTTGAGAGCAGGAACTATTTTTTCTTTTCTCTGGATCACCAAGTACCTAGCACATAGTAGGTGTTTAAGAAATTGACTGCCTGAATTAGATTAGGAGCCTGTTGAGAAGATGAACTAAACCATTTTCTGCAATAGTTGGTCTCTTTGGACTTCCCCCAGTCTTCATCCTAGAGGGAATATGTAAATAGGAGATTAGACTATTCTTTGGCCTTTTTCACATCTCCCTTGGGCTTTGAAACTAATCCTAATCCCCATGCTAGTCTTCTCTTTCTTCTGTAAATTCTTTTAACCTTTCTTCATCTCCCACTCCCCAGTCAGAAATCTAGATGCTCTCTTTTAGCACCTAGAGTTTGGGTCTGGGATCGATGCAGAGGCACTTGTTTCCATGGTGATGCTGAAAGGACTGGTACCCAGCACTTCAAGTGTAGGAGATAGTACAAATTGGCTCAGAATCCAGAGACTCCAGCACTGGTGGGTTAATGGTGTTCAGTAGGGGAGAGGGAGGAGACAAAGATTTCAGGGAGAAAAGGAATGTGACATAGCTTGAATCTAAGCTATAGAACATCTCTAGAGTTCCTTCCTGAGTTTAGGACACTCAGGAAGGAGAGAAATGGGGTTTCTGGAGTAATTTAGGCACGCAGAAGCTTTAGCCCCTGATTTGCTCTGAAACTTGTTCCAAATTCCCCTGTTTCTTAGCCTTACCTCCAGAGGTGATTCCCCTTTATCCTGGGGCCTCCAGCCACGATTTCCCCTTCTCCCCACTCTCCCCAAAGCCTACCGTTTTCTTGTTAACTCTAACTTGTCATAACCTGGTTCTCCTCCTAGCTGCCAGAAAGGTGCTGTTAGTGGGGCAGACAGCAGGGGGCAGCCCCTCCCACTTAATCTACAGAGCCATATGCAATGCCCCATCGGCCCTCCTTCCAGTCTGCAGAAGGGGAAGTTTCAAGGCAAAGAGGTTGAGTGATGGCTGCAAATCACTCAAGGTCGGTCCTGCTGAGACTATTATAACAACAAGTGTAGCGTTTGACCAACTTTGCTTTTATGTAACTAAATTGGATAATTGCTAGTAATTATGTAAATATTAGACAGTATAAATTGGACTAAATGTAATTGAATATGATTTGCCGTAATGGACTATGTACAAAGTGAAAAGTTCACTAGCTGAAATGTTCTAGGTGGGGAGTGGTGTGAGCTGCACTTCCTCTCTTCTGGCTCCCACCTTTGGCATGTCAGTCAACAAACATGGGACATCATGCAAACAGCAGGAGTTGCAAAGAAAGGCAAAAATCGTTCCTGCCCTCAAGGGGGAAGGACATGAAAATGACCAGGTGTGTTATGTACAAGATATATACATACATACAGAGTAAATGGAAGACAATCTCAGAAAAGAGGGGCGGTGGGGAATAGGGGGAAAGAAAAGCCTCTTCCAGAAGATAGGATCTGAGCTGAGTCTTGAAGGAAGCCGGGAAACTCTGATGGGGGATTGAGGAGGAAGAAAGAATTCCAAGCACCAGGGATGGCCAGTGCAAAGTTTGGAGACGTGAGAAACAGTCGCTTTGACTGAACTGGAGAAGAAGGGAAAAGGAGGCTAGAAAGGTGGGGAGGGTCAGGTTTTGCAAGGTTTTGAGTACCAAATAGAGAGTTTTCTATTCGAGCCTGGAGGTAAAAAGGTACGATTGGAGTTTCCTGGTCAGAGTGAGTGATGGATCTGTAATTTAGGAAAACCACTTTGACCGTTGCATGATATTGGCTGATTAGCATGGGGAAGAGCTGAAGCAGGGAGAGAAGACAGAAGGCTATTGCAATCGCCTGGGCAAGAGGAGATAAAGAGTATCAGCAGTCTGTTCTCCGTACTCCCCTTCTCTTCCAAGAAGGCATACCCTGTTCTCTAGCCAATACTTTTAGTTCCACTTGGATGGGGTGGGAGGGAGAGAAAGGAATCTGTGAATGTTCTCTGAGTAGAACAATGAAGAAGGCGACTTGGCTGGATGGAGCCGAGAAACACCAAATTCAGTTGTTTAAATCCCAGTTTGTTAAGTTTAGAAAAATTTAAAAGATTCTCTCTCAAGAAGATCTAGAGCCCCCCATCTGAGCAACTCCTCCATATTTTCCAAGACATGGAATCCCTATTCTCTTACCTGGATACTTGCCCATCACTCCCCTTTCCTCTGGTTTCCCAATGAGGAAAGTTAAAATTATGCTGTATTATTTAATAACTAGTATTACTCTGTAACCCATCTTATTCCCCATTTTGTCAAACCCCATTTCAGCCTAGCTCAAAAAAAAAAAAAGGTGGGGGAAGCTGGGTAGTTCAGTGGATTGAGAGCCAGACCTAGAGATGGGAGGTCCTAGGTTCAAATCTGGACTCAGACACTTCCCAGCTGTGTGACCCTGGGCAAGTCACTTGACCCCCATTGCCTAGCCCTTACTGCTCTTCTGCCTTGGAGCCAATACACAGTATGGACTCCAAGAGGGAAGGTAAGGGTTAAAAAAAAACCACTAGAAAGGGGGAAACTGGGTGGCTCAGTGGATTAAGAGCCAGGCCTAGAGATGGGAGGTCCTAGGTTCAAATCTGGCCTCAGACACTTCCCAGCTGTGTGACCCTGGGCAAGTCACTTGACCCCCATTGCCTAGCCCTTACCACTCTTCTGCCTTGATGCCAATACACAGTATTGACTCCAAGAGGGAAGGTAAGGGTTTAAAAAAAAAAAAAGGCCTCTCACAGTTCAAACTAAAGGTATGGTTGAGGAATGCGACCATTCTTAGCCCTGGCTATTAGCACTTACTAACCAGTTTAAAGGGGGACCCTTGCCTCTGCTTCTATATAAACAGAAGAACCAGCTGGTTCCCAAAGGACAGCTTCCTTTTTCGTTGTCAGAGTTAGAGGTGGCTTGATCTCAAAGGGGAAACTTGATCACTAAGAGATGGAAATCCGGATTGGGCTGGGGTGCTTCTGTTTTTCTAGCCAAAATTATTAGAGGTAGCTGAGTCTCATGAAGAAATTTGTTGTTGTTCAGTCTGAGAGTTTTCTTGGCAAAGACACTAGAGTAGTTTGCCATTTTCTTCTCATTTTACAGGTGGGGAAACTGAAACAAACAACATGAAGTGACTTTCCCAGGGTCACACATCTAGGAAGTGCCTGAGGCTGGATTTGAACTCACTACAGCCCTGTTGCCCTATCCACTGGACCACCTAACTGTCCCATAAAGCAGTTAGTATTCCTTAATTGTCACGGAGGATTATGATTAGCCATACGCAAAGGGAGCTCACTTTTCCCACCTGCAGCTAATCTTAAGGCTTTTCTACTTACCCCAATTCCCTCTTCCCTTGGAGTCTCGATAAATAAAGTCTTTTCCCTTGGGGTCTCTGATCCACTGAGGGGGCCATTTGACCCATTATATTAACAGTTATACAAGTCACTGTTAATAAACTGTTATCTTGTCTGGAAAACTTGCCTCAGTTTACCTTTGACTCTTTTTTTTTTACTCACTACACCATTCAATGATGAAACACATGTAAAACACATAATTAATTAGGGGGCAGCTGGGTAGCTCAGTGGATTGAGAACCAGGCCTAGAGACAGGAGGTCCTAGGTTCAAATCTGGCCTCAGACACTTCCTAGCTGTGTGACCCTGGGCAAGTCACTTGACCCCCATTGCCTAGCCCTTACCACTCTTCTGCCTTGGAGCCAATACACAGTATTGACTCCAAGATGGAAGGTAAGGGTTTAACAAAAAAAACAATTAATTAAAAAATTTTTAATTAAAAAAATCCTTTGAAGGACTTATGCAGAAGAATTCTATCCACATTGAGAGAAAGAATGATGGGAGTAGAAATGCAAAAGCAAAACATATGACATCACTTATCACATGTATGGATGGGGATGTGATTGGGGCTTTAGGCTTTAAAGGAAATGCAAAAATGAATCATATGGAAATCAGTAACAAGGGATAACATTTGTACAACCCAGTGGAAGTGCTTGTCAGCTCTGGGAGGGGGAGGGAAAAAATGAATCATGTAACATGGAAAAAGATTTTAAAATAAAAAATTTAAAAGCCCCCCCAAAACCGTCTTGCTAAGCTGGTGTTTTATGCCAGTTAAACGGAAAGGACTAGCATTTAAAGGGGTAAACTTTGGACTTCAGGGCAGGAAGTGGGTGTGAAAGAGGAACAGGAAAAAAAATCTCTTTTCTCAAAGAGAGCTCAGTGGCTATCGCTTTGCTCCTTAGAGATGAAACAGCACAAAGCACACACAGTCTTCTTTGAAGCCCGTCTCCATCCTGTCTCTCAGTCACTCCTTGTCTCTGTCTCTCTCTCCTTCAAACAGAGGGCTGAGTGCCTTTGCTCAGTCCTTCTCCTCCTCTTGCTACTCATCTCACCTCTTTCCAGATCTCTCAGCCAGGGCAAAGGGAAGACAACACGGGTTCCTACAGTCCTTTCGTCTCCCAAAGGCTCCCAAAGCCAGGCATTGAGGACTTGACTTCTGCCAGGGGGAAAGGCCCTACTCAGTACATTCACGTTCTCTCTCTCTCCCTGCTCCCCTGTTCCTGGGCTTCCCTTTTAATAAAGAATAAAAAGGAAAAGGAGGTGGGAGAAGGAGTAGAGTCAGTCCGCACAACACAGGCTGGGGGCTTTAAAAAGCCCCGCACTTTCATTCACAGGACATTTTAGAGAAAAATATTGAAACACAAACACATTTTTTGTCAGTCCTCACTTCATCAGCTGACCATTAAAAACTGCTTATCATGAGGTTCAGAGATCTAAAGCTGGCAGGCTATGTGGTCCAGGATCCCCATTTTACAGATGAGGAAACAAAGGGCAGAGGTAAAGGAACAGAACGAGAATTTGAACCCAGGTCCTCTGGTTTCAGGTCTGTTGCTCTTTCTTGGAGAGTTCAGAGGGAGATTGCTCTGATCATCACCAGCAGACCTTTCCAGATAATTTGCATCCCTGAGGAGTTGGATGACTCAAAGAGAAGTTGTGTGTTTCTAGGTCACTCTTGGTTTGAACTATCATCCGCCCTCCAGGGGGCCTCGGCTGAGATGAGTTTGGTGATAGTCGGCTCAAATTTGTCACTCTAAGATGTGGAACTGACTGGGAGGGGCCAGAGACCTGAATATTGGAACAGAATTGTTAAATTCCAGAAAGAGCTTAGGTAGGGTATTGAGGGGAAATATATCAATTATACTGTGTCAGTCATTGCCTTGTGTTGGGAATTGGGTCATATGGTCCTCTGGAATCCCAGTTGGGCATTTAAAAAATGTTTTTTAATTTAAAACATTTTTAATCTTAAAATTTATCTTTTTTTTTTTCATTTAAATTCTTACCTTCTACTTTAGAATTAATACTAAGGGGGCCTGCTGCGTGGCTCAGTAGATTGAGAGCCAGACCTAGAGATGGGAGGTCCTAGGTGGTCTCAGATACGACACTTCCTAGCTGTGTGACCCTGGGCAAGTCACTTGACCCTCATTGCCTAGCCCGTACCACTCTTCTGCCTTGAAACCAATACACAGTATTAACTCCAAGACAGAAGATAAGGGTTTAAAAAAAAAGAATTAATACTAACTATCAATTCTAAGACAGAAGAGCTGTAAGAGAGGCAATTTGAGTTGAATGACTTGCCTAGGATCATACAGGCGTTAACTTAGAAGCAGGATCTGAACCCAGATTTATCTTATTTTAAAATAAACTTCCTGACTCCCTAAAGGGAGAGATGTTGAGCTAATAAGATGCCATATTTGCAATCATTAGCATTTTCTTTAAAGCCTCAGCTCATTCTGGAGCTTAAGTTTCTAAATAATATTATAGTCTTCATTCAGATCCACTCTATTCTAGTATTTTTCTTTGGAGGTGGCTCCCCTACTTTTTTTTAATGTAAAGAAAGGAAAAAACATTTATTAAGTATCTACTATGATTCAGTGTTATAATAAATGCTTGACAAACATTACTTTATTTGATTTTTGCAACCCTGTGATATAAGTATCATAATTATTCTCATTTTACAGATGAGAACATTGGGGCAGACAAGTTTGGGGACTTGTCCAGGGTCACAAAGGAAAGATGGAAGGAAGGATTTATAAAATGCCAACTGTATATGCCAGGGGCTGAACTAAGCACCCTATATATGCTATCTGATTTGAGCTTTACAATTCTGGGAGGCAGGTACTATCATTCCCTTTTTACAGCTGAAAAGACTGAGTCTGGGAGGAGTTACTTGCCCAGGGTTACACAGTCTAACTGAAATTTACACCCAGTTCTTGGCTCTAGGCCCAGCAAACCATCCCAGTGGCTGACTGCCTTTGTATTTGGCTATTTCAAATGAGCTTTTGGACAAAGTGGACTGCTTTCTGTCCCCCGTATACATCCCATACTCTCCTTTTCTGTGGATTTGATTTATTTCATTCGGAGACAGGAAGGTTAATGGAGGTCTGTCAAATCTAACTTTTCTAAAATTCTATTTACCTCCTCAATTTCTTTCTTGTTTATTTTTTGGTTTGTATCCTTCAAGTCATCCCCTGTTCCCAGAATTCTGTTCTCTTCCCTACATCTGTCTCCCAAAATCCTATCCCATCAACTAGTACCAACTCAAAGGCCATCTCATCCAAGAAAGCTTTCCTTGGCAACAGAACTCAGTAAGTGCTCCAGCTTTCCCCATCGCTGGTCCCCCAGATCTTAAAAACATTTGGCGTACCGTTCTCTGGTGTTTCTCACATTTCATTTTTGTATTATATATATATTGGGTTTCTATGGGTTTTCCCTAACCCAATACCCCCCACAATGCTCTCTGCACATAGTAGACATTTAATAAATATTTATGTAGCTCTTTGGGAAGGTGGTGTCTGAGTGGTGCCAAAAGTTCTCAAACACTTGACAATATAATGATGGACTAGCTGTGACAGTGCCAGATCTTAGGCAGGAGCCAAAACTTGCTTTCTCCCCTCCACACTGCTTATTGGTTCATTGCTAAGTCTCTGAGTTCAAAAAAGCAATTGGAGGTATGCTGTGCACATTACTAAGATTTCAGAATGTTTCTTCTTTTTCTCTGAATGCTTCATCATGTCTCCATCCAGTTCTAGCTGAATATCTGTTCTCCCTTTGGACCAACTATATCCATCCTCTCTCTCAATCTCAAGAGAAATGCTCACGGACAAAACTTAGGGACTGAGGGCATAGTTTAATAGCAGCTCCAAGAACTTAACACAAATGAGTGTTATAAGATGACAAATTGAGAGTGGAAGGGAAATTAAGTCATTTTCCCAGGGACACGCAGCTAGTCAACTTCAGAAACAAGATTTGGCCCCCCTGGTCTTCCCCAGGACATATTCTGGGTCTTCATTTTTTTAACCCTCACCTTCCATCTTAGAATCAATACTGTGTATTGGTTCCAAGGCAGAAGAGTGGGAAGGACTAGGCACATAACTTGCCCAGGGGCACACAACTACAAGGTGTCTAAGGACAAATTTGAACCCAGGACCTCCTGCCTCTGGGCCTGGCTCTCAATCCACTGAGCCACCCAGCTGCCCCCCTGCGTCTTTATTGAAGTGAAATAGCTACACATAAGTTGCATAAGGTGGGATTCAGACCCGATTCTCTGATTCCAAATCAAGCATTTTCTTCCTAATGCATCAGGCTCTTTCCTACTGAGTTTTTATAGTGAGGCATACGCTGCATATTTTGATTTATATAAAAATTATTATCAATGGTGGTTAGGTTCTCAGACTAACCCACAAAAGCCTATTTAACCAACAATGTAGTTGAACTATCGAGTGCTGTTAGTTCAGCTAAAGTAGTATTATCCAGACTATACTTCGACTTTACGGGATTTTTTTTCTTGGACCAGACTTAGTATTGCTATAAAGGACTTCTGGTAAGGAAACTACACATCTTGGCAAGCTGCTGTCCTATAGCTTGTGGACCTTTTTAAAGAAAAAATGTCTTTTTTTCCCCATTATTTTCATTTTAGAATATATTCCTTACCCCCTTCCCCTTTCCATCCAGTATAACATCTATTGTTACAGAACAAAAAAGAGATAAAAAAGAGGAGAATCCCCTGCAACAAAACTAAGCAATACAGTGTCTGAGTCTGACAACATATGCAACGGAACTTCTGGTCTTCAGTTACGTGGCATCTTGCCTAGAAACAACGCTGCCATTGTGAATCAAAGGCAGCACTTGAACCCAAGTCTTCCTGATCTGTAGGCTATTTCTAGAGCCAATGATCCATCTTACCTCTTGGGGAAGCTGAGTGGTACAGTGGGTACAGGGCTGTGTCCTGCATCCAAAGCAGGAGATGACCCTCAAGAGTCTGACCCAGTTCATGGGTTTCCCAAGTGGGCGCCTCTTTCGTGTATAGCGTGGGTGTGCATGGTGGGCAGACACTGTTCTCAGCTGTATTTGGGTTACCCTCCCAGGTGTATGGAGGTGGGCATGGGAGTGCCTTGTTACTATTATCCTCATGTTGCCATCTTAGTAAATGCCTTTGCCCTGAGCTAACTGGACCATTAAAGGGAAGTGCAATTCTTTGTTTCATGGGAAAGCTCTCTGGAAGGGAGAGAGAAAGAGAGGGGATACAGCCAAAGCTTAGCACTGGGTCTGCCTATAGTGGGAGCTCAATGAACACTTGTTGATTGACGGAAAGTTTAAGCAGTGTGAAAACAAAAGACATCAAGAGAAATTAAAAAAAAAAGATAAATGTGCTCACAGGATATAATTTTAGTTATACTGAAGTACTGAGCCACCCAAGACTTGGACCTTCCCATAATGGCTTCATCCAAGTATACTCTTAGGAAGTCAATTTGTTTTCAAGTTAGGGTCTATTTGTCCTTTGAGTATTTAGGGAATGGTGGGTGATGGGGTTGACAGAACTGAATTTCAGGAAGGCTTGCAGAGGGCTGTTTTGTTTTTGCTTTTTTGTTTTTGTTTTTGTTTTTTTAACCCTCACCTTCCATCTTAGAATTAATACTGTATGGAATCATGTGTCGGCTATGGGAGAGGGAAAGGGGGGGGGGGAGGAAAAGAAAATGATCTTTGTTTCCAGTGAATATTGTATGAAAACGACCAAATAAAATAATGTTTAAAAAAAAAAGAATTAATACTGTATATTAGTTCCAAAGCAGAAGAATGGTAAGGGCTAGGCAATGGGGGTTAAGTGACTTGCCCAGGGTCACACAGCTGGGAAGTGTCTGAGGTCAGATTTGAACCCAGGACTTCCCGTCTCTAGATCTGTTGTTCTTGCTTTTTGAAGCAGGAAGAGATCGTGGATTGGTATGGTAAAAGATAGTACAAGACTCATGGACCCATAAAGGGATTTCCCTTTCTTCCATGTATCTGAGGGTCCCTTTTCTGTCTTCAAGTCCTAAAAAGTCCAGCCTTGGGCTGGATTCTTGTTAGGCCTGGCAAAAACCCAGGAAATGGAGATTAGGCTAAGGTCTGAATAATAGCAGGATTCTTAAGAGCTTGTGCTGAGCTCCTGAGCCCCACAGGGTTGGGAAAGGGGGGAAGCTCCTGATTTATGAGCAAATTTCGCCAGATAAAAGGAAGCCCGATTTTTGGTTTCCTGACAGTGATTCAGAAGTCATCATGAGATGTAGGGAGAGTAAACAGGGCAGAAAAATTGGGGCCCAGGGTTCTGGGCATGCCAGTGTGACAGCAGTGATCATGTAGCGGGTGCTTGCCAGTCTGGGTAAATGGGCTCCTGTTGAGCAGAGCCTTTTTGGAATCCGCCCTTGATTTCTGTCTGTGTCCCCATTCCTCAGGCCCCAAGTCTACCCCAGGGCTTTATCTCTAGCTGTCTGCCCTCTGCCCTTACCAGCCCAGCTTTCTCTCTTCAGAGAACAAAGGTGTATGTGTTGATGGGGTGTGGGCCTGGCAGAGCAGGGCTTTTCACAGTGATTAATTGTCTACAATTCCCTAGCCTTTGGGATAAACTTGCCCCAGCCTTGAGAGGCCACTCTTGCCCCAAACTAGAGAAGGAGAAAGTTGAGCCTTTTCCCCTGGGTAACCTAAAGCTCCCCCCTCCCTCCTCCCCCACCTCCCCTGCCACGCCTTTGGGGTTTCTAGGTTGGCGCCCAATAAGGCTTCTCTTCTTTGGATGGGATGGCTGTCTCCCCTCTCCATTGTCTCTGGTCAGGATTTGGAAGGTCCCGTTGCCATGGAAACCACTTGGGGATTTAGTTCCCGGAGAGCTCAGCCTTTCCCTGGCCTAGGCTTCCCAGGGCCGTCCTATCCCTCCCTTCTACCACCTCTAAAAGATGGGGGAGAGGCAGGGAGCCTCCTATTGGAAATTCCCATCTCCCATTCTTGCCCATCTTCTGGTCGTCACACCTGGCTGGAATGATCTCCCAGAGGAGTCCTGGCCAGTTGGGTCTTGAGCAAGGCTGCTCCTTCTTCCCTAGCTGGCCCAGGAAGTGGCTATCCAGCCTACCAGCAGTCCGATAGAGACTGCTGGTGCAGAAAAGGGAGAAGAAAGCCACCCTGTTCTGGGCCCATCCAGTCCTTCCAGGGTATCTAACTTGGGGGAGGAAGGGAGGGAAGAAAGTCGGAGATCTCAGTTCTGTCACACCTCCCACCTTCTCCTGGCCCAAACCCGTCGCCTGGGTGACTAAGCTGCCCACTCCCCTCCCCACCCAGACGTCCAAATCTTTGTCTTGGCTCCCCGCCCTCTCCTTTTGCCTTTCCCTCCTCCCCCCGCCCTCGGTCCTTATCGGAAGCTGCTACTTCCAAGGACTTGGTCGCTGGCTGGAATTTCCCAATCGAGGTCACTGGAGTTCTTCTCCTGAAATCTGGGGCTCCTCTTTCTCGGCCGTTTCCATAGCCACGTTGCCCCCTTTCTTCGGAGTGGCTCTCTTCCCTCTTCACAGTATTTTTAGACCCTGGAAAAAATACACTCAGCTCCGACGTCCAGATCCCTCCCGTTCACGCTTCATAGGAAAGGGGGGGCCACCACACTGCCTTTTCTGGTCTCTTATCCCGCCCCCCCCCCCCAGCAGCACGTTGGGGCAAATTCCCCTCCTCAGAGCTTTCCCGGACTTCGCTTTGCTATGGTCCTTCTCCTCAGCACTGGTTACACAGTGTTGCCCTGTAAAACAGTAAACATTTGTTCAAGGAAACGCTACTGTTTCTTACCCCCAGGGAGTCCACAAGTATTTAGTAAGTGTTTGCTGCATGCTAGACGTACAGCAAGCATCAGGTTCAACGATGAACTAACAATTAGTAAGCAAGCAAGTTGCTAGATGGAGCAGTAGATAGAGCACCGGACCTCCGGGAGCTTACAGTCGAAAGGGGGAAGGCAGTACATCAAAGGGAGGTGGGGAGAGGAGAAAGAGGAAGGCAGCCGGTGCCCAAGGCGTAATGGAGCCGTCCAAAGGTGTGCAACCTGCCAGGAAATGAGGGATAACCGGCCTACAGAAGCTCTCTGCTCTACCCTCCAATCAGAGCTCAGAGGCAAAGGGCACTGATGATGGTGAAGTAAATAAGACACGAGTTCAAATTTAGCCTTAGACACTGACTAGCTGTGTGATCCTGGACAAGTTGCTTAAGCTCTATTTGCCTCAGCTTTCTCAACTACAAAATGGGGATAATAATAAATAGCCCTTGAAATAAGGATGAAATGAGAGAATATGTGTAAAATGCTTCATACAGTGACTGGAACATAGTAGATGCTATATAAATATATATATATATATAAGCATATATATATAAGCATATATATATATATATATATATATATATTCTCCCCTGTGTACTAAGAACTGGGAATATAAATATAAAAGCAAAGACAGTCCTTGGTCTTTAGGAGTTCGAATTGCAATAGAGACAACACAAATAAGAAAGAGGTTTCAGCAGCAGGGCAGATAGGAAAGGTTTGGTGGTCCTAAAGATGATGAGGACAAAGCAGATGTCCTCAGTATGATGCCCATTAAGAAAACCCCAGGGGGCAGCTGGGTAGCTCAGTGGATTAAGAGCCAGTCCTAGAGACGGGAGGTCCTAGGTTCAAATCTGGCCTCAGATACTTCCCAGCTGTGTGATCCTGGGCAAGTCACTTGACCCCCATTGCCTAGCCCTTACCACTCTTCTGCCTTGGAGCCAATACACAGTATTGACTCCAAGACGGAAGGTAAGGGTTTAAAAAAAAAAAGAAAACCCCATCAGCTTCTGATGATGAACCATCTGAAGATACCTGGAAAATATTCTTTTTTAGGTCTTCAGTAGCTTTGGCTATTATTCAAGACATAAAATAATCCCAATGTACCATGCCTTAGTTGAGCCAAATAGAGAATATTGTGTTCAGTTTGGGCATTTCACATTTTAAGAGCTGGAATTCGTCCAGAAATGATGGATGAGCAGAGAGGGGAAACTCAAGAACTAAATCATATGAGGAGCAGTTAAAAAAGCAGGCTATTTCATCTAGAGGAAAAGGGGGTTTCAGGAGAGTATTGAATTGTTAGGCACAATAATAGCTAGGATTTATACATTTTAATGTTACATATACTAGCTCTATCTTCCCAACAAATCTTAGTGTAAGTGCATTATTATCCTCATTTTATGGATGAAGAAATGATGATAGGCACCATTTGGGTCTGCTTGACTTTAAGGAAGGATACAGAAGTATAGCTGCCCAATCCTAAAGCCTGGGGAAGACCTATGGCAAACAACTGCTTCCAGACAAGAGGAGCACCTTCCAAAATCTTAGCTCTGAAAGTCTCGAAGGCAGGTTGCTCACAAAGGATTGGAGATTGTCCAGCTGGTCAGCATTATTTAACTAATTGGGTAATTAATAAACTAATGATTAGCAGTTATTTAATTATTTAAACATAACTCAGATAGCAGCGGTCCTCCCTAACTTACACCCAGGCAGTAATAGGGCAGGCAAGGAACCCCTCTTTAGAAGTCTAAGCCTTCCTACCTGAATCCATTAGAATAGTTAGATCACCTATCCCTATTCATCTGCTGGGGCAACTAGGTGACTCAGTGGAAAGAGAGCCAGACCTGGAGACAAGGAGGTCCTGGGTTCAAATATGACCTCAGACAAGTACTTCCCAATTGTGTGACCCTGGGCAAGCCATTTAAATCCCATTACCTAGTCCTTACTACTCTTCTGCCTTGAAACCAATATATAGTATTGATTCTAAGACAGAAGGTAAGGTTTTAAAAAATGATCTTGCAGGTTTGGTGGATAGAGAGTCATTCCTGAAGATGAAAAATCCTACCTTCAAATATGGCCTTAGACACTTTCTAGCTAAGTGACCCTGGGCAAGTCACTTAACTCCAATAGCCTCTCTTTACTTCTTTACCTCTCTTCTGTCTTGAAATTGCTACTTGTGTCAATTCTAAGACAGAAGATAAGGGTTTGGGGGGGGAATCATCTTGCAACAGGGAATTCTGTATCAATTCTCTCAATTTATGGAATTCAGCATCAATAAACAAATCACCAACTACCCACAAATGAACCTGACAAGCCTACATCCAAACTCCTCCTTCTAAAATATGTAGCCTCAATTTTTCAGATAAAGAAATCAAAACTATTAATAAGCACACGAAAAAGTGTTCTAAATCTCTTATAATCAGAGAGATGCAAATCAAAACAACTCTGAGGTATCACCTCACACCTAGCAGACTGGCTAACATGACAGCTATGGAAAGTAATGAATGCTGGAGGGGATGTGGCAAAGTGGGGACATTAATTCATTGCTGGTGGAGTTGTGAATTGATCCAACCATTCTGGAGGGCAATTTGGAACTATGCCCAAAGGGTGATAAAAGACTGTCTGCCCTTTGATGCAGCCATAGCACTGCTGGGTTTGTACCCCAAAGAGATAATAAGGAAAAAGACATGTACAAGAATATTCATAGCTGAGCTCTTTGTGGTGGCCAAAAATTGGAAAACGAGGGGATGCCCTTCAATTGGGGAATGGCTGAGCAAATTGTGGTATCTGTTGGTGATGGAATACTATTGTGCTAAAAGGAATAATAAAGTGGAGGAATTCCATGGCGACTGGAACAACCTCCAGGAATGGATGCAGAGTGAGAGGAGCAGAGCCAGAAGAACATTGTACACAGAGACTGATACACTGTGGTATGATCAAATGTAATGGACTTCTCCATTAGTGGCAATGCAGTGACCCTGAACAACCTGGAGGGATCTAGGAGAAAGAACACTATCCACATCCAGAGGAAACACTGTGGGAGTAGAAACACCGAAGAAAAACAACTGCTTGGTTACATGGGTCGAGGGGATATGGTTGAGGATGTAGACTCTAAATGATCATCCTAGTGCAAACACCAACAACATGGAAATAGGTTCTGATCAAGGACACATGTAAAACCCAGTGTGTCATCTACAGGAAGGGGTGGATGAGAGGATGGAGGGAAAGAATATGATTCTTGTAACCAAGGAATAATGTTCTAAATTGTCTAAATAACATTTTCAAAAAAAAAATATGTAGCCTCCAGGCAGATTATTTCCCTTCCAGAATACTCCTAATCTTTTCCTATTCATCACAATCACCACTACCACCAGAGCATCATTGGAGTGGTGACTAGATTTAGCCAAAGATCAAGCACAGGGCGAAATCTTCCTCACTCGAAATGCCTCCCTTCTAAATGTTATTTCTAATATTTCTAATTTCCTAGAGCAACCAGGTGATGTTAGGTTCTGATTCTGACATGCCTTGTTGGCTTGTACCTTATGGTGTTCCCTCAAGAGAGAAGCAAAGAGCCTGGACACTATCCCAAATTCCCTTAAAGGTACTGGAGAACCCTGAGGAAAGGAGTGGAATGTACTATACCTGGTCTTGGAGCAGAAGAGGCCAGAGTAATCCAATGTTTCATTTATAGTTTTTTCCCCAGATTACATGTAAAAATAGTTTCTATCATTTCTAAAGAATTTTGAGCCTCAAATGTTCTCCCTCCTTCTCTTCCCACCCCCTATCCCTGACTGGCTCAGATGGTAAAAATTCTAATAATGATTTTACATGTACAATCATGTAAGACACATTTCAATATTAATCCTTTTGTAGAAGGAAACTGAAAAAAATTAAGGAAGAAATTGAAAAAAGTTTGCTTTGGGCTGGATTTAGACTCCATCAGATGTTTCTTTGGAAGCAGATGGCATTTGAAACTTTTTAAATTTTATTTTTCTTCAATTATATGTAATAACAGTTTCCAACATTTTTCACAGATGGCATTTTTTAATCATGAATCCTTTGGGGTTGTTTTGGATCATTGTATTGTTGAGAATTGCTAGGTTATTCAGAGTTGTCCATTGTACAGTATTGCTGTCATTGTGCTTAGTGTTCTCCTGGTTCTGCTTACTTCACACTGCTTCAGTTTGTGTTGTCTTTCCAGGATTTTCTTAGTTCTTCCTGCTCATCATTTCTTACAGAATAATAATATATTCCATTTTAACCATATGTTATATACTCAGCCATTCCCCAATTCATGAGTGTCCCCTCACTGTCCAGTTCTTTGCCCCAACATCAATAGTTGCTTTAAATATTTTGAACATATAAATCCTTCCCCTTTTCCCTTTTTTATCTATTTGGGATACAAACCTAGTAATGGTATTACTAGGTCAAAGAGTATGTACTGTTTTATAGCTCTTTGAGTAAAGGTCCAAATTGCTCTCCAGAATGGTTGAATCAGTTCCCAACTGAGGAGTATATTACAACAGTATGTTAGTGTCTCAATTTTCCTCATTTTATAGATGAAGATAATAACTTTTCTTCTCCAAGTTTTGTCATTTTCCTTTTCTCTCATAACAGCCAATCTGATAAGTGTGAGATGGTACTTCAGAGTTGTTTTAATTTTCATTTCTTTTTTTAAATAGTGATTTAGAGCATTTTCCCCACATGACTATAGAGAGCTTTACTTTCCATTTTTCAATTGAGGAGTTACTTGTATTCTTTTAGATATAACTCATTTCTCTATGTATTTGAGAAATAAGGCCTTTTTTTTTAGAGGCACTTATAAAAAATACTTTTTACCATTATGATTATTGTGTATTACTCTCCATTCTATTTCCCCCTGTTTAGCCTCTGACCACCACATCCCCATTTGCCCTCTTTTTTATCACCTCCCCAACCTTTCTCTCATCCCCTTCCTTTCCTGTTTTCTAGTAGGGTTAGATTTATTACTATGTCCAATTGGCTGTATATGTTTTTCCCTCTTTGAGACAATTCTAATGAGTAAAATTCAAATGCTTCCCTCTCCACCTCCCCATCTTCCCCTCTACTGTAAAGTTCTTTCATGTTTTTTTTATATGAGATGATATCCCCATTCTATTTTTCCCTTCCCCTTTTTCCCAATGCATTTTTTTCATGCCTTAATTTTATTTTATTTTTTAAATATCATCCCATCATTTTCAACTCACATCCTTGCCTTCTGTTTATGTATACTACTTCTAACAGCCCTAATAATGATAAAGTTCTTGGGAGTTAAAAAAAATCATCTTGCCCTATAGGTAATAACTTTATTGAAGGTCTTTTGATTTCTCTTTCCTATTTAACTTTTTATGCTTGAGTCTTGATTTTGAGAGTCAATTCTTCCATTCTAGTGTGTTTTTTTTCCATCAAGAATGTTTGAAAGTCCTCTATTTAATTGATTATGATGTTTTGCTGAAGCTTTGACTTCTTGGTTAAAGCCCTAGTCCTTTTGCCATCTGAAATATCACATTTCTGGCCCTCTGATCCTTTCATGTAGAAGCTGTTAAATCTTGTATTATTGAACTGTGGCTTGATGTTATTTGAAAGATTTCATTTTGACTGCTTGCAATGTTTTCTCCTTGACCTGAGATTTGGCTTGACCTAGAATATGACTATAATATTCCTGGGAGTTATCATTTGGGATCTCTTTTGGGAGGTGATTAGTGGATTCTTTCCATTTATATTTTACCTTCTGGTTCTAGAATATTAGGGCAGTTTTCTATGATAACTTCTTGACAGATGATTATCTAAGCTCTTTAAGATTTTTAATCCTGGATTTCAAGTAGTCCAGTAATCCTTAGATTATCTCTCCTGGATTTATTTTCCAGGAGAGTTTTTTTCCCCTCATATTTCATATTTTCTTCAATTTCTTTGTTATTTTGATTGTTTGATTTTTTTTTGATGTCTCATGAAATCATTAGCTTCCATTTGTCCAATTCTATCTTTTAAGGCATCTTGAGTGAGTTTTTGTACTAGCCAATTCTACTTTGTAAAGAGTTCTTTTTCTCAGCAAATTTTTGGATCTCTTTTTCCATATTGCCAATTCTGCTTCACTTCAGTGACTTTTTGTATATCTTTTTCCACTTGGCCAATTCTGCCTTTTAAAAAGTTCTTCTCTTCAATGGATTTTTGTGTCTCTTTTACCAAGTTGACCTATTATGATTGTTTTAAGGTATTATTTTCTTCAGTATTTTTTGGGTCTCCTTTACCAAGCTGTTGGTTCTTTTTTCCATGATTTTCCTGTATCACTCTCATCTCTTTCCCCAATTTTTCTTCTACCTCTCTTATTTGATTTTTTAAATCCTCCATTAATTCTTCTGGGGCTTGAGACCAATTTATATTTTTCTTGGAGGCATTGGATGTAGCAGTATTGACTTTGTTATCTTCTTTTGAATTTGTATTTTGATCTTTCCTGTCACCAGAATTACTTTCTATATTGAGTTTTTTTGTTGCTGTTATTTGCCCATTTTCTAGCCTTTTTTCCTTTCTTTTAACTTAAAAAACTGTTTAAGTTTGGCTCTGATCCTGTGGTAAAAGCACAGTTTCAAGCTTCAGGTTCTTTATGCAGCTGCCTTCAGAGCTAGCTCTGGGGAATCTATAAATTTTCAGTTCTTTCTAAGTGGTATGATCTAAGGAGAGTTATGATTAATATTATCCTGGTCTGTGAGCAACCAGAAGCACTGTTTTCTGCCTTGGAACTGTGACCTGAGTCCCCTACTCCCTTGCAGCCACATATGTGCTAATGCTTCTCCTAACGTTGAGTCTACATCCTAGGACTGCAACATAGATCTGTATATGGGCAATGCAACAAGATTATTGCAACCGTAGCTAGCAAAAGGACCTTTGTATCTCCAGCTGAGCAGTCGTCCAATCTTCTTTACCGTCTGTGACTGAGAGTTCTAGACGTAATTCAACTGCTTCATTGCTGAGCCTGCTTTGGTATGTTGCTTCATGCTCCACTTCTACCCTGGTACAATAGATTTTTCATATTGGCCTTTTAAATTGTTTGGGGCTGAAAAATTATTTCACCCTGTCTTTTGTGCTCCAGAATTTGCTTTGAAGTCTTATATCATAGTCATTTGGAATAATTTTGTATTGATTAGATGGGTCTGTGTACCTTTGTTGCCATCTTGTCTCCACCCCTTACATTTACATTTAGCAAAAGGAATGTTTGTTATTATTATTGTTATTGTTATTTGACTCATAGATTCATTTATCAAAGATCTGGGGCCACTGAATAGTCAGATTGGCTTTTACAAAAGAATATTTACTTCAAACAATATAATAATAAAGCTTACTTCCCCAATATGTGGGGCTTACCCCCACCCTGAGCATCTGGGGAGAAGAGAGAGAATAAACATTTATATATAATGTGACATACATTTTTAAACAAATATTATTTCATTTTTTCTTCATAGTAACCCCTGATATAAGTGTTATTATTATCACCATTTTGTAGCTAGGAAACTGAGGCAAACAGAGGTTAATTGACTTTCCTAGAGTCACACAACTAGTAAATGTCAAAGGCCAGATTTGAACTCAAGCCTTCCTAACTCCAAACTTAACACTATCACTATACCACCAGTTAGCTGCCTAGAGCACATAGAGCATAGTCCCAAGTTCAAAACCCATTCAGAAAAAAAGTTCCAAGGATTCCCAGATATCCTGGCTTCTCTGAACTTTCCTGCCAGGCTGATTGGCTGTAAGCCTGGAAGTTGCAGGGTCACCAAGTATGGATAACCTTGGCCTTTGAAATTGAGAAGGACAAATGAAACAGAACAAGAGAAATGCCCTTGAGAGAGATAGAAGGTAGCTCCCTTCTCGGTTCTATTCATAACATCTGTGCTGTGGGTCTCAGGAAAGAGAGAGACTCTCTCAATCTGTCCAGTTTTTTAAATGCAACCAATTTTTAAAAATTAAAGGAGCAGCTAGGTAGCTTGGTGGATTGAGAGCCAGGCCTAAAGATGAGAAGTCCTGGATTCAAATCTGGCCTCAGATACTTCCTACCTATGTGACCCTTGACAAGTCACTTAACCCCAATTGCCTAGCTCTTACCACTCTTTTGCCTTGAAACAAGTATTGATTCTAAGACAGAAGGTAAAAGGTAAAATAAAAAAAAATTAAACCAGGATATACAGGAATCCCTAGGAACAGGTCCCTATTCAAGGAGACAAACACACCCAGATTAAGAATAATAGAATAAACTCTTTCTTCTTTTCACAACTTCCCCAGCCATGCCCAGTTTTAAAAATATTTTATTTTTTCCAGTTATGTGTAAAAACAATTTTTAATATTCATTTTTTAAAATTTTGAATTCAAAAATCTTTCCCTTCTTTCTTCTTTTTGCTCCTCCCTAAAACACCAAGCAATTTGATATAGGTTGTACGTGTACAATCATGCAAATCTCTAACCCTATTTCCATATTGAAAATGTGAAAGAAAACACAGACAAGTGAAAAATAGTAGGTTTCAATATCCATTCAGACTCCATCAGTTCTTTCTCTGGGATGTGGATAGCATTTTTCATCATGAGTCCTTTGGAATTGTCTTGGATCTTTGCATTGCTGAATATAGCTCAGACATTCAGAATTGATCATCATTCAATATTGCTATTACTGTGTACAATGTTCTCCTGGTTCTGGTCACTTCACTTTTCATCAGTTCATGTAAATCTTTCCAGGTTTTCCTGAAATCTTCTTGCTCATCATTTCTTATGGCACAATAGTATTCCATTGCAATCATATACCACAACTTGTTCAGCCATTCTGCAATTTTTTAAATATATTTTATTTGATCATTTCCAAGCATTATTCGTTAAAGACATAGATCATTTTCTTTTCCTCCCCCCCACCCCCCATAGCCGACGTGTAAGTCCACTGGGCATTAGATGTTTTCTTGATTTGAACCCATTGCTTTGTTGATAGTATTTGCATTAGAGTGTTCATTCTGCAATTTATAACTAGTAAAAGGATATAAACAGGCAGCATTCAGAAGAAATCAAAGCTATCTATAGTCATCTGAAAAAAAATTCTAAATTACTATTTATTAAAAATGCATATTAAGAGAACTCTAAGGTACCATATAATACCTATCAGTTGACTAAAATGACAGAAAAGGGAAATGATAAATAGTGGAGGAGATGTGGGAAAATTGAAACACTAATAAACTACTGGTGGACTTGTAAACTAATCCAACCACCCTCAGCAATTTAGACCTATGCCCTAAGGGCTACAAAACTGTGCATCTAGAATTACCACTATTAGGTCTTGATCCCAAAGATATTAAGAAAAGGACCTATTTGTACAGAAATGTTTATAATAGCTCCTTTTGTGGTGTCAAAGAATTGGTAATTGAGGAGCTGTCCATGCCCAATTTTGGACAAGAATTAAAAGACAGACTCGACCAGAGTATTTCCCAGATTAGTAAATGGTAAGGGTGGCCAAATACAGATATAAGAGATCTGGAGAAGCTCTAAAATGTGTGTGTGTGTGTGTGTGTGTGTTTACATATCCAGACAACTAGCAGAACTCTCTGCTTGGAGTCAGAATGACCTGAATTCAAATCTAGCCTCAGACACTGACATGGAAAGGGGACAAGAAACTTGCCCAGGATCCCACAGCTAGCAAGTACATGAAGTCAAATTTGAAGCCATGCTTTCCTAACTTCATGCCCAATGCCCTATGCACTGTGCCTCCAGTTGCCTGGTTTTGGCACCTGCCCTCTGAATAAAACCCTGGTCTTGGATTTAAGTCCTGGTCTACAGCCAGAAGCTGGATGCAGCTTTGGTGCCAAGTTCCCTCCACTGCCCCATCTACAGTTTTGCTCTGTTTTCTGGGGCTTTTCTCTTAGTAGGACTGGCTGTGTCCATTTTCCTGAGCCGCCACCTGCCAAAAGTCTGCAGCTTCAGACCTGCCCAGGTAGTTTTCTAGCTTGACCTAGATAGGGCTGGGTTCAGTCTGATCTTTGGGAGCATCTCCAGACCCAGCTCACGGCAGCAGCACCTGCTCGCCTGTGTGGTCTGTGAGCTCACCAGAGATGGCGATTTCCTAGAGGGGTCCCAGGTCCCAGACATGCTGGATGAGCCTCATTTTCTCATGTCGTCTCCTGGAAGTTTCAGTCCCTCGGGCTCTCTTTGCTTCAGATGCTACCTCCTTGTTTTGGGATAGAAGGGCTGATTGATGCTTCTTGGGTGTCAGTTTGGGGGCAGTTTTTCTTCATTATAAATAGGTGTTCTTCAGGGATTTGGATCTCCTTAGAACCCTTCATACCATAACCTTTACTGCAAATCTAGCTGATTCTGAGTCTATGGCTCTGGGGGTGGGTTGTTAGATATATGCACATATATAGAGATAAAAAGCACCAAGTGGTGCTGGCCAGCAAAGGAGGCTGAGCTGTCAATCGCCCCTTTTCTTGGCCTAAAAGCCTCCCTGCCTCCTCCTCCTCTTTCATGAAATCTGGCTTTCTTTTTATAACAAGCATTAGGTGCACACACAGAATACCTCTGACAGTATCTACCCACATGGAAAGCCTTGAGAACATGCGCGCAGGAGAACAGCGCCTTGAAGAGATGGCAGAAGAAGAGTAAACATTCTATAATTAACCATCTGCTGAACAGGGGGCTCTTGGATTGGCTGGAAAAACATTCAGAGTGCTTTGAGTCAGCCTCGCCACTTTCCCTTCAGCTGTGCCCTGGTGCCTCGGCTCCTCTGCTCAAGGGGTTTTGTGACAGGCAGGGCTGCCAGGGGAGCACCCTTGGGAGCCTCCTTCCCTCTGAGGCCATGTAGAACTCTGAACCTAAGTCTGGATCCTTAATCTTTCTCAGCATGTGTGTGTGTGTGTGTAGGTAAAGGGAGGGCTTCATCCTACATCCCTGAGTTTCACAGCCAGTTTATATTACTGCCCCAAGGAACAAAAAGTGGACACCCAACCCACTGGTAATCAGTATAATGGGAACTAGCATTTATATATCATTTTAAGGTTTACAAGGAATTTTACAGATATTTCACTTGAGGTAAGTACTATTATTATCTCTATTTTACAGACGAGGAAACCAAGGAAACAAAGTAAAGTGACTTTTCCAGAGTCATACAGCTAGTAAGTTTCTGAAGGCAGATTTGAATTTAAGTCTTTTTGACTCCAGGTCCAGCTCTCTGTTCACTGTGGTACCTAGCTTCCTCTACCTGAGGAAAGGGTCATCTTAGCCCCAATGCTGCCTTTGGACATGGATTTGGTGGAATCGATGCTATGTAACAATTAAGCTTGAAACCAACCTTTCCAGAGAAAGGTGAGATAGAGGAGAATGTATCCCTAAACTATATGTAGACAGGGGAAATGTTTTATACTCCTGTTATGATTATATCTTCTAAGTAACTATTTATGGGGCAGCCAGGTGACTCATGGAATAGAGAGTCAAACCTAGATACAAGAGGTCCCGGGTTCAAATCTGACCTTAGATCCTTCCTAAGCTGTGTGACCATGGGCAAGTCACTTAACCCCACTTGCCTAACCATTACCACTCATCTGTCTTTGTATTGATTCTAAAACAGGAGGTAAGAGTTTCTTTTTTAAGTGACTATCTCTTTATAAAAGTTAATCAGTATTAAGTGTTTAAGTGGAATTGAGGCACTCATCACTGAATCTAGGTAGCCATGGAGAAAATACAGGCAGTGTGGATGGACTTAAACTGAGAGCGTTGGAGAGGAAATACCCCCAAACCCTTCAGACCATCCCCTAGAAAACCGAGGAACGATGTATCCAACCGCACTTAGAGTGGGGCCAAGGGGCACCCAAGCTACATGTCCAAACCCAGTGCACCAAAATGGTAGCCCCCACCTCCACTACCATCACATTCACTTGTTCAACCGTTTGGGGACTTCTCCTGTTTCTTTAAATTTCTCATCAGCAGGATCAGAGATGTTGCACACTGTGAGGAGCTAGCCAAGGCCAGCCATGCAGAGGAGCCTCGTGTCCAACATCAAGGCCACGCCTGTTAGAGAACTTTTTCAGGACAGTCCCTAAGAAATAGATAAGAAGCAAAGCCTGCAGTTTCTGGATTTTGAGTTGCTCTGATCACATATGCCTCAGGACTGTAGTATTTTTTTAAACCCTTACCTTCTGCCTTAGAATCAATACTGTGTATTGGTTCCAAGGCAGAAGAGTGGTTAGGGCTAGGCAATTGGGGTTAAGTGACTTGCCCAGGGTCACACAGCTGGGACATGTCTGAGGCCAGTTTTGAACCCAGGACCTCCTGTCTCTAGGCCTGGCTGTCAATCCCCTGAGCCACCCAGCTGTCCCCAGGACTGTAGTATTTTAAGGAGGTACCTGATTCTCTTCCATGGACACTGTGCATCAATGGGAGAATAAAACCCAGGCTTACGGGGTAGAATCTGCACAATTATTCTTATTTTATCTTTTTAGCAAATACCTTATTAACAATTAAATTAGTCAGCTGGCTAATTTGTTCATGGAAAGCACACTAGTGGGAGGCCAGAAGCTACGTACGCAGGATTAGCCTTAGAATCCTTATAGTAGCCTCCTCCTTCTCCGGGGAACCCTAACCTGCCCAGCACGGGTGCAGCTTGGGAGGAAGTGAGCCCACAGAGAGAGATCCTGAAGAAGAATCCATGTATGCATACACATATAAATATATCTGTATACACATACTGCGTGCGTGTATATGCACACACATACAGTAGGATACAAAAACGAAATGGACAAAGTAAAATAATTGAACATTAACATACAATACATTTAAAATGTTCAATGTGTAATATGTCCACTCATTTTGCTGCAATCACTTTTTTTATTTAAACCCTTTTCTTCCATCTTAGAATTAATACATGGGGGCAGCTGGGTAGCTCAGTGGATTAAGAGCCAGTCCTAGAGACGGGAGGTCCTAAGTTCAAATCTGGCCTCAGCCACTTCCTAGCTGTGTGACCCTGGGCAAGTCACTTGACCCCCATTGCCTAGCCCTTACCACTCTTCTGCCTTGGAGCCAATACACAGTATTGACTCCAAGAAGGAAGGTAAGGGTTTAATAAAAAAAAAAAAAAAGAATTAATACAAATAGAGTTTCCAAGGCAGAGTAGCAAGGGCTAGGCAAGAGGAGTTATACTATCCACACAACTAGGAAGTTATCTGAGGCCAGATTTGAACCTGGGACCTGCCTTCTCCAGGGAAGGACCTCAATCCATTGAGCCATCTAGCTGTCCCAATCACTTAAAAAAATCAATTCTTATTTGTATTCTTTTATAGTTATCCATAGGAACCCTCCTTTTTCCCCTCCCATAGTCATCTCCTATGACAAATAGTATTATTTAGAGAAGAAAAAAAAACACAAAATAATGGATACCCTGGAAAAATTCAGAAACAAGTGCACTGTATAACACCTGTGAACCTCCCAACCCCATGAATATGTCCTCTTATAGCTCTCCATTTGAATCCTGCTTGATCTTTATAATTTTGTCATGTTTACTTTGATTCGGGATATTATTCTGTCTATTTACATTGTTGTAGTGACTGTATATGTTGTTTTGTTGGCTCCACTTACTTCATTCTGCATTGGTTTATATAGATCTTTCTAATTGCTCTGGATTCATCATATCTATCATTACTTACAGCACCGTAGTATTTCCTTACATCCATGTACCACAGTATGTTTAGTCATTCCCCAGTTGATGAGCATCTATTGTTTCCAGTTGTAAGCTATCACCAACACGAGCTGCTCTAAATATTTGGAATATAGAAGGACTTTCTTCTTATCAGTGTTTCCTTGGGGTATAACAGGAAGGGAGCCTCTGGTTCAAAGGCTATGGACAGCCTCAACACTTTATTTAAATGATTTCAAGTTGATTTCGAAAGTGTCTGTTCCGTTTCACAGCTCCACCAACAATGTGTTAGTGGTTGCCATAACTCTTTAATCATGATTTGGCATTGAGCTCACCAGATTTTGAAACACGTCCTTTAGTTTTTCATCATGAAACGACACAATACATTGACTATTAAGCATACCTTTGACAAGCAATCCATTTTCCTGATTCCAACCTTTATTATACTGCATAGTTTTTCTTTGGGGATTAAATCAAGATAGTTCCCAGACCACTTAAACATATTTCTCTCTATCTCTTGGGTAAAAATTTTAAGCTTTCATGACTTGTGGCACTATGCAAAGTTTATGCAGAATTCTATCTCCATTGGAAGATGTTGGAACAATTTTACTTTCCAGTGTATCAATAGATTTCTCAAACTTCTTTATTTCCTCCATGAGGACAAGATTTCCAAATCCATTGGAAATAACCTCTACTCCCAAAGGATGCTTGAGAGTGAATGGATGGCTTATAATCCATTGAAGATACTTAGAATCTGCAGACTCAGCTAGACTTCTGACAATAATTTTCTTTTTTAATGTAATTCTAATTAAAAAAAACAACAACATGTTTTTCCATGGTTACCTGATTCTCCCCAGTCCTGGAATTGACAAGCAATTCCACTGGGTTATACATGTATTATCACTCAATACCTATTTCCATACTATTCATTTTTGTAATAATCTTATAAAATCAAAACCCCACATCATATACCCATATAAACAAGTGACAAATCATATATTTTCTTCTGCATTTCTACTCCCACAGTTTTTTCTCTCAATGTGGTTATCCACATTATTCTTGATGTTTTCATTTTCAATAGCTCTTTCTTTGGGCTTTGGTGCAACTAATTTGGATTCATTGTATTCTTAAATGATCCTTGAAATAGTTGATTTACTCATAGAGATAGCCACTGCCATATCTCTGGGTGCTGCTCTTTCAGCACTACAATTTTCGCATATTTCCTAGAAATAATATCTATTCTTAAAAACTACTGAATTAAAAGCCCTAAAAGAGAGCAATGAAATACAGATCTAGGTTATGGAACACAGCATTCAATTGACAGAGAACTAAATGTGAGGAAATCAACTCTATCCAGTTTTTTCTATTCAATGTGAAATATTGAGTCAGCCTAGTGTTAGTAGAAGTACAAATGCTTGACCCCCCCCCCATATCAAAATTATTGCTTCGAGATGGTACAATATTTTGAGTGCAGAGCCTGGAATCAAGATCTTAGTTCAAATCCAGCCTCAGACACTTCCTAGCTGAGCAAGTCTCTTAAAATCTGGATGATTCAAAATGGTAAAAGGGGATAATAAAAGCAGCTACCTTGCATGGCTTGTTGTGAGGATCAAATGAGATAATATTTGTAAGAAGCACTTAGCAGAGTGCCTACCATAAAACAGATGGTTCTCCTCTTCCTCCTTCCCTTGCCCAAGTAGTAGATCTATACACATACACATATGTTTATACACATATATGCTCCAATGGACCTTCTCACAGCGATTATAGATACTATTACTCCATTTTGAAGCAGGGATTTTGGAAGAGAAGCCGTAATTTTGGGGAAACTGTTAGCTGGCATAGCTGGAAAAAAAGCTGTTTGAGGTAAAAAAGATAAGTCTGAGAAAAGTTCCTTCCTGAGAAACTGATCTTAATTCTTCTTCTCTGGAGAAGATATGCTTGGAGAATAGAGAGTAAAAAGAATTCTTGAGCAACTTTGACAGCTCTAAGAGAGAGCTGAGTGATAGGGCTCTCTTTCCAGAGAAAAGATGTTTGGAGTTGTAGCTGATGGTTAGATCTAGCTGTGAGGATTTTTACTGTGATACATTGCTGAAGTATTTAAATATGGTTTTGTATGTATTGTTTGTTATGGTCTTAATATATTATAATGCCAGTAATATTAATGTTTATTTAAGCCTACAAGACTGGGTGTGTGTCTTTAGAAACACTTTTTTTTTGAGGTAAAAAAATTTCTCCAGTTTATTCAAATAAACTAAGATAGGTGTCTGAAGTAGGTTTTGTTCTAGGTCCTCACCCTCTCCCCCTTTCCAAGTCTTAGTTGTTTTTCAGAGTTGTTTGCAGGGTAAAGAAGTACAGGTAGGATGGTAGAACAATGGAAAACAATTAAAAAGAAAATTGTTAAGTAGATGAAGGGGAGAATTCAGAGACAAGTAGTCGCAAATAATATAAACCCTGTTTTGGGGGCAGCTGGGTAGCACAGTGGATTGAGAACCAGTCCTAGAGACGGGAGGTCCTAGGTTCAAATCTGGCTTCAGCCACTTCCCAGCTGTGTGACCCTGGGCAAGTCACTTGACCCCCATTGCCTAGCCCTTACCACTCTTCTGCCTTGGAGCCAATACACAGTATTGACTCCAAGACAGAAGGTAAGGGTTTAATTTTAAAAAAAATATATAAACCCTGTTTTGATAGTTACCTGAAATGACTCCAAAGTGATTATAAAATAAAGTATTTTGGGGAAAGAAAATCATTGTTTTTTATTTTTTTAATTTTATGTTATTTTTTATGTTAATTTTTATGGTTGGACTGAATATGTAATTGATCACCAGGGATTAAATTTCTAAATCCCAAAAATGAATTACTAAAGTAAAATGGAATTTATGGTAGTTTATTTTTACAATAGAGGGAAGATATTAAGGAAGAGAGAAAAGATGAGAGAGAGAGAGAGAGAGAGAGAGAGAGAGAGAGAGAGAGAGAGAGAGAGAGAGAGAATGAGAGCTTCCTCTGAGCCAGGTAGAAATTCTAAGGCCCCAGCCAGGGAAAAGGTATCTTAAGACAATGGGTCTTTCCCAGAGGCTCACGCTTCCAGAAAGGGCAAGGAAAGAAGTCAGCCTTTACACTCACCATGTTGTCAGTTCAATAAGCAAATTCTTTTATCAGCCTCAACTCCAGTAGGCTCCACTCCAAGTCTGTCTCTTTCAAACTCCAAATGTCCCTCTTCACTTCAAGTAACTCTCTTCACTCAAAGTGTTTCTTCATTCTAAGAGACTCTCTTTGCTCTAAGCGAGTCTATCCTCTGTGTGTCTCTGTTTCCACTTTTAAAGACTTTTTCTCTTGTGTTACTTCCCCTAAATTTTATATCTACCAATCACAGCTGATGCTCCACTCCAGGACTGCCCACTCTTTCACACGCTCTTTTCACCTGTGGATCACAGACCTCCCACTCAATGTATGAAATGGGTGTTTACACCTTTTTGTGGTTAAAATCCAAAATAGATAGATCTCCATACTCAACTTTAAGTACTGTTTATACTTTGGGAATTAAATCTAAAAATAGAAAAGGGATTACAATTTAATCTTCACAATCATGGAAGAGCTAAGTACCTTCATTGTTACAATCAGGGGAGCGCCAAATCCAATCTTCCCAATGTCCTGGCAAGACACTCACCATTCATGTGAGCTGCATCTATCAATACCCAGGACAAGCCTTTTTTCCCCCCATAGTTACATCATTCACATTGTCTCCCTCTCCTCTTCCCTCCCCCATCCCAGAGTTGACAAACAACTTTACTTGGTTATACATATATTTTCACTCAAAATCTATTTTCATATTATTAATTTTTGTAATAGAGTAATCTTTGAAAACCAAAGTCCCAAAACATATACCCATATAAACACATGAGAGATCACATGTTTTCTTCTGCATTTCTAGTTCCACAGTTCTTTTTCTAGATGTGGATAGCATTCTTTCTCATAAGCAGGACAAATCTTTTTGAGAGACTTAGAGAGAGATAAGAAAAGCCAACAAAAATAATTTCCAACTTCACATCTCACATCCTTAATCAATGTTTTTCCATATCCTTTGATGATTTTAGTAAAGGTTATTGGCATTTTAGGGAAAGGGGCAGTTAGGTATGGAGGTGGATAGTGCTAGACCTGACGTCTGAACACTCAAAATTCTGAATTCAAATCTGGTCTTATATGCTTACTAGCTGTATGCTCCTGGAAAAGTTGCTGTTTGCCTCAGTTTGCTCTTCTATAAAATGAGCTGGAGAAGGAAATGAAAAACCAGTCCAGTATCTTTGCCAAGAAAGCCCCACATTAAGTCACAAATAGTCAGACCTGACTGAAATGACTGAACAAGAATAAAACAAACAAACAAACAAAAAACCTAGCATTATTGTGGCCCAAATGAGGATTCTTTGCTAAATCAGAAATCCAAGTTCCTTCAGGGAGAATTGAAGAGCTCAGAGCTATTTGATTAATTAACATCAGAGTTTGTGCATTTCTATTACTTTGTGTGGCAATACTGAACATACCCCTTGATTGCCTATAAGGTGAGAGCTGAGATATGGTGTGGGTGTTAACTAGTGTACTTTACAATACAGGCCACCTGACTTCATGATAGGTTATAAAATATGTATGTGTATGTATTTTGTATGTATGCCCATATGTATGTGTTTTTATTTGACTACACCTGTAATTTCATTAGTATAGAGAGCTCCAGGTGAGGAACTTCTTCCATCAGTTATCCAGCACCATTAGCTAGCTCTCTTTCCTTTAATGGGTATACTTTTTGGGAAGGTGGTTTACTTCTTATTCATACCTAAATCCTCTGCAATCTGATTTCTACCTCATCTCTTAACTAAAACTGCTCTTTCTAAAGTCGTCATTGGTCTCTTAATTGCCAAGTCCAATAGCCTTATCCTTATCAATCCTTATTCTTCTTGAGCTCTCTGCAGCCTTTTACACTGCCAACCACTCTCTTCTACTTATTATCCTTAATGCCCTCTTCTCTCTAGGTTTTCCTGACACTGCTTATCTTTTGCTTCTCCTCCTAGTTGTGTAACTGATTCTTCTCATTCTCCTGAAGATCAGCTAGGTCTTTATGCAAATCACACTTACTAACTGGGTATCCCACAGGGCTCTGCCCTGAGCCCTTTTCTCTTCTCCCTTTATACTATTTCATTTGATGATCTCATCAACACTCATGGATTAAATAATCATTTCTATGATTTACTTGTCCATACCTAACATCTCTCCTGATCTCCAGACACGCATTTACAGTTGCCTCTTGGACATCTCAAAATGGATGTTCCACAGACAAATTCAACATATCCAAAACTGAATTCATTATCTTTTCCCTCAAAACCCTTCCCTTTTATTAATTTCTCTATTTTCTCCCAGTCACTCAGGCTCTAAACCTAGATGTTACCTTTGATTGATACCTCTCTCTCATATATACCACCTTCTTCTCTCTTCTAAAACTGTTGAAGTCTCATCGCCTCATGCCTGGACTATTGCAATAACCTGGTTGGTCTCCTGGTCTAGCCTCCATCCAGATGGAACTGATTTCTCTAAGTAGAAGTTTGACCATATTTGACCTCTACCACCCTAATTCAATCAATTCCAGTGGCTCCTTGTTGCTTAACGAATCAAATATAAAATCCTCTATTAGACTTTTAAAACTTTCTATAACCCAACCCCATTCCACCTTTTCAGCCTCCTTCTTTCTTACATTCCCTCCCCTCCATACTCTTTAAGCCAATGATACTGACCCCCTTGCTATTCTCTATCTCCCATCTCAGCATTATTGCTTGCTGGGCTCCACTGCCTGGAATTTGCACCCTCCTCAGAACTCCCTGGCTTTCTTCAAGCCTCTACTTACTTTTTATAAGAAGCCTTTCCAAATTTCCCTGAATGTTAGTGTCTTCTCTCTGGTCAGTTTATCCTGTTTTTAGCTTGTTTTAACCTGCCCATTTCAGTCTGGTGGCAACAGCCAAAACACAGAACAACCTGCCTAGCTCATTCCAGCAACACAGCAGAAAGGCCAGCCCAGTCAAATAACAGTTACCCAGAGACCAAGCAAGTGATTTATTCAATCAAGGTCAGCAACAACAAAACCCATTGAAAAGCCAACTCAACAGCTGAATGGCTTGTTATGAGAATGTGAGCTTGGAGGCACCTTAATGGTTCAGTGGATTGAGAGCCAAGCCTAGAGACAGAAGGCCCTAGATTCAAATTTGTGAAGTCTTCCTTAGCTATGTGACCCTAGGCAAGTCACTTAACCTCATTGCCTAGCCCTTACTGCCCTTCTGCCTTGGAACTAATATGCATTAGTTCTAAAAGATTCCAAGAAGGAAGGTAACGGTTAAAAAAAAAAAAAGAATATGAACTCCTTGAGATCAAGGACTAGTTTTTCTTTCCTTATATCACAAGCCCTTAACATAGGACCTGGAACACAGTGAGTATTTGATAAGTATTTGTTGATTGATTCACAGTTTGGTCTTACCCAAAAATGGACTGGCTCATCCATTAGAGATAGCAAGCCCAGCTAAATTATCCAGCACTTTGCTGATACAAAAAACTACAAACAATTTTTCAGTGCCCTCAAGACTGTCTATGGGCCATTAAAACCCACCACCACTCCCTTGCTATCCTCTGACGGTGACACTCTCATAAAAGATAAAAAAGGCATCAGCAACAGGTGGAAAGAAGACTTCAGTCAGCTTCTCAACCGACCCTCTTCAGTCGACCAAAGCGCCCTTGACCAGATCCCCCAAAACCACACCATTGAACAACTTGACATCCCTCCTTCAATAGAGGAAGTCCAAAAAGCCATTAAACAAATGAGTGCAGGCAAGGCACCCGGTAAAGACGGGATCCCAACCAAGGTGTACAAGGCCTTAAATGGAAAGGAGATTCAGGCATTCCACATAGTGCTGACCAGCATATGGGAAGAGGAAGACATGCCCCCAGAACTCAGAGATGCCTCCATCGTAGCCCTATACAAGAACAAAGGCTCACGAGCAGCCTGTGACAACTACAGAGGCATCTCACTACTCTCCACTGCCGGAAAGATCCTCGCCCGTGTTATACTCAACAGACTCCTGTCATCTGTTTCAGAGCAGAACCTGCCTGAATCACAATGTGGCTTCCGACCAGATCGCAGCACCATCGACATGGTCTTCACAGTGAGGCAAATGCAGGAAAAATGCCTTGAGCAGAACCTGAGTCTCTACATTGTCTTCATAGACCTGACAAAGGCGTTCGACACAGTGAACAGGGACGCATTGTGGGTGATCCTCAGCAAGCTCGGCTGCCCAGCAAAATTTGTCAAACTGATCCAGCTCTTTCATGTCGACATGACAGGGGAAGTCCTATCTGGTGGAGAGACTTCCGATCGCTTCAACATCTCCAATAGTGTGAAACAAGGCTGTGTCCTCGCTCCGGTACTATTCAACCTACACTTCACCCAAGTATTACGACATGCTGTGATGGATCTAGACCTGGGCGTCTACATCAAATACTGACTGGATGGCTCACTATTCGACCTTCGCCGCCTGACTGCAAAAACAAAGACAACAGAGAGACTCATCCTGGAAGCTCTCTTCGCAGATGACTGTGCTCTCATGGCCCACTAAGAAAACCATCTCCAAACCATTGTGGACAGGTTCTCCACCACAACAAAACTGTTTGGCCTGACTCTCAGCCTCAGCAAAACAGAGGTGCTGTTCCAACCTGCACCAGGGAGGCCAACGAACCAGCCATGCATTACAATCGATGGCACGCAGCTTTCTAACGTCAACACTTTCGAGTACCTGGGCAGCACCATCGCCAACGACGGGTCCCTAGACCACGAGATTAATGTTAGGATCCAAAAGGCCAGCCAGGCACTCGGACGGCTGCGCTGCAAAGTCCTCCAACACAGTGGTGTAAGCACTGCGACGAAGCTCAAAGTGTACAACGCAGTGGTCCTCAGCTCGCTCCTGTATGGTTGCGAGACATGGACACTGTACCGGAAGCACATGAAACAGCTGGAGCAATTCCACCAAAGCTCCCTCCGGTCAATCATGAGGACCCGATGGCAGGACCGAATCACCAACCAGGAAGTCCTCGACAGAGCCAACTCCACCAGCATCGAAGTCCTGGTCCTCAAAGCCCAGCTACGATGGTCTGGACACGTCATCCGCATGGACCCACAGCGAATACCAAGACAGGTATTCTACGGTGAACTGTCAGCTGGACTCAGGAAACAAGGCTGGCCAAAGAAAAAATTCAAGGATCAGCTAAAGTCCAACTTGAAGTGGGCTGGCATGACACCAAAGCAACTAGAACTCGCTGCCTCTGACAGAAGCAGCTGGCGAACCCACATTCACCATGCCGCCACCACCTTTGAAGATGAGCGACGTCGAAGTCTTGCCGCTGTGCGTGAACGCCGACACCAGACCTCACCCGCACCTCCCGTAACAACTGGCGTCCCATGCCCCATGTGCCACAAACTGTGCGCCTCAGCCTTTGGACTTCAAAGTCACATGAGGGTACATCAAGATGATAACGCACAAAGACAATTGTCATTCTCGGTCACCGAGAGACTACTACTATTCATCCATTAGAGATAGCAAGCCCAGCTAAATTATCCACCCAATGTGGTGTAGCCTTGCAAGAGGCCAGCCTGGCTGAACTGTGCAGTGCTGGGCTGGGTAGGGCTCAGACCAGCTAGTCCAATACATCTGAAACTAACACCATATCCTAGAGTGAACTTTATGAGGAACTTCCAGAAAAAAGAAAAGACTTCAAGGACCCGCAGTGCCAGGGTTATGAGTTACCCTTCCCAGTGAAAAGAGGTTCAGAGGGAAATACAGCCAAGTGAGATGGCTTTAGAGCTCGTGCAATGGAGATTCTTAGCTTCATGCATAATTCTCTTTTTCTTTACTTCTTTACATAAGGAAATGTTCATGTTTGTTGACATTTATCAAGTTCAAAATAGTAAATAAATTTAAATGGTTAAAGAACAAGCAAACACATTAGTTCATATGAATCTAAAAGTCACACTAAAAACAGACACCACATATAGGGAAACTGAGGCTCAGAGCAAATAACTTATTTAAGGTCACATATCTAGAAGGAGTCAAAAGTACAATTTGAACCACATCTTTCCTAATTTTGAGTCCAGCTCTCTTGCCTTTGTACCACACCAATTCTACAGCATATCAAGAAAACAATCAACAACTATTTAAATGCCTACTATTTGCTAGGGACGGACTATGGTGCTAGAAATACAAGCACAAAGAATAAAATGATCCTTACAATGAGCTTCTGTTCTCATGGACATAATGTACTTTGTTATAAAAACAATTTTTATATAGCTCCTGAATTGATTAATTTATGAAAGTATAAATTGGGGACAGGCATGCCTGGTTCTTCGGGTATTCACCAGGAAAGACCACAACTGGCAGTAGGAAATAGGGTGGCAGTCACACTTTAATTAATCATACAGGGAATGGGGCCATAACAGCAGAGCAGAGACAAGTGACAAAAAGGGTGCTGAAGCGGACAGCATGGGGACAGGGGATGGGATGGTAAAGAAAGGCAGGTGGTGTGAGGCAGAGAATGGGGAGGGAGAAAAGCAGAGAGAATCACTCACACACCACAGATTAGAGTTGGGATCACTAACCAGCATAGACCTAATGGAGATGGAAGAATGCTGGGAGGGGGAAGTAGGAGATTGGGATCTCATTTTTATAGTTTTTAGGGGGGAACAGACCAAGTTTTACCCATGCCTCCTTAGCATGAATTCATCAACATATCCAAGTCATCTCAGTTATTGGTAAAAATGTAAGGTTAATACATTCGTATCATTTCAAAATGATAATCACTTTTTGGTGTTCTGTTGTTCTTCCTATGGATGTCTAGAACTTGTCCAAGATTTATACATTATAGGACCAAAAGACCCTGGCAATGGAGTCTAGATGTCTTCCCCTGATTCTGCACATATTTTCAGGATGTTATTTTTGGCTAATATGTCATAAAAATTATAAATTATGCTCCTTTGATCCTTGGGACAGTGCCCCTTTGCAATCATATTTCATGCCATTATCTCTTAATACTGCCCAGAAGGTTCAGGAAGATTACTCAGGAGGGCCACAAAAAGATACAATTTTAACCGAGTTGCCATTTTGCCTGAAACAGCACATCAGGGACTTAGTGTTAACTTTGGGGAGTATAGCCAAGACATCCAATTGGATAAGGATAAAAGTATTCCTGGATCGACTTTATTAATTTTATTTACTCATGATCAACATTTCCTGGCTAGTTGTAAATTCCAGAACAGATTCCCCTATTGTTTACTGATCAATTTACAAAAAGGCCTGCAGTAAATTTTCCCCCTCTGCTATCTTTGAGATATATATGTATATATAATAGATATAAGTAAAAAGTTAATAAATACTTCCATATATACATATACGCAACACCCACAAAACACAAGGTAGTGGGGAGGGAAGGCACTAGCAGTGGGGAATATTAACACAGGTTTCAGTACAAGATGGTGCCAGAGCTTTATCTTAAAGGAAGAAAGAGATTCTGTGAGTAAGAGGTAAGAGACTTGTAGGATGATCACTGCAAAGGCATAATCACTGGTAGAGCATCCTGGGTGAGGGCAATTTGGCTGGATCACAGAACGCAGAAGAAGGAATAATACCCAATGAGACTGGAAATATAGTTTGGAAATACAGGTTGAAGAGAGCATTCAAAACTAAACAGAAGAGGGGGCAGCTGGGTAGCTCAGTGGATTGAGAGCCAGGCCTAGAGACGGGAGGTCCTAGGTTCAAATCCGGCTTCAGCCACTTCCTAGCTGTGTGACCCTGGGCAAGTCACTTGACCCCCATTGCCTACCCTTACCACTCTTCTGCCTTGGAGTCAATACTGTGTATTGGCTCCAAGATGGAAGGTAAGGGTTTAAAAAAAAAAACTAAACAGAAGAGCTTATATTTTATCGAGGAGTCACTAGAGTTGTTTAAGTAATGGAATCACATGGTCACATCTACACGTAAGAAAAATTATTTTGGCTGTAATGTATAGGATGAACTAGAGTGTAAAGAAGAGGCAAGGGGACCAGTTAGGAGACTTGTGCAATAATTTAGATGAGAGGTCACGCAGGACCGAACCAATGAGTTCCAATGAGTAGAGAGAAGGGATCAGACGCAAAAGATATTTTAAAGGTAGTAATAGCAAGATTCAGAAACTAGTTGAATACATGGAGTGAAGGAGAGTGAGGGGTCCAGGAGAATGCCAAGTCTGGGAGGCTAGAAGGGTGGGGGCACCTTCAGCAGAAATAGAGAAGTTTGGATGAGGGGAGGAATTAGGAGAAAAAGATAATGAGTTCAGCTTTAGAGCTGAGTTTAAGATATCTCCAGAACATAAATTTGAAATAGAAACTCAGGAGAGAGAATGGGGTTGGATTTTTAGAATCATCTTCATAGAGATGATTGGATAAGTGAAGAAGGCTTAGGGCAGGTCCTTGGAGAACATTCACAGTTAGGGGAAGTAATGTGACCAACAAAGGAAACTGAGGAGTGGTCAAACAGATAGGGAGAGAGTAGATTCACAAACCACAAAGAGAAGAGAATATTCCAGAGAGGCTGGTCGTCAGTGTTAAATATAGGTGTTAAATCAAGAAAGATCAGGATTGAGAATATCATCAGATGTGGCAAGAGATCACCAGTAACTTTTGGAAATGATGGTTTAAACTGAGGTCAGAAATCAAAATGCAAAGTGTTAGGGGGTTAGTGGGAGGAGAAGAAATGGAAGCAATGGTATAGATAACTTTTTCCAAGAGTTTGGCTGAGAAAGGGAAGAAAAATAATAATATGATTACTTGAGAGGGTGCTAGAGTCTAGCCCCATCATAGAACTCATAGATACAGACGCCCCTATTCTGCTGTTGTAAGTAAGAATGGCCAGGACTGTTAATATAGGAATGTTAATGGGGGGATATTGGATATAGTATCTTTTTTTAAACCCTCACCTTCCGTCTTGGAATCGATACTGTGTATTAGTTCCATGACAGAAGAGTGGTAAGGGCTAGGCAATGGGAGTTAAGTGACTTGCCCAGGGTCACATGGCTGAGACGTGTCTGAGGCCAGTTTTGAACGTAGGACTACTGTCTCTAGGCCTGGCTCTCAATCTGCTCAGCTCCCCAGCTCCCCTGGATACAGTATCTTTTTACTATTTGTAGTCAATCAGGCAGATGCCTAATAGCTTGCAGCCACTGAAGCTCCATGTAATTATTTTGGGACTACAAAAGGATAACTACTGGAGACAGATGTAAAAAACAACAACCCTATTTAATTAATAGAGAAAGGTAGGGGCATCTGGGAGGCTGGGCAAGTCACTTGACCCCCATTGCCTAGCCCTTACCACTCTTCTGCCTTGGAGCCAATACACAGTATTGATGCCAAGACGGAAGGTAAGGGTTTAAAAAAAAATTTTTTTTAAATAAATAAATAGGGAAAAGTAATGAAGGTTGAAGATTGGGATTGATTCCCTAGTCTTAAAGGGATCTAAGCTTTTTCCCACACCACTAGTCTGCAAAGGCTAGCTTCTTGCTCGAGAAACTAGAGACTCCTTAAAGCTGGCCCCATCATAGAATTCATAGATACAGACGCCCCTATTCTGCTGTTGTAAGTAAGAATGGCCAGGACTGTTAATATAGGAATGTTAATGGGGGGATATTGGATATAGTATCTTTTTTTAAACCCTCACCTTCCGTCTTGGAATTGATACTGTGTATTAGTTCCATGACAGAAGAGTGGTAAGGGCTAGGCAATGGGAGTTAAGTGACTTGCCCAGGGTCACATGGCTGAGACGTGTCTGAGGCCAGTTTCTCAAGGTCTATACTAAATAAGCTATGCCAATTACTAATCCTCTCAGTTATATAAGTAAGTTTACTGTCTCCTTAGATCTCTTTCAGATTTAAATCAGTTTGTTATTCACTCTCTCTGCCAACTGCCAACCCTTCAGGATCTAGCTAGGCTTTTTGGCCAAGCCATTGCTTGGCCTCTCAGCAGCCATACAGAGGAAAAACAGACTCTCTCTCTTTCTCTTTTTCTTTGATTTCCCCCACAAAATTTCCAGAAACTCTAACCTGTTCTCCTCCTTCACCTGCCACTGGTTTTTTCAGTGTTTCAGAGAACAGAAACACCAGCCTCCTCCTAGAGAAAAAACCTCCAGGAAACCATTGGCAGTTGGAAACCCAACTGACTCAGGCTACCCAGAATTCCAACAGGCAGCCTTCCCAAGATTCTGTCTGGTCTTAAAGAAACCTTACCCCACTATTCCTTACCCAGTCCTTAGCTGCTAAGATCCCAATTACACCAACTGGTCCTCATTAGCCCTATGGCTTAATTAATCCTAATATTTTCCCCCTTGATACCCATTTGAAGGACTTGTCATTTGAAAGACTTGTCTTTCCAAATGGATCTTAGTAAACATGCTATCTTAATCTATACCTAAACCTATTCTATTCCTTAAATATAGTCCTTATCTTAACCATATTCTGTTTTATCTCTATACTAGACTTATCCTAACTATACTATACCTATTCTATACTACCCTATGCTAAAGATAGGAAATAGAAATTCAAGAAACAGACATTAAAGACATTAAAGAAAATCCTTGCACAATTGCAAGTCAAAACATTACAATTATAAAAATTTCAAAATGGAAACATTTGCAATAACACAGTAACACAATAACAAACTGTAGCATATACTGTTACAGAAAGCAAAATTCTATCTAAAATAATTCAAAATGCATCTTATAAATACTATGGAAGAAAATTCAAGCCAAACTTTTAACTAAGCTAATACTGGAAAACAAGAACTATCTACAGGTAAAACTAAAAAATAACTTGTAATACTAAGAAAATAAAAAACTTTATAAGAAACTTATTACATATATACAAATATTTATACTATTTACATATTATGTAATACTATTTACATATTCCTTCAAACTCACCTATTAGCAAAATATAAAGTCCCCCTTGAAGAGGATATAAAACCTTGAAGATTTACTTTACTAAGGATATAAATTTTCCTTTGATGTAACTTTACAGGAATATATGAAATCCTCCTCTGAGATAAGAATTGTACCCTAAAATCTAATTGTTATACCTATTGCAATATTTCAAGTATATTTAAATACCTTTTATTTATTATTATTACTATAAATTCTAAGTCCTAAGTTATATAGTGTTGCAAATTATGTTATGAGCTATTCCTATATGACTAATCATTTTTAAACTAGACAATTTTTCCTATAAAATTTTTTATTGATTATAGCAATGTGTTTTTAGTGTTATGTAAATCAATGCATTATTCTTACAATAGTATCTATAGCTAGTCCATTGTTCTTCTATTGTTGTTGTGCAGTAGTTCTTCTCACCTTGATCGTTGTCTCCTCATTCTTGATCAACCTCTTCACCTGCGGACATCTTCAACTGATATTCAATTCTTCACCTGCTGTCACCTTCTTGACATGCACACAGTGAATCCAAGATGTCTTCTCCTCACAGTGGGTGCTTGATAAGAACCTTCCCAAGCTGGTTATATTGCATTTGTTCTGCTAAAAAGTTTTTGATATATATGGAATCACCTGGGTGTATGTTGTATAGTGTGAAATCAATTGGTCTTATTTACACTAATGTCCCCATTTCTTATACTTCTTTGACCCTTAGGTATTCAACTATTTTTACATTTCTTCCCAGCATAGATGTAAAAACTGGAGTAAATGTTTTTGATTGCATAGGGGTGTGTCCATATAGCATTTCATATGGTGAAATGTGTAAGTCACCTCTAGGCCTAGTTCTTAAATAGAATAAAGCTAATGGTAGTACATCAATCCATTTTAGATGAGTTTCTGTGCACAGATTTCTAATCATTGATTTAATTTCTCAATCCATTCTTTCAACCTGGTCAGAACTCTCAGGATAGTAAGGGACATGGAACTTTGATGCTATTCCTAAATTTTCCTAAATTTGTTTTAATACTGAGTCTGTAAAATGTTCACCTTTATCTGAATCTATCTTCCCTGCTATACCAAATCTAGGTAGAATCTCCCTTAACAGTACTTTTGCTGCAAAGCTTGATGTGTTTTTGTTGGATGGAAAAACTTTTGGCCATCTTGTTAGCTGATTCACAATTACCAAGCAGTATTTGTAATTCCCTGCTTTAGTCATGTTAATGTAATCTATCTGTAAGTTTTCAAATGGTGTATAAGCTAGAGGCCATCCCCCCAAAGCTTTTTGTTTAAATGTGTGCTGGTTATACTGCTGGCAAATTGAACAAGATGAACAGACCTTTGAAGCAATGCCGGTAATACCACGTGCAACCCACATTTTCTTCACTGTATCTATTATTGCCTGTGTACCAAAGCAACCTTTTGTATGTATGGCTTGGCAGATTTTATTATAAAATGTTCTGGGGAGAATAGGCTTTCCTACTGAGGCAATCCATACACCACTGTGTTGGTGGGCTTTAAATTTTTGTTTTCACTTCTGGACCTTTTTCTCTATGTATGCTTTTTCTAAATGTTTCAGTAATTACAGAGAGGTTTAATATGAGTTCAAGATCTTGTTCTGCAGAAAATTTAGCTGTGACATCCACTCTATGATTTTCTCATGTGACAAAATCATTATTGTGAGTATGAGTTTTGCAATTGACTATAGCAAGTTGTTTAGGAGGCTGCAAAGCTTACAACAGTTCATGAATTATTTCTGCATTGGCAATAGTTCCTCCAGCAGATGTTAAGAATCCATGCTGAAGCCATAAAAAACCAATTGTGTGGTATATGCCAAATGCACATTTTGAGTCAGTGTATATTGTTGTAGTCTGATCTTTTGAAATAACACAAGCTTGTTTTAATGCAATTAATTCTGCTGCTTAGGCACTCAAATTTCTAGGCAACAAAGCAAACCATAGAGTTTCAAATTCAGTCACTAATGCTGCACTGGTGTATATTGTGCCTTCCCTCATATAGGAAGAGTCATCAGTAAGCAAAATTAAATCAGGGTTGGTTAGGGGTGTGTCAGAGAGATGTTCTCAAGATCTTTCTGCTAGCTGAACTATTGTCTCACAGTCATGTGTGAGGTACTACTCTTCTTGTGTAGGTAAATCAGGTAACAAAGTTGCAGGATTTAAACTGTTATATCTTTTCAGTGTAATATCGTCATTACCCAGTAAAGTGATCTTATACTTTGTTAGCCACTGGTCTGAAAAGACTTGAGTTCTGTGTCTTAACATTAACACTTCAACTTCATGTGGACACATGACAGTCAAAGGCATCCTAACACAAAGTCAGCTGCTTTTGTCACTAACAAGGCTGTTTCTGTAACACCCCAGAGACATGGGGGTGAATCTAATTGGGATGAATAATAAGCTATAAGCCATTGGAGTGGCCCTAAACATTGGGTGAGGACACCAGATACTATACCTCTCCTTTTGTGTACACGTAGGACAAAAGGTTTTTTTGTATCCAGGAATTCCAGGAGCAGGTGCAGATAAAATAACTTCTTTTAATTTAGTGGTGGCTTGCAAATGTTCTGGTGTTAACTTCAGTAGCTCTTTAACAATATCTCTAGTTAGCTCAGTTAATGGCTTTGTAATCTCCCCATATCCTGGAATCCACTGCCTGCAAAATCCTGTGGTACCCAATATTGCTCCTAAATACTGCAATCTAGTTTTCTCCTATCCTACCTCACAATGCAGGGATCCATCACCAAAATAACCTGGAAAATAGATCAAGGAGAGATATTAGCAACAATGATGTCAAAAATTGAAGACCTCTCAAATTTTAAGAAATGCAAAGTATTAGGACAGCTAGATAGCATAATGGATAGAGAGGCAGGCCTGAAGATGGGAAGTCTTGGATTCAAATATGTCCTCAGATATTTCCTAGCCCTGTTACTGTTGGCAAGTACTTAACTCCAATTGCCTAGCCCTTGCCACTCTTCTATATTAAAACAGGTAATAACATAGAAGGTAAGGGTTAAAAAAAAAAAGAAATATGGAATAGAACAGAAAGAAGTTTAGATGGAAGCCCAGACAAGTAGGACACTTTTGAAAGGAATTTATGGAATTGATTATATACTTACTTTTGTTCAAGATTTTTCTGGTTATTGTGTTTCTCTATGAGACTAGCTCCTTAATGAGCAAAGTATCATCAGTCTTGCTTCTCTGAATTCTTCTGGTCTCATGGACTCTGCTAGTCTCACAGTCTCAAGGCCAGTTCATCCCTCTCAGTTTCAGTCTGCTTAGCTATGTTAGCTAAATCTCTAACTGATAAGGACAGACTTTTAGTTCTTTAATCATAATCTTTAAGCATAGCCACCATACCCAGCTAACAAAACAGACAGAGTGCCCCTAGGGTAAGATTGAGTCTTTGCTTTTCAAAAGCTTATGTCTGAGCTGGAGTGCAAAGCCTTAAATTACAAATTACTTAGTTTAAGCTTCAAGCAATCTAAAGTATTCCTAAAATTCTCTCCAGTTTAAAATGAATTTGATTCAGAACCAAAGATAGAATGAGGCAAAGTCAGTGTTCTCCATCCATCTACCCTTATTCCTGGTTTTATTGTCCACCTCTGTCAGTAAGAAAGCCTGAGTTCTTTGGTACTTTATTTTTGTCAACAAAAATCTCAGTTTTTCTACTCTAAAATTTGGTGCCTAAAGTTGAACATTATAAACATATACAGATGTGGTCTGGCAAATAAATGCAGAGTACAGTGGGACTATTGCCCTTCCTAGAATTGGATGCTATGTCTCACTGAAAAAAATCAGTGTAACATCACATTCTGTTTGGAGGAGTCAGATCTACCATACTCAGAACTTTCAGTTCATTACCAGCTACTGTATAATCATATCATCTCCCATCTTGTACTTCTGAAAATGATTTTTTTCACTCAAGTGTAAGACTTTGCATCTTTCCCAATTGTTTTTTTTAATCTCATCATATCTGAACCAACATTCTTAACATGTAGCAGTCTTTTGGGATCCTGATTGTGCTAGTTTTCTTTCCTAACTCTGTATCATCTGCAAATTCAATAAACATGCCTTTATCTAAGACCCTGATAAAAAAGAAAACTTCCCAGGACCTTCTAGAGATCGCTGGGGTACTCCACTAGACTCGGTGGTATACTCCTTGAGTCCAAGGATGGTTTCTTCTTTACCTTTGCATCTACTCCCCATTGTCCTTAACAAATGAATATTGAATGAATTATTAGGGGGATCCATAAGGCAGAAATATTTGGAAATGAATTATGATAGTGATATAGGGCTATATCTCAATGTCCTTAATGAAGTTTGGGGAAATAGAAACTCAGAAAACCTAAATAGTGAGAGGGACACTAGATAATCCCTTCCTCTGAATATTATCTTCTGCTGCCATATAAATCCAGCCATTAAAGATTCACTGTTTTGGGTCTTCCATGGTTTTGTAGAGTGCCTTATTGAAATGCAAAAAACCTGGGTTATTTCTTTGGCAGGGGACTGTGACCACTAATTTGTCCAGGCTCAGAGCAGTGCAGACATAGCAGTGCCAGTCATGGGTAGCCAGCCATTGCTTTAAAAGTTGGTGCTTAAATGGGTTCAAATCAAGAAAACATGTAATGCTCAGTGGATTTACGCGTCGGCTATGGGGGGTGGGAAGAGGAAAAGAAAATGATCTATATCTTTAATGAATAATGCTTGGAAATGATCAAATAAAATATAATTTTAAAAAAGTTGGTACTTAATAAATATTTAATAATTGATCAATAAAGGATATTGTCTTAAATTGGAATCTTTGCATGAAGCAAACAGCAATTTAGAAAAACTTTATGCTCCTCACTCCCTGGTGATTATGTACTGATTTCCCTTCAGCTTTAGAGTACCCCTCTGGTTTCCCTTCCATGACTCCTGATGAGCTTTCTTCGTTTTTTTACTCCAGTGAACTATTTCGTTTGACTTCTGCTAGGCATTTAGTTTCTAGGACAATGGTCTTACTCCCCCCTTCTTCCCAACAGGTGTGCCCTCTATCTGGGCCTATTAATCACCCTTAATCATAGGCTTAGTCACATAAGGGCAGGGACTTTACAAAGCTAAGAGTAAAGTCTAAATTTCTGGCTAAGACTAAAGGTCATAAAGGAGACCAGCTATATATATCTCTCTCTCTCAGGTTATTCCAGCAAATATCTAAAAAGGAGACCAGATAGAGCAATGTTCAAGAAAATTGGAGAAACGTAAAGAATCTGATCCAAGACTGAACAAAAAGATTGTCAAAAGCCTAACGGTGCTAAGAGAAGGGTCATGTCAGGAAAACTAGCTTGAGAACTGCTGCAAAAACAAAAAACCCAAACCCTGAAACTGTGGGTATCTGAACACCGATACTGGAGGACGGGGGAAGATGAGAGGTGGAGAGAATGTCATGTCATCACAAGCTCTTATAATCTCTAAGTATACTTATTCTGATAGCAGTTAACCAGCATGATTTCAGTCCCGGCTTGTCAGAATTGAATGAAAAAGATCTATTATGGTCCAGACACAGGGCTTAGTTATATACTCTTCAGAGCACTAAGAACCACCAATCCAGTGCCTAGAGTGCCAGGAGCTTGGGTGGAGTGGGGGGGAATGGGGGGGAGGGGGCTGCGATCAGCATCAATGAAATGACTGACCAAGATTCCAGGGAACCAATAATGAGGCATGTGGATGGAGGTAATGAACTTTGCTACTGAAGTAATGGAATTATTATTGCTGTTATTGAGGAGGATGCTGTGATAAAATGCTTTGTTTGATGATCACAAAAGTATCTTTCAGCTCTCCTCACTGAAGGAAAACCAGGAGTGACTTCCCTTCTCTGGGCCAGTATATGTTTGTTTGGAGACTAAATCTTTATAGAAAAAAATCTATTTATTTATATTTAACAAATATAAACGTAAGGATTAATAACAAGGAAAGCCTTAACACTAAAGGGAACTGTGTCCACCCACTTTCCTCTTCTGTTTCTTGAACTGAACTGCTTAGCACTTACTTACAAAAACCCCAAACGCCATCTGATTAAAACCTAACTAGAATCCTCATTAATAGTAGCTTAATTAGTAAAGGGGTCTCAGAGTCAGCTAGCCCAGTCTCCATGACTAACTGCCTGAGGGCAACTCTGAAGTGGCTCCCAAAGTTCAGGCCAAACAGTCTTTGATCTTTCTCCTCCAAAAGAGTTCTCCACCACAGCAGTGATGGCAGCTTCTTCTCCATGGTGACAACACAGGGTCAAGGTCAGGCAAGTGGAAACCTTTGACATAGGTTTGATTTCTCTCTCTCCTCTAGCCACGCGAGGACAAGGCTCCACCAACTAGAGACCAAGTCGGAGCTGTCAGCTGACCAGCTGTCAGATTGGATCCGCTTCTCTCCTTCCAAGTTCTCACCTCATGCACAGAATTCCATCTCGCCTGCAGTCTCTGAAACACCTTTCTTAACGTTATCTTATCTTATCAACACTGAATCAATGTTTCTTATTCCATTCCTTCAGGACAGAAAAGCAGTTTTGTCCATGATGAAGAAAATATTCCAGTGCAAAGAACTCCACTAAAAACCATATACAATACTGCTAAAATTGCTGTAAGAGCTATGACATTCTTGAAAGCCCAAAAATAAGGGCGTGCAGTCTTTATGAACAACTGACCTTGCAAAACCCGAGTAAAATCCCTCAAGCTTTGAAATGCAAGCCCAGGAGTCCAGAAGAACCTAGAAAGGTAAATGTTTTAGTAACTAACATTTAGGGGCTAAAGGATGATCAAGGGCTTATATTCTAATGGGGGAGGAGGCACAACTGTCCCTCCGAAATCTCACTGTCCACAAGGATCACAGAGACACAGGGGCAAGGTGTAGTTCTGCTCTGTTTTGTTGATTTGAAGAAAGGAAAGGGGGAAAGGGGAAAGGAGTCCACTACAAAAGATGAGGAAGAAGAGGAGTGAATGAAATGAATATTTCTCATAATTGGGATGGGTAAGAAGAGTTTACAATTATAGAAGAAAGGGTAAGGGGGTAGGCATTAATGAACCCCATTTTTTATTTATCTACACACACATACAGAGACTGGCTTACAGATATTATTAGAAATAATGTTGCAATGAATGTTGCAAAAAAGAACGACCAGAAATGTTACTATAGAAGTGTGTGTGTGTGTGTGTGTGTGTGTGTGTGTGTGTGTGTGTGTGTGTGTGTTAGGGAGAGGGGAGTTGGATACATTATCTTTTTCCTGCTTATAGTCAGGCAGGCAGCTGAGAGTAACAATACTTGGAGGCAGTTTGTAAAACTAAAACTCTATTTAATATGTATTAAGGAAAAGGTTTGAGGAAAGGTAAGGAAAAGTAATGAAGGTTGAGGATTAGGATTGATTCCCTAAATCTAAAAGGTGATCTAAACGTTTACCCACTCCCACAGGAGCCTGGTTTTTTTCAGTGTTCCAGGGAACAGAAACACCAGCCTTCTAGGAAGAAAAAAAAAAAACCCTCCAGGAGACCCCCTGCTGTGCAAGTTGGTAGTTGGAAAACCCAACTGACTCAAGTTACCCAGAATTCCAACAGGCAACCTTCCCAAGATTCTGTCTGGCCTTAAAGAAATCGTACCCACTCTTCTTTTCCCAGTCCTTAGCTGCTAGGATCCCAATTACTCCAATGGTAATTGGTCCTCATTAGCCCTATGGCTTAATTAATGCTAATGATATACTAAACTCAAAAGTCAGGGATGGGCAAAAGGGTTTACAAAGGGAGATAGGTAGGAAATAGATAAGAAATAGTCATAAAGAAACTTTATCACTTTAGAGAATGAACCATATAGGAAGGATTAAAAGGAGAGAAAGAAAATAAAAGAATCAGAAATCAAGGTCTGGCCTTGGATTTTTTTTTTTGTTTTATTTTATGGTTTTAAGAAAGAACAGGAAGAGAAGTAGAAACATCTCTCTCTCTCTCTCTCTCTCTCTCTCTCTCTCTCTCTCTCTCTCTCTCTCTCTCTCTCTCTCTCTCTCTCTTCCTCTTTCTCAACTATTACTTCCTGTCCTGGTAATAACTCAAAGATAAAAGGGCAAGAACTAGGCAAATGGAGTTAAGTGACTTGCCCAAGGACACACAGCTAAGAAATTTCCAAGGCCAAATTTGAACCCAGGTATTCCTGATCCCTCTATCTACTGTGCCACTTAGCTGCCCCTAGAAACAATATTTCAATAACAGATGAATATTGTTGATCAGTTCTGTATTTGATCTTCTTTGACAGGAAGTAGGGTGGAGACAGGATGAGGTACAAGAGAATATCATGTGGGGAAATACAAAATGAATAATTAGAATTATGAACATTAATGGGAACTCTCTTTCCCTCTCTTTTGAAACTCTCAACACTGCAACCATTGCCAATTTTTTGTATTTGTAATCAGGAAGGAGTTGACACATCAGAGACAGAAAAACAGTCAAACTATGGCTTCACAAGCCACATGTAAGCCCAGATGGAGAATGTTTGAAGCCTTTGTCCCTCTTCCCCTCTCCCTCCCAGGCCTGTAGTCTGGAGGATCTGGGTTCAAATCTGGCCTCAAACAATTCCTAGCTGTATGATGCTGGGCAAGTCATTTAACCCCAATTGCCTAGCCTTGGCCTTTTTATGTTAAGAGTTGTTACTAAGACAAAAAGTAAGGGCTGAAAAAAAAATTTTTTACATTAAAATAAAACCAACAACTAACATTATGGCAACTGGTCTCATCACTTCCTGGCAAATAGAGGAAGAAATGAAACAGTGTGAGATTTCATACTCTTTGGCTCAAAATCACTACCAACTACTGTAATCATTAAGTTAAAAGATGCTTGCTCCTTGGAAGGAAAGCTATGGAAAATCAGGACAGCGTACTAGAAAACAGAGACATCATTTTACTTGACAAAGATACATTTAGTGAAAACTATGGTTTTTCAAGTAGCATGACCATGAGAGTTGAACTACAAGGAAAACTGAGCACCACAGAATGGATGCTTTTGAATTGTGGTGCTAAAGAAGACTTTTGAGAGTCCCTTCGACAGTAAGGCAGTCAAATCTGTCAATACTTAAATTAATTCATTGGAAGGACAAGTACTGAAGCTGAAGCTTAACTACTATGGCGACATAAGAAGAAGATAGGACACATTGAAAAAGACTGATGTTGGGGAAAATGGAAGGCAAAAGAAGAAGGGGGTAGCAGAGGATAAGATAGATAGTGTCATAGAAGCTATGAACATGAGATTGGACAGACTTTGGGAGGAATGAAGGGCCTGCCTTGTTATAGTCCATGGGGTCATGAAGTATTGGACTTGTTAGATTTAAATTAGTTTTGAGCATTAAATAGTTGTAGATAAGAGAGTGGGAGCCATAAACTGTGATAATTGAAATGTTTGGGAGCAAGGGAAATATATAACAATTATGACCACTGAAATATGTTTTCTACTGTGTCTTGGTTTTATATAAATATAAGATGGTCGCCAGGGAATATATTCCCAATTTATGAATATGCCCAAGCCAACTGGGTTTTATAGAGAAATTTAATGTATAATACACTGATTAATCAATAGAAAAAGAGAGAAAGTAAGAAAGGAATAAGAATGAAGGGTCTCAAGCCAATAAGGCCTAGACCTCAGTCCTAAGAGATAAATCAGTCAGTTGGTTTTATCACTCACCCAAGATCTCTCTAGGTAAGGCTTCTCATGCCAACCTCAGGCTCCACCTTCAAGAGAGCCTCCCTTCAAGAAATGTTTCCAGAGAATTCTCCTCCTGACTCCTCCTGTGATCACCTTCTACAGCCTCCTTCAAGACCTCTCCAGCAGCTCTCCCTCCAGGACCTCTCTCCTCTCACACCTCCTTCAGAGCAAAAACTCTCCTCCTCTCAGTCCTCAGACCTGCTATCTTTAAGGAAACCATCTAAGTTCCCTCCCCTCAGTTCTCACATCTACCAATCACTGTCGATGTCTCCCCTGTGCCAATGGTGGCTCTAGCTTAACCCAGGACTGCCCATGTCTGTTGAAGGTCATATTCTCAAATAATTAAATCTTGATCTTTGCTGCAGCCCTTCCTAAATCCTGTTACTCTGAGTAGGGTGGAGATTGTAGTTTCCAAGACCTGGTTCTGTCATTCCAAGTATCTCTATTGTATCAATTCTAAAATCAATCATGACTCAAAGAACTTCCTGTTCTATGCTTAAGCATAGGTCAAAGCCCTTTCCATTGTTTAGCAAAAGGTTTCTGTCCTAAAGTAGTCTTAAGTAGGAAGGAGAAGGATTCTCCCATGCCAAGGAGTTTCACATTCCAATAGAGTTCTTACTATCAGTAGGAAATTTTTTCAAGTATGAAATTTCCCAATGGGGAAATTTCCAACATTCATAAGTCTAAGAAATTTTAAGGTTTACAGACTTCATGAAGTGTTTAGATGACTAAACAACAACAGAAGATGACAGAAAAGGAAGATGATAAGTCCTGGAAAGGATGTGGGAAAATAGGTATACTAATGCACTGTTGGTGGAGCTATAAACAAGTTCAACCATTCTGGAAAACAATATGGAACTTTGCTCAAAAAATTATAAAACTATCCCTACCCTTTGACCCATAAATACCACTACTAGGTTCATATCCCAAAGAGATAAAAGAAAAAAGGAGAAAGACCCATATGTACAAAAAAATCTATAATGGTTCTTTTTTGTGGTGGCAAAGAATTAGAAATTAAGGAGATGCCCATCAATCAGGGATAAGTCATGGTATATGAATGTGATAGAATAATATTGTTCTGAAAGAAATGTCAAAGAGAATGGTTTCAGAAAAATCTAAGACCTGTGTGAACTTATGCAAAGTGAAGTGAATAGAACCAGAAGAACAATCTACATAATAACAGTAATATAGCAAAAATAATCAACACTGAACGACTTAATAACCCTAATCAACATAATCACCCATCCTAATTCCAAAGGAATGATCATAAAATATACCATTCATCACTAGAAAAAGAACTAACACACTCAGATAGCAAATTTTAAAATGTTTATTCTCTTTCTCATTCTTATTTTGTTTTTTTAAACATAGCTAATGAAAAAATTTATTTTGTATGATGATATTTATTTGTAACAGGGTTGAGAAAGAGATAAGGGAAGGAGAGAATTTGAAACTTTAAAAAGACAATTTGAAAAAGTCTCTGTGCTTTAAAAGAAATACACATAATTTAATTTAAAAACAAAATATATGGCACCTTATTGCCTTTAGGATCAAATATAAAATCCTCTGCCTAAAATTCAAAGCCTTTTATAACTTGTCCCCCACCCCTTACTTTTCTAGCCTTCTTATACTTTACTCACTCCCATATCTTTTTTGATTCTTCCTTGTTGAAATAAAACAATCCATCTCTTAATTCTAGGCATTCTCTCTGTCTCTCATGCCTAGAATTCTCTCCTCCTTTTCTCTGCCTCTTGGCTTCCCTTGCTTCCTTTACATCCCAACTTCTATACATCCTGTCTTCTATAGAAGTGTTTCCTGATTCTTCTGAATTCTAGTGCCTTTCTTCTAATTATCTCTGACTTACCCATTATATATTGTTTGTAGATAGTTGTTTGAATGCCGATTCTCCCTTTAAACTGAGAGTTCCTTGAGAGTAAGGGTTGTCTTTTGTTGTTCTTTATATTCTCAAAATTTCACACTGTACCTAGCACAGAGTAGGTGCTTAACAAATGTTTATTGGCTGATGGATGACTAACTGAAGGGGACACATGATAAGCAGGACAGTGTTAAAATTACTATTAAATTTAACATGTGCTTTTCAAAAAGCTACTTGATATAAAGACTTGTGGTTTCATATACAGTCATCCATTTCTGTTCTTTATATGTAGAAATGTTTGTGTTGACATTTATCAACTTCATAATGAAGTATTATGTTGCAAGCTCTACTGTGGAGATGAACAATTCAAGTAGTCTATCTCAGAATTCAGCAGCTGGTGACATGTTGGAACTTAGATTTTTGGGATTTTGTAGGCCTTTGAGAAAAGAGAAGCCAGAAACTGGAATAACTAATCACTTATGGGGAGAAAGGCAGGCAATGCCCATCAGGTTGCCCAATCTCTGGCTGCTAGCTCTTCTCTTTGAATAGGAATCAGAAGACTCCCCCACACTCAAGAATTAGTGAGCAATATTCAGAGGGAAGTGTGCATTTTCCTAAACTTGCCTGTTAAAGCAGTATTATCTGAAAACTCATCAATCTCTTAAGTTGTTAGGCAATTTCCTCCCTCAAGGAAAGTCAAGATGATGGAGCAAGGGGAAGTATTTTAGCCTAGTTCACCAGTACAACTTCTCCTCAATGACCTAGAATATTCATCAAAATTAACTCTGCTCAGAAAAGGTCAGGAAAAGTCAAGAAAAAGTCACAATAAATCATTCTTCCATCCCAGGGGAGCTTGGGGAGACAAATAGAGGAGTCTACAGACACCAGCATTGTGGTATGACCATGAGCCTACAGTAATGGGAACAAAATGGGCCAACATGAAACACTAGGGCAGGAAGCATGGGGTGGGGAGGAGTGATATCAGAGGATCTCAGAACTAGTTCTAGGTGCCAGAATGGGTACCATCTGATAGCTTTGTTGTCAACTATACAGTTCTGGATCGCAGATCCAGGTTAGAAAGGAGTGAACAAAGAGTATGGGCCTTTGCCATGTAATGAACAAGAAACAGATTCCAAAAAATGTAGCTGTGTGGCTCTGATCCCAAGGAGCAGATTAGGAATTCTGTTCTAGTCTGTGATCCAACATGTAAGCCTATAGTGAAATAATCAGGATAGGAGTCCTAGTCCAAAGGGAAGCCAACAAGTCAGTCATTTTGAATCTGCAGAACCATAACACCCCTATACACACACACCTGCCATCTGACTAACAGTGACTGAATCCAGCAGCAATTTACCAAAACTCAACTATATACAAGACTATCTAACCTGGGTCAGGAACTAGCAGAGTTCAGTCCACACAGTGAAGATACTTTCCTCCAGATCATACCCTTCTGGGAGCATTGCAAACTTGTGACCCCCAGACTGAACTTTGAAAGCAGCAGAAAAACATAAAAAAACAGGAGCTGAGGGTAGACAGTCTCCCAAGAAGTATACAGGACCCAGCACTAACATAGTCCAATGTTAAGAAGTAAGCTAGAAGTATGAGCAAAGTAAAAAGCACCTGACCCTGAAGAGCTTCTATGGTAAGAAAGTTGTGCAACATTCAAACACAGAAGAAAATGACTTGAAAACAAAGTCTCAAAGAAAAGTGCAGATTGGACACAAGTCTAATATGACTTCCTAGAAAAGTTAAAGAATGTATTTTTTTTAAAGAGAAAGATAATTATTTGAAAACCAAATGAAAGCTGTAGAAGAAAGTTATTAAAAGAGAATTCACAGCTTTGAAAAAGAGGTACAAACCTTATGGAAGAAAATAACTTCTTGAAAATTAGAACTGACCAAATGGAAGCTAATGACTTCAGAAAGTGACAATGTCCTCTCCCTTTGGGAGAAGATGGAACTCAGGAGGAAAAACTGATTGGACTTTTGTAGCTACTAGTTGATTTCTATCCATTATTCACCATCCTTTTATAGCTATTATTTTGGCTCTTTCATTTATAGAATAAAGTCTGAAAACCTCTAATCCTTGTTGGTGTGATTAATTACAGTATCAGTCAGTCAGCAACAAGTATTTATTAAGCAGTTACTGTATATCAGGTAACTGTGCAAAGCCCTAGAGATATGAAGAAAGGCTAAAGCTTCCTCAGAGGGGAGAGAAGCTTTAAGGTAGGAAGATAGAGACAGGATAGAAGTTTTAGATACCAGGAGGGGGACGACGGAGTCAAATTAGAGATATGAGGTGGCAGGAATGAGTCTTTATTAATTATCCATAAGCCACAGCCAAGCTTTGATCAAAGGACCCTTCCAAAGGCTTTTACCAGTCCAGAGATCCACATTTAATACCACACAGGTCGGAGAGATGAAAGAGAGACAGAGAAGGTTTAAAGATGGAGCTTGGCCAGAGGCCACGCTCCTGCCAGGACAGCCATCAGCTAGCCTGAAAGAGAGAGAGAGAGAGAGAGGCGGAGCTTGCTGGGCTATATATAATCTTTGATATGCAAATATACACAGTACATAGGGATGATTCTCATTGGTTAATGACAAGGTATAGGTGTGGTTTCTCTTAACCAGGTGAGCACAAAGAAACCTGTGTTCCCCCCTAACCTGGGAGAAGCTGGGGTCAAAGGTCAAAGGCTTTCCCAGCCACATACAATACTGAGCATGCTCAAAACTGAGCATGCTCTCTTCTAAGGCAATCTGTACATACCAACTGTTCCCCTTGCCCATAGCTAGGGGTGGACTGCTACAAAGGCAAAACTAGTTCCTGTCCTCATGGGCCTCACATTCTATAAACATAAATAAATAGGTGCATGTATATGTCATATATAGGCATATTATGTATGTATATGCATATATATTAAATGGACCGTACTCTTGGAGGGAAGGTATTAACAGTGAAATGAACCAAGAAAGGCTTCCTGGGGAGGATGGGATTTCAGCTGAGTGTTAAAGGAAACCAGGAAAGCCAGGTGGTAGAGATGAAGAAGGAGAGCATTTCAGGCATAAGGGAGAGCAGTGAGAAGACAGAATTAGGAGATGGAGTGCTATGTGTAAGGAACATCAAGTAGGCTAGAGCTGATAGATGATAGGTTGACTGGAAGTAAGTCCAATTTCAGAAGACAGGAACTGTAAGAACAAATCAGGTTACAACAAACTTCAAGTGCCAAACAAATGCTAGAGGTAATGTGTTAAATATTACGTATATTTGGTCCTGAAGGTAATAGGAAGCCCGAGAATTTTACTGAGCAAGTCAGACCTGAATTTTTGGAAAAATCACTTTGGCAGCTGACTGGAAGATGAATGAAAATAGAGAGAGACTTGAGGGTTCTGCTTCAATGAGAAGATTATTAAAAGACCAAGTGTGTGCTGATGAGGTGTCCGGGGTAGTAGCTTTGTGAATAGAGAGAAGGGGACATATACTAGAGATGCTATGAAAATAGAAATAAGACTCAACAATAGATAGGGAATGTTTTGGATTTTTAAAATAGAGATGTTTCCATTGAGGTTGAGACCTAGCAAAGGAGGAAGAACAGAGGCTAATTCTATTCAGAAGTCACAAACTCAGTGGAGGCACATTGAATAGCACCCCCTCAGTAAGCATGTTTCCATAATCAGGAGAGATTTCCATAAGCATAGAGAGATTAATAACTTAAATTTAAATTGATTCTCTCCCCACACCCAACAGGCCTAGAGGTAAGCTTTTGAGGCAACATCAAGCTAAGGCAGGAAAAGGTGGCAGCTGTGCTACCTGTGGGATTCATACACCACCTCCCTCCAAATAAGAAACATCTCCATTCAAATATGTAATGATCCTATACAAAGGCTGGGTGTGGCTATCTCTCAGTGCTTTCTCCTTTAAAACATTCTACTTGGGAAATCTTTACAACTTTTCAATTTTAAAATAATAATTAAAATGTTTTTAAATGAATAGTAATGATCAAAAATGATTTAAAATTCAGGAATATACTTTACAAAATAAAGGCGTATTTTTTCCCAAGGATAACTAAAGCTCAAAATTAAAATGTTAGCAAATTAGAATCTACAAGTTTTCAAATCTGATTGAAGTTTCTTCTTATGATATTAACATCTAAGTTCAGATGTTAATATTTAAGATGTCAGTCAAATTTATCATCAGTTTCAAAAAGTAAAGTCCCATAGAAGTGGGACACAGAATCTGTACAGAACAGATAAGCTGTGCCTTGATGGAAGCTGGGATTTTTCCCTATTTCACAATTTTTCATAGGCTCAATTTTAAAGCTGATAATCAGGACTTTAGAGATCAGATGCTCTTACTTTCCCATTTTCCATCACTTAGCAAAATGCCTGGCACATAGCAGGCACTTCAATGTTTGATGAATTGAATTGCAGATGAGTAAACTGTGAGTTGTATGAGGTCACAAAGCAAATTAATGGCACAGTTGGGTCTAGGGTTCAGGTCTCCTGATATACAACCCTCCTCAATGGCATGACTCATTTATTTAGCCTTTGTAAAAGCTCATGATAATTTAAAGGATCTTTTCAATCAAGCTGTTTCCATAGGAAGGTTGAGTAAGGAAGATTTGACTGATTCCTTCCATGTCTAGAGCTTATGACAGAACAGTGTTTGGGGTAAGGTTCATGAATCACCTTGGTGACTTTTGGCCTATAACTCCTGACTCTCTGAAGTCCTTGGCTCAGGCTTCAGTCAGACTTTATTCAAACAACGTCACCTTGATTTCTGTGGGAACTTTTCAATTGAACTTGGCCCTGACTCAGACAGGAAGTTGAGAGTAGTATGTTAGAACAAACATGGTGTGCAGTGAGGACTGCTTGTTACAGGTGGGAGATTCATTTTTTGTAGCTACAGAATCTCAGAATCGGAATGGACCAAAAGAAAAAAATCCATTCCAGCCTGTACCTAAACAGGAATCTCCTCTTAGTAGGATGGCCGTCTGGTAGAGAGAACCCGGGTTTGAATCCTGAATAGCTTTGATCCTGACTAACAGTTACTTAAGTTCTCTGAATATCAATTTATTTATCTATCAAAGGAGGGGATGGGAGCCTAAAATCTTTAATGTTGATCTTTAAAATCTCTTGCACCCGATTTTATGTTCTAATTCAGGATATCCCTGATAATCGTTCAGCTTCCTTTTGAAGATTTCTGGACTTTCCCCCCATCTTTCCTGACCTTCCTCTCCCCTCCCCCCAAATCATTTGTGTTGTTTTCTCAAATGTGTCTTTTTAGTTTCTCATTGTTGTGTGTGTGCAGTTTTTTGGGGGGGAAGATCGGGGTACGGAGGGGGGATGATCCTATGATTTTCATTAATACTGGGAATTTCCAATGAGGAAACTCCTTGTGCCAGCTTAGTTCGTCATGTTTGGTAACTTGTTTTTGATAGTTTGTTGCCCGGAGCAATTGGGAGATTAAGTTGTGAGATGGTGTGTTTTCCACCGGTGATTCCAGGAGGGCTTCCTGGAGAAAGAAAAAAAAGCTGGGGAAGAAGCGAGGGGATAAGAAGCGGAGCCACGTGGAGAAGGACTAAGGGTTGTTTTGCAAGTCGTCTCTTCTACCTCTGGGGCAAATTTCAGTACTTTCAAAAGTCCAGCTTAATAACTTCCTGCCTTCCGGGCTGGCTCGTTCACTTGCTTCCCATCAATACCTGGGTTCATCTCCTTCCCTTTCCCCCCACTCGTATGTAAATACAAACCGAAGCCCGGGAATCCCCTCTTTGGGGGACCGGGAGGTTGCAGCTTTAAGGAGAAAAAGAGGTGGAGGGGGAGGAAAGGCTCTGACTCAGCTCCCTCTGCCATTGGTTACTGGCAGGACGGAGAAAGGGGAAATCTCGTTTCAGGGATTGGCTCTGAGGGGGACCACCTCCTCCCATGATTGGCTGAGCCGTCGGGATATAAGGTGGTCATACCAGCCTCTCCATCAGTTGGAGGGAGGCCGGGGAGTGGTTTGGGGTTTATTCGGAGCTCTTGCTGGAGGGTTCCCCTCTCCCTGTTCGATCTGTGTCCCGGTGGAAGCCGAAGAGACCATGAAGGAGAGACGGCCCCCCCAGCCAGCTGTGGCCAGATGTAAACTCGTCCTGGTAGGGGATGTGCAGTGTGGGAAGACAGCGATGTTACAGGTGCTAGCTAAGGACTGCTACCCAGAGGTGAGCTGACTGATGGAGAGAGCGCCCACCAACCCCTCCCTCCCCGGCCAGCCCGACCGGAGCCCCGGTGCCTTCTGGCCCCAGCCACGACCCACTTACCACCGGGTGCTGAGACGAGGTCCCCCTGAGACCTGTCCAGCTGCTGTCATCCCGCAGGTCTCATTCTTGTGCTCTTCATCATCAGTCCTCCTTGCCTAGAGGAGCCTCTGCATTGCCCCTTTCGCACCCCTCCTCCTTTCCCCAGGGCCGAAGGAATTTTTTTTTTTCAGTTTCCCAAGCGAGACTTTCCTCTTGTCTGTAACCCACCCTTTCCTTTCCTAGGGCTCTGCTTATGAGCAGTGCCTCAGCCAGGCATACTGTTGTCTCCGGCTTCTACTGTTCCCTCCTAGCGGAGGTAATTGTATTCAGCCCGGTGATGGGGAAGAGAGAATTGGGCTCCCACCCTAAAATGGGGAAATGGAATGAAGGAGAATAAGTGCATTTGTCTTTCGCCCTAGACTAAGGGCTGCTCTGAAGAGTATGCCTTTCACCTGGGATTCCCTTGCCTCCCACATCACCTGACATTACAGGGAGGTGGGAGAGTGAGTGGCACTGCCCATAGAGGCTCAGCTAAGGACTGGGAAGCAAAAGAGCCTTGGGCAAGGGTACAAGGGTGGCTGTTTCTTCCCTTTCTCATCCCCCAGACTTATGTGCCTACTGTATTTGAGAATTATACCGCCTGCCTGGAGACAGAGGAACAAAGGGTGGAGCTCAGTCTCTGGGACACCTCAGGTAAGAATGCTGATTCCATATGTTCTGTCCCTACCTGTAGCAGCTGTTTTCTCCCTGGAGATGGCCTTCCCTTTAGTGGAGTTAGGGAATGGAGAGAAAAGGGATGTTCGTTTTGGCTTCAGAGTCATGCCAGTTGGATGGTCTGAGGAATACAAAGTTGGCAAACCTCAGAGAGTTCTAGGACTGAGAATCAGCTAATTGACAGTGCCTGTGTTGGTGCTATAGGCTGAGCAGGCTAGACATAGAAGGTCAAGGGTTGTAGCATTTGGATGTGGCATTGCTGGGGCCCCTCTCCCCTCCTCCCTATCAAACTCAATGAAACAAATAGAATTAATTCCTTTAGGAGACAGTTAAGAATAAAAGGAAGGGAATTAGCTTGTTGGGGGTGAGAGGTAAGAATTATATGAAAGAAGTAGGTTAGGAATGTAACTGGGAGTGTGTGTGTGTGTGTGTGTGTGTGTGTGTGTGTGTTTTGTGTCTGGTTTATTGTTTTTCCCATACTCCATTTCAAGGATGGCAGCAGTAACACAGCATTAGCTACTGCAGTTCATGGGTGAGGAAATGTATTATCTGGTATTTGGGAGGATGAGGAAATGGTAAACATTTAATGTACAGAACTCTTTTCTGTGGCAAATGGAGGGAAGGGAGGGGATGGCTCTAAAGATGCAACTTACTGGAGGGGGGGGGGAGACAAAAACAGACACCCTGTTTTCCCAGAATGTGGAGAAATGACGTCTTTGCAGCCCCATCACAGATTCTAAGAGCCATGGCCTCTGCGCTAGAAAAGCCTTTGCTTTGCTTCTGACCATCCTAAACCTCCAAATGACTCAATGGCTGTTTTCTTTTTCCAAATTGGGCCTAGAGCCATTATCCAGGATTAAAAACAAGGAATAGGGAAGAAACAAATCTTTTTGCCTCCTTCCCCCATGCCTCCCCCCCAAGTGCTTTTCAGGTGGAGTTTAAAGGGGAACTCTGTCAGACAGTCTCCTGTTACAGAAATATAATGCCCTACTCACCCAAAGCCCTATTGTTTGGTCTCTCCCCGGGAGCTCCTGGGAGAAGAGGAATAAATGGGAAAAGTGGCAGGTGGTCCAGATAGGGAGCCTGGCACTGCCCTATACTCCCAGCTGACCTGAAATGCAGAGGGGCTGCAGGTCTGGATTATGTATCTCAGCACCTTCTCTCACACCCCTCTGACTGCAGCTCTAGTATCCTCATAGAGAGCAGGGGAGCAATGGGAAAAAAGGGTTTTCATCCTTTCCCTACCAAGTCCTGAAAAAAAAAAAATTCCTCCCTTCCCAACAGTCCTCACACTCCCCTTCTCAGCTAGGTATCCATCAGGAAGGAGGAAGAAAATAGAGAGGGCTGTGGGACAGGGAGCATCCATGTTGAGGAAGGGGTTTGAAGCAAAGACTTGTTCCACTGATTTCCTTGTCAGATCTGGAGGAGGGGGTCTGACTGAAGCCAAAATGGAGGCAGTGCTTTCAATCCTGCTCCCCCCCCCATTCCCTTTGTGCTATAATATTCTCTCTTTCCCTATGCTGCAATGATATGACCCTACCTCAAAAGGAGGCGGTGGTGCAGGGGAGAGAGTTGTCGTCCTTTCTCCCCTTTTTCTCAGCTCCTGTCATAAGCTTGGATTCCCCCCAGTTTCCATGGTAATTGCGGGTGCAGGGAGAAAGGCTGCTTGCTATTCTCAGCACGGAGTGTCTGGGTTCCAAAGCTGATACTGTTCCTCCTCCTGGGGAGGAAATGGGTAGGCTGGCCTGATCCCATCGGTCTCCCATGCTGGACCACCCAGACTAACAGCTAACCCCCTTTCCCTGGGACCTCTTCCCTGCCATCCACATCTGGGCAGCTGTTGGCATTATTAAGTGTCACATAGGTCCTGGCGATTTATCTTATCCATTTCTGGAGATGGGGATTTTAGAAGTTGGGGACAGAGGTACTGGAGACTTGGGGCTTTCCTTCCTTCCCTCTCCCCCTTCATGCCGTAATTCCTCCAGCTTTGACCCCGTGGCAGGGGAGCTTGGCAGCTTGTTATGTAACCAGTAGAGTCATTTCCTAAGGGGGGAGACACTGGAACTGGAGGGAAGGTGAAGAGGATGAGCACTGAGGAGACTAGAAATAGATCTGGGCCCTTTATGAGCCCTAGGTTTGGCGACATGTTGGCCTATGAAGAAACTGGCTGGATTTTAGCAGCACTTCTACTGTTGAAACTAAAGGAGCCCCAGATGGGGTCAGATTTCTTTATTTCTCTCCCCCTCCTTTCATCTCTTCTTATACTCTAGGTTCTATTGGATTTGGGGGACAAAGGCTATTGATCTTCCCCTCATTTGTCTCCCTCCCCCCCTTCTGCCTTTACATTTTTACAAAGGACTAGCTTAACTGCTCAGGAAAGACCAGGGGGAGGGGAGCAGACCGGCATATGGGGGCCAAGAAAATGTGTGCCTGGTGGGCTTTTCACTATAGAAAGGGAAAGGATTTTATTTTTTCTTGTTGACTACATCTAAGTAGAAGAGGTCTTTGCTCTGATGCTGGCTGGGATCATGGTGGCAAAGGCAGGGACAGCAATTACCTAAATTCACCGACCCCTCTTCTTCCTTCTCCTATTCCCCTTCCTACTCCAGGTTCTCCCTACTATGACAATGTCCGTCCACTGTGCTACAGCGATTCAGATGCAGTATTGCTATGCTTTGACGTCAGCCGGCCTGAGACTCTGGACAGCGCACTCAAAAAGGTGAGCGAGACTCCAAGAACCCTGGGATATTTGGGCTGAAAGGAACCGGAGAGGTCTTCCAAGCCAGCCCCCTTCATTTAGAGATGAGGCAGGGAGACCCAGATTAGTAAAATGCCTTGCCCAAAGATGGATGTTGCCATGAACATCTAGGTCTCTTGATGGTTAATCTAGGATTCTTCTCCCCTTAAAGACCTAGCAAACTGCTGTCAGTCGGAGCAGGGAATGTTGTAAGAAACCTGAGAAACTTCTCAGTAAGGGGGGCACAGGATAGGCAATAAAATCGTATTCATAGGTACCATTTTGGAAGCAGTTTGAAACCAGGTCACCCTGGAACTGAGGGCCCCTGACTGACATAGACTTAATCTGCTACCGAAGGGCTTTTTTTTCTTTTGCCAAGGAAGTACAGATTACTTACTGCCTTGCAAGGTCCCTTGGGAACTTGCTTGTTCTGACTTCAGGGTTCTTTCCTTGGGTGCTTGGCTTGTTGACAAGAGGGAGAAGATATACATCTCCATTCCCTGGAGAAAGGGAGGGAAGGAGAGAGAGGGAGAGAGATGAGAGAGGGAGAGAGAGAAATCAGAGAGGGAGAGGGAGAGAGAGAGAGATGAGAGAGGGAGAGAGATGAGAGAGGGAGAGAGAGAAATCAGAGAGGGAGAGGGAGAGAGAGAGATGAGAGAGGGAGAGAGAGGAAGGGAGAGAAGGAGAGAGAGAGAGGAAAGGGGAGAGAGAGAAGGAGAGAGAGAGAGGAAGGGAAAGGGGGGGAAGGGAGAGAGAGGAAAAGAGGGAGAGGTCACAGAGATGAACTTTCTCTGATAAGGGAGTCACAGAATCCATCCTTGCCTGGGTCATAAGATCTCTATTTCCTGTGATGTCGATTATAATTCCACTGGCCTTGTTCAGGTTGTTCCTCTTTTCCCCCATTTCTCTGTCCCTACTTCCCACTCCCATCACCTCTGTTTTCTCCAGGGAACACTAGAACCCAGTGCCCTTGATATGGAGAAAGAGGGGGGAGAGTGAGTCATGGTGGTAGGCCTGTGAGTCCAATATTCCATGGGCCCCCCCGGAGGACTGAGGAGGAGGGGGGAAGCAGGCCTCCTGGATAACCATTTCAGTGGCACGTAGGTAATAGGCCATGTTTAGCCACATGGAGATAATGGAAAGTCTGATGGAGAACAGGACAGCCAATGAACTTGGTGTGATATAAATCTCCCATGAGGAATTCTCCTGGTTCTGGTTCTGGTTCATTCCTTAGTGATGTCTGTCCTCAGCATAAAGCCTGGCATATACTAAGTGCTTAATAAATACATGTTCCCTTCCCTTCCTGTCCTCTCTGTCTACCTGGTCCTTCAGTGGAAGATGGAGATTCTAGATTACTGTCCCAGCACCCGAGTGCTGCTCATTGGCTGCAAGACGGACTTGAGGACAGACCTGAGCACACTGATGGAGCTGTCCCACCAGAAGCAAGCGCCCATCTCCCATGAACAGGTGTGTGTTGGAGGGGGGGGGGGGGGTTGTAACTTGCAGTAAGAGGCTACCTGGGATAGCTGATGAACATAGCAGTCCTGGGAACAGCGTGACCCCTCACAGGATGACTTTACCCACTGCCTTTAGAAACATAATATAATAGTGTTACTATGTTATATAATGACGTATTATAAGTTACATTTTATTATAATATAATATAGCAACATTATATTACAATAAATCTATTTATTTTATGTTATAGACATATTTATAAATCATAATAAATGCAGTGATTTATGAATTATAGATATGATATATTATATTAGCATATTAAATTATATTAGCATATAATTCCATTTTATATGTATGTAATATATTATCATGATATGTAATATAGTATATATAAATTTATAACATATATAATATATAATAATAATAATATAAATAATGGGTGGAAAGTGATGGGGTAGCTACAGTCCACAAAGCAGTCACCCACATGGGCGATTCACATGTTTAGTGTAAACAAATTTTACCAGAAAACAGCCGAGCTGTTCTTTTGTGGTGTCAGAAACCTGGAATCTGGACCAGGAAGACATTGAGGGTAAATCAAATGAAGGTGGTTCATGTCTCCGCAGGGATGTGCCACAGCCAAGCAGCTCGGTGCCCAGATTTACCTGGAATGCTCAGCTTTCACTTCAGAAAAGAGCGTCCACAGCATCTTCCGGACAGCGTCGATGGTGTGTCTGAACAAGGGCAGCCCTCTGCCGCCCAAGAGCCCCTCGCGCAGCCTCTCCAAACGGCTCCTGCACCTCCCCAGTAGATCTGAACTCATCTCTTCTACCTTCAAGAAGGAAAAGGCCAAAAGCTGCTCCATCATGTGAAGGGGAGGTCTGGGGTGGGGGTGACCTCCATTTCCTCCCACTTCCTCTCCTGGGGAGAGGAGGCATGGGGAGAGGGAGGATGAGACATTTTAGGACACCAGACATGAGTTTTTTCAGATAGCCATGGTGAGGGCTTAGAGAGTGATGGGGATGGCACGGGCCCAGGACGAGGATCTGATCCAGAGGGAGAATCATCACACCCCAGGCCAGGCAGTAGAGTCGTGGAGAGGGGCCGGCATGCTCCTGGGCCTCCTGCCCAGGAGGAAGGACGTGCGAGGGGGTGGGGGGTGCAGGAGGTTCTCTGGCCTCATGGGCCCAGGGTCAGGTGCCTCCATCCTCAGCATCTTCCATGCAATGTTTCCATGCTGTCTGGGAGGCAGATGGGGAAAGCCGGGCCCCCCTGGCCCCCGTTCCCCTCCCAGGAGCCAGCTGGGGAGCGGGGATGCCTCGGTGAGTAGCGGAGGGATCTGCCCCGGCAGCTTAGCTCGGGGACTTCCTCCCTTAAGTCAGAAGGGCTAAAGTTTAGACAGAGCCCCCGAGGAGGAACCTCATCTCTTTGCACAGCCCATGTCTCATCTAGAGGTGACATTCAACATCCACACGCTTCTCACCCAAGTCCCTAGGGTCCGAGGGAGAAGCCCTGACCCCTTTCTCCTGCCAGAGCATGAGGCGGGGGCTCGCTGCCAGGGGCAGGGGCAGGTGGGGGCACAAGTTTTCTCAGTCCTCTGCAGGGGCAGCACGGGTGGAATTTGTTTTCTGGACTTTTGTCTTTGGAGGTGGTTGGTTTGGGGGGAGGGAAGGAGGAGTGTTTCAATCTGTTACATGTTCCATGTTTAAAGAAAACTTATTTATTATTGAAAATATAACATATGAAATCAGACTCCGTTTTCTTGGTTACTTTCTTTTCCCTTTAATAATCTTCCCATTCTCCTTGCTATTTCCCTTAGAAAAGGGAAGTAGCTGGTCTAGGGGCCTTCCTTAGATATTTTCTAACTCCACCTTTTTTCTTTTTAAACTCTTACCTTCTGTCTTAGAATCAGTATTAAATAGCAGTTCCAGAGTGGAGGAGGGAGAAAAGGGATAAACTCCTGGAGTTATGTGACTTATCCAGGGTCACACAGCGAGGAAGTGTCAGAGGCCACATTTAAACCCAGAATCTCTCATCTCCAAGACTGACTATCCACTAAGCGCCCTTCCCTAACTCAATCTTATTTAAAAATTCATCTTCTTTTTCTCTCTTCCCAACTCCAGTCCTTCCTGGCAAGAATTATTGCACTGGCAGAAGTCTGGCATTTTTTCCTCCCCTTGGAAAATTGTTGGTATCCATCACTCTTCCTCTTCATTTCCTCCTCTTGACTCCATGGTTTCCTTTAAGTCCCAGCTAAAATCACACATTCTACAGGAAGCTTTCCCCACCTCCTCTTAATTCTAGTGGCTTCCCTCTGGTAATGACTTAGAGCTTGTTTGCTTGTTGCCTCCCCATTAGGTGGGTGAGGGCAGGGTCTAGCTTCTCCCTCTTTTTGTCACCAATCCTTTTGCATCCAATAATTCATTCAATGAACACATATTAAGGGCTTTCTATATGCCAAACACTCCAGTGTTTCCCACAATGACTAGCATCTAGCATAGGTTTAACCAATATTTTTGACTGACCTAGGGACATTATTGTTATTTTTTAAAATTATTATTGAAGGAGCTCAGAACAGAAGGAAACCACAGCCCAGCCATAAGTGTAAGGGCCCAAACACCTTCATCTAAGTCGAATTCTTGGTGCGGATGGAGAATGAAGAGAGTGATTGTTCATTCTGATCTCTCTAAGTGATAGAAAGAGGGAAGTGAAAGCTCTTCCCTGCACTTATCCTAGTGATCAGAAACCAGAAACCCAGACCTTCCCTGAGCATCAGTGCAGAGGAGAAATGGGCATGTGGCAGTTTGTTTATTTTTTAAGCCCTATTTTCTCTCTCAGACTTGATGTTGAATATTGGTTCCAAGGCAGAAGAGCGGCAAGAGCTAGGCAAGGGGGACTAAGTGACTTGTCCTGGGTCACCCAGCTAGGAAGTGTCTGAGTCTTCAGGTCTGACACTATCCACTGAACCACCCGGCCATCCCTATTTGGGGGCTGTTGCTGCTGAAATGAGCAGGATCCCTGTGTTCCAGACCAGCCATTTACTCCCACTTTCCCCTAAAAAGCATGGTCCAATAAAGACCATGAGGGAGAATGTTGCTTTCCCCCCTCTTTATTTCAACCCTGCCTCTCTCATCCCTCATCCTCCCTGGGCTGGCTCCCTTGGCCCCCTCCATCCCACCTCCAAGCTCTTACTAACCTCCAGGCGCCTGTGGCCAGGGTCTAGTTTGGGTTTTTTGTTTTGTTTTTGGTCTAACCACCTCATTGGGATGAAAAGGGAGGGGCCCTCTGCTGGTTACCAGGTTAATTACACCCCCCCAGCCACCCTTTTGGATGGACAGTTATGCAAGGTTTGGCTGCCCTAAAAGTGGCTTCAAAGAGAAAAAGATAATCCAGAGGAATAGCTGCCTAGTGAAAGAAACCTTGGTTCAAATCCTGCCTCAGCTTTTAACTTGCTGCATTACCGTGAGCAAGTCACTTCTTATTATTTCTTAAAATCCTTACTTCTGTCTTAGAGTCAATACTGTGTATTGGTTCCCAGACAGAAGAGCAGTAAGGGCTAGGCAATGGGGGTCAAGTGACTTGCCCAGGGTCACACAGCTAAGAAGTGTCTGAGACCAGACTTGAACCTGGTGTCAGTCACTTAATCCCAATTGCCTGACCTTTGCCACTCTTCAGTCTTAGAATTGAAACTAAGAAAGAAGGTTATGGGTTTCAAAGAAAAAAAGAAAACCCCAAATGAAGTCATGGAGAGAGTGGATGAGAGGATCACAGACTGCATTTCAAGGACTTGTTGAAAAAACATCATGCAGAAAGAGGATGGAATTCTGCTGTCAATGGTGGATGGGGCTAGAACCTCTAGCCAAGAAAGGCAGATCTGCAGTTGGAAACTGGGTTCTTTCTCTTTTGAACAAGAAGAGAGAAGGAGCATCCTGCTGAGCTCAACCTTCGTGGTCCCTCAGTTATATGAAAAATCAGATTAGTCAACATCTTTTCAGTAGTGGCTAGAGACTTTTTCCCTGTGGGGAACAGAAGAGACTATCCACCCAAGAAGATCTTCAATTGACTCTAGATCAGGAAAATCCAATGGCTTGGCTACAATTTCTCCAGGTCCCCAGACCCGAGCCCTAAACCTCTGGGGGGAATTTAGGATAAAAAGTAATTAGGGATTTCCTAATTTTCCTACCATTCCCAAATACTCCAAAGAATAAATAGATTTGGTTAATCCAGAAGAGACTGATCATCCTTTCCATCTGATGTTCTAGGAGAAACCAGGACAACCATCTATTAGGGAAGGAAACCAAAAACCAGAGTTTCAAAGCAAATTTTTCCTTCTTACCTTTCAGCTCTGGACCTTGAACAAAACCTCTCCTCTTCCCTTATTGTAGTCTTACCTAAGAGAGGAAGTAGTGCTTTCTTTTATCTGTCCCCTCTCTCTCTTGGACCTTTCTAACTTTGATTCCTGACCCTCCCCCCTCCATAGTACAAGAGTTAGGCAGGACTAAAACGACTGAACAAGAAATAATAAAGTGATTAATCATTGCATAATTACATGCCTTTTAAAAAAATTTTCCTTTCCATCTTAAATGCAACATTAAGAATTAGTTCCAAAGCAGAAGATCAGTAAGGGCTAGCAATTGGGGTTAAGGGATTTGTCCAAGGTCGCAAAGCTAGGTCACAAAGTTTCTGAGGCCAGATTTGAATCCAAGTCTTCTGGACTTCAGACCTGGTACTCTATCCACTGTGCTACCAAGATGCCCCATCTGGGGTTTTCTTGGCAAAGATACTGAAGAGGCTTGCCATTTCCTTCTCCAGCTCATTTTACAGATGAAGAAATGAAGTAAAAAGGGTTCAGTTCAGATTTGAACTTGGGTCTTCTTGTCTCTAAGCCCAGCCTTCTATCTACTGTGCCACTAAGCTGCCTCACTCATTTTAGGATCGTATATTTTAAGTTGGAAAGGATCTAGTCCCAAGACTCATTCTTTTGATAAGGAAACTGGGACCCAGAACATTTAAGTGCCTTGACTAAGGTCACACAAGTAGTGAGGCTCAAAAGGAAGGTTAAAACCAGGTTCCATGACATGGTAAACACTCTTTCTACAAGGCAATGCTGAACTTAGAATATAGGTAGATGAATTTTTTATTGCTGCTCTTTTTTGTATTGGCAAAGAATTGAAATTGAGGGGATGCCCATCCACTGAGGAAGGGCTGAACAAATTGTGGTACGTGGGGGTGATGGAATACTATTGTGCTGTAAGGAATGCTGAATAGGATGATTTCAGAAAGAGCTGGAAAGACCTACATGAACTGATGCAGAGTGAAGTAAGCAGAACCAGAAGAACATTATACACAGTAACAGCAATATCGTGGAATGATCAACTTTGCTACTCTAAACAAGGCAGCGATCCAGGACAATTCTGAGGGATTTAGAACAAAGAATGCTCTTCACCTCCAGAGAAAGAACTGTGGGAGTCAGACTACAGATGAAAGTATGCGACTTTTCAGTTGGTTATCTGGGTTTATGTTTTGGGATTTTGGTTTTATGAGATTACTCACAAAATTGATCAAAATGGGAAAAAATAAAATAAATGAAATTTAAAAAAAAAGAATATGGGTACACCTAAATGTGAAAGTGTCCAGCTGCTCAGTTCTGAAGTCCCTGTGTCTTTGTCAGTTTTCAGTAAAATATGCATTCCCTGAAGCCAAAAATCGTCTTCTTTGGTTTTTGATTTGTTTTGGTCTTTTTGCCTCGCATCCAGTATGCATTGCACATGTGAATAAATTCATTTTTAATTGAAATAACTGTGGAATGGTATAACTATTATAGTGATGCAAAAAAAAAAACCCAACTAAGTCGAACTGATTGCTATTTCTCGATGTTCAGAATGTATTAAGTGCTTTAATCTTGGAGCCTGCTATTTCTTCTCTAGCGGCTGTTCCCTAAGTTGCAGTTAAACAGCAACTATTTATCAAGGGCCTAATTAATGAATTAATGTGCTTAGAACTAAGCTAGATAGAGGAAGGAGGGTAAATAGAAAAGTAGGCTCTATGGTAAAAGTCAAGTTCCCATCAATCCAGTGGGAATTTACATACTAGGGGGAAAATAAGCCTCTACCACAACATAAATAGTTAAGGAGAGGAGAAGTGAAATTTCATAAAAGCTGAAGAAAAAGAAAACACAACAATTTTCTCTTAGGTGGGAAAGAAGAAAAAGTAGGTTTTCTTTTTAAATTTTCTTTTTAAACCTATACCTTCTGAAACAGAAGAGTTTACTACTCTTTACTACAAGGCAACAGGAGTTAAATGACTTGCTCAGGATCACACAACTAGGAAATGTCAGAGGTCACATTTGAACCCAGGACCTTCCAACTCCAGGCCTGACTCTTTCCACTGAGCCACCTAAGCTGCCCCGTCGACCCCGATTTTGGAGGTAGGGAAGGAATTAAAATACAAAATGATACACTTATTTGTAGCTGTGGCTTCCTTGATTTAAAAATATAAAAATGTATTTGTTATGACTTTGTCCATAATATTATTTCATACAATTGATTTAAGTGTAATTAGATAATTCCAAATGTTCTTATTCAGTTTGTTTGGGGATTTTTCCTCCAAAAGTTCTACTCAAGTCTCTCATTAAAGCCTGGAGGTGACCCGGGCTTCTCAAAGGGTACATTAGTGAAGAATAAAGTCTGGATGAGTCTACTGTCTGGGTCTGCTGTGGGAGTTCTCTTTGGCCATGGAAACCAACGAAAGAAAGGAAAGTTTCTTAAATGGTCCTCTTCTGATTCTGTGGTTTCTGGTGCAGTGCCAGGGGAGAAGGCAGAGAATGCCAAGTCTCAAACAGTTGTTGCAGACGACTCTCATGGCCAGTGAATTATTAGAAGAACTGAACCATCTCAATACTCATGTTCTCCAGACAAGCGAGGCCAAAAGAGAAAATAAAGGTCCAGCTAAATGGACATTTTTTAGAATGCAAATATTCACTCCTTAAACTTTTATGCATCCAATTTTTTAAAACCCTTACTTTCCATCTTAGAATCAATACAGCATATTGGTTCTAAGGTAGAAGAGCGAGGCAATGGGGTTAAGTGACTTTCCCAGGGTCACACAGCTAGGAAGTGTCTGAACCCAGGACCTCTGATCTGTAGGCCTGGCTCTCCTAGCTGCCCCCCACCCATCCAATGTAATTTTTTCAAGTTGTAATGTTTGTCATGTGATTATATTCCTTAAACAAAAAAGCACTAAGCAAATATGGATTCCAAAAATGTCACCCTATTACAAGTGCATTTTGTAGAGGTTATGTTTCAGTTAAGTTAATCCATTGTGCAAATGCCTTTCAACTGATTTACTTTCAAAGAGGATTATTTTTTAAAGGTTGCTGGTAGGTTTCCTAGAAATATTTATTTCCCTGAAAACTATTATTCAATTCATAAAATGCCAGTTTATGTTACACTACTATTAGAATGGATACATTACATAAAACAAGCAACCTATTATTAGTAACAATAAAATTTCTAACTTATAAATTTAATTTCAATTAAATTTTAAACTTAATTAACTCCTAAAATATTCTAGATAGATTTTCCAATCTTTTACTATAAAAAGGAAAGAAAGAATCCAAGAAGTTAGTTTTTCTTACTTTAGCCATTGATAAGTTGCTCAAATTTAGTGAATTCTTCTTACACTCTACACAGTGAAAAGCTTGAGTGGGGGTGGGGATAGGGCCGCCATCATCAGACAACAACCATGATATTAGATAAAGGCAGCTGGCACCATACAAGGAACCACTTATGACCACTAAATCAGTCACAGTTCTTTGAGCCTCTGTAAAAAGGGACAGCTAAGTAGCCTGATGGATAGGAGAGTGCCTGTTCTGGAGATAAGAGGACCTGGGTTCAAATCTAACTTCAGATACTTCCTAGGCATGTGACCCTTAACCCAGATTGCCCAATCCTGGCCCTTCTGTCTTAGAATTGATGCTAAGGAAGAAGATAAGGGTTTAAAAAAATAAGAAGCAAGCTAGAATTGTTGGAGAGGATGAATGCACTTTTAGTAGATATGTGAACCAGTGCAACAATTTGAAAAAGCAGTTTGGAATTATAACCAAGAATTCACTTTGACTGAGCAAAACCACTAGCAATCAACAAATAACAAGCATTTATTAAACTACTACAGGATAAGGCACTGGGGATAGAAAGGCAAAGAATGAAATAAACTCTACTCAGAAGAAGCTAATTTTCTGCTACAAGGCTCATATCCCAAAGTGTCCAAAGACACAGAGAAAGGACCCATGTATTCAAAACTATTTACAACAACACTTTGTAAAGAACTGGAAGCAAATAGGATGTCCATTAACTGGGAAAGGGATGAATAACTTATAATATGATTTTTTTAATGAAATGGTTTTAAGTGAATAAAAATCCATATTTTCCCTTCCCTAACCCCTTCCTATCATTAAAAAAGAAAAAGAAATAAAACTCTTGTAATAAATATGTCTAGTTAAGCAAAACTAGTTCTCATATTGGTCATGTCCAAAAAATGTCTCATTCTGAGTTCACATTACCTCTCTGTTGGGAAGCTGAATAGCGCTTCACCACTGATCCTTGGGGAATCATGGTTGGTCATTGTATTGATTGATCAGAGTCTTTTTAAAATATATTTTTATTTTGATAAATATTTCCTAATAATATGTTTTTTTTTAAATTTTAATGCTCATTTTCTAACATTTTGAGTTCCAAATTCTTTCCCTCCCTTCCCCCTTCCTCTACTTCTTGAGAAGGTAAGCAATATAATATTGACATGAACTCATGCACACTATTTTTCCATAATCACCACGTAGCCAAAAACCAAGAAAAACAAAGAAGGTGAAAAAAGTTCAATCTCCACTCAGAGTCTATCAGTTCTCTCTCTGGAGGTGATTAGCATGTTTCATCATGGATCCCTTGAAATTCTCTTGGATCATTGTCTTGATCAGAGTAGAGAAGCCTTTCTCAATAATCTCTTGATTCTGCTCACTTCACTCTTCATCAATTCACATAAGACTTCTCAAGTTTTTCTGGAACTCCTGGTGCCCTCATTCCTGCTGCAATACACGGATCTGATTTATTTAGCCACATTTGTTCTTTATCTTTTCATTTGTAAGATCTATGTGTGTCCATTCTTCTGACTTCTTCTGTGTGTGTTTGTTGCAGATCTGTTTCTAACTATGTCATTTTGTTAAAAGACTTTGTCCCCCCCCCCTCAAAACTCTTACTTTCTGTTTTAGTAAAAACTCTAAGATAAGAAGCATCTAAGATCAGATTTGAACTTAAGTGGTCCCAATTGCAGACATAGTGCTTTATCCACAGTGGCACTTAGCTACCCCAAATTCTTTGCTTTGTTAAATAATAATTATGCCCTCTGCCTGACTAGAGAAAATGCAAACACATTGATGGGACTTGTGAGTTTTAGTTTTAGGAATTCATATTCATCTTGAACCAGGGATAGTTTCCCCCAGGGGATCCAACCTACAAATTGAGTTGGGAGTATGATGGCATGCAGGGCCTTTCAGAGCCTGGGGAATCTTCATCTGGGGTTTATCTTGCATGCTTTATGCATTTGCAAGAACCCACTGGAAAGAGCCTCATCTTAAATCTCCTTCTTAGATGCCTTAGGTACAGGATTACAACTGGAGAAAAATCAGTAGTTTCTTTTTTTCTTTTTTACTTTAATTAGTTTTTTATGTCTGTCCTTTCCAAGCCAGTCCAGTTGCTTTGAGATAATTTAAGCTGAGTCCCACAAAATAACAACTTCCCCTAACTCACCAAAAGGCTTGAAGACTGTTGGTTACCTTCAGCCAGGTTTATCCCACCTGCCATGATGGTTTTACTGAGGTGTAGCCAGTGTGAATGCTACGGCTTTTAGGAGCCACAGGTGGACACCAAAGGTGGATCAGCAGCAGCCTTGAAGAGGACTCAGCAAAGGTGTTTGTCCTTCCTGAACACCCCTGTGCACTCCCAATAACTTGTCCCTCCCTGTTGTTTTCTGTCAGTAGTAGTATGTGGGTGTAGGAGAAAAGATGCTGTGCCCAACAGAAAACCTGCAAGGAGTCTAGCTCTAGAGTATAAAAGAGTGAACAGGGACAGGGAGCAGAAAGTCCATGCATAGTAGTATCAGATTAAAAATTGATCCAATGGCAAAGAATTGGAAATTGAGGGAATGTTTATCAATTTGGGAATGGCTGAACAAATTGGGGTACATACTGGTAACGGAATATTATAGTACTATAAGAAATGATGAACAAGATCATTTCTGAAAAAGCTAGAAAGATCCGCTGGGACTGAGGCAGAGTGAAATAAGCAAAACTGGGAGAACATTGTACATAATAACTAATATTGGAAGATGATTATCTGTGAAATCTGGATTACTATTATTTTCAGCAATGCATTGATCTGGGACAATCCTGAAAGACTTATGAAGGAGAATGCTATCCACCTCCAAAGAAAGAACTGTTGGAGTCAGCTTTCCCATCAGTGTATCTATGGTTTTATGTTGGGGGGCTGGCTATGCATGAGTGTGCTCTTACAATATTTACCAGTATGGACGTGTGCTTTATATAACCCCCCCCCAAAAAAAAGTTGATCCCCAAACTGGAGGCAGTGAAAACCTCAGACGAGCATCAAGACATACACTGAAGATTAAGCCCAGGAAGCCCTTCCTATCGACTTTTGAGCTTTGAAAAACATAGACCCCAGCCTCTCTGCCCCCATTTTCTTGCCCTCTGGAATGATTGAAATTGTAGAGTTGTATAAGGGTCTTCTATAGCTCTTTATCTTCATTACTCATGTAATCATAGAATTGGAGAGTTGGAAGGGACCTTGATGACCCTCTAGTCTCACTCATCAGGAAAAAGAACCCCGCTATAATATAACAACAAGGTCTAGGAGGTGTCGTGGAGGTGCCGAGGCTGAGAGGATCAGTTCCCACCCCATTGGGTCCATCCCAAAAAGGCAGCTCTGTATTTTATTTTTTGAGGGCTATTTAAAGTGATGAAGACAGCAGCGTGTGCGAGATCCAGAAATAAACGGTGCTTTTGGGGAGAGCTGAAAGTACTTGAGGGATTTAGCACAATGCTTAGAACCTGAGCGGTTAATAAAGGCTGGTTTCCTTCGTTCCCTGCCTCCCACAACAACAGACGAGGAAAATAATTCTCATCCCTGTACTTCCACAAAAAGTGTCTTTGGAAAACAGGTGGCCTGGCAGTTTTACCAGTCCAGGAAAATTTAATGGCCTCATTTTCTTCACCGTTAAAATGAAAGCCTGGGACATCATTAAGTCTTAAGATCTCTTCCTGCGCTAAAATTCTGCGATAGGAGAACCCTGCAAACTAGCTCCGTGTCTCCAGGACACCACCCCACCCTCTAGGAGGCGCCAATCCCTGGGAGAACAATATTGCCCTGCGATCCTGCATTCTCAACCGGTCGGGCGCGCTATGCACCCTGGGAACTGTAGTTTCTTGGTTCGCATAATAAGCCCGGGCCCGAGAGGCCGGGGACTCGCTTTCCCAGCTTGGCGCGCGGCCCGAGGCGCCGTCTGGGTGATTAGAAACCGGGAAAAATGGCGGTCTCCCTGCGACGTTGAGGCCGCGTTGAGCGGTTCAGCTCCGGTGTGGTGAGTCCCGGGCTCTCTGGGAGTGAGGACGAGATGGGGACTCCAAGGCCCCCACCCACGGGGGGGTCAGGAACGGGACTGGGGCTCGGGAGGGCGGGGATGGGAGGCAGCTTCCGCCTCGGACGCGTGCTGGACTCTGCGGGCCGCACGAACGGGGCCCTGGATCGCCCTGCCCCCCTGAAGCCTGCTGGCGTTCATCCTTCCCGCGGCATGCGGAGCCGGGGAGGTCTGCTAGGCACTGGCTGGTGCGGAGGTCAGAGTTCGTATCAGAAAAGCCCCCCACCCCCGTAGTGTAGTCTGCTAGGTACGGCGGCCCCTAGCCCTGGTGACCAAGCCTGGCCAAGTGCGTTAGATGCCACTTCCTAGGTAGATCTTGGAAGACTTAAGGAGGACGCACTGCTCTCTTCCAACTTAAGCAAGTTCGGGTACTTGTCTAAGGGGTGCCCCTGTGGGAGGGGAAATTAAAACAAAAGGTTTTTTAAAGTCGACTTAATGCAGAAGCTCGAACACTAGGGAAGAGTGTTGCAAGAAGACTTAAGAGCCTCTCTAGGGGATGTCACACCGGCCTGTTTGGCAGGAGCAGAGAGTATGGGATCCTGGAAAGATATATATTACCGTTGTAAAAAGCGAAAAATTCCGCACCAAGGAGTTTGAGCATTATTTGTTAGATTGCATTAGAGAGCCTTTGAAAAGTAGGGGAAATACACTCTTATAGAAAGTGGCAAGTGTCAGGCTAAAGAGTTTGAACATCATTTGATAGGTTGCAAAAGAGTCTTGAAAGGTTTTGAGCAGAGATAGGGCCCCATCAATGGGAGCAACATAAAGAATGAATTTGAAAGAAGTGAGAAAAGAGGAAAGACAACTTGTTAGGCTGTAGCAATAGCCTAGGTTAGTGGCTCCAGTTTTTTGTTGTTGTTTTTTAATTGCACACTTTTATCAGTAGGTAACTGAAGGATACACCTCTAGTATATGTATATTTATTTTAAAATGAAATCACAAGGCCAACACCTATCCTATTTATAAATTACTTTTATTATATACTTCTTGTGTCATGTATTAAATACAGATGCATTATATATGTAGGTATAATAATAAACAGGCAAAAAAATTAGAAAAAAAAATTTTTTTAAACCCTTACCTTCTGTCTTGGAATCAATACTATGTATTGATTCCAAGGCAGAAGAGTGGTAAGGGCTAGGCAATGGGGGTCAAGTGACTTGCCCAGGGTCACACAGCTAGGACGTGTCTGAGACCAGATTTGAACCTACAACCTCCCATCTCTAGGCCTGACTCTCAATCCACTGAGCTACCCAGCTGCCCTCAAAATAAAAATTTTTAAAGGATGACATGATACCAAAAAACCTTTTAGTTCTTACTAAAATATTAAAGTGACATTTTTGGTTACTGAATTGTGATGTTCTCCATTAGAATATTGGCTTAAAACTTTATAGTTTTTGGTTAAAGGTTTGGTTCTAAGTTTAGTGTATTTTTAAAAAATTCTTGCCTGCTGTCTTAGAATTGATCAGTTTATAGGCAGAAGAGCCTTAAGGACTGGGCAATTGGGGTTAAGTGACTTGCCATGGGTCACACAACTAAGAAGTATCTGATGTTAGATTTGACGTAGGACTCCCATATGCAAGCCTGGCTTTCACTGAGCCTCCTCTGAGTTCAATATATTCTAATACTCTCAGTCACCCCTGGAAAAGAAACTTATTAGCAAGATGTAGAGATCCACATGGAAGAAGTGCATCACTGGCTGAATTATGATACATATTTTTCAGTCTCTTCCACCAATCTTACACATATTTTTGTTAGAATTTGGCTAGTAGATTTCCATCTTGCTTGATAGTAGTCACTTTTTACAAGCTAATCAGGAGTTATCCTTTGCTCCTAATGCTCCCTTTCCCCATGACTTGTTTGTTCCTTTTTTAAATGTAATTTTAATTTTATTTTAAAACATTTTTCCATCATACCTGATTCATGTTGTCTCCCTGCCCTTTTCCCTCTGTATTCCCGGAGTTGATAAGCAATTTCACTGGGTTATACATATATTATTACTCAAATCCTATTTCCATATTATTAATTTTTGTAATAGAGGAATCCTTTAAAACCAAAACCTCAAATCATTTCCCATATAAACAAGTACTGAATCAAATGTTCTACTCCCTCAGTTCTTTCTCTCGATGTGAATAGCATTCTTTCTCATAAGCCCCCACAAAATTGTCCTGGATCATTGCATTGCTTTTATTTATTTTTTTATTGTTTTTTAAAATTTATTTATTTAATTTAGAGTATTTTTCTATGATTACATGATTCATGTTCTTTCCCTCCCCTTTCCCCCCTCTCCTAGAGCCCATGAGCAATTCCACCGGATTTTACATGTATCGTTCAGAATCTGTTTCCATATTATTAATATTTGCAATAGAGTGATTATTTAAAGTCAAAATTCACAATCATATCCCCATCAAACCATGTGATCAAGCAGTTTTTCTTCTGTGCTTCTACTCCCATAGTTCTTTCTCTGGATATGGATAACATTCTTTCTCATAAGTCCCTCAGAATTGTCCTGGATCATTGCATTGCTGCTAGTAGAGAAGCCAATTACATTTAATTGTGCCATAATGTATCAGTCTGTGTACAATGTTCTCCTGGTTCTGCTCCTTTCACTCTTCATTGTAAGGGGAGAAAGGGGGTTAATTTTTAAAGGGTTGGACTGGATTGTTTTAAGAGTGTGGTCGTCAGGAAATTAATTTATTCCAAAGAGATTTATTTACAATTTATTTACAAAATGTAGAAAGAGTGAAGTAAGAAATTCAGAGAGAGGATAAGGAAAGATATCTAGCCTAAGCACTAAGTAATTTACTCCGGGCCCCTGACTCAACCCAGGCAGGGAGAGTTAGTCCTAAAGCCTCGGCAAAGCCAAGGACCTGGGGAATTCTCTCTCAAGAAGTAAATCTCTCCTGAGGTTAGTTTTTTCAGAAAATTCAGCAGTTAAGTGACAGATTTTCACTCACCACGTGTTGGTTCAAAGGAAGAAATTTTAGAAAAGCCTCACCAGGAACAGGGTCTCGGGTTCAGCCTCCACTCCAAAGAATGAAAAATTGTCTCCAGTCTCCACTTCCAAAGAATGAAGAACTGTGTCTCACAGGAAATGACAGCTCCTTTTAAAGACATTTCTTTTGTATCACTTCCTGTGAATTCCCCTAATTTTACATGTACCAATCACAGTTGAAGCTTTGCTTTAAGACTGCCCCAGGGCAGTTAGTTTAATTCTGATTCATCCCCCACTATTGCACACGTGGGTCACAAACCTCCCACTTAATGATTAAATGGAATGTTTCCACTTTTGATGATTAGACCTAAAAATGGGTAGGTCTCCATACTCAACTTTTAAGTAGGGTGTTTACACTTTTGGTGATTAAATCTAAAAATAGGCAGGGGTTATAATTTTAATCTTCACAGTCAGAGGAGAGTTAATTTTAATCTTCACAGCATCAATTCCTGGAGGTCTTTCCAGTTGATTCCTCCAGTTCATTATTTCTTTCAGCACAATAGTATTCCATCACCAGAAGATACCACAATTTGTTCAGCCATTCCCCAATCGATGGACACCCCTTAATTTTCCAATGTTATGCCACCACAAAGAGTGTAGCTATAAATATTTTTGTACAAGTCTTTTTCCTTACCTCTTTGGGGTACAAAACATTTTAAATTTAATATCATCAAAATTATTCATTTTACATCGTATAATGTTCTCTATCTCTTACTTGGTCTTAAATTCTTTCTTCTCCACAGATCTGACAGGTATTCTAGCCTCAGGCTTGGGTGAAGCTTTTGATCTTACTCTGAACTTGATCAGGTTATGCACAAGCAGACTGCTCTGCCCTTAAGCCTTTGATGATAGGCTCAGGGGGCCCAGGTTTTGGTAAACCAACTGCCCCAAACTGGGATCTGTGTCCTCACAACAAGCCCTGGCTGGGACTCTTGGCCTCCCTCTGGGCCCACACAGATCAAACTGCACAGCACAGATTGCCCTGGGCTGGAATTTCAGACCTCACTGCAGATTTGCTTGGAACTTTAAGGAGTGTGGGTTGGCTTGGACCACTGTTTGCCCAGTCAGGGTCTTAGGATCTGAATGTTGGCTTGGTCTTAGGTTCTGAACCTGGGACAACAGATGTGGGGTGGAGATGTGTGACTTGATCTTGACTTGCTCTTCACTCCTTGCTATAGTCTTACTGATTCTTCCCCTTCTCCTCCCAGTACCCCAGATATTCTCTGCCTACTTTGGGGGTTTTTTCTCTTCTTAAAAGTTGTATTACTCTTATCTCCTTGATTGTTCTTTCACTATTGCATTCATTTTGTGGTGTTCAAATCAACAACACTTGGCAACTTGTGGTTATGAAAAAGGGAAAGAATCAAGGAGTCAGTGTCATTCAGGAATGTCTGTGGGTATCCTTATGGCCCTGGAGAAGGCTGCTTAAAAGCTCTTCTTAGGGGGAAGCTAGGTGACTCAGTGGATTGAGCCAGGCCTAGGGATGGGAGGTCCTCAGTTCAAATCTGACCTCAGACACTTCCTGGCTATGTGATCCTGGGCAAGTTACTTAACCTGCATTGCCTAGCCCTTACCATTCTTCTGCCTTGGAACTAATACATAATATTGATTCTAAAGCAGAAGGCAAGAGTTTAAAAATAAAAATAAAATCTCTACTTAATCCAGGACCCATTTCCCCCTGACGTGTTCAGAAGCAGTATCACCCAGAAGGTTAAGAAAGTTTGAGTGCGGGAGGGCTTTCTTAGGGAAGGGATCCTGCCTGAACCACTGTTGAGTCACATGGCCCTGTGGAGCAGAGGCTACTTCACTTCAGACAGGGAGAGAACTCTCTGGACCAGAAACTACCACCAGAATTTTTCTTGAGGCTACATAAAGCTAGATCTGAAAGGGAGCTCAAAGACCATCTTGTCCAACCCCCCTATTTTACAAATGTGGTGTAGAAGATAGGACAGGCACCAGCATACCTCTTTACATTGTTAATAGATTTAGTGTCATAGACCATGTGGGGAATTATCCAAGCTAAAAAATATCATCAATATTATTCATGATATTTCTTTTCCTTGCCTACTACATTTATTTGTTCATTTATTTATTTATTTATTTATTTTTAGGTTTTAATTAGTCAGTTTAGAACATTATTGCTTGGTTACAAGAATCATATTCTTTCCCTCCCTCCCTTCACCCAGCCCTTCCCATAGCCGACGCACAATTCCACTGGGTATTACATGTGTCTTTGATCAGAAACTATTTCCATGTTGATGTTTTCACTAGGATGTTAATTTAGAGTCTACATCCCCAATCATATCCCCTCGACTCATGTAATCAAGCAGTTGTTTTTCTTCAGTGTTTCTGCTCCCAGTTTTTCCTCTGGATGTGGATAGTGTTCTTTCTCATAAGTACCTCAGAATTGTTCTGGATCATTGCATTGCTACTAGTGGAGAAGTCCATTACATTTGGGTGTACCACAGTGTATCAGTCTCTGTGTACAATGTTTTCCTGGTTCTGCTCCTCTTACTCTGCATCAATTCCTGGAGGTTGTTCCAGTCCCCCTGAAATTCCTTCACTTTATTATTCCTTTGAGCACAATAGTATTCCATCACCAACATATACCACAATTTGTTCAGCCATTCCCCAATTGAAGGGCATCCCCTCATTTTCAAACCTTTTGCCACCACAAAGAGCACAGCTATGAATATTCTTGTACGTGTCTTTTTCCTTATTATCTCTTTGGGGTACAAACCCAGCAGTGCTATGGCTGGATCAAAGGGCAGACAGTCTTTTATCGCCCTTCAGGCATAGTTCCAAATTGCCCTCCAGAATGGTTGGATCAATTCACAACTCCACCAGCAATGCATTAGTGTCCCAACTTTGCCACATCCCCTCCAGCATTCATTACTTTCCTTTGCTGTCATGTTAGCCAATCTGCTAGGTGTGAGGTGATACCTCAGAGTTGTTTTGATTTGCATCTCTCTGATTATAAGAGATTTAGAGCACTTTTTCATGTGCTTATTAGTAAATTTTGATTTCTTTAACTGAAAATTGCCTATTCGTGTCCCTTGCCCATTTATCAATTAGAGAATGGTTTGATTTTTTTTTTGTACAATTGATTTAGCTCTTTATAAATTTGAATAATTAGACTTTTGTCAGAGGTTTTTGTTCTGAAGATTGTTTCCCAATTTGTTGCTTCCCTTCTAATTTTGGTTGCATTGTTTTTGTTTGTACAAAACCTTTTTAATTTGATGTAATATCAAAATTAATTGATTTTTACATTTTCTGATTTTTTTTCTAACTCTTGCTTGCTAAAATCTTTCCTTTCCCAAAGATCTGACATGTATACTATTCTGTGTTCACCTAATTTACTTATAGTTTCCTTTTTTATATTCAAGTCATTCACCCATTCTGAGTTTAACCTGGTGTGGGGTGTGAGATGTTGATCCAAATCCAATCTCTCCCATACTGTCTTCCAATCTGCCTAGCAGTTTTTATCAAATAGTGGATTTTGGTCCCAAAAGCTAGGCTCTTTGGGCTTATCATAGACTGTCTTGCTGAGATCACTTACCCCAGGTCTATTCCACTGATCCTCCTTTCTGTCTCTTAGCCAGTACCATATTGTTTTGATGACCACTGTTTTATATTATAGTTTGAGATCTGGGACTGCAAGTCCTCCTTCCTTTGCATTTTTTTCATGATTTCCCTGGATATCCTTGATCTTTTGTTCTTCCAAATGAAATTTGTTATGGTTTTTTCTAATTCAGTAAAAAAGTTTTTTGGTAGTCAATGGGTATGGCACTAAATAAGTAAATTAATTTGGATAGGATGGTCATTTTTATTATGTTAGCTCATCCTACCCATGAGCAATTGATGTTTTTCCAATTGTTTAGATCTAATTTTAATTGTGTGGAAAGTGTTTTGTAGTTGTGTTCATATAATTCCTATGTTTGTCTTGGTAGATAGATTCCTAAGTGTTTTTTATTATCTAGGGTGATTTTTAAATGGAATTTCTCTTTCTAACTCTTGCTGCCTGGATGTGTTGGAAATATATAGAAATGTTGATGTTTTATGTGGGTTTATTCTGTATCCTGCAACTTTGCTAAAGTTGTTGATTATTTTGACAGCTTTTTGGTTGATTCTCTAGGATTCTTTAAGTAGACCATCATATCATCCGCAAAGAGTGATAACTTTGTCTTCTTGTTGCCTATTTTAATACCTTCCATTTCTTTTTCTTCTCTTAATTGCTACTACTAGTGTTTCTAGTACAGTGTTAAATAATAGAGGTGATGATGGGCATCCTTGTTTCACTCCTGATCTTATTGGGAAGGCTTCTAATTTATCCCCATTGCAGATGATACTGGCTGATGGTTTTAGATATAGATACTGTTTATTATTTTTAGGAAAGGCCCTTCTTTTCCTATACTTTCTAGTGTTTTCAATAGGTTTCAATAGGAATAAGTGTTGTATTTTGTCCAAAGCTTTTTCTGCATTTATTGAGATAATCATATGGTTTTTGTTGGTTTGCTTGTTGATGTGGTCAATTATGTCAATGGTTTTCTTAATATTGAACCATCCTTGCATTTCTGGTATAAATCCTACCTGATCATTATGAATAAACCCTCATGATCACTTGCTGGAGTTTTTTTGCTTGTATTCCATTTAAGATTTTTGTATCTATGTTCATTAAGGAGATTGGTCAGTAGTTTTCTTTCTCTGTTTTTGCTCTGCTTGGCTTTGGAATCAGATGGTACTGTTTTCTTAGTCTGAGCTAAGGTGAGTTCTAATATCCAAAACCAGGTTTTTTTTAAAATCAACAGCATTATTGATTTTAATCCTAAACCTCTTAAGTTTTTCTTTAGATCTTGGCATTTGGTTGGTAGGATTAAGTGCTGAGCTTGGAGTCACACAGACTTGAGTTTAAATCCTGCCTCAGACACATTCTAGCTATGTGATGACATTTTTTTCTCATCTTTAAAATAAGGACAATATGTAAATTCACCACCAGGGGTTGTCACAAGAATCAATTGAAATTGTGTGTGTGTGTGTGTGTGTGTACATTTCTTTGTAAACCATAAGGCATTATATAAATGTTAACTGTTGTTATTGCTATTTTTTTCCTCTCAAGCATTCTCTTTGGACCTTAGACATGTATTTAGATTTGAGTAGAGCTAGCAGATGCAACATTGTTCTTGGATGTTTGATTTGAGATGTTTTTGTGGTTCAGTAGTACTCTTGTTTCCTCACCACCGCTCCTTGTTCATCAATAGATGGCAGGAGAGCTGGCTGATAAGAAGGACCGTGATGCTTCACCTTCTAAGGAAGAGAGGAAAAGGTCACGATCCCCTGATAGAGAGAGGGAGAGGGACAGAGATCGAAAGTCTTCCCCATCCAAAGATCGGAAGCGTCACAGGTCAAGGGACAGACGACGAGGAGGCAGCCATTCTCGTTCACGTTCCAGGTCCAAGTCCACAGAGAGGTAAATGAACGCTTTGTGGGGGGAAGAAGAGGAGATCCCAGCTGCAACCCAGCCTAGCCCTTGTAATGGCTCCCATGACTCCGCATTGCATTTGAATATTCAGGCCTAGAATAAGCACCAAAGGCCTCCTACTAGGCTGTGACAGAAGGGGATGAGGGGCCTTTTTTAACATTCTTTTCTATAAGTGCACATTTTAAGGCTAGAAAATATAGTTGTTTCAGAGGCCCACAGGTATGGTTATTTTGTGTGAAATTTAATTATACATGTTAAAATGAAGATTCAGTACCTCTTGTGGAAATTAACACCAGTAAGAATTTAATTCTATTGAACTCAATAAACATTAAGAACCTGCTATGTACAAGGCACTGCGCTACATATAACAATGATATCGGACGTCGTTCCCTGTCCTGAGGCTGTTTAGAATAGAGATTTCTCTGTTTGATGCTGCGCAGTACAAATGAAATTATGATACAGATGTTTCTGTAAATTAGATTTTGTTGCCATGTGCTTTGTGTATAGACAGAGTAATCATTGATACAGAACTACAAAGTGTATTTGTGTCAATAATGTGACCGATAATTTTGCAGCCATTAATACAAAGTATAGTCATCATTATTAAAGATCTATAAGTAACATAATTTTGTGCTATTCTTGTTGCTACTCTAAAATTGAAATAAACTACTCTTAGCATGTAAGATTGTGTTTACACTTTCATTAATAGAAAAGATGAAAAATTTCAAACATGCCTACAGTGCATATATTCCTTAGCCCAGTTCTATTTCTACACATTCCCTTACTATATCATCTTATAGTCATGGCCACGACCAATCAGTTGTTGCTTGTTACTCAGCAAATTCTCAGTATAACAACAGATCCGCATAATTCCTTCTGATCTCCTTTGTGACCTCCATGATGGTTGTATCTCCCAGTTTGAGAAAAATTTCTTTAGGATAGTAAAGAGGGGAAATAAGGCTTGAGGTAGAGGAAAAGAAAGAGGAAAAGGAGACTCTTGTGATTAAAGTGGGAATAACAAGTGATCTCTTAAATTTGTTGTCTTTTAGGGAAAGGCGACATAAAGATCGAGATCGGGACAAGGATAGAGATCGAAACAAGAAGGACCGGGACAAGGATGGACATAGAAGAGATAAGGACCGTAAACGATCCAGGTATCTGAGAGGTGGAAAGGGGGCTTCAAATGAATTCACCTGGCCCTTGCATTTTGTGATGAATGGCCCTGAGTTCACAGAAAAGTAGATTTAAATTATTAGAGTGTAAGCTCCCTTCTTTCTTTGCAGAGTTGGCAATTATGAATGTGGAACATTTCCTATACGGTCAGGCTTAGTAGATGTTTTTCTTTTCTTTGTAGCAAGGGATGGCTTGCTGGGTTAAGGGAGTGGGAGGAATAGTTTCAGAAATGGAAGTAAAAATTAAAATATAAATTATCAACAAAACTATCAAAAATGAAAGAAACATTTACGTGTTACTTTTTTATTAAAAATAAATTAAAATGAAAATAAATCAGTGTTTAGAGAGCCAAGCCTAAAGATAGGTGATCCTGAGTTCAAATTTGCCTCAGACACTTCCCTAGCTATGTGACCCTGGGCAAGTCATATAACCCTAATTGCTAGCCCTTACTGATCTTCTGCTTTGGAACCAATTCTTAGTATTGAGTTTAAAACAGAAGGTAAGAGTTTTTTTAAAAAGACACAAAATTGTGCAGTGGCTGCTACTAAGCTTCACTAATTTAATCTTTTTGGTGTATATGGGAATATTTATGATTTTGACTTTCTTTGGATATATATCTTGTATTGAGATCTCTAGATCAAAGGAGGGGAGGGACATTTTATTCACTTTCTTTGCATAATTTCCAATTGCTTTCCAAAATGGCTAGACCAATTTGCGACCAATTTGCAATTCTACCAGTCTTTCCATAGCTTCTTCAACCTTGACTTTTTCCATCATTTATTATTACTGTCAATTTGCTGAGTGAAAAACCACAGGGTTGTTTTTGTATTTCTCTTACTTTTAGCAATTTGGAATAGTGTTTCATATGGTTGTTAGTAGTTTGAAATTCTATTTGTTCATGTCCTTTGGCTACTTACCTATTGAGAAATGGCTCTTGGTCTTGTATTTTTGTATTAGTTTCCTAAAGGTCTTAGAAATCTGATCCTTATCAGAGATATTCAATGCAAAATCTGCCCCCCCCCCCAATCCATTGACAATCCAATGACTTTTGGGTCATTTACAGTAAAATATAGGGTTTTTTTTTTCTCCTACCAATTTGGAGAAAATAGCTTTCATGTTTATAAAAGTCAGTTGAGGACTTGTTTCCCTCAGGAGAGAGGAACTTGAAGGAGAGCTGAGGTTTAGTCCCTGTTCAGTTGTAGATAAGCTGTGATTCCCTTAAGAGGTGGTGATCTGGCAGGTCTTGTTACATTCTGACTGTCATTTGGCTTTTCTGTCATGCTCTCTCTGGGGCTCTGTCAAAGGCAAGGCATGATGTGGGATTTTTCTCTCCCTTCCCCTTGAAGTTTATCCCCTGGCCGAGGCAAAGACTCTAAATCCCGGAAGGACAGAGATTCCAAAAAGGATGAAGACGATGACCATGGGGAAAAGAAGCCAAAAGTAAGATTCCTTTGCATTCCCTAGCCATTAGATCATCAGAGAAAGGAGAGTTTTGGGTACGAGTAATGGTGCTATTTGTATCTCCAGGCCCAGCCCTTGTCTCTGGAAGAACTTTTGGCTAAGAAGAAGGCTGAAGAAGAAGCTGAGGCCAAGGCAAGAACTTAAATATTTGGATTAATTCTTTCTTCTTGGAGGTCTTGGAGTCTAGAGCTCTGGGTTGACCCCCTTCATTTCTCTGCATCAGACAGTTTTGTGCCTTTTTTTTCCCCATTTGAATTAGTTTATTTAGTCCATTTAGAACATTATTCCTTGGTTACAATAATCACATGATTTCCCTCCCTCCTCTCCACCCACCCTTCCCACAGCCCATGTGCAATTTCATTGGGTATTACATGTGTCCTTGATCAGAACGTATTTCCATGTTGTTGTTTGCGCTAGGATGTTCCTTTAGAGTCTACATCCTCAACCATATCCCTTCAATCCATGTATTCAAGCAGTTGTTTTTCTTCGGTGTTTTTACTCCCACAGTGTTTCCTCTGAATGTGGATGGTGGTTTTTCTTGTAAATACCTCTGAGTTGTTCAGGATCACTGCATTGCCACTAATGGAGAAGTCCATTACGTTCAGTTGTGCCACAGTGTATCAGTCTCTGTGTACAATGTTCTCCTGTTTCTGCTCCTTTCGCTCTGCATCACTTCCTGGAGGTCGTTCCAGTCTCCATGGAATTCCTCTACTTTATTATTCCTTTTAGCACAATAGTATTCCATCACCAACAGATACCACAATGTGTTCAGCCATTCCCCAATTGAAGGGCATCCCCTCATTTTCCAATTTTTGGCCACCACAAAGAGCGGAGCTATGAACATTCCTGTACAAGTCTTTATCCTTATTGTCTCTTTGGGGTACAGACCCCGCAGTGCTGTGGCTGGATCAAAGGGCAGACAGTCCTTTGGGCATAGTTCCAAATTGCCCTCCAGAATGGTTGGATCCATTCACAACTCCACCAGCAATGAATTAGTGTCCAGACTTTGCCACACCCCCTCCAGCATTCATTACTTTCCTTTGCTGTCATGTTAGCCAATCTGCTGGGTAGTTTTGTGCCTTTTTTGACTGGGCTCACTACTCTTACAGCCCAAGTTCCTCTCCAAAGCAGAAAGAGAGGCTGAAGCACTCAAGCGGCGGCAGCAGGAAGTGGAGGAGAGACAGAAGCTGATTGAGGAGGAGCGGAAGAAAAGGAAACACTTTCAAGACCTGGGCAGGAAGATGCTGGGTGAGGGTGCTGCATGGGGGTCAGTATGGCCATCAGGGAAGTAAGAGAAGGGGAGAGGAACCTCATGGGTCTTGATAGAAGGGTATGATAAAGCAATTGATCTGCCCAGAAGCTAATGCTCCCTGGGCTGGGACTGTGTTCTCCTTTTTTCACTAATCTGTGCTTATTTTCCTACTCCTTTCCCCTTCCTTTTGTCTTCTTCTGCCCTATAGAGGACCCTCAAGAGCGGGAGCGTCGAGAACGTAGGGAGAGAATGGAGAGGGAAACAAATGGCAATGAGGATGAGGAAGGGCGGCAGAAAATCCGAGAGGAGAAGGACAAGAGCAAGGAGCTGCATGCCATTAAGGTACAAGCCCCAGCCCTGGCTTCGTCACCCCTTCCAACCCCGGGCAGCCTCTCCTAAGAGGGTGACAGGAGCCAGTGAACCAGGCCTTATTGTCTTCCTGGGCAGGAACGTTACCTGGGTGGCGTGAAGAAGCGGCGCCGGACCAGGCACCTCAATGACAGGAAGTTTGTCTTTGAATGGGACGCCTCTGAAGATACCTCCATCGACTACAACCCGCTGTGAGTGACTTTGGGCCAGACCCTGGGTGCGTGTACATGAAGATGCTTCTTGGAGCAGTGATAATGGAGGAAGGAGGGCTGAGGGTGGTGGTGGGAGAGAGAGAAGAGGGGAAGGGAGAAAAGGAGGGAAAGGAGGAGAGAGACAGAGAGGGAAGGGAGAGGAGCTGACGCTGTCGCTCTTCCTGGCTGATCACCCACCTCCCAGGTACAAGGAAAGGCACCAGGTGCAGCTGCTGGGCCGTGGTTTTATTGCTGGCATTGACCTGAAGCAGCAGAAGCGGGAACAGTCACGCTTCTACGGAGACCTGATGGAGAAGCGGCGCACTCTGGAGGAGAAGGAGCAGGAAGAGTAAGTGGCTGGTGGGGGGTGGGGGCATGGCGCACCCACAGAGGTGTGGGCCAACATCCCGGCTCCTCCCCCAGGGCTCGCCTTCGAAAACTCCGGAAGAAAGAAGCCAAGCAGCGCTGGGATGACAGGCACTGGTCACAGAAAAAGCTGGACGAGATGACGGACAGAGACTGGCGCATCTTCCGGGAGGACTACAGCATTACCACCAAGGGTGGTAAGATCCCCAACCCCATCCGCTCCTGGAAAGACTCTTCACTGCCCCCCCACATTCTGGAGGTCATTGACAAGTGCGGCTACAAGGTGAGTGGAGCCAGGGAGACCCTGCATGGCGCAGTCACTTAGCAACCACGAGCTCAGCCCCTCCCCTACCTGTTGCCTCTTTTGACTAAGGAGCCATTGTCCTTCAGAAAGCTTTGGCCTATGGGTATTCTCTTTCCTAAGCCCCCTGACCTTAGACCCTCATGTGGTGAGTGCAGCCTCCACCTGAGCCCTAGCCCAGTGGAGTGATCCTGGGCCGACTCACCGATCCCTGGGTCTCTGCAGGAACCAACGCCCATCCAGCGCCAGGCGATTCCTATTGGGCTGCAGAATCGTGACATCATTGGTGTGGCTGAGACCGGAAGTGGCAAGACAGCAGCCTTCCTTATCCCCCTGCTGGTCTGGATCACCACCCTTCCCAAAATTGACAGGTGGCATCAGATGGAGTGGGCGAAGCGGGATGGAAGAGGGCAGAGGCAACAAGTGCACTCTCTGAATTCTTCTTTCTGCCTCTTTAGTGAGCAGGCCCCTCTTTAAGCACAGGCCATTTCAGTGAGGTCTAGAGCAGAGGACTCGCACTGCAGACAGGGTCACAGAAGTACAGTAGGGCCCCGTTTCTGCACTAGATATGTTCCAAGACCTACCTCAGGTGGCTGAAACTGCAGATCTAGGCAAGCACCCACTGACCCCCATGTATGTGTTTTCTCTCCTCACACCTGCCCCTCAGTTTTGTGGATGCTTTGTGGTCTTCCCCAACCCCCCAAAAAACCCTAGAAAGTGAAAATGGAAGCAGAAGAGACCACCACCTGGGCAGACTTCCTGTACTTGGAGGCGGGGAGGGGGACCAAGAGTCTTTTGGGTTGACCTTGTATAAATGAAACTGTGGGAAGCAAAACCTCAGATGAGGAGGCCCTACTATGTAGGATTTTCTTGTCCTAATTTAGTCCAGCTCTTTTTTCTTCAGATAAGGAAACTGAGGCCCAGAGGGATTAAGTAGATTATCCAGAGTCGCATAACTAGTGAGAAGAACTGTATTTTTCTACCTCCTAGTTCAAGACTCTTCACGACAGCCCACTCAGGCATGGTGAAAGGGACTGGACTGTTCACCCTGCCAAGGGATAAGTTAATAATTGTTTTCTAGTTTGTGAAGGGATATTACACAGAGGACGGTGCACAGCTGGTTTCTATTTCTTCTAATAACTGAACAAGGAGAAATAGGCTTCAAGTACCACAGGAGAGATTTTAACATGAAGGAAAATTTCTTGACTTTGTAAGGTGTGAAGCACTGGAGTAGTTGATGAGTAAAATGTTAGTATCTTCTGTTCCAGTGACCTCAAGAATAGGAGAAATTCCTAAGGTAGGGCTAGGCCCATCCTGCCCAAAGACAGGTGAGGAATTAAGAGTTGGAGAATCTTGCTGGTCTACAGCATGACCCTTAATCCCCTTACTCTCTAGCTTTCCTTAAGGATGATTGTACATCCTTAAGATCTGCCTCCTGATCAGGGAAGAAGGGAAGTAATTAATAGAGAAAGGACCAAGGCGGATGACAATGGGGTGGTTTCATTTGTCACAGGATTGAAGAGTCAGACCAGGGTCCCTATGCAATCATCTTGGCTCCTACTCGAGAGTTGGCCCAGCAGATTGAAGAAGAGACCATCAAGTTTGGGAAACCGTTAGGTATCCGTACTGTGGCTGTCATTGGTGGCATCTCCCGAGAGGACCAGGGCTTCAGACTACGCATGGGCTGCGAGGTTGGTTTGTTCAGCTAGCAAGTCATCCAGCTGGTGCAGAGGAATCTATTGTATGAGACTTGGGTTCTCTTTTGAGAGCTCCTTCTAGGGGTGTTTGTTTAATGGAATTAAGAGTAATACAGCTTATCTGGCTCACTCTGGGACTAAGTTGGCAGATTTAAAATGTGGAGAATCTTGTGTCCCCAGTGCTTCTGCCTTTGGTTGCCTTCCTCTCACTCTCTTTATAGAATTGTCCCTTCATGTGCCCTGGATCTTATCTCTGCTCGCCCTCCACACATAGTCAGCCCGTTCTTTCTTGGAGAGATCTGAGGTGGCCGTGGAGAGGCATAATCTCTGATCAGCTTGCACTGCCAGATATGGCTTGGGCTGGAATGCAGGGCGAGCAGATGTCCCAGGATTAACGCACCATTCCTCAGAGAGACACTATGTGAGAAACAGAAAAGTTTCTTCTTGCAGATTGTCATCGCCACCCCTGGGAGACTGATCGACGTGCTGGAGAACCGTTACCTGGTGCTGAGCCGTTGCACCTATGTGGTCCTGGATGAAGCTGACAGGATGATTGACATGGGCTTTGAGCCAGATGTGCAGAAGATCCTCGAGCACATGCCTGTCAGCAACCAGAAGCCAGACACGGATGAGGCTGAGGATCCTGAGAAGATGTTGGCAAACTTTGAGTCAGGCAAGCATAAGTACCGCCAGGTAAGGCCGGATCTCTGGACAGGGCTCAGGGGGTTTGGGCACCTGCCTCAGGGTACTTTTTGCCCAAGTCGGAGGCAGAGAAAACTATAAACCATGCATAATGCCATGGTGGTGAGGACACAGTTAAACTGTGGGTTGTGAACTAGAGCATTTAGGGTTTTTCACAGCATCTAGCAAATACTGAGTTGTCTGAAAGTCCCACAAGAGCCATGAATCTTAAATAAGCCCTTAAAAGGACCTTAAATGGGAGGCAGAAGACGTTTTTCCATTTTTTGGCATAAATGTCACTTTGAAGTGCATCTTTACACATACAACAGTCCCACATCCTAAGTTAAACTCTCGGTTGGGAGTGACAGGATTGAGATGGTAGCCTTGTGTTCCTACAGACTGTCATGTTCACTGCCACCATGCCTCCAGCAGTGGAACGTTTGGCCCGTAGCTACCTGAGGCGTCCAGCTGTGGTGTACATTGGCTCTGCGGGCAAGCCTCATGAGCGTGTGGAGCAGAAGGTGTTCCTCATGTCAGAGTCAGAGAAGAGGTACAGAGGGCAGCCTGGCTAAGGCACGTGGGGTGGCAAAGGGCTCTGGGAAGCCTCTTGTCCCATCAGAGTGGAGCATTGAAGGCAGGTGGAGTGAGGAGGGACTGGGATAAGGAATTTCAAGAACCAAAGTACTAAAAGGGGTTGCTTGCTCTGCTATTTCTCCTTTGGCGGCTGTTAGTGCCAGGGAGACTATATGGGAGTAGAGTAAGTTGTTCCATTGTAGGCACCTTTCCTGGGACTCTGGGTGTCCAATTGGTGGGTTGGAAAGCTCAGTTTCCGAATCCTGCCTTCTAATCTTTCTCTTTTTAACCCAGGAAAAAACTCTTAGCCATATTGGAACAGGGCTTTGACCCACCTATCATCATCTTCGTCAACCAGAAGAAGGGCTGCGATGTATTGGCCAAGTCTCTAGAGAAGATGGGGGTGAGTGCAGAGGGGAAGAAAGAACCCTAGACTTCTGGGCACCGGCCACATACTTTGGGATTCTTCTCTAACCCCTTCCTGCCCCTTTTTTCAGGATCCTAGGAGCCAAAGACAGGGATGGGGGAATAATCTCAGGTCAGCCTAGCAGTGGCAACCACAGCAACCTCTAGATGAGTCTCGCTCAGATTTAATAGGACTGGGGAAGGTTCTTTGCCATTCTACCTGTCAAGAGTCTGGGGATACGAATAGAGGGAGCCTCCAGAGTGTAGAACTAACTTCCACTGAACACTGAACTGTCATTACCTCAGCCACTCCAGTATTTGCTTTTCCCATCCCTCGTCATTCTTCTGCTTTTCTTCCTGTCTTCACCCCTGCCCCCTTCCGCTGCTTCTCCTGGCTTCTCCTCCACCTATTCTGATTTTGCTGCTCTCTGGTCACTCCTTGTCCCCCCCCCCCCCCCCCAGAATGCTCAGGTATTCGGTTCTACCGCCCTGCCCTTCTCTAGGCCCCTCCAGCAACTCCTCCGTCTTTTTCTAAATGAAGTCCTTTCTCCTGACCGTCCTTCTCTCTCCACAGTACAATGCTTGTACACTGCACGGTGGGAAGGGCCAAGAGCAGCGTGAGTTTGCACTCTCCAACCTCAAAGCTGGTGCAAAGGACATACTAGTAGCCACAGATGTGGCTGGTCGTGGTATTGACATTCAGGATGTCTCTATGGTTGTCAACTATGATATGGCCAAGAACATTGAAGGTAAGGAGGAAATCAGGTGGCCTCGATCCAGGTTATACCACCGCAGTCTCCCGAGTCCTTTGTTCCCATTTGGCCCGTTGCTTTCAGGGCTAGCATTCAGTATCCAAAGAAGCTCCTTATCTCCAGCTTGTCCTTCTGAGACCCTGCGTGTGCTCCTCACCCTGACAGGGCAGACATGCGGCCCTTTTGCTTTCAAGTCGCAGTGATCTGTGCCTGTCCCTCAGGGAGCAATAAAGAGTCTGTAGGCTGTTGGGAGAAAGGATGGAGTGGGGAGTGGGATGTGGGAACAGAAAAATCCAAGGAGTGACCCCTGGGGCAGTCAGAGCCAGAGGTCAGGAAAGGGAGCCCTGGACAAGGCACCGCCACGCCCGCTGCGGGGAGAGGGTGTGACTCGGAAGCTCACAGACATTGCCGAGACCTTCTCGGACCTAATGATAACCGTCTCTCCAACCCCACAGATTATATCCACCGTATTGGGCGTACCGGGAGAGCAGGCAAGAGTGGCGTAGCCATCACCTTCCTCACCAAGGAAGACTCTGCTGTCTTCTATGAGCTGAAGCAGGCCATCCTAGAAAGCCCAGTGTCGTCCTGTCCCCCAGAGCTGGCCAACCACCCTGATGCTCAGCACAAGCCAGGCACCATCCTCACCAAGAAGCGCCGGGAGGAGACCATCTTTGCCTAACCCCAGAGCCCTCTCCCCGGTATCAGAGATGCCCTGTGGCTGCCTGCTCCTTTACATCTATGTTCAGCTTCCCTCTGGGGGATGGAGGCTGATGGACACATTTAAGATCATCCTGCTTCACCCCTTGGACAGTCCCCAGGCTGTGACTAGGGCCATAGTGGGAGTGAAGTAACGACTGCGTCTGTGAGTCCTCCTCAGATCGTGGAGGCTTCCCTCTGGCAAGTTGGGCATCGGCTTGGCATTTCCTCTAACTGAACAGGACCCTGGCTGCCCGGATGGAAACTTCTTTGGACAGCCTTCTGCCTGCACTAGCCATAGCAGCGTAGCCTGGAGTGATCTGGGGGGCTTGAAGGCTTCCTGACCTTGGCAGCCTCTCTTCGGGGTCACTTTCATCACCTTTTCCCATTTGGCTCATAAAGCGAGTTAAGAGCACTTGACCTGTGTATAGCTGCTGTGCCAGGGAGAAAATGTTCTGCAGACTCGGGCCACTCCTGGCCCTGGGGAGTATTTTTTTTCCTTAAATGCTGTGGGGTCAGCGTAGGACTGGCTGTCTGTCTCTCAATTACTAGCTGTAAACAGTTCTGTTTTCTATTCTCTGAGATGAAAATTTGTATGTTCTGGGAATAAATATATAGACATTCTGTATGTGTTTGGTCAGTCCCAGGTCCTGGCTCACATTTCAAGGACAGACACAACAGAACCGAGTTTCTAGATGTGTGTGGGAGAACAAGGCGCGTTTTTTACAAAATTCATTAGGGTAGAAACTTGGGGCCCCTGGAGATCCAGAAAGGCAGTGGGGGGCTTGCAGGGTGAAGCATGGAGGACAGGAAGCCGGGGAGCACTGAGCATCCTGCGGGGAGCTTGGCAAGGTAAGGGGACAGCCAGCTCGTTGGGGCACCTGGAAGATGGCTGTGATCCACACTTGTGTCCTTTTAGCCTTCATGGGCACCTAAGAGTTCAGAGCCCACAGGGAAGGTGGTAGAAGGGGGAAGCAGGGGCACAACTGCCTTTTCTGGCCAATAATGAATTCCATGTGCTGAGAGGCAGACCTGTACCGGTTCCAGCAGTCCAAGGTAGAAAGGTGTGACATACAAATTAAAACTGAGAACCTAAGCTAGAGCCTCAGTGTCACTCCCTCCACACAACTGTTCACCGTTATCCTTGCCATCGGAAGGGGCTAGTCAGGCAGCGAGGTGGCAAAGTAGGAAAGCCCAGAGATACGAGATCCTGGGTTCAAATGTGACCTGAGACACTTTCTGGGTGAGCTTGGGTAAGTCACTTAACAAATCGCCTAGTCCTTAACCACTCTTCTGCCTTGAAACCGGCGCTTCGCATCAAGTCTTTGGCCAAAGTAAGGTTTTTAAAAAGGTGGCCAACCTTCTAGGAGGAAATGGAGGCATGCCTAAGGGACTTCTCGAGAAGTCTAGTCAAAATCTCAGTACCAAAATGCACTTTGGAAATCATCCAACCCAATGACCACGTTTTGAGGCCCAGACACACAAAGTGACTAATATTGTCAACCCAAGAATCCCGGCCCGGGACTCATCACCGCGCTAAGCTGCTTGGCATCTACGTTAGACGTGGATCCTAGAAGAGGAAGCGGATCTCGGAGGCCACCCAGAGTCTGGGGATCCTGAATCCCCAAAGGAAAGGGAAATGGAGCCCGCCCGGACCCAACCTCCTCCTCCCCATCCCTTGGGTTCTGTGGAGTGGGTGGCCAACGTAAGCCTCCTTCCTGGGTTATTGGAAGGGAAGAGGAAGGCCAGGTAACCTCTTCATTTGGGCGCGACAGACTCGTACAAAAGACACTGACTCTGGGAAGGATGGGGTGGGTGCCGTGGGGCGGTGCGTGGCATTTATTGGTGATGACAGCAGGGTGGGAGCCACGACCATGGCGGCCATGGGCTCAGCCTGGCTCAGCGACAGCCATGTGGGGCGGATGCAGTGAGGATGCCCAGGAGCCAGAGGAGTCCCCACCCCTGCTCCTCCTCTCTTCCCCCAGCCTAACTAACTTAAAATCGTGGTGCGTACGAGGCAGGAAGAAGCCGGGGGTCCGTGGCCCACGGAGATCATGGCCGTGCCGAGAAGGACTTCAAGGAGCTGTGGGAGCCGACGCGGGGCCCGCAGAGGCGTGGGACCTGCTCCACGCAGCTACTCCCCCTCCAGACCCTCGTTGGCCCCCACCTCCCTCAGAGCCCAGTTCTGGGGGGCGAACAGATTGGGGGAATCCTGTCGACTGCACCCCAACATTTCCGGGTGGTCCCTGCTCCCCAACATAATTCGCTGATGGCTCCACTCCCACCTGACCCCACACCTTGCTGACTGAATCAGGTGTGGATAGGGGGTGATTGTCTGATTTCTCGTGTGTGGTTTCAGGACTCCAAGACCCCCAAGACTCCCTGGCCTTGGCTTCTCCCCATCTCCCAGTCACCTGGGGGGGGGCCTTCCTGAGCCTGGAAGAAATGGAAAGCCATTTCTACAGGAATCTCGGACTGGAGGGTGCTGCCCAAGGAGGACGGCTTGTGCAGGAGAGAAGACGAAGGTGCCAGGGGTACAGAACTGTATACGGCTAGTACTTGGAAAGTGGAGAGCCTGGGGGTCCTTAGCCCAGAAGGCCAAAGGGCCCCCTCGAGCTCCTGGAGCACTGGGGTCCAGAGCTGGCCAAGGGGACCTGGGGGCTACGCCTAGTGCCAGCCTACTGCTAGCTTCACTCCAACCTGCCAGTCAGCTCGTGCCCTGCTCTTCCTAGTTCCCATCCCACTCCCTTGGACAGACCGGGGCAGGGCGTGAGGAAGGAGCTCAGTAGCTGTCCTTGGGCCAAGGCCGGTTGCGTTGCCAGTTCCTTTCATTGTAATTATGCTCCGAGTTCCGAGCCAGGAGCCTGTCTTGAGGGTCCTGTCCGTTGGCACTAGGCAGCCCCGACGTGTGCTGACGGTGTGGCTGGTACAGGTCTTGATAGACGTCCGTGTACTCGTCCTCCAGGTGGTGAGAACTGCGCTGGGAAGATCCCGTCCACGCTTGATGGGAGCTCTCGCTGGCCTCGTCCGAAGGCATCAGGCTGTCCCGCTCCAGGGGGGAGCACTCTCCTCCTCGCTCCCCGAGCAGCTGCTGGTTCTGGCAGCAAAGCACAACCAAGCTGACTTCCCTCCCGTCCTCTCCCCAGACCCAGCCTGAGGACGAGTTTCGTCCTGATCACACTTGTTGGAGACGGGAATCTCCTCCCATCACTTCCATAACGCCGCGCCGTCTATGAGGAGATGGATGCTACGTTTTCTTGCCTTCCCCGCCCATCAGAAAGCCCCTTTGTCCTGTCTTGCTCCACCTCTTCCCACTACCCATAGAAATAAAACAACTCGCCATCCCTTATCCTCCAGAGGCTTGAAAACGAGTGCATCTGCCTTGGCAATATTTGGGAAGGGAACGGCAACTAAGGCATTCGGGCTGAGGGGAGTCCACTGAGTGTCCGCTTACCTGAAGGTCTGGGATGGCACTGGGTGGGCCCAGCAGGCCAGGTCCTGGGGCTGGGTAGTGGGTAGCTCTCCAGTACACTTCCAAGTACTCAGCCAGGTGCTCACAGGCGTCTTCCAGCTGGTTTTCATCCAGGATCACATCAAAAGATTCCTTGGGGTTTGGGGGAGGAAGGAGAGGAAGGGAGCAAGCGAGAGAGATTTTCATTCTAGAGCTAGAAGGGACCTCAGCTGTCATCTACTCCAAGTCCATCATTTTACAGATGAAGAAACTGAGGTCCAGGGAGATGAAGCACCTTGCCCAAGGTCCCATGAAGATCCAGCCTGCTGCTCCCATACTCCCCACAGTCCATCCCAACTGGCCCCCACAAAGTAGAAGGGAGAGCAGAGCTCTGGCACTCACCGGCGGGCATTGTACCAGCTTGTCGTAGGCCATCATCTGAACATTCACATGTTTCATCTGTGACTTTCCCCGGGAGCGGATCAGACGGTGAAGCACCTAGGGGACAAATAAAGATGGGCACGAGATCTCTTGGGAGGGAAATGAATAAAGTTGGGCATGATGTCATTCAAGGAAATGGGGGAGGTTCTGGGTATGCTGTCTTCAGGGACATGAGTGGAGCTGGGTATGGTGACTATGAAAGGTATAAGGGAAAATAAGCCCGGCTACCAGTGGGCTGGAAGAGAGCACAGCTGTGCTTCAGACTCAGGCTGTGAGAACAAGCTAAGCAGGAACATCCCTAGTAGATTTGGGGGACCCAGATTGGCACCATCCCCATCCCCCTTGCACCTCCCTGCTGACCTTGGGTGAGGACACTTTGACATATACGATGATGGGGGCCAGAGAGGTCTTAGCCAGCTGGGCAGGGTGGTTGATGGTGTCGGCATCCAGCACTACCAGCTGCAGGGACTTGGCCAACTCGAAGATCCGCTCGATCTCACTCTGCACCTCAGCTGTGGGGGGAGTGGTCAGCAGGTTCCCCCCACCCCCAGAGGGGGGAAACTCCAGGGCTTTGGGAGGTCCAAAAGTCTACCTTCCCCCACACTGCCTTGTGACCACAAATGTTCTTGTCGATCATAAATTCTTTGAGGGCAGTGGCTATCTAATTTCACACGTGAAGCTCTAGTACCAAGCCCAATTCCATGTACACATAAATATCTGTCGAGCTGAATTGAAATATTTCTCAAAGACATCATTCTGTTTCAGCTTGCCTAAGGACTCAGAATTAAGGTGCCTTGGTGGGGATGGGTAATGGGGTGGCATCGTAGCATGGGAGGAGCAGCAATGGGATGTGATGAGGTTGGGAGCAAATGGAGGGGGTAGAAGGAATAAGGCATCTGGAGACTAGGAGGGGCTTGGTGTGTGCTGGGAAGGGTTCTCACCAATGCTGGATCGGGCTGTGGAACGTTCAATTATAGTTCTCTTGCCTGGGTTGTTGAGCACTGAACGCTTAGCTAAAGAGAGGTCAGCTGTAACTCGAGTAATGGAGATTCTAGAGAGTAGGGGAAATGAAGAAGAGGGTCATGACTGGACTCTAACACCAATATGGCTTGACTTCTAATATCTCTCCAAGTCTAGCTACCCAATTGTCTCCTCAAAAATGACTTCAGTTCAGGCACAATGGATTAGAGAGTGTCTAATCTCACTCTATAGGGGAGACTCACCTGCCATCAAATCGATGCTTGAGGAAGTCGAAGAGTGCCTTCTGCATCATATCTGTGACCTGAAAGGGGTAGAATTAGGGTATGGAAATACTTTGGTTGGAGGGAAAACCCCTTGGAAAGGGATAGCAATAACATGGTCCCTTCTCTACATGTATCCATCATTCCCTTGGATGGGGACCAGATCTACTTGTTGCCTTTGGCATTCCCCGAGAGCTTGCCATGGGATACATGATGATAGATATCTCCAAGGGGCTTGGGGCACATGGTTGAGGTAGTTGGACTGGAAGACTACTAGCTCTACTTACCTCATAGCCTTTCAAGGAAGGCCCTACAAGCACCACAGGTCGCATGGAGGGTACCACATCATATGGGGGCACATGTTCAGCCTGAAGAGGACACAGAACATCCCATCGTTCATAAATGGTCACTTCCTCCCTACTGCACTATGTATGACTATTTATTGGACATGGATAGGATAAATAGGGTTGGGGATAGCAGCAGAGAGGTATTGGATGGCAAGTAGAAAGTCAGGATGCTTTGATCCTTCCATACCTCTCTGGTCCTCAGTTTCCTTCCTTGCTCTGCCCTAAGTTCTCAGCTACATCCTCACTATCCTCCCCTTCTCAGAGAGCTCCTGGGTTACCCTCCCCCTAAAATCTCTCCTGAATTGGACAGCTGACTCCACTCCCACTTCCTCTGTTCTGGCTTGGAGGAGAGACTCTTAACAGTTCCCCATAAATTCTGAGCCTCCCTAGCCCACAACCCCATCCTTGCACTCACCTGCTTTTGCTTCTGTTTGGCTTTTTGGAAAAGGAAATAAGAGACTGAGGTTGGTGAGGGGGGAGGGAGCCCTGGGAGAGACATGGTGGCCCCTGTCTTCCCCACACCCACACCCACAAGACACAATGGGGTGAGGATGGCCCCACTTTGTGGGAGAGGTGCCAGCTTCCCCCAGTATTATGCCTTTCCCTCCCCCCATCCTATTCCCAATCAGTCATTGTGGAAATCTCTCCCTCCCCTTACAGGCCCTTTATCCACCTGAGATGGGAAGGGGGGAGTTACCTAGAGACGGGGGAGGGGAACGGCGGTTGCCAATGTCACCAGAGGGGTTCCCAGATCTCCTGAAGTTAAACCCGGTTTAGAAGAGTGGATGGATAGAGAAGAGAAATGGAGAAAGTGAGTGGCTCCTGCCTTTCAATGCCCCCCCCACACACACACACACTTTACTACCTGCCCCATACCTAGCCTTCTGCTCCTGCTTGAGGCGGATGGTTTCCAGACGCTGAGGGCTGGGGATGAAGGCAATGTCCCCACCCTCCTTCACTAGTCTCCCAATCCACCAGTCATTGCTGTATTTCTAGAAGCAGATAGGGAAGGTAATTCAGGAATTAGGAAAAGGGTGAAGGAGAATGGGGTAATTCTTTCCTCTCCCCATAGTTTTAGGTCCTAAGTTTGTAGGCATAGGGTAGGTCAGTAATTTGGCCTAGGCAGAACAGAAGAAGGTAACAGAATTTATAATAAGAGCTAGCACTTTAAGATTGTAAAACTGTACACGTTACATCTCATTTGATCACAGCATTCATTCTAGAAAGTGTTTTTATTCCCCATTTTACATATGAGGAAACTAAGGCTGAGAAATGTTAAGTGATTTGTCCAGGGTCACACAGTATCTGTTAATCACCTCCCCAGGCTCTCCCTCCTTTGTATTACTCCCCTCTGCACCACTCCTTTCTTTTTCCTCTTCTGTTTCTCTATTGGGTAAGACAGGATTCTATACCCCAATGAATCTGCACACAGCTAGTATCTGAAGTCACTGAACTCATACCTTCCTGATTCCACGTCCCTAGCTTATTCCCCTGAGCAATCTAGCAGCCTCCAAGGGAAAATGAGGGGCTAGGAGGTTTGCCCAGAACCTTGACCCCTTCTCATCCCAAGAGGAGCTCAGGGTTCCATCACCTTAGCCCTGACTCATTCCTCAAAAATGGGGAAGAAACTGAGGGGTATGCTCCATAAGTCTTCCCTAGGAAGTAGGAGAGGAGTAAAGAAAAAGGAAGGAAGGAAGGAAGGAAGGAAGGAAGGAAGGAAGGAAGGAAGGAAGGAAGGAAGGAAGGAAGGAAGGAAGGAAGGAAGGAAGGAAGGAAGGAAGGAAGGAAGGAAGGAAGGAAGGAAGGGACAATAGTAAGAGTTGGTAAGTTTGAGGACCTAGTCTGGTGATGGTGAACCTTTTAGAAATGGAGTTCCAGGCCCTGTCCCCACCCTACCCCCCAAACCAAGTGCTGTGCCCCTCTACCAAGTGCTGGGCTGGCCCTGATCCCTCCCTTAACCCCACACAGGGAAGGGAGAAAGTGCTCCCATTGGGCTGCTGGGAGGAGGGGTGGGTGAAGTAAGGAATGTCCTCAGGGAGTTTAGAGAGGTTAGGGAGAGTGGCCCAACCACTCTGCTCCCCTCTAGCTCTGCTACCTGTGAGGCACCCACCTTCCCCACCCCACCCCCCACCATGTGCCCCTATTGGGCTGCTGGGTAGAGGGCAGAGGATGTGAAAAAATTTCATCAGGTACAGTGGGGAGGAGGAGGGGATCAGCTCCATTCGAGTCCCTCTGCCTTTCTAGTAACCAGTTCTGAGAGGGAGAGGGCAGCTGTGTGCCCACAGAGAGTGTTCTGCATGCCATCTTTGGCATCCATGCCATAGGTTCACCATTGCTGATCTAGTCTCTGGATATTGGAGGGTTAAAGTCAGATGGTCATTTGAAAGCATGTAGGGGCTGAAATCTTAGAGGGAGACCTAGGAAACTGAGAACACTCAAGATTGTGAATAGGTCAAAGCTCACCTCTTTGATATGCAGGAAGTCTCTGGCTTCAAAGTTGACTCCAGAGCCCTGGACCGGGCACTCCTCATCCAGCACCCCACAGTAACTGACATTGGTCCTCACAGCAAATGCCACTGGTTTGTGCTAAGAAACAGATTTGCAAAGAACTCATTTGAAAAGAGGGGCAAGGAAACCCTGAGTTACCCTCCTTCCCTAAGTAAAGAGTAAAAGTAAGGTGTTTGGGGAAGGCCAAAGAAATAGGAGTGACAGGACAGGTGGACACCTGGATACCTTGGCCCTCTCCAGCTGCTGCTGAGCCTGGCTCTCCACCTCTCGCCGTGCACTCTCCCTGTCCTCCTCCAGGGAGACGTCGGAGTCCAAAGATGGTCGGCTAGTGTAGGAATCTGCTGAACCCTGGTGGGGAAAGAGGCAGTGATCCAGGGTCAAGCACAACCAGAAAGCGTATGTAGACACTTTATAAAGGTGGCATGGAGACTGCAGAAGCTAGGAGGGTACCCTGAATTTGTTATGCTCTCCCTCTTACCTCTTCCATGGGGAAGGAGGAGTGGAGAAGACCTCCAGAGTTCTACTATCTTCCTATTACCATGGCTGGGGCATTAATGCTTTAGAAGCTGGTCAAAAAGTCACCAAAATCTGTGTGTGTGTGTGTGTGTGTGTGTGTGTGTGTGTGTGTGTGTGTGTGTGTGTGTGTGTGTGTGTATTTAAACCCTTACTTTCTGTCTTGGAAACAACTCTATAATGGAAAGGCAATTAGGATTTAGTGACTTGCCCAGGATGACACCTCCAGGAAGTATCTGAGGCCAGATTCGAATCTAGGTCCTCCCAACTCCAGACCTCCAGGATCTATCCACTGAGCCCCCTAGCTGCCCCACAAATCTGCATTTGACAGGATCAAGATCCACTGTGTCCACCCCCCACCACAATTGGACTTGAACTGCTAAGCTATCCTATTAGTACTATCTTTATATGATTCCTGCTATACTTCCTTTTCCCCCTTTCCTCCCCTGTTCATCCTATCTTCCACAGTAAATAGAAGAATCCCTGGACATAGGGATAACACCCAGAAATCTTGTCCCACTTCTGATTGAATAATGTCCTTTCAAGATACATGACAGTCACAGAGAGTATAGCAAAAAGAAAGAAAGAAAGAAAGAAAGAAAGAAAGAAAGAAAGAAAGAAAGAAAGAAAGAAAGAAAGAAAGAAAGAAAGAAAGAAAGAAAGAAAGAAAGAAAGAAAGAAAGAAAGAAAGAAAGAAAGAAAGAAAGAAAGAAAGAAAGAAAGAAAGAAAGAAAGAAAGAAAGAAAGAAAAATCAGATACGCCTGGCATTGGCCCTTACTTGTCTACTTATACCCATCCTGTCCCTGGGCACTGAGATCCCCCCTCTTCAACTCCTGCCTCCTCTCAGGTAGAAAAGGAAAGTAATGAGTGCCAGCAGCTGGTAGTCACCTCTTGGTGTCTTCTCCCCTACTTGCTAGGACAAAAAAGCTGCTCCAGACTAAGATGGTAACCTAAAGCCGTCTCTTTTGGCATCAGCTCCTAAGCACCTGTAAGGAAAGGCCCTGCCTATCCACCTGACCCTCATTGGCCCACCCCCTTCTCAGTCCCAGAGGATGCCAGGCTCTAGAGAACTATGCTGGTGCCAGGCAACTTGGGCAAGAATCAGGACCTGTTTGAGGAATTGAATCACTTCAATTCCATGAGATTCTAAATGCAGCATCTCCTTTCTCTAAAAGCAAGGGTTCTTGAATGTTAAGGACACTGAGTGCAGACTGTTGAGTGTACAAAATTTCTTCTTGGATGTAAGAAAGAAACAAGGAATGGAGAATGGGAGCTAAGTGAACTCTGGAACAAGTGCCAAAAAATCCTTCTAGATTAGTTTTCCCCTTCATGAAGGGAGCCCCTCATAAAATGTTTGAATAAAAAACATTAAATAAATAAAAGTTTGTTCAAGAATTTAAAACTAGTATCAATAATCATAAGAGAAATGTTCTAAATTCCTCTTGATTAGAAAAATGCAAATTAGAACAACCCCGAGGCACCCCCTCACACCTATCAGATTGACCAATATGACAGTAAAGGAAAAAGGTAAATGCTGGAGGGAATGTGGCAAAATTGGGGCACTCATGCATTGCTGTGAACTGATCCAATCATTCTGGAGGACAATTGGAACTACGCCCAAAGAGCTATAAAACTTCATACCCTTTTGCTATTGCAATACCACTACTGGGTCTATCATAAAAAGGGGGGAGGGGGGGAAGGACCTACTTGTACACAAATATTTATTGTAGCTAGTTCTATGGTGGCAGAGATTTGGAAATTGAGGGAATGTCCATCAACTGGGGCATGGCTGAACAAATTGTGGTCTATGGTGGTGATGGAACACTAGTGAGCTGTATGAAACCATGAGCAGGGTGATTTCAGAACAAGCTGAGAGATCTGCATGAACCAATACAGAACAAAATAAGAGGAACTGGGACAACGTTGTACAGTGATCAGCGGTGAAAGACTTAGCCACTCTCAGCAATACAATGATCCAGGGCAATTCTGAAGGACTTATGACAATGAATGCTATCCACCTCTGGAGAAAGAACTGTGGCAGTCAATGCAGATCAAAGCAGACTGTTTTTCTCTTTAGTTTATTGATGGTGTTATATGAGTATTCTCTTACAACAATGTCTTGCATGATAATACATGTATAACTCAGACTGAATTGCTTACCATCTCCAAGAGGAGGGAGGAAAAGGAGGAAGAGAGACAATTTTGATCTTATAATTTTGGAAAACATATGATGAAAATTGTTATTATATTTAACTGGGAAAATAAAATATCTTAGAATTTAAAAAATTAATTTAAAGCTGGAAGGGACCTTAGTGATTACAGGACCTAGAACTGCAAGGGACCTTATTCCTTACCTCCATATAATACAGATGAAGAAACTGAGGCCCAAGGAAGAAACAGTCTATGGTTACATTGATAGTAAGTAGCAGAGCTGTTAACTGAACTCAGACCTCTGACTCTGAAGCCAGTGCTCCTTGCTTTACACCATGTCTCCCTCTCACTACCTTGAAATGTTTCTTTGTATCTAGAAGACATGAAATCTTGAGTAATTCTAGCCAAAGGATGGAAGTCTAGATAAGAAAGTTTGTAGAGAGAAAAGGTAGAGGGGAGGCATCAGATCAGCTTCCTGGATAGTCCAGGCTCATAGACATATCCTCAGGACTCCTTGTCCACCTTAACAACGACTCTTACCTTCCGTCTTAGAATCAATCCCATGTTTAGTTCCAAACAGAAAAGGTGGCATAGGCTTAGCAATGCCAAAGTTAAGTGACTTGCCTGTGATCGAACAGCTAGGAAGTGTCTAGTAGGCTTGGACTCTCAATCCACTGAGCCACCTAGCTATCTGCTCAGGTCTACCTTTAAATCTAAGAGTGTTTTTGACAGACAGAGCCAGAGTTTTTTGATTGGAGACAGAAACCATCTAAGCATGAGAAGAAACCACACTTAGGACACAAATTTGCCCTCCCACGAAAGCTCTCCATTCCGTCCATATTAGGGAAGGTCAATCTTGGCACAGTCTCTAGTCTTAAAAAAAAAAACAAACAAAAAACAGGTGGCCTAGAACCATGGAAAGAGGATGATGGAGAAGTCTGATTTTACATAGAAGAGCAACCTGCTCGCTATGGTCCACTTTCCCTGAGAGGAAAATAATAGACTGGAATTCCCATTTGCTCATTCATGCAATAACCCTTTATTATATCCCTGGCTGTTAGATGTGTTCCAAGTTTGAAGGACTGTGCCAAGGGTTGAACTATGGGATTATCCTTCAGTTTTAGCTGTTCTAAGGCTCTCTTCTATCCACACCACATCCCCCAATTCCCATCTAAGTTCTCTTCTCTCTCTGCTCCCTGGGCAGAATCAGGAAGAATTATTTGGGGGTTCTTATTGAGGGTCAGCTCCATCATTTCTTTCACCCAGCCTCAAGTGTGAAGTGACTTCTCTATCTTTTATGGCATCTGTCTTGTCATTAGACATCATATAATATTTATCTGCTGCTTCTTCCCCTTTGAGAAGATAAGCAGGGATGATAAAGCATTTACATCGTGTGCCTCCTCCAGAACCCAATTCATATTTGTGTCACTCCTAGCATTCAACTCAGTGACACAGTAGATAGCACATGATTTATATGTTAGAGTTTGGAGGATTGTTGTTACTGGTCAGTCATTTTGAGTCATGACCCCATTTGGGGTTTTTTGGCAAAGAAACTGGAGTAGTTTGCCATTTCTTTCTCCAGCTCACTTTACAGATGAGGAAACTGAGGCAAACAGGGTTAAGTGACTTACCAGGGTCATAGAGCTGCTAAATGTTTTAGGATTAGTGGATTCTGATTCATCCATGAAAACTCCCTCCAAAATGCAAATCAACAATTCATCTACACCCAGTCTCTGCCTATCTACCAGTTTGGGGCATTGAGATTCAATCATATCTCTTCCTCCCTTGCCCCAACTTATGGAGAAATGAATTAATTTATGTTGACTTAGTGTTATGAATGTTTCTGACCAGACAGGATCATAGATCTAGAACAGGAAGGGGCCTTAGAGGTCATCTAGTCCAACTCTCTCATTTCACAGGTGAGGAAACTCACTTGTCTGAGGTCATTCAGGCAGTACCAGAGGTAAGATTTGAAGCCAGGATCTCAAACTTTAAAGACAGTTCCTTTTCCCATGTCCCATGTCAGAGGCAATATGGTGTAGTTTAAAAAAAAAAAAGAGTACTGGATAGTTGGTAGATCTGGGTTCAAATCCTGAGCTTGGGCAAATAATTTCATCTCTTTAGGTCTTTAATCTATAAAATGAGAGTGAGACTAGATGTTTTCTAAGATCTCATCTAGGATCCACTCTTAGCACACAGACCTAGCATCCTGCCATTACCTTGGAGAGGGCAAGGCAGTTCTGCCAAGCCAAATCTTGGAGACCCAAGTTCTTTCTTTCCCCTCACACAAGGCAGCCAGAGGCATAGTGCTGTGGAGCTGCTGGGAGTTGGCATGATGCCCTGGTGGTGCCCCCCTTGCTTGGTGAGTGTGTGGGCAGGCTGCAGCACCGCTCTTTCCTGGCTCAGGGAAGGGAAAGAAGGAAGATGAGCCTGTGGATTTATTTAGAGCCCGGATCTGCCTCCTACTGCTTCAGTGGGGACCCTGGAGAGAGGGAGGATTGAAGTCGGTGGAGGGCACTGGGGGAGGAGGTGATAGATCTAGGAACCAGAGTGGGGGAAAGAATGGGCGCAGAGCCAGAATGGCCAGGATAAAGGCTTCTTTCCTTACCATCCGCACCAAGTTCTCTCCCTTCTTATTTTTATTCCTCTTTTCTGAGTGACATTTCTCTGCCACTTGGCTAAGCTTCTCAAAGAAATCCTCTGCTTATTCACCAGGGATGAGAAAGACCTGCCAGGTCCCTCTGGGCCTCAAACATCCCTTCTCAGGCACAAGCTGACACCCTGGGTAGTACCAGCTGCCCCCTCAACAAACATAACAGATGAGACCCATAAGGCCTTGGACAATGAATCAGAATGCCAGACAATTAGCCCCCTGTGGTGCAGCCTAGAACAAAGGGAGCCCCCAACTGGGAGCATCTTGGATACCCCTTGTAATCTTACCTCTCCTACCAGGATGTACTCCCTGGTTCCCTTAGGCCACATCTAACCTAGGGTTTGGCTGGGTCTGGGATAGATGGGAGAAGGCTTGCAGGTTGTCCCTTCAAAAAGCTCTTTGACTTAGACCCTAAGTATCTGTTACCTTCACCTAGAATTCTAGAGACACCTTTTGGGACATTGAGGAATTTTCTCCATGGGATCAGGAGAGAAGGGAGGGGCAAGCATCCAGGGGGCCCAATAGCTGCTACCAAACCTTTTGCTCTGTCCTCCCCAGCATTCTTCACCCCCCCCTTTCCCCCAATCGTCCCACCTCCCTCTGATCACCAGAATTCTTGCCTAATGAGCTGATTTGTCTCCAAAGAGTCAGGAGATAAAAGCAAAGATGAAAATTAAATATTTATCGGTCGCCTGTTTCCCTGAGCAAAAAGCTTCCTCCATCCTCAGGCCCTCCATCCTCTGGCTCCCTCAGCCCCATCACCCAGATTTTTTTTCTGCTGAGAAAGCAACGGAGTCATCTGGCACCAAAGTGGTCATGTGTAGGCAATCCCAGGAATCTGGTGGGCAACTCAAGCTCTGGCCCACTTAGCCCAATTGTGTGTGCAGTGCTCAGGTCTCAGCCTTTCCCAGGAGTTGGAGCAGGAGGTGGGGAAGTTTGGAAGGTAGGGGAGAAGCAAAGACCCTGGGGGGAGGGCAGGAAAAGAGTTGTCTACTTTGGAGCCCCTTTGGGAGAATCCCCCTCTCAGGAGGCTCCTGACCACGTTTTGGCCAGAGGGGCCAAAGCCCCAGGAACTCCCTGCCCCCCCCCCCCCAGGTGTTTCATATCCAGCAAGTTGCTCCATCTCTCCAAAATTCATCCAGAACCCGATCCCACTGATTTCTGACTTGAGGCTCCCGGGTCCAAGCAGTTGCGAGCCCGTTAACTCTTTCCTGGTGTCCTGTTATTTCTCTCGAGTTCGTCCTCCCAAGCCTCGTCTTGCCCCACGTTAACCCTATCCCTAACGCCTCTGACTCTAGTGGCATCCCTCTTCAGGGGCTGCTGACCACTCGGAGCTTCCTTGCCCCTCCTCCCCCTGGGATCTCCACGAGCTTAACTGTTCCGGTCCTCACGTTCCTTCCCCCACCCCAGCGCCAACCCCAGAGTTCGCAAGCCCTTCGAGCCAGGTGGGGGGGAGAGGGGGGGAGAGGATGGGAAAACAGTAAGCGGGAAAATCGCCCTCCTTCCTTTCCGACAGTCCCTTCCCCTCTCCCACAGTCGAGATGTTTTTCAGCTCTCAGAACGGGAGGCGGAGGGGGAAGGGGTGATGATGTCCCCAACTTCCCCACCTCCACCAGCATGGGCACTCACCGCCTCCGAGTCCTCAAACCCGGGCACGTAGGAGTCGTCATACATGGGGGAGTCCGGACTGGGGAGCGCTCAGGGCCTCAGGGGGAGGGAAGGGACAGCCCGGGGCAGGGATCGAGGGCAGCGCCCGGGCCTGGGAGATGCCACCGAAGCCGGGGAGCCGGGCAGGCGATGAGGGAGCGAGCGGAAAAGACCAGCTGCCAGGAGCTCAAACCTCAGCTCTCTCTCCCCGACCACCCTCTTCCCCTCCCTCTTCCCAGCCCTCTCCACACACCAGGCTGGTCCCACCCAGAGCGCTGCCGAGGAATCCGGCTCCGGCCCCTACAACAATAGCGCCCGCCCACCAGCCTCCCCCCTCCCCCAGCTCCTAGGAGGGAGGGAGGCTTGGGCGGGGTGGGGGGTGGAGGGGAGGAAGACAGAGTGGGGTGAAGAGGTAGGGTGGATCCCTAAGCACCTATCCCGCTAAAGGGAACGTGGGGGAGTGGAAGGGTGGAGGAAGGGGAGGAGGGCTTGGGAGAGAATTGGGCGGGGCGAGGAAAGATGTGGAGACAGACACACAGAAACCCAGGAAATACTCCTCAGGGAAACAAAGGGCTGAGGGGGAAGGGAGGGGAGACAGAGAGAGAAAAAGATGCAGCTAAGCAGAGGAGTAGAGAAATATCAGAGGAAGAAAGCGGGGAGGCTGAGGGAAAGAACAGAGCCACGAAGTGGAGAGGCCTAGACAGCACAAGAGGAAGGGGTGTGCTCTCGGGGAGGGGAGTGGATGGAAAAAAGGGTAAAAGACAGGAGGAGGGAAAGACAGCAAGAAAAGGCATGTGAAGGGGTTGGGGATCTCTTGAGGACTCCAGGTCAAAGCCTGCAGGTTTTGCCCTTTCTCCACCCCTCCCAAAGCTCAGCAGGTGTCTGAAGGATGAGGAGCTGAGGCAAAGGACCACACTTCCCAACCCAACTCGAGGACTACTGAGTGAGTGGGCTGGGCACTGCCCCTCGGAGAGGATACTTTTCTGGGTGAGAATAAACGCCCCCCCCCACTCCCTTTGCCCACCCAAAAGTGGAACAAGAAGTATGTAGGGAAATGGGTCATTTGGTTAGTCCCTGAGCATCCTCAGTACCTCGGACAGAGCTGAGGGTTTGATGGGAGGCTGCCCAAGGGGAGAGTGCTGAAACCACGTGTTGAAGTCACTTTTCCTTCAAGGCCCAATTTAGGGGCCTCTTTCTCCAAAAAGACTTTACTTCTTGCAGCTGCCCCAAATCTGAAAAGTGATCTCCTTTTTGTTAAATTTCCCATAACACTTTGCCTGGTGTTCTTCTTTGAACTTTTTACACTTTCCCTTGTATCACAATTATCCCTCTGTGGGTTTGTATGGGTGCATGAATCTAGCTTGCTAGCTCCCCTTATTTTAAGAGTTTTAAAAACTGTTAAGCTAGGGAGCAACTAGGTGGCTCAGTGAATGGAGAACCAGGCCTGTCGATGGGAGGGAGGCCCTGGGTTCAAATTTGGCCTCAGAGACTTCCTTGTCACTTAACCCCAGTTGTCCAGCTCTTACTGCTCTTCTGCCTTGGAACCAATAGATAGTATTGATTCTGAGATGTAAGATAAGAGTTTAAAAAAGAGCAACACAACCCTGTTTTAAGAGCCTAGTTGTATCTATCTTTACATACCTATTACCTAGAATTACAGCTTGTACCAAGCAGCTGCTTAATAAATGGTGTTCAGTTGGATGATTAAACTCTGAGGAAGAAAGCAGGAATATAGCTTTGGGTGGGGGACCTGGAATGAATGTAAATCAGCATGCCCTGTGAGTATCAGGGGTGAGCCTCCTTATCTCCATCCAGTCACTGGTACAGATGTCAAATTCCCTCCTTCCCACAGAAATTGAGGGAGGTGGGCAGCACATCTCTGAAAATATTCCTCAACCTCAAAGCATTTAAGAGCTCTTCCAGATCCTCTGTGATCTGTCATTTTTGGCTCTGTCCTCTCCCCATTCTCTGGGAAGAATAAAGAGGAAAAATCATTTGGATTTGCCTAGACACAAATTGAAAACTGTCATATTGAGGGAGTCTACCCTAAGGGGACAAACTAAGCCAGAGAGGGAAAAAGAACTAAAAGAGAAACCCAGGCATTCTGACCTCCAGATCCTTGACTGAGAGTAATTGTTCACTTTCCCATTTTCCATTTCTCCCAAGGAGAGTGCACTAAGGAACCTGTCAATCCAAATCAGTCTAAAAAAGCATTTATAAAAAGTCTACTGCTATGTCCTTCCTCTTTCAATAGTGGAAAGGGGAATAGAAGTCTAGGGCTGGGGGAGGAGAAGGAGGCAACAATGAATGTATCAGCATTACAATTTTTCAGCAGAGGGGACAGGATTTCAAAACTAATGGGGGCACTTGAGAAGCAGGATTGGAGCAACCCTAGGAGGCTGAGAGGAGACATTATGGCATGAGAAAATGAGTAGTGAAATGGGAATCAGGAGAACTGGCTTCTAGTTTTGCCTTTGTCTCTAACTAGTAGTTGACCTTGGCTGAGTCACTTAGTCTTATCTGTGGGCCCAAATCTCCTCATTTGTAAAATGTGGGGATTGGATGAGATGACCTTTAAGGCCCATCCAACTTGAACCGTCCTAGTCTGAGAGTTTGTGAAACAGGATTCTGTGTTTTAACTTCAACTCTGTCATTGATTTCCCTTTCCATGCTTCAATTTCCTTGCTCTGTAAAATGTTCTTGAGCTCTCCTCTCATATTCTTTTAGCAGAATACAGAGAAAGAATTGAGGTTAGAAGTAGAAAAGCACCCTAAGAGAAAAGCAGGAGGTAGCATACATATGCTGGGCAAGTCAAACTAGCACCAGCACCAGTCTGACCACCATCTTCACTCAGGCCTGACAGAATCAGCTCAGGAACCTGGGCACAAGAGTCTTGGGAATAGTGGTGCTGCACCCTCCCCAAAACCACCAGACCTGCTTCCAGCCCAGCCTGCATAGCCATTGATATGGTGAGAAATCATTGTAGACAGGTGGCCCACCTTCCTCCTCACCACCAGAGACAGCTGCTGACCAACTGCCACCAACAGGCAGGGGAAATGGGAACCCTGAGATTGGTGATCCCCCCAGACCACCAATCCTGCTTGCAGCCAAACCTTCAAAGCCATCATCTGGGAAGGTACCTCCTATGGAGGAGAGCTAATCATCCCCAACAACTGTCCATTGACTCTCTCTCTCTCTCTCTCTCTCTCTCTCTCTCTCCCTCTCTCCCTTCTCTCTCTCTCTCTCTCTCTCTCTCTCTCTCTCTCTCTCTCTCTCTCTCTCTCTCTCTCTCTCTCTCTCTCTCACACACAAACACACACACACACACACACACACACCCCACAGCTCACCCTCAGACCTGGCAGGCAAGCCAGTCAAGTGGGAGTATCAGGGCACTCTGAAAGAAAGAGAGGAAGTTGTGTGTATTTGCCAGGCAAATCAGACCACCACCACTACTACCTTGACCACCATCTCCCCTCAGAACCTGAAGGCCACAGCCCAGGACCTTGAACCCAAGAGCCCTGAGAATAGCACGTCTCGATTCCAGCCCAGTGCCCACAGCCATCATCCTGGGAAGCAACCCCTGTGGAGATGCAGCCTGGCAACTGCTCCTGTAGGTGTTACAGCCACAGCTACTAAAGACTCAGAAAGCAAAGTTCTTGCCGCCTTGGCACAGTCAAATAGTTCAACATCAGAAACTGATAGGATTATATTGATGGAAATGACATTAAAGAAGCATTAAGATCTGTTTTGTTACTAGACCCTTAGGACTTTGGAGCTGAAATCTTCCAATGTGCTGGCTCCTCCATTAGAATGGGAGCTCTTTGAAAGCAGAGACAGTCTTACTTTTCTGGGTATACCCCCAGACTGAGCACAGTACTTTGCACATAGCGAGTGCTTAATAAATGTTTTATTTCTTCATTCAAAGAGAAATTTTGCCAGGTTCTCTGAGCTAAAGAATGGGCCTATCAGAACAAGATCTTTCCCTCTCTCCCTTGAGCCCCTTCCCTGGCCCTTTATTTCTCCTCTTGTCTCTAGGGAATAAATAACATATTCAGAGGCAACAAAACATCAGGGTATAGCCAAGGTCTGTGAGTGTGAGAAGGCAAGGACTAGCCACAGCTTAAATACTGCCAAGGGCATTTGCTTTGCTAGATTTGTAGTGTCATAAACTGTCCTGTCCCAACTTGGTTTTTTTGTTTTGTTTTGTTTGTTTTAAATCTTTACCTTCTGTCTTAGAATCAGTTCCAGGGCAGAAGAGCAATAAGGGCTAGGCAATTTGGGGTTAAGTGACTTGCCCAGGGTCACACAGCTGGGAAGTATCTGAGATCATACTTGAATTCGGGACCTCTGATCTCTAGGCCTGACTATCCACCGAGTCAACTAGCTGCCCCTCCAACATGTTCTTAAAAGTTGGCCCTCCCCAACTCAGAGTATTGGGGACAGAAACTTCCCTCAATGCATGGGTTATCATTCTAACCATTTACTAGATCATAGGTCCATGCCCTTCATACCTACACCTATCTTACTGGCTTATCCTACCTAAAGCTGTGCCCCATCCTCTCTCAAGCCTACTCTGTGCCACTCCAGGAACATTAAAAAGTCACTGAATGATGCAATTTTCTAGGATCATAGGATTTAGAATTGGAAGAGACCTTAAAAATCATCTAGTCCTAACCCCCTCATTTTACAAGAAAGGAAACTGAGGCTCTGGGTTAAAGTGACTTGTTCAAATCACAAAAGAAAAATGACAAGCCATAGACCTTGGATTTAAGCCAAAGCCATCTCACTCCCAAACTGATGCTCTTTCTAAGACATTAGACTTCTTGGAAGTACATTTTTATGATTCCAAGTTGCATCTGTTACACTGAAGGCTCAAAATCTGGGTACAGTAACACATCAGGTGGGAGGAGGAGTGACAATTTTCAAACAGGAAAAGGATGTTCAATTTTCACAACTTGCCTAATGCACCTAAATGTCCAGGATCTGCCCTGGTTTGCCAGCCTTTTTACCATTTTTACCCTTTCGTTCTCCTCAGTTTCCCACCACAACACCATGTCTGCCTGATACAAACCTAACATCTCCCGGTTCCACACTTAGGCTATTCCTCTAAGGGCTCACTTTGCTAGCAACATCTATTAGAATATTCTCCATGGAACAGCACAATTAGGAGGAGAGAGTTGAAGGCATAAGAGAACCAGGGATCCCCTTCCCCAAAAGGGAAATGGGCTGAAGGAGGGGGGACAAACTCCTGCTCTTAACTCAGTAATAAATGACAACCGACCAATCACAGCTGGTGAAATGCCACCTACCAGCTTTTCAGACATCAAAAAGGGCAAAGCCCAGGACTGGGGGAGGGAGATGCAGGTGAGTCCTAGGCATACATAGCTGGCCCTAAAAAACAACCTATCTGCCCCCAGGTGAACCGGAGAGCAGAGCAGGATACCACCCAGAGCACTGATAAGGTAGAAGCTATTGGCATCCCTGGACGCCATCCTACTCGGCTGCCTCCAGGATCTGGACGGAACCCCCAGCAACTCCCAGGTGAAATTCGGAGCCAGAGGGGGGGAGGGGAGCGGCAACCGACCATAGTCCTCCCCTCCCTTTCCCAGGCAACTCTGACTCCTGCCTCTTTCCCCTTTACATTCCGTCCTCCCCAACCTGGAACTCGGTACCAGTCCAGTACAAATACCCACGTTTCCCTCTCCTCTGGCCCCTTCCTTTCCTCTGCCCACACCAGTGACTGATTCTGCCATCTCTTCTCTGGCTCCCCATCGCTACTACCTTTCCCAACTGAGCACGTCCACCCTGCCGGGGGCAGCTTGTGCCGAGATACCCCCTCCCAGACCTGTCCATGGAGCCCGCTGGCTTAGGGCCGTGGTTACCTCGTTCAGCAGAAACGTTGCACTGGAGTCAGAAAAAGACATAGACAGGGTTAGCGGCGCCCCCGGGCCGGCAGCTCAGAGGCGGAAGCAAGACCACCGCAGTCAGCCGCCAGGCACAGGCACACAAGCTCTCGCTTGCTTGCCTGGCCTCACCCAGCACCAGTCGGGACCTGCTTCACCAGCCTCCTCCGCTTTCGGTTCCCTCCCCTTCTCCTCCCTTTTCCTCTCTCTCTCTCTCTCTCTCTCTCTCTCTCTCTCTCTCTCTCTCTCTCTCTCTCTCTCTCTCTCTCTCTCTCTCTCTCTCTCTCTCTCTTTCTCTCTCTCTGTCTCTCTCTCTCTCTCTCTCTCTCTCTCTCTCTCTCTCTCTCTCTCTCTCTCTCACACACACACACACACACATTCTTCATTTTGTGCTCCGTCCCATGTCCCTCTTAGTCTTGTCTATTCTTTTCAGGTCCACTCTCCCTCTGCCCTTTTCTCCCTCCCTCAGGAAACATCCCCATGCAGGTACTCCCAAGAACACCCAGGTGGGGGGCGGGGTGGGGGGCGTGGACGTCATTCTCATTGAACATTATATAGTTCCAATGAAATGGTCCTTTTGATCCTGACCCCTTAGTGCCTGAAAACTAGCTGCCATGCTCCCATCTCCTGCTATATTACTTTGGGGATAGCTTAGCCTGGGGTGGGGTGGGGGGGATCAAGGGGAGAAAGAAGAGAGGGTGACGGAATTAAGACTATAGGAAGCATCTGGGGGCGCCCACAACTCCTGAATCCCACCGGTGAACAATTCATCCCGAGTCACCTACTTCCAATAGCTCTGCAAACTAGCTAAGCCTTTGCTTCCAGAAAGGAAGCGTCAAGGCTGCATGCAGCATAGCTACAAATAATAGCAGAAACCATTCAATTGGCATGTTACTTATGAACAATTTTCATGGCTTCTTCTTAATGCTGAAGTCGACTGCAATCCCATTTTGGTTCCCCAGTTTCCTGCTCCTTCCTCGCTGTCACCTCCCTTCTATTCCCAATCCCCCTGCCCGCCCCCAGCTTCTTCCGGATCAGTCTGGTGACAACCCAAGTTACTTCACGTGGGTGCTCCCACTTGGCCACCCGTTTGTTGCCTCTGGCCTCTTCCTACCTCTCCGGGTCCCAGGGTTTCAGGGTGGCCGTCCAGTCCTTGTTCCCAAACCAGCTGCACTGTGTACTCTCCCCTCAACTGCTCTAGACCAGAGGTCCTCGGGGATACTGGGCGGGGTGGAGTGCGGCTGGCCGGGGAAGCTCAGAGGGACAGTTCATCTTTACCAGTGTTTTGGAATCCCTCAGCCCGGAGTGGGTGGGGACCTCCGAGGGCTAGAGTGGCCCTAGGCCAGCAGGAGGCGCTGCCTTGGGGTTCTAGATGCGGACGTTAGCAGTAGGCAATAATATACCTAGCCCTTCCCGGTCCTTCTTCAGTGGAACCAATCCTTCCTCCTTCCTCTGGTTCTATCGCTTCCAGCCACGACCCCCCTCTGGTTCCTTCTCTCCAGCCTAGACCCTCTAGATACCTTCTCCTTCTCAACTCCCCTCCCCAGCCCGGGATGTCCAGACCATTGGGACTGACTTACCTCCATCCTGCCGGCCCCGCCGCCCCCTCGGAGCACGCCCGTCCTCTCCGTTCCTAGCAGAGCCAGACCGAATCCCGGGACGTTGTTGCCAGGCTAGAAGACAGGAGTGGCCGGAGTAACCCGGACCAGTCCCCGGGTCAGCGCCCCCCCCACCCCCTTTCGGCTGGCACGTCAAACAGGACAAGCCCAAGTCCTGACGGGGGGAAGGGGGGAGAGAAAGGATGGGGGCAGGGTGGTGGTAGTAGTGTTTCTTCTGAAGCCCAAGTCTAGTTGTCTTTCTGCCCCCTCCCCGCCAAGAGCTTACCCAGTCCCTCTTCATTTCCCCCATCTTTCCCCACCCTCTGAGTTTCTGAGTTTCCACCACCCCCCCTCCCTTCCGAGGTCCTCTACTAGCCCGGAGGGAGCCCAACCTCCCCCAGGTATAGAGCAAGCAGACAATATGAACCAGGACCTTGGTTTCACCCTGAAACCAAGATTTTTCCTCTACCCCAAGTCAACCTGCTCCTTCACCCTTTTCCATCCAATCACATCACTTCCCAATCTGGGGATCTGAGAACTTTCCACTTGCCCAAGAAGTCAAGGCTTCCTCCGCCCCCCCCCCCCATCCACCCAGCTCCAACATCCCACCCCTCCCTTCCATCCCCGGGGGAGCTAGGTTGTGAGAAGAATGTCATTGCCAATGCTAGATCCTTGTTTGACCTCCTTTCAGGCTGTCCCCCTACCCTCCACCTCCACCCATATCTCCAGCTAAGAAATCTGAAAGAGGAAGGTGGCCATGGGTTTTTGATTGTCTCATCTACCTCCCCTCCACCAATCGAAAGCATTGAGTGTGTTCTCCCCTCCCCACTCCCCCCCCCAATTATTCAGCTCCAACTATTCAGAGGAATGAGGTTTTGTGTGTGTGTGTGTGTGTTTCCCCAGGGTTTTTACTTTGTATAGGTTTGGAGTGAGCAGGGATAGTGCCAGCCATTTGGCAATGTGAGCTGGAGGAGAATCGCTCCCCCTTCCCCATACCACCTGCTGACCACAGCTAATGGAGTGGCTCCTTTGGGCCTTGGGGCCATCTTGAGTTACCCAGGGAGGAGCTTTGGGGTGGGGGCTGGCCTGGTTAGAGCATTTGCCCCCCCTTTTCTCTCTCACTCCTCTCCCTCTCTCCCAGAGCCTATAGTCCAGAGAAATGCCATTTCCACTTCACCCCACCCCCTTGCTTTTAAATAGAAACGTCAATTGTTTCTTTCTGAGCCTGAAGGTGTGTGGGGGGGGGGGAATTGGGGTAAGCAGCTAAAGAACTCTGTCTCCTCCACTGTTCTCCTTCCCCCATCTCTACCTCAGAAGTCCCGTTAGAGATACCCTCCTTCTGTCGTAAAGAGGGGTAAATGGAAACCAGCCTAGAAGCCTGGCCTTGAACTTCCCCTCTCTTTAGGGTCTCCAGTGTAGGATTGCTAGCAGTTCCTTCATCAACCCTCCCCCCAACTCCATCCTAGATCCAGATTCCTTTCTGCCCACCTGGAATCTTTTCTTCCTCCAGACATCCCAGACCCTGGCCCCGGGCACTGACCTCCCAGATCTTGGGATCTTCCAGGTACTCCTCTAGCACTCCGGGGGGGGGGGGTGCTAGAGACTGGGGTAGGGGTGCTGGAAAGGACTCTCAACACATCCGTGTTCTTACTGGAACCAATAAGCTCTTCCCTCTACCCCGCCCCCCATCTTCTCAGCAACGAGACTCCGGAGTGTCTGGAGGCATCAACGTGCCCTCCCCTCTACTTCCTTTAGTCTGTCCCAAATCAAGACCGCAGGGAATTGCAATCAGTACCAAAAGGGCATCTTAGGGCAGAGAATGGAGTTCACGTTGTCCATCCCTCTATCTCTAGGAAGAAACAGCCCAGGCTAAAGCAAAGCTCTGTTTCTTGAGTTCGGAGAGGTCTTTGGGGAGGGATCCTCCCTGACCAGCTACAGAATATCAGAGTGGGGAAGTTCTTCTGAAATCTAACCTCAGTCCTTCCTGTTGTAAATGTATCCTCTCTCTTCTGGGCTCCTCCTCTGGGCCCACGATGTTATTCAATGCTTCCAGGCAGTTTCAGGCTCCATCCCCTGACACAGCACTTGCTATAAATATGTCTGGAGAGGTTCTTGCTTATGGACCCAGCATCTGGTGAATGCTCCCATCCCCCATTAAATTCTCTCTGGGGGACTTGGGCTGTGGCTTAAAGACCCTCTCTGCTGGTTTTGTGGCTTCCAGTCTGCTAGTTGGGGGGGGGGGGCGGCGGTGCTCCCAATGTCTGAGGACAGAGACAGAGGAGGTACCTGGATTCTTCTCCCAAGTATCCTCCTCCACTTGCTGACTAGACTTTGCCAGAGGCCTAAATATTCCTTAGCCTCTTTCTATTTTGTGCTCTGGGTTGGAATGATGTGATGTCTGCTCTACCGATTGCAAGATTCTTGAATTTGAAGAAGCAGAGAAAGAACAGAGATGCCCTTTGGTCAAAGTGCTAGTAAGAACACTGGGTGTGGCCTTCAGGGTTTGCTAGATGAAGGGTCCTCTTAAGGGGATTGGAGAATTCAGCTTGACAACTGCCTTCTCTACTGTTAACATTTACCTAGTTTAGCCTAGTCTTTGGGAGCCCTTTTGGCACTTCCTGAAACTCAGAACTGGAGGAGAGGCAATAGTTTTCAAATTTTTCAGGCAATCTGAGGCACTCTGTGGTGACCTGGAGTCAGGAAGACTTGCCTTCAGATTTGAGTTCAGACACAACTATGTGACCTTGGCAAGTCACTTAACCTTAAATTGCTTCCATTTCCTCATCTGTAAAATGGGGATGATAAAAGGCTGTTAAGAGGATAAAATGAGATATGTTATTATTATCCAAAGCAGAATAGATGAGGGCAAAGCAGATGAAATTGAAACCAGGGATCCCAACAAGGAACAAGGAGTGGGAAAGGGGACACCAAGAAAGGGAGAGGTCAGACAAAAAAGATAATGGGTTGGGGGTCTGAAGGATAGAAATCTCCTAGGGAAAGGATTTTCCCAGGGAAGGGAACAGCTGGGACCTCCAAGGACTTGTAAAGAGGAGGGCTGGATCTGGGGGATTAGAGGCTCCAGTCTTGCTCCATAGGGGTTGTGGTACTGCTGATGGGAAGCAGATAGTTTGGAGAAGATACAGAGATCCTGTGGGGAGATTCTGGTACTCTTTCAGCTAAACGTGTGTTTGTGAGGGTGAAGAGTGTTTCTCTTGATTCCTTATCTGTTCCCTCCTCCCTCGGCACCATGGATCTCTCAATCAGCAGTAGCATTAGCTCCATATCACCTTGAGGGCTCTTTAAAAATTGTGAGGCTGGGTTGGAGAGTCCACAAAGGCCAGGTACCCTCCCTCCACCTCAATATTAAGGATCCTGGTTGCAACCTCTCCAGCTCAGAATGAGGGCATGGTGTTGGCTAGCCTCCTCAGGCATGAATTATTAAAGAGGGTAAGGGCATCATGCTCACGGCCCCTTGGGTCCCCCATTGCCTTTCACTTCAGTTCTCACAGTGTTCTTCCAGCTCCTTTGCAGACTGTAGGGAGCATGAGCACAGTGGGCAAAGCAGGCAGAAGCCAAGAGGGGAATTGGGAAGCATGGGGGGAAAGGGCCTGGAGGGTGAGTGAGAACAGCTATTACCAATGCCATTCACAACGAGAGACTCTTTAAGATAGAATATGGAGGCAACTAGATAGCACAGTGGATAGAGCACCAAGCCTGGAGTCAGGAGAACCTGGATTCAAGTCTTGCCTCAGACACATCCTAGTTGCAAGTCTTAAAACTGATGCTAAAACAGAGGGTAAGAGTTTAAAAAAAAAAAAGATAGAAATGATCATCACCTAGGAGCTGAACTGAAGGGAGAGGCAACAGAAAAGGTTTATTGAGTTTCCCAGATTATATTAGCATACAGCCCTCCCAAATATTTCTGCATAGTAACTCAAGTCCAGAAGACTTCTGGGTTCTGCATTTTCCATTCTTTGGAGACTGGGATTGAACATGTGGTTGAAATCTTACAAACAAGAATCCATTGTTAGAAAACAGGTGTTGTTTTTTTAATGGTCTCTTATTTGTAGGAAAAGTTTCTGATAATTAAACAAGTTTTTCTAGTACTTGAAGGCAATCCAGGCCACCTAGAATTTCCACTAGAAATTGGGACGGGGGACACCAAGAAGTTATCGTGCCAGATTAGTGATGATGTCCTTGTTCAGGAACTCTGGAATTCTGCTGTCCCAACACAGAATGGGCCATCTGTTCTAGAGTTATTCTAAGTGTGTCCTTACAAAGCATCCCAAGTACCTAGTACAATGCACAAATTATTCCACTCAAATCCCTGTTGAAAGAGGTGGAATGTGATGAGATTTGAAAGACACTGTAGTATAATGGAGAGGGCACTGGTTCTAAGCAGAAAGACCTAGATTTAAATGACCCTTCAGGCACTTAATAGCTCTGTGAGGATCATATGACCTCTCTGGGTCTTAGTTCCCTAATTTTTAAAATGAGGGAGATGTATTCAATGACCTCCTAAGGGTCCTTCCAGCTCAAAATCTGTTGCTTAAGTAGTCAAAAAGATCTGCAATCTCACCAATTTGTATGTTTCCTTTCCTCTCATCCCTGCCCTCCTATGGAACTCTTCCCCATGTTCCCCTCTATGTTTGCCATGGTAGGTCTGCCAAGCATGGCAGGGGGCTTTCCTCAGTTTCTTATATTATCTCAAGGATACCAGAGAAGCTAGTTGACATCTCTAGCTGTTTATCTGTCATCCCTCACCTTCATCAAATGATCAGCCCATCTTCTCTGGGTTCTTTCTGATGACACCGTTTACTACTAATTTTTTTTTAAGTTCCCCCTTGATTGTTTTAGATTATTCACATCCATCTTTTGCCCTCTGTATGATATTCATTTCCATTCTTTGGAGGCTATTGTGTTTGAAATTTTATAGTCAAACCACAAGAAACCATTGATAGAAAACTGTGGTTTTAAAAAATGGTCTCTTGTTTCTAGGAAAATCTTATGGTCATTAAATGAACTTTACAAGTACCTGAAGGCATTCCAGCCCATTCCTCCTCCTGCTAAATTCTAGGCTCAACTCATCCATTTCATTTGTCTGTTCCATATATATACACAATACAAACTAATGGACATAGTCTAGGTTGTTCAATCTAATCGAATCATAATCTGACCAATAAACATTCTTCATCCTTTTGGTATTTCCTGTGTGGATAGTCAGACCAAATTTTTTTGAGTCATCGTGGATCTTTTCCAGGAGACACTGCAATATTTCAGGGCTTGATATAATCAGTACAATGCCATCCTCAAAAAATTGTATTTGAGAGACCTGATCATCCAGAGGGAATCCCCTCTTTAACTTACTCTACACTGGATTCCTACTATCAAAATTGCAAAAACTTTTTTTGTTAAGCCCTTACCTCAGACATCTTAGAAACAATACTGTGTTGGGTCCAAGGCAGAAGAGTGATAAGGGCTAGGCAATGGGGATTAAGTGCCTTGCTCAGGATGTCTTAGGCCACATTTGAACCTAGGACCTGTTCAGACTTCAAAACTGATTTTACAAAACAAAATAAGGGTTTATTTTGAACTACAGTAAGTTGAAAAGGAGGATTAGGGAATAGGATACCCTGATCTAAGAATTGTAGGGGTAGCTGGGTGGCTCAGTCTTAGAGACTGGAGGTCCTAGGTTCAAATCTGGCCTCAGACACTTCCCAGCTGTGTGACCCTGGGCAAGTCACTTGACCCCCATTGCCTTGCCTTACTGCTCTTCTGCCTTGGAACCAATACACAGTATTGATTCTAAGGCAGAAGGTAAGTGTTAAAAAAAAAAAGAATTCTAGCTATACCTCTCCCTTCTAAGACCCTGTAAAGGAGTTTCTTCATGTGCCTTCCAGCTCCTTAGAGACCTATACTGACTGTCTAAAAATCCCAGCTGTCTCACTACCCTCCCAGATAAGTTTTGACAAGGCATATAGTTCTTCAAAGTAGTTTTCAGTTCAACCCTGGCCTGTTAGGCCCAAGATGGCTGTAGGCCTTTCCACAACAGACAGGTTTACTGGTTGGACACAGATCTGTAGAGCAGCTGGAAACACAACTTGATCACAAGGTGTTGAAGGATTTCTCCAAAACAGGACACCAGAGTTGGTAGCTTCGACTTCAAAGAAAAGAAAACCAAACCCCTCCTTGGCTCATAGAGATCCCAAGCAGGAGGAAGTTGTAGCTTCAGGCTGTCCCAGAAACAGGAAGTCCAAAAAGCCCCCAGTCATTCCTACTGTCCTTTTTTATCTGCTCCCCAAATTCCAGAACACAGTCTATGCAGTTGCACAGCATTCGATCTTTGCAAACTCCTCTCTGTTACCTTCTTGCAACCCATTTCTCTTTTCCCCCATAACATTAGATCTGGCTCTCAATCCATTGAGCCATCCAGCTGCTCCCTAAAATATTTTTGATGAACATAAGTCTCTCAGTTTTGTACCTTAGTATTTATGATTAGATAATTCTTTTTTATTTAAAAATTTTTATTCAAACATTTTATTTTTCCAATTACATGTAATAACAATTTTCAACATACATTTTCCAAAATTATAAGATCCAAATTGTCTTCTTCCCTCTCTTCCCTCCCCTTCCTCAGAGATGGTTTAAGGGGTAAAAATTAGGGGTTGTTGATTGAATATATTATACTGGTGGTCACAAGAGTTAAAATTCAATCCCAATAAAATACTCAAGTCAGTTTGGGATTTTATGTGGTTTAATTACAATAGAGGGAAGAAATTAAGAAGAGAAAAATAGGGAATTGGACTGCTCTGGCAAGCCAGATAGGAGTTGGAGGTCAAGGAAAGGAGGAAAAGAGGAATCGGTCACCTCACCAAGGTCACTCAGGGAAGATGCCTCACCTAACCCACGCTACAGAGCTTCTCCCAGTCACCACCAGCAAGCCACAAACGCCAAAACCCACCAAGCTGCCAAGAACGTCGCCATGAGCTCCCAATGCAGAAAAAAAAAACGTCTCCAACTGACAGTGAGAGAGAGACCGGAGAGAGGAGGTGACATGAAGTACACTTCATAGACAGTTCTTTACATCACTTCCTGTGTCTCACATGTATCAATGGTAGCTTAAGCTTGACTTAAGACAACCCAGGAGTCTGTCAGTTGTTTCTTATTTGTCACTTGCTAGCACATGTTGGTCATAGGCCATCCTCCTCAACACTTAATCCTTAAGTAGGGGTGTATATATTTCTGGTTGCTAGAATTCTAAGACTAAGCAGGGTGGAGAAAATCTAAAATTTACAATGGTAAACAACCTGATCTGGGTTATACATATATTATTATGCAAAACATACTTTTATATTGGTCATTGTTGTAAGAGAATACTCATATAAAACGAAAACCCCCAAATAAAAACATAAGTAAACTAAAGTGAAAAATGGTATGCTTTGATTTCCATTGACTTTGTAAGATTTAAAATTAATATCAAACACCTCCAAGTATTATATTTTATAAGGTTTACTAATAACTTGAAGTATAGGAAAGTAAAACCTTCAATAAAGAGCAGTTTACCTAGACCAACAAAGTGGGAGAAGAAAGAGAGAGGGTGAAGTTACAGAAACTTTTATCTACACAATGTAAGGATGTAATGTGGGGACAAAAGAGGAATGCTGGGAAATGTAGTTCAAGGGTACAAAATTCTAATTACACAATCTCCCCTGTGATCCTTTGGGAGACTAGTCTCCCTAAGGGAACATTTAAACATAACCAGCTTATAGCTCTAAAGATTTTAAACTAAAGGTATATACAATCTTGCGGTTTCTAAGGGGAAATTATAGTAATTTGGGCATAAGAGGGAAATAAAAGAGAAAAACAAAACCAATGATTGCTACATTGACAAAAAAAATTGGGGAGCAGTCCCCTTGGCATAAAAGTGTACATTCAAAACAAATGCATTCAAACCCCCTCAGTTCAAATCACCACATTCCAAAGTTCACTTTGGATCTTTTGGTACAGCATGTGGTTTCCGCATACATCTTCATGGCACCTTCTCCAAACAGTTCACTTTCCGGATTCAGGGAGGTAGCAAGTTTATTATCCTAAGATTACTCTCAAAAGAATTTAAACTTTGCATTATAAGATAATAATACAATCTCCCCTTAGGAGGATATTTACAAACACAGGGATCACTCAGGGATACATGGCTGAGTTATGAGGTATATGAATCAATTGTCAAAAGAAATAAAAAACATCAAAAAATCCAAATAAAAGAGAAAAAAACTTTTAGATGAAATATAAAATATCAAAGTCCTATGTGTAAAAATTCTAAGTAAGGAAAAAGTACCAAGTCCTTAAATCAGGGCCCGATTAAAGTGATTTATGTCCCACAAGCCTGTTGTAGCAATTATGCACTTTTCCTATCAGCAGCCAGGACTATAGAAAGTTTTCACACTATGAAAAACAGAAGACTAGATTTTATCAGCAAATTGGGAAATAGAATTCCCTGGTCTGATTTTACCTTTTCTCTCAGGGATAGGGGAGCCAGGATGGTATCCAAAGTGATAGAAGTGTGGCCTGGGGAAGACCTTGACATATGTCAAACAGCCACAACCTCGAACCTCAAACAAGTTCAAGACCTCTTGTCTTGGTGCAGAATCTCATCAATCCCACTGGGATTGGTTGGTCTCTTTGACCTTATGCTCATTGGTACTATGTAGAGGCTCTTATGTGTTCCCTTCTCATGGAATCAGACACAATCATTAAGCAAAGTTCCATAATTTTTAAACAATTAATGGCACTGTTTCTATAGTCTAAAGCTTTTGGGTATGCATTGACATTAGGGCTAATGGACATTTTAAACTTACCCTAGTGCAAAATAAAAAAACCATACTACTGGTAACATATGCTCCGAGTACAAAAAAAATGAGAGGGGAAAAAAGTCACATACTGAGGAAAAGAATAATAAACTATTTAAAAATCAAAAATATATATTTCACAGTTAGTGACACACTGTGTCAGCCAAGGAGAGGTAGAATACAAAGGTTTCTCTCCCAAAAATAAGATCCATTTCCTTTTTAACTTGGGGATTTTCACCAAGTAACAGCTTTGTAAAACAGTAGTACAACAGGTAATGCACATTCAAGAAGTGCCAAAATTCCCAAAATCACAATAGCCCATTTAATGACAATAGCAAACAAACCCACTATTATTAGGATTCACATAAGTTACTGTATGACATTTAAAAACTTATGAACTCATGGATACTTGTCACAAGTTCTCCAGATGTAGCCAATAGTTCAACCTTGGCAAAGATATTTTTAACAAAGTCTATTACTGCCATGATTCCAAAATTTGGCAGAGGAGCTCAGAAAACAAAACAAAACAAAAACAAACAAACAAAAATCCTTTGTACTAGTGACGAAAACCTTTTGGGTCTAAAAGGTCACCAACAATTTAGATCATTCTGGTGGAAGGGTAGAGTAAGAGTACAAATATAAAAACCATTCAGAAGCTACTAGGCTTCCCAAGAAAATCCTTCCCACCTCCCAGATGAGATTATAACCCACCATGAGGTAACCAAGTCCCTTTGGGAAACCTCCCTCCCTCTGGTATGAGACAGTAACAATCTAAAAGACCTGTCAACAATATCTTCCATCCATTTCAATGTGGATCCAAGGACTAAATAGTGAAAATCACTTCAGATGTCTCTTCCATTACATTTTTTAACAAATGAAGAAATGGGGAATACAACAGTGCTATTGCACTTCACTTCATTTAGTAGTCTAAATGGACCCTTGCCTCTTGTTACAAACAATTCAGAGGCAAGAAAATGATCAGTCAGAGGTAGGGATGCTACTAGATATCTGAAAATCACTTCTGAAAACCCCTTAAAATCAATTGAGATAATTAGCTCATTAAATTATCTAAAGATTGTATACAGGTTGTGTAATAATGATACTTTTTTCACTATATTTGATGACACTTTAGTGGAGTTCAAAAGGAAGTTTGTTGGGAAGGTAACAGGGGATGGAAGAGATACGAACCTAGGTGAGTTGACTCCTACTCTCTTCTCACCTTCCCTGAGTGAGGTTGTTGAGAGGTATTGCACAGGTTTAGGGAGATTCCCTGGTGTAAAAGGGTAATGAATAGTTTAAAGAAGATCTCTCCTATCAAATTGACCCGGGGGTAACCCCAGGTTCCCTTGCATGGAGAGAATCTGGAGACAAGCTTCCCTGGTGACCTTGTCTCAGTGGGGGATGGTTTTTGATTGCTCCTTGTTAAAGTTGATTTCAGATACCTTTTCAAAGGTTCCCAAACTAAGTCACTTGAGAGAAAATCTGACTTCATAAATAAGGTTTAATGACTTGAATAAAAACAGGTAGGGCAGAAGAAAAGAGGGACTCAGTGACCCTAATTTACTTCCTAACCATGGTCTTTCACTCAGGTAGCTGTATAGCCAGCCTGAGTTTTGCCATCCCAAACTCAACTAAATTTTCACAAACTATCTTTATATATTTAGCTAGGAAATGGCAGAACAGGTGCAAGAGGGCTGCAAGGGGGGGATCCAGGCTCTCCTTGACAGTGAGTCCACAACTCCCTCTCTTGAAGGGGTCTGATCCTCTTTTGTGATGTTCTTTGAGGTATCAGACTGGTGATATCGTTAGAAGAAACCTTGAATGTTGAACAGATAAGTCTCCTTATGGCTCTGGGTGACGTCCTCAGCAAGGAAATTACATCCTGCTCAAAAGGCCAAGAATTCCACATGGATCTCTCCCAGGTCTCTCCTCCTCTCCCAGGATGCCTTGCTTTCCAACTGACATTGTCACTCAAGCTCTTCTTGCAAAATTCCATTTTTCCTTCTTGAATCCTTCCTTACAGTTATAAACAGTTTGATGAAGTCCATCCATCATCATCTATGTGACAATTAACAAAGGCAAATGGGACAAAAGGCTGTTAAGGCAACATATGACCTCAATGGATCTGGTGACAAACCCAGAATTCATAAGGACCTATGGTTTTGCCACTGAAAAGGGTTTGTTCAAGTTGACTATGGGCTTTTACAATGATATTTTCTCCAGCCCAGTCATAGGGGAGGTACAAATAAAGGCAATGTAACAGAGCATATAGTTAATAGCCAAAACACTAGTAGCTTAAAATGATTCAGTATAACAGAAGATATTAGATTAGGTTAATATGTGAACTTAACAAACAAAATTGAATTTCAAAGCAAACACTCAGCAACTACAATATATGTGACAGGATGAATTCAAGAGCCCTTTTCTCCAATTCCAGTAGAGTTCACTATTTGGAGGGGAACAAAACTGAAAGTGTTAACATCAATAAAACAATGGAGTATGAAAAAGCTTAAAATTCACCTCCAGATCTCATTAAGGATCCTTCTCCTCCCCAGTATCATCATCCATTTAGATTCCTTTGGTCATCAGTGGTTGCTAACATTAAAATTAATTCAGGTCCTTCTATGACTGCTAGCTTTGCAGTGGTATCTGCTCGGTTATTTCCCTTAGTGACAGGATCAGTTCCACCTGTATGGGCAGAGCAATGAACTACAGCTAGGGCTTCAGGTAGCTGGAGAGCAGAAAGAACTTCATTAATAATTTCTGTATTTGCTATAGTTTTTCCAGCTGAGGTTAAAAATCCTCTCTGAAGCCATCTACTGCATGACAACTTCCAAATGCATACTAAGTAGGGGTACTTAAGTTAGTGTTAACTCAAGTTAGACAATAGAGTAAAGAATTCTCTTTCACAATCCTCCCTGTGGTCCTTTGGTAGACTAGTCTCCCCAATGGATCATTTTAAACTACAATAGTTACAGATAAGAGGGAGATAAATAAGAGAGAGAAAGAACAAACCAATGTTTGCTAGGTGAATTGACAATAAGCCAATTAGGGGGAAGTCCCCTTTGGCATACAAGTTTACATTCAAAATACTTGTGTTCAACCTCCCAAAGTTCGATCAATATACTGAAGTTCATGCTGCTGATGCTGTGGAGGTTTATTCAGGCATCTTCATGGTGTCTTCTTCAAACAATTTGTTTTCTTAATGCAAAGAGTTATCAAAGCTCTTTTTCCTGAAAATTTTTCTCAGACAATTTGGAGTTTATGGCAATTATACACCACACTGAGCATAGTGTGGACAAATCCCATATTGGGTGTGTTGCAGAAACTGGGCAGGCCAAAATAGCAAGGGGCTTTAGGGAGATGAATCTCCCCTCTGAACTTCAAGAGTACCCAAGCTAATCGAAAGGACCAGTACACTGAGTAACAGGAGGAAGAAAAGACATCATAAAACAGAGTTCTTTGAGCTCAGTAAGGCTCTCTGAAAACACTGTTTGAAATAGGCAGTAAACTGGGCCATGCTTGCAATCTCTGCTTCCTGTTCATAGGTGGCACTACCCTGGTAGCCACTGACTAGGAGTAAAAAAAAGGAATGTTTGGGAGAAGTTCTTACCCTTCCCACACACAGGAGTAAAACCACTGGCCCCATGTTACCTCAATTTCCAGTCAGCTTAAAAATCTGCTTGGAAGCTAGATAGAGTGGTGCTGGGTAGCATGGAAGGGGCTGCTCTTGAAATTTTTATTTAAAGTCAATTTAGAATAATATTTTTCCTTGGTTACAAGAATTGTGTTCTTTCCCTCCTGAGAAGAAAGCCTCCCCCTCCGGTAGCCAACACACAATTCTACTGGGTTTTACAGAGGGGATGCTCTTGGGAAAAAAAGGGGAAAAAAACCCTTGGTTTGGGAAGCCACAGCAAGCAAGGGGAAAGGGGGATTTAGATCTCACCCTCTGTGCAGAAAAAATAAAGGTGCTTCTAAATGACTCTCAAACCTTTGGGCAATCAGGTAAGGATTGCAATAGCTCATGGACAACAGAAACAGCAAGGACCCGAGGCAGTGTCTGGCCAAACCTGGGAGTCAGCAGCAGGGGCAACAGCAGTAGCAGCCAGAAGATCTGGGAGAGCACAGGGCAGGCAGAGAGACTCAGCTATCTGGCTCCCCACTGGGAAAAACTGTCTTTACTGAAAGGCTGTGTAAAAAAAAACTTGAGAATTCATTTCCTGAAGTGGTAGCCAAAAATGTAAGATTTAAAATTAATATCCAATACCTCCAAGTATTATATTTTATGATAACAAAGTAGAAGAAAGTAAAACCTTCAGTAAAGAGCAATTTACCCAGACCACCAAAGTGGGAGAAGAGAGAGAGAGCAGAGTTACAGAAACTTTTATCTACACAACACAAGGCTATAACGTGGGGACAGAAGAGGAATGCTGGGAAGTAGTTCAAGGGTACAAAATTCTAATTACACAACTCCAACAGTTCTTTTTCTGGAGGTGGATAGGATTCATTGTCCTAAGTCCTTCAGAATTACCCTGGATCATTGTATTGCTGAGAATAGCTAAGTCTATCACAGTTGATCATTGTACAATATTTCTTATTCTGCTCTTCATCATTTCATGTAGGTCTTTCCAGCTTTTTCTGAAATCATCTTGCTTATCATTTCTTATAGCACAATAGTATTCCATCACCAACATGTACCACAGTTTGTTCAGCGTTTCCCCAATTAATGGACATCCCCTCATTATCCAATTCTTTGCCACCACAAAGAGCGCAGCTATGAATATTCTTGTACAAGTAAGTCCTTTCTCTTTTTTTATTATCACTTTGGTATACAGGCCCAGTAAAGGTATTACCAGATCAAAACATATGCATTGTTTTATAGGCTTTGGGGCACAATTCCAAATTGTCCTCCAGAATGTTTGTATTAGTTCACAACTCCACCAACAATGTATCCCAATTTTGCCACATCCAACATTTATCCTTTTCCTTTACTGGTCATCTGATAGGTGTGAGGTGGTATTTCAGACTTGTTTTAATTTACATTTCTCTAATCAAGGGGGATTTAGGACATTTTTTCATAAGATTATTGATAGCTTTGATTTCATCATCTGAAAATTTCTTATCCATATCCTTTGACCATTTGACACCTGGAAAATTACTTGTATTCTTATGAATTTGATTTAGTTCTCTACACATTTGAGAAATTAGAACTTTATCAGAGAAATAAGCTATAAAAATTTCCCCCAGTTTGTTGTTTCTTTTCTAATCTTGATTACATTGGTTTTGTTAAAGCCAAGTTAAAACTCCTATCCTTTAACAATCAGCCAGTAGAAACAATCAGCTCACAAAATCTGAGAATTAGAAAAGACTTCAGTAGCCATCTAATCCAAGACATTCATGAAATAAAATGTTACTCCTGTAACATCTGGCAAATAGCCACCCAGCCTGTATTTGAAGATCTCCAAGGAGGGTCAACCTACCTCCTCTTGAGGCAACTTATTCCACTTTTGCACAGCTCAAATTATTCAGAAGTTTTTCCTGACATTAAATCTGAATTTGCTTATTTGTTATTTTCACCCATTACTCCTGATTCTGTCTTCTAGGGCAAAATAGAACAAGCCTAATCCCCAATCACATGACAGCCCTTCAGATACTTGAAGACAGATATCTTATCCTTTTAGAGTAAACATATCCATCTTATTCAACTGATCCTCATGTTATGGACTCATGTCCATTCATCAACCAGGGCATTGTGGTTGCTCTCTTCTAGACACTCTCCAATATATATTGATAATTCCTCCTTTATCTATGATGCTTAGAACCGAAACAATAGTCCAGGTGAGATGTCATGAATTCAAAGTACTATCATCTAGGGAAATATTCCTAAAAGCTTTCTCTCTCTCTCTCTCTTTTTCCCTCTCTCTCTCTCTCTCTCTCTCTCTCTCTCTCTCTCTCTCTCTCGCTCTCGCTCTCTCTCACTCACTCACTTTTAAAACCTTACCTTTCATCTTATAATTAATGCTAATTATTGGTATTATATTTACCTATATAAAATATGTGTGTATGTATATATGTATGTGTATATATGTAGAGTGGTAAGGGCTAGACAATTGGGGATAAGTGACTTGCCCAGGGTCACACAGCTAGGAAGTATCTGAGTCCAGATTTGAACCCAGGGCCTCCCATCTCTAGGGCTGACTTTCAATCCACTGACACAACTAACTTCCCCACCAACCTTTTCTATCCATTGTGTAAATTACTGTTTTCCACATCCTCCACAATCCAAGGACACTGGTTTTCTTTCTGTTTCTCATAAATGACATTCTATCAACTCCATGCTTTTTCAGTGGCTGTTCCCCAGATATGGAATTCTCTTCTTCCATACCTCCACCTCCTGGATTCCCTAGCCCCACCCTCACTACTCAGTTCCAATTCCGTCTTTGGTAGGAGGTTATTCTTGATCCTTTCCGCTGCTTTTTTCTGCAATTACTGTGGGGTTGTAGGGAACAGCCTCAGCCACTCATTCTATTTTCAGTTGAATTACTCTCATAATCTTCTCAGATATAAAGATATTTTCCAATGCTATCTACCACAAAAATCTTCCAAGATTGATGAGAGCCAACTCCCTAAACACCTACTCCTAATGAGGAAGCTCTAGAGAGTGATCTGTTTTCTAATGGTCCTTTTCTAGGGGTTTTGGGGAATTATTCTTAAGGAACCCCCTAAACATTCTTCTCTCTCTTAAAGTAAACCTCAAACTCTTTCCCTAAGCTGGAAACCTCTCCTTCAAGCAGAACCATTCTTTAATTAATCTAATTAACTAATTAATAACTAATTTATTCTTATACAATTTACTGTGTATTTGTATCTTTCCACTTAATGTGGTATCTCTTACTAGGAAAATATTTCTGCTGCTAGATGCTTTGCAACTTTTTTTTTTAACCCTTACCTTCTGTCTTAGAATCCATACCAAGTATCAGTTTCAAGGCAGAAGAGCAAAGACTTAAGCAATTGGGTTTAAGTGACTTACCCAGGGTAATGCAGGTAGAAAGTGCCTGAGGCCAGATTTGAATCCAAGTTCTTCCAACTCCAGGCTTGGTGCTTTATCCACTGAACCACCTAGTTGCCTCTAGATGCCTTAAATCTTGATGTTTCAAACTAATGAGAGAAGAGAAGGGGAGAAAAATCACCTCCTTCCCTCCCAGCTGCCCTCTGGTAGAACTGAAATGATTTTATCCTATCGAGCTTTTCCTGGTCCTGTACTACCATGACTTCAAGTGTCTCCAGGGCTTGGTAGGCTTAATTTTGTTAAAGGTCTTCAGGTAAAATAATTTAGAAATATGCTTTCCTCAACTTACCAAATTGTGTATATTTTTTGGCTCAGAAATACCATTAGTAGGCAGATAACCCACAAGGAACTTAAAAAAGGAAGGAAAAGATCCATATATAAAAAAGGCATTTATAGAAGCAATTCTTATAAATAAGAACTGAAAAGTGGAGATATCACTAAATTGACAGATTTCCAATTAAATTATTATAAATGAATGGAATGAAATATTATTGTGCCATAAGAAATGAATAGCACTAATGCACTGCTGGTGGAGTTGTGAATTGGTCCAACCATTCTGGAGAGCAATTTGGAACTATGTGCAAAGGGCTTTAAAGGAATGCTTACCCTTTGATCCAGCCATAGCACTGCTGGGTTTGTACCCCAAAGAGATAATAAGGAAAAAAAACTGTACAAAAATATTTATAGCTGCACTCTTTGTGGTAGCAAAAATTGAAAAATGGGGGGGTGTCCATTGATTGGGGAATGGCTCAATAAATTGTGTTATATGTTGGTGATGGAATATTATTGTACTGAAAGGAATAAAAAACTGGAATGACTTCCAGGAACTGATGCAGAGTGAAAGGAGCAGAACTAGGAGAACATTGTACACAGAGACCAATACATTATGGCACAGTCTAATGTAATGGACTTTTCTACTACCAGCAATATGTGAAAGGGAATTTTTATTCCCATTGTCTATTTTAAGATAATCAATCAAGAATTTAAAGTACCCCTACTTAACACTTAGTAATTCACTAACAAAGAAAGCGTATGCCCTAAAAGGCCAAGCACTGGCCCCCCACCACCATGGCAGTGCTAGGCAAAGAGAGATTGTATTTTGTTTTGCATGAGTTTGCATATTTGTTATAAGGGTTTTCTTTGTCCTTTTCTTGCAGAAAATAAAATAAACACTTATTAATAGAAAAAACTTAATTTTTAAAAAAGTATTTGATTCAGTTAAGCAAAATGCTATCTTAAAGGTTCTCATCTCACTAGGTGTATCCCAATACCTCTTGGCTCTTCAGATTTCAGTTTCCTGATCTGGACTTTAGATTCTTGTGAAGATTTGGCTTTCTGCATTGGATACTCAGGCTGAAGAGGGACACTTACTCAGGTAAGACTCTTGCCTCCTTGGTGTGAGAGACTGCCCTTTGTGGCTCACCCTCTCTCTCTTTTTTTTTTTTGGTTGTTGGAACACCTGACTAGAGACACTCTCCTGGACTGGTGAGATTCACATTTGTAGTCTGGAAGTACTAGGATTAGGACTTGGAGTAGTTTTTGTATCCTTCCTATATTTCCTACCTTAATATCTCTACCTTGCTGTAAATAAAGCTACTAAACAGCCTACTGACTCATAGTGTAATTTTTATAAATGGCAACCACAACAACCTTTTTTAACTCATAAATTTAGTCAAACCAATTTTAATCCTTACAAATGCAATGATCCAGGACAATTCAGAAGAACTTATGAAAAAGAATGCTGTCCACGCCCAGAGAAAGAACTGTGGAAACAGAAATGCAGAAGAAAAATATGTGATCAATCACATAATGTGATAGGGATATGATTGGAGTTTTGATATTAAAGGATCGCTCTATCACAATTATGAATAACATGGAAATAGGTTTTGAACAATGATACATATATAACCCATTGGAACTTATTGTTAGATTTGGGGTGGGGTGGGGAGGAAATAGAGGGGTTGGGGGGATCGTGAATCATGAAACCATGGAAAAATATTCTAAATAAAAAAGGATAAAAAAAAGAAATGAACAGTATAGATTCTGTGAAACTTGAGTAGATTTATATGAAATGATAGAATGAGTGACAGAACCAGAAGAACTATTTATGTTGTGACCACAACATTGTAAAGGAAAATCCTCTGAGATTCTTAAGAACTCTGATGAATGCAGTCATCAAGGCTTACTCCAGAGCACTGATAATGAGTCAAGCTTACTATCTCTTGCTGGAAAGGTGATATATTGTAGATACAGAATGAGCTATATATTTCCATACCTGACAAAATCAATATAAATTTGACTATACTTATGTAATATCCCATTTTAGTTCACTTCCCCTAGCTCTCATTGACACTGGTAGGTTGGATCCCAAAAGAAGAGGCTGCTGCTACTTTTCGGATTTTAAGGGCATCTATATGAATTGCTATTCTCTTAACATTATCTTTATGAGCACCCACCACTGTGCTTCCCCTTAAAAATCAATCATTATTCAGGTTTTTTTTTTAAACCCTTACCTTCTGTCTTAAAGACAATACTAAGTTTTGATTCCAAGATATAAGAGTGGTAAGGGCAAGGCAATTGAAGTTAAGTTATTTGCTCAAGGTCACACAGCTAGGAGTCTGAGGTCATATTTTAACCCAGGACCTCCCATTTCCAGGCCTGACTTTCTAGCCACTGAGCCACCTAGCTGCCCCTTTAGATTCAGGTCGTCAGCTAAGTCATTTATTCAACTGATACAACAAAAATACTAGTTTAAAAAGTATCCTACGTGAAAAAAAAACCAACGAAGGTTAACCCAAAATCTATGGAGGAAGAATGGGAATGAATTTAAAGTAAATTGTTAGTGAGTCAAAAATGTAGAGAGTACACATTGCCAAGATAATTTACAACTCCATTGCTGAGCCTTGATGTCATTGCTTTCTCAGGAAGGTCCTTGTGAAATTCACTGTAAGGTATGGCATCTGTGATAAATAATTCACTCCTCTGCTCACTTGGATCCTCTTAGGAACTGGTATCTTTTCTGGGAGTAGTTCTCCTGGCATGCTTATCATAAAGCATGGTGTCTTAGCTGAACATGACAATTTACTGCTGGGTTGGATCAAACAAGTTGTTTAAGCTGCTGTATTGCTTCCCCACTGAGCTCTCCTGATTTGGGACTGGTCCAGTTGGGTCATCCAGTCACCTGACAAGCTGTTGGGCCAGACTAAACAGCTATTGGGCAGCTGCTGTTTGACTAGTCAGGGTAAGAAGCTCTACCAATGGGAAGGAGCTTCTGGGTGGGCCAATCAAGTCCACCATTGGTCAGCTATTGCTAGGTTGGATCAATAGTCAATAGGCAAGGTCAATAGTCAAGATACTTGACTAAAAATCTCAAGGCAAAGCATCTTTAGTAAATTGTTTGCTCAGCTGGGTTCCCTACACTCTTTCTTCCATGGGCACCTGTAGTTTTTTTGTACATTTAACCACTAACTAGGCTGGGTGGTGCTATGTTTTCTTTAGGAGGATTGTTACTGTACTCTTTTCAACTGGAGTGCTGATCATGCTATTTCTGCTGGGACAATGGCCTTTAATCTAGTATCAGCAAAATGTCTCTTCTGTTTTATTCCCTCAGAGCTTCAGCTCTGAGGATTGTAACCTCCAAAAGTAAAGTAAGAGGGACTAGCCTCTCCTATTCAACAATCTTTCCAGAATTAAAAGTCTCTTCCTTTGGAAAGGGATTCTACCTTGCCTTATAGTAATAGTTACTCTCAATTCAATCATCAGTACTTCCCAAACTCCATTTGAGATCTTATGCAGATGAGTGACTTGGGACAAATTTATGAATGCATTTGTTCTCTAGAGGCAAGTTCATTGTCTCAGTAGAGTGTTCATATGCATTGAAATATTCAAGCCTCATATCCTTTCAAAAGTGTAAATATGTTCATTTTGCATCTGAATGTCTTCCCATTTCAATGTCTCTGTCTTTTAATTTCAATGTTTCTGTCTTTTAGCCCCTCTAGACTATCAGTTATATTTGGGGAGACCCCTCTTACATTTATTTTCTATGTAATTTATTTATTTAAATGAGCATCCTTTCTTTCTCCCACTGCCTGCCTTCATGAAACAATGAAAAGAAATTAAAAATAAAATCCTGATAATAAATTTGTGAGGTCCAACAACCCTGATTCCTTCATTTGGCCCAAAGCCAAAAATGTGTCTTACTCTCCATTTTAAATTTTTCACTTAATTGGCTGGAGGTGAGTAGCACATTTCTTCTTTAGTCCTCCAGTCCTCATGATTTATTATTGCATTGATTAGTTTCAAAATCTTTCAAAAGTTTTTTTCTCTTTATGTTGTCATTGTATAATCTATCCTCTTAGTTCTGCTTCATTCACTCTGTATCACTTCATATAGATATAATAAAGAACTAATTGTATAGGACTCTCACCTCTTTGATGGAGATTGGCTATTAAATATCCCATCCCTAGTTAGTAAGAATAACATTTTACAATTTTGAGAAGACATTTGTTTCTTATCCTCTTTTATCATGTAATTATCATGTAAATAATTCCTTCCTATATATTCCCTTCCAAGCAAATAAATATGAATGCCTTTCTATGTTTTTCTTGGTGCCTGTGTTTCCATTTCAAAATGTCTACTCAGTAGATCTTTTCATCAGACATGACTAGAAATTCTCTATTTCACTAATAGTGAAAAAGAAAGAGAAAACTCTATTTCACCTCCATAAGATTACATTTAATTTTGATAGATTATTCTTGGTTTTAGTATTTTACCTTTAGGAATATCGTATTCCAAGCTTTCCATTTCTTCATAGTGTCAGCTGCCTAGTCTTTTAAAAATCCTTATTGTGTCTCCTTGGTACTTCAACTTTTTCTTTTAAAAAACAACAACCTTGGGGGCAGCTGGGTGGCTCAGTGGATTGAGAATCAGGCCTAGAGATGGGAGGTCCTAGGTTCAAATCTGGCCTCAGACACTTCCCAGCTGTGTGACCCTGGGCAAGTCACTTAACCCCATTTCCTAGCCCTTACCACTCTTCTGCCTTGGAGCCAATACACAGTATTGATTGTAAGATGGAAAGTAAGGGTTTAAAAAACAAAAACAAAAAACAAAAAAAAACAACAACCTTACTTTCTTTCTTAGAATTGATACTAAGTATTGTAACAATTAAAAGTAGTGTTTGGTATAAACTGTGACCGCAGAAACATGGTTTCAGGATATTGTCTTGAGTTAAATCAAATATAAAGTGGTCGCCAGGGAAAAATTCCCAAATCTGAAATATGCCCAAGTCAGCTGGGTTTTTATGGAGATTTTAATTAATACAAATTAAGGAATTAATGAAAGGGAGAGAGAGAGTAAGAGGAAATAATGAGAAAAGGGATAGGCCAGCCCAGGCCAGCCTAGGCCAGCCTCGGCCCAAGCCCTAAGAGAGATCAGTTAGTCTTTAATCCACTCACCACAAGATTTGTCCCAAGCAAGATTCTAGTGTTCAGAGATACCCAGCTATTCCAACTAGTCCAAGCTCCAATTCAGCTTTGGCAAACTGAATTTTCAGCCAGCCACCCAGTTCTCTCAGAGAGAGTTCCTTTTAAAGAGAATTTTCTCCTATGTCACCTCCCCTAAGTTCTCACATCTACCAATCACAGTAGATGTTTTCCAAAGTACAGACCATTCTTAATTCACACCTGAGTAGACTAAACTTTTGAGTAATTCACACCTGAGTAGACTAAAACTTCTGAGTAAGTTCACACCTCTTTGCCCCTTGCAAGTTTGCAAGTTGCTTGACCTTTTAGTGATTAATTTGACCTTCATAGGTACTTAGCACCTTTTTGTATTAGATCTAAAAATAGAATTAGCTTAAAGCTTTTGCTTCACTATAAGTATGAGTTAAGTACTTTTTCATTGTTCAGTAAAGAGTTTACAACTTTATCTTCCCCTAAAGTATGCTTAAGTATGGGTGGAGTAGAGTTCTCACATTCCTGACTAAATCCCTTCATTGTTTAAAATGGGGGAATGGTCTTAACCAAATCTTATGAAGTAGGGTCTGAGAATTTTTAAGATTCACAGTCTCAGTTCCAAAGCAGAAGAGCCATAAGGACTAGGCAATGTGGATTAAGTGACTTACCCAGGGTCACACAGCTAGAAAGTGACTGAGGTCAAATTGATCTATTCTGCTTTTTAAAAAAAGTTCTTTTCTTCAGTGAATTGTTATGTCTTTTTATCATTAGGTCAATTCTGATTTTTTAGGTGTTATTTTCTTCAGTATTTTTTCTGCCTCTTTTACCAAACTGTTAAATCTCTTTTCATAATTTTCTTGGGTCACTCTCATTTCTTCACCCAGTTTTTCCTCTACCATTTTAATCTCTTTCTTTAACTCTTCCAGGAATTCTTGCTGAACTAAGTTCCAATTAGCATTTTCTTGGAGACTTTGCTTGACACTATTTTCACATTATCTTCTTCTAAGTTAAACTTGCCACTGTAGTAGTTTTTTTATAGTCAGATTAATTTTTTGTTGTTTTCTCATTTTCTCAACCCATTTCTTAATTTTGAATTTTCTGTTAATTTTAGACTCTGTCCACTTGGGGGTGGGAAGGTATTGACCCAAGCTTCAGGTTCTTTTTCTGTTGCTATTTTCAGAGCTAGTTCTAGGGGTCTGCAAGTTTTTGGTGCTTGTATTATCCTGAGAGAGGTGTGGTCACTTGCTCTCCTGGTCTGCATTTTGGTGCACTCTGGTCTATACCAGGAGGAAACACTGCTTGCCTATGGCCTCAAGTACCAGTGCTCCTCTTGGTCCTTGAACCAGGGCCTTTTCTCCCTTATGATCAATCATAAGTGCTTCTCTATTTGCTGTAATTACAACCCAGAACTGCTTATGGGCAACAGAGTTGCCAATCAGTGCTTGATGCAAACAATACCAGCAAAGGGTCTCCTATAACTTCTTTCGGATCAGTTGTCTGAGCCTCTTATCATATCTTGGAAGAGAATTCCCAAAGCTGCTGCTGTAACATGTAAAAATGGAGATTTGAACCCCAGATTTCAGTTCCCAGGAGCCCTTGCTCTAGTTCCCAAGATGCCCTCTAATCTCACTGAGATCCCCACCTGGGTGAGATCAAAATTTCTATTTAAACTGGCTGTAGAAGCCTACTGAGTCTCTCGGCTTCTGCTTCTAGGGACACGTGTCTCCCAAGATGTGGTGAGTGAAATTAAATGGGCCTTTTGGCCCTCCTAGCCACATGCTTTCTTATTTTGTATTTTCTTTATTTTTTAATCCTCAATAAACCTCATAAAAATATAATACTTTTAGCAGAGAGACTAAATTTTTAATCTTAATACATAGTTGCCCCCAAAGCCCACTGTGAATTTTAGATTTACTCCACCCTGCTTAGTCTTTAGAATTCTAGCAACCAGGAATGTATACACCCCCACTTAAGGATTAAGTGTGGGGGAGGAAAGTCTATGACTCCCATATGCTAACAAGTAACAAATCAGAAACAACTGACTGACCCCTGGGCCATCCAAAACCAAGTTTAAGCCACCATTGGCACATGTAAGACACAGGAAGGGACATAAATAATTGCCTTTATATTTCACATCACTACCTGTGAGAGGGGTTGACCAAGGGATCAACCATGGATAAGCTTGAGTGTGAGACCTCAGAGTGCTTCTCTTATAGACGATCACGTGGTGAGTGAGAAGACTGACTCCCCTTTCCTTGGATTTTCTGGAGGTACCAGCCTCTGGAGAGGCCCATCTCTTAGAGGAAACCTTGGAACTCTTGCCTATTTCAGTCCAGGCTGGGGCAGTTCTCCTTCAGGCCAGGGAGTTCTCCTTCTCTCTCTCTCTCTCTCTCTCTCTCTCTCTCTCTCTCTCTCTCTCTCTCTCTCTCTCTCTCTCTCTCTCTCTCTCTCTCTCTCTCTCTCTCTCTCTCTCTCTCTCTCTCTCTCTCTCTCTCTCTCTCTCTCTCTCTCTCTCTCTCTCTCTCTCTCTCTCTCTCTCTCTCTCTCTCTCTCTCCCCCTCCTTAATTTCTTCCTTCTATTGTAAATAAACCACCATAAAATCCCATTCTGACTTGACTATTTCATTGGGATTTAGAATTTAAACCCCTGATGACCAACTAAAAATATATTCAGTCCAACCCTAAATTTTAACACCACCATTGGTGCTATTGCCAAGCTCCAGGTCTGCACCTATCTGAGTGTTACAGACATCTCCTACAGTTCTCTTAGGCAGGAAAAATGTCTCCTTCTGACCTTTTTTTGATTTTGCCACTCCAAAATTTGATTAGAATTGATATTTTAAAGTTGTTTTTGGAAGGGAATGCTGGGAGAGTTCAGCTGGATCCACCTCTGCTCCACCATTTTGGCTCCACTTTCTAACTCTTTACTTTTCTGAAATGATATCACCTGGGAGAAAACCAAATTTATTCTAGTAGGGGAGAAAATACATATAAGGGGTCTTTAGCTACAAGTAAGATAGAAAGGACTAAGGGTCCTTATGTTGCAAGGCATAGTAATGGCATGTAATACATCTTTTATAATGTCATTTCTATTAATAAAATCATATCAATTTCTGATCTTGAACTATTTAACAGTGCCAAATATTTTTGCAATAAGAACTTTCTTTTCTGAATCTTCAGTAGCTATAGGTTCTAACAAGTCAGTGATTAAAGTACCTGCAGAAGAAGTTTCCAGGTCTCATCTCCAAAGAGTTGTATCATGATGACTGCAGGGGATGAGCTGGAAGCAGAGTCACTGGTTTGAGGGGCACCGCTATTAACAGGACTTTTTCATATACCTTGGGACTTTTGACAATTGTTTGATCAGTTCGGTTGGGGGGGATATCAAAATGCCAGGGAATTCACAAGTGACAATCATAACTTTAAATGTGAATGGGATGAACTCACCCATAAAACGTAGATGAATAGCAGAATGGATTAGAATCCAAAACCCTACCATATGTTGTCTTCAAAAAACACACATGAGGCGGGTTGACACCCACAAGGTCAGAATTAAAGGATGGAGTAAGACCTTCTGGGCCTCAACTGACAGAAAGAAGGCAGGAGTGGTAATCATGATATCTGATAAAGCCAAAGCAAAAATAGACCTGATCAAAAGGGATAGGGAAGGTAATTATATTTTGTTAAAAGGGACTTTAGACAATGAGGAAATATCATTAATCAACATGTATGCACCAAATAATATAGCGCCCAATTTTCTAATGGAGAAACTAGGAGAATTGAAGGAAGAAATAGACAGTAAAACCATATTAGTGGGAGACTTAAACCAACCATTATCAAATTTAGATAAATCAAATCAAAAAATAAATAAGAAAGAGGTAAAAGAAGTGAATGAAATCTTAGAAAAATTAGAATTAATTAGAGTCCCATCACTTTTCAAGGGAGATTTATTCCTGCCAACAAGGAAGGTAGAAGGTTAGGGCTGGAGGTTGAACACTCTGTTCTCCTCAGAGAAAGGTGCTATTAGGCTAGAACTATTGTCTATCTGCTCCCTTAAGTATTGCTAATACAGGGGAAATAACCTGCAGTTTCAGAGCTTCCAAAAGCTATTGCTCTACAGGAAAAAGAATAGCTCAAGTTCCAAGTACCCAAGGCTTGATTCTTCTTACTAAGTGCCAGATTGATAATGAATTCACTGATCAAATAACAAATCTGAACCAATGGAAAACAGAAATCAGAGAGAACACATCCACACCTTTTACCAAGATAAGGTCAAAATTGGCATATGATTCAGATAAAAAAGCGTGATATTATAAGTAAATGGGGAGGGCAGCTAGATGGCTCAGTGGATCAAGAATCAGACCCAGAAGATGGAGGTCCTGGGTTCATATCTGGCCTCTGACACTTCATAACTGTATGCCCCTGGGCAAGTCACTTAACCCCCATTGCCTAGCCCTTACCAGTCTTCTGCATTGGAACCAATACTTAGTATTGATTCCAAGACAGAAGGTAAGGGTAAAAAAAAAAGGAAATTAGGGGAACAGAGTATAGTTAGGTCTATGGAGAAGAGAAGAATTTATGACCAAACAAGAGATGAAGAACATTATAAGATGTAAAATGAATCATTTTGATTATATTAAATTAAAAATGCTTTATACAAATAAAACAAATGCTACCAAGATTAGAAGGGAAACAACAAACTGGGGAAATTTTTATAGTAAATTTCTCTGATAAAGGTCTAATTTCTCAAATTTATAAAGAACTAAATCAAATTTATAAGAATACAAGTCATTTTCCAGGTGACAGATGGTCAAAGGACATGATAAGCAATTCTCAGATTTCTAACTGAGAAACCAAAGCTATCAATAATCATATAAGAAAAGTTCTAAATCCCTCTTGATTAGAAAAATGCAAATGAAAACAACTCTGAGGTACCACCTCATACCTATCAAATTTACCATTATGCTAGTAAAGGTAAATGATAAATATTGGAGGGGATGTGGCAGAATTGGGTCACTATTGGTGTGTTGTGGATATGTTGTGGTACTGGTGAATTGTGAACTGATCCAACCATTCTGGAGGGAAATTTGGAATTATGCCCAAAGGGCTATAAAACTGTGCATACCTTTTGATCCAATAATACCACTACTATGTCTATATCCCTGAGAGATCATAGAAAAGGGGAAAGGCCTGACTTGTACAAAATTATTTATAGTTGCTCTCTTTGTGGTGGCAAAAAAATTGGAAATTAAAGAAATGTCCATCAATTGGGGAATGGGTGAACAATTTATGGTATACCATGGTGATGGAATATTGTGCTAAAAGGAATAATTTCAGAAACAATTGGAAAGATTTTCATGGACTGATGTAGAGTGAAATAAGCAGAACCAGGAAAACCTTGTACAAAATAACAGCAATATTGTGGAATGAGCAACTATAATAGACTTAGCTATTATCAGCAATACAATGATCCAGAATAATTCTGAGGGACTTATGACAAAGACTGCTATCCACCTTCAGAGAAAGAACCATTGGAGTCAGAATGAAAATTAAAGCATATGATTTGTTTATTTGGGTTTATATTTGGGAATTTTGTTTTTATAAGATTACTCACTTATAAAAATGAACAATATGGAAATGTTTTACATAATAATACATGTATAATCCAGATCAAATTGCCTGCCAGCACCAGGAGGGGGAAGGAAGTGAGATAAGTTCAATCATATAACTTAGGAAAACTTGTGTGGAAATCTGTTATTGCATGTAATTGTTTTTTTTTTTTTAAAGAGAGAATACATATATTCAAATTGATGTCAGATGATACACAGAATGAATGAGCTATCCCCATTAAGAATTCAACTCTGAGAATCCCAGATCTTACTCAAGGGGAAATTCCTCAGTCTCTAGTATAACAAAGTCAGGGATAGGGACATAATCGAGGTGCCAACACCTCCACATATCAGCTTCTTTCCAGGGTCTCTTTTCCTTCAGGACCTGAAAAGAATCTGGAAATGCTTGTCTTCTCTCTCAAATCTAGAAGCCAGAAGACTAGGATCACTTTTCTACCTTGATGTTTCCTTCTTCCTTCATACAGGTGTGGATCATTGAGCACAAGAAATGCACAATCTCATTGATGAAGCACTATCTCCACTAAAGAGAAGAATTTTATGCAAATAGCCTTTGAAACTTTCCTTTTGATACATTCTGATCTCCTTTGACCATTTTTCCATAGCTCTTGTTTTTTAAAATTTGAATCTATTTCTTGTATTTCAGATAAGATCTTCCTCAGAAAAACTTGCTACAAAAAAAATTTCCCCCAGTTACCAATTTTCTTCCATTTTGTTAAATGTATTTGTGGTTGAACTCTGAATATTTAATTAGGTGGTCACCAAGGATTTAATTTCTAAATCCCAAAATGAATTACTAAAGTAAATGAAACTTATGGTAGTTTATTTACAATAGAGGGAAGATATTAAGGAATGAGAGAGAGAGAGGAAACTCTGGCTTCCTCTGAGCCAGATAGAAATACTAAGGCCCTAATCATGGAAAAGACTCTCAAGGTGATGGGCTTTTCTAGGAGGTTTAGACCTCCAAGAAAGACAGGGTCACTAAATCAGCCTTTCACTCACCAATGGTGACCATCTAAAATGGAAAGAAGTCTGGATGTCTGTCTTCCAGTCTCTCCTCCAAGTCAGAGAGCTCTTTGATCTCCTCAAATCAAATATCTTCTTTTGGCCTCTGGTTCTCTTTTTAAAGATCTTTTTCTCCCCTAAATTTCATGTCTACCAATCCCAACAGAGCTCCTCTCCAGGACTGCCAACTCTTTAGTTCACACCTTCTTTGGTTAGATTATACCTTTTTGGGTTACTTAACACCTTTTTTGATTAGTTTACCTTTTGTAGTTACTTAACACTTTTTTTGTAGTTAAAATGGGTAAATCTACTTAAAATACTGAGTTATCACCTTTTTGTAGATTAAAATCTAAAAATAGATTGTGGATTACAATTCAATCTTCCCAATAAAGGAAGAGCTAAGTACCTTCATTGTTACAATTAGGGGATTACAATTTAATCTTTACAATAAAGGAAGAGCTAAGTATCTTCATTGTTACAATCAGGAGATAGCTAAATCCAATCTTCACAATTTTTAGCTTCATTAGTTCTCTTGTAGGTAATTTTCTATAATCCTCACTATCTTTTCTTTAGGTATATATTCTTTTCCTATCCATATACATCAGAAGTAATTTCTTCCTTGCTCTTCTAATTTATTTATGATGCCACTTGTTATAACTAAGCTATGTTTCCATTTGGAGCTAATTTTGGTGTGAAATGTTGCCCTATATCTAATTTCTGCCAGATAGCTTTCCATTTTCTACAGATGTTTTTATCAAATCATCATTTGGATCCTTGGGCTTACTGAATATTACTAGTTTTCTTTTTTGACCTAGTCAAACCTTCAGGGATCTTAGTTTATGGGTAAGACTCACCATTCTTTTATTCTATTCATTCTCCTTCCTTCCTAGCTATCATTTCCTTTGCTTTTGCATTTTGTATTTCTTAATTTCTTTCAGACAGTCTAATATTTCTTGTGTATAGGACATACATTTCTCTGAGTCACTATTTGGACTCATTGTAAAAGGTATACTTTTTTCCTTTTCTTTCCTTTTTTAAAAAATAACCCTTATCTTTTGTCTTAGTGTCAGTTCTAAGAGAGAAGAGAAATAAGGGTCAGGCAATCGGAATTAAGTGACTTGCCCAACATCACACAACTAGGAAGTTTCTGAGACCACATTTGAACCGAAGTCCTCCTGACCCCAGGCCCCATATTCTCTCTACTTCACCACCAGCTACCTCCCAAAGCTTACTTCAATTTTTCTTTGTTTTTCTTTTTCCTTTCTTATCATTGCTCCTACTCTTTTTAGATGTTTGTGGGAGATGTGGGCATCTCCACAACTTTTCACATGACCATATGTCATACATTTATAAGCTAGAATAGGTTTCCCTAAAAGAAAAAGAAAGTGTTCTCACAACTTGATTGGTCCAGGAAATTAAGATTCAAGTCATTGACAGCTTCCTTGTCACCCAAGTCCAAAAGTTCAGCATGTAAGGAATCCCTTGTTCCTCAGGCTCAACACACAATTTTGACAGGCAAGCTGCCATGGCCAACAAGAAGGAAAAGAGCCTGTGCCCAGGTGAGTTAATACTGTATTCTTGCCCTTTCTGGGCTGTTGTTAATTAAACGTCTTTTTATTAGATGATACGTGGTCTACAAATGTCTCGTTTCATTATAATTCCAAACTGAAACCACTGGACTTGCCCATATCAGACTTGGTCTAGAACACCATCTTAACTTAAGGTTAAGTATTAATGTTTTTTAAATCCTTACCTTCTGTCTTAGTATTGATTCTAAGACAGAAGAGTGCAAAGGCTAGTTAATTAGGGTTAAGTGATTTGCCCAGAGTCACACCTCTAAGAAAAGTATTAACTTTTGAGAATATAATTTCAAGTGAGACAAACAATTAATCAATAAACATTTAGTAAGCACCTACTATGTTTCAGTCACTGGGCTAAGCACTGAAGATCCAAAAAAAGGCCAAAGACAATTCTCAAGAAACTCACAATATAATGGAGGAGACAACAAGCAAACAAATATCTACAAATCTGGTTTCAGGGTGTTGTGAGATGAGTAGTGAAGAAGTGGAGACAGGCAGCCTTTTCCTGCCCTTCAATTAGTTTAGTAGTGAAAGGGAGGAAATGGCACTGTAGCTGGAAGACCAGGAAGGGTCAAGTCCTGCTAAAAAATGAGCATGTGTGCAGGCAGGTCTAAAGGGGCCACTTGTAAGTGAGAAATTTAAAATACATAAGAGAGAAGGGTGACTGCAAGGTAAAGGTCCTGAAGAAGGCCACAGTAAATGGGATCAAGGGTTCATACAGAGGAATTAGCTTTTTTGTTCTATCTAGAAATGCACAAATAAAGAGGCCAAAAAATTAGAAAAATATTAGCTTCTCATGGGTAAGTCAAACTAATATAATAAAAGTGACAATCCTATCTGAATTAATTAACTTATTCAGTGCCATACCAATCAAACTACTGCAGAATTATTTTATAATGCTAAAATAGAAATAAAATTCCATTTTACAAAAGGGAAGATAAAAATTCCAAGGATAATAACAAAAAGAGAAGAAGAAAGAAAGGAACCCCATAGTACTATAACTCAAACTACACTGCAAATCAAAATTATTTTGGTTTTGGTTTTGGTTAAAAAATAGCAGAGTTGATCAGTGGTAATCAGATTAAGCATGGATTAGGCACCCAATTTACAGAAGCAAATTAATACAGTAGTGTTGCACTGGACAAACTCATTCCAGTTACCAGGATAAGGACTTACTAGCTGTCAAAAAAAAAAAGTTGGGAAAACTAGAAAACTGGCAGAAATTCGGTAAAGGCCAACATTTCATACCATATACCAGGATAAACTCCAAGAAGATTAATTACATAGACATACAATGACATCATAAGCAAATCAGAGGAGCAAGGAAGAAATTACCTTTCAGATCCATTGATATAGGAAGATTATTCATGATTAAACAAGGGATAGAAAGGACCACAGAAGATAAAACAGGCAGGGTTTTTTTATACCTCTTCTGTCTTACTCATCAATTCTAAGAAGAGTGGCAAGGGTTGGGCAATTGAGGTTAAATTACTTGCTCAGGGTCACACAGCTGGGAAGTTTGAGGCTAGATTTGAACCTGTCTTCCCTACTCCTGTGTTACCTAGATGCCCCCAAATAAGCAATTTTGATTACAAAAAGAATTAAAAGCTTTGCACAAATACATAGTTAAAACTATAAGGGAAACAGGTAACTAGGGAGAAAAGTTTGCAGCAAGTTTGTCTAGTAAAAATTTCATATCCAAAACATATAAGGAATTAATTCAGATTTGTAAAAACAAGATCCACTGCCTAATGGATAAATGTCCAAAGGCCATGAACAGAGAGTTCTTAGAGTCCACTGAAATATGGAACTATCATATTGACAGCATATGGCAATTGCTTGAGTTTGAGAGTTTGGTGGCTTGGTGGAGAGAAAGTCAAGCCTGGAGTCGGGAGGTCCTGGATTCAAGTCTGACCTCAGACACTTCCTAGCTGTGTGACCTTAGGCAAGTCATTTGACCCCCATTGCCTAGCCCTTACTGCTCTTCTGCCTTGTGGCAGATATTTAGTTTTCAATCCTGAAACAGAAGTTAAAGGCTAAAAAAAAGAAGAAAAGAAAAGGAGTCCTGGTGACTATTACTTGTTTGTCACCTATAAGCTAACTATATGGAAGTCATTTAATTTCTCTTAGCCTCAGTTTCTACATCTATAAAATGGTTTAATATATTTGCACTAACAACATTTGTACAACCCAGTGCAATTGCTTTTCTGCTCTGGAAGTGGGAAGGAAAGAGGGGAGGGAAAGAAAATGAATCTTGTAAACCTGGAAAAATATTCTTTAAATAATAATAATAATAATAATAATAACAATAATTGCACTAACTACCTTTACAGGACCTGACTGGGAAGTTGGGGGAGAGGGAGGAGAAGAGAGAAGGGAGCATGAAGCATTTTGAAAACCATAAAGCTTTCTGAATCTATATGATGTGAATTATTTACATTCCTTGAACTGCTTCTTCAAGGACAGACAGGATTGAGGATTGAAGAGTATCTCTCCTTGTGACAATTCAGTAAGCATTTTTTAATGGTGGGTACATCTTATAAAAGGTATTGTGCTAGGAATAACAGCTCCTGTGTTCCGAGTGGGCCTGAGGCCAATACTCTGTTAGTTCACTTTCGGTTGAGGACAAAATGAGACACACAGAAGTCATTGAATGGTCAACAAAGGGAGGTTTACTTAGTGTGAGCAAGGATGTCCAACCAGGATACAGAAGCACTTGGCTGTTATAGGTATAGTCAGCAGGGCTGGTATGGTAATTTTCACATATCTATTAAATTAGAGGGGTCCCAACTTCCCATGGGGGTGGGGGAAATGTCCTTGGATGGCCAGGTTGCTGTTTCAAAGTCCAGTCAATTCTGTCGCTATTTCCTCTTCTCCCAATTTTCAACTTTAACACCAAATGTTAAGGGTGAGCCTAAGGCCAATAATACCCCATAAGCTCAGTTTCAATTGGGGACCAAATGGGATACGGAGAAATCACTGAAAGGTTAACATAAGGAGATTTCTTTAATGCTAACATAGCAAGGATATGCTACAAGATACAGCAGCACTTAGCTTCCATAGCTGTGGCAATTCTCATCTTTATAAGGAAAGCCCTTTGGTCAACAGGATAGACTCCAAGCACCTAGATGGATCTTTTACACCCTTAGATGACCAAGGACAAGGCCAATCAGAAGCTGTCGTCCAGTTGTGTTGCCTTTTTTTTTAACCCTTACCTTCCATCTTGGAATCAATACTGTGTATTGGCTCCAAGGCAGAAGAGTGGTAAGGGCTAGGCAATGGGGGTCAAGTGACTTGCCCAGGGTCACACATAGGAAGTATCTGAGGCCAGATTTGAACCTAGGACCTCCAGTCTCTAGGACTGGCTCTCAATCCACCGAGCTACCCAGCTACCCAGCTGCCCCCTCAGTTTTGTTGCCTTTTAGAGAAAATTAATCCCTGATTGGGAAGAGAAGAGAAGAGAAGAGAAGAGAAGAGAAGAGAAGAGAAGAGAAGAGAAGAGAAGAGAAGAGAAGAGAAGAGAAGAGAAGAGAAGAGAAGAGAAGAGAAGAGAAGAGAAGAGAAGAAGAGAAGAGAAGAGAAGAGAAGAGAAGAGAAGAGAAGAGAAGAGAAGAGAAAGTGAAGCCTGGTAGACACTGATCCCATTATATTCTGCCCTCAAGGGGGTAATTGAGCTATACTACACAGTGACTGAGACCCTAACTAACTGGGCAGTAGGAAAGTTCATCCATCTATCCATGGAGTATTTACTAAGTATCTACTCTGTGTTCAGTACTGTTGGTGCTGTGCAGGATATAGAAGATAGGGCCTTTGTTTTCAAGGAGATACCCATCTAGCAGGGAAGATAAGTTAGATACAAACTAAAGGATTTATGATGGGAAGAAGTAGAAGATAAGGTTGCTTAGAGCCAATTGGAAAGCCTTGGGAACCAAACAGGAATTAGAATTTGATCCTACAGATAAAGAAGAATGGAACCTGATGTTCCTGGTAAATATAGAACAGAGCCATAACTAGTGGAAAGTGCACTGGTTTTGGAATCAGAGACTTTCAGCATATGACTGTATTAGCTACTACTTCTTAACTTTCTGGGCTTCAGTTTCAAAATCTATAAAATAAGGAAAATGAATGATCCACTCCAAATTAGATTCTTGTAATTTCTTATTGAATGAGTGGCTCAGCCAATAAATAACAGAAGGAAGAATATAAGCTAGCCAAAGGCTGAAATAGTTTTATTTTTTTTCTTTATATGCATAGCACTAAACACAATGACTGGCACATAGCTGTGTGGGCTAGATTTTGTTTAAATGAGTCACTTATTAGCTGTGTTACCCTGGCCAAGCCACTTAACCCTGTTTGCCTCAGTTTCCTTCTCTTTAAAATGAACTAGAGAAAGCAATGTCAAACCACTCCAGTTTCCAATCTCCAAATGGGGCCATAAAGGGTTGGACACAGCTGAAACAACTCAACAACAACATAGACCAAAGGGTTTATGGAAGGAATATGGAAATGTCTTGGAAATGTTGAGAGGGGTGTGCAGGGCATTCTAAGCTTGGGAAATTGAGAAAGTAAAAAGGCAGAGATGAGAATGCAGGTGGTTTATTGAGAGCAAGAGAGAGAGCCTGGTGCAGAGGGTTTGTGAAGGGAAGAAGTAGAAGCTAAGGTTAGTTGGATCAAACTGTGGAAGGCCTGGAGAACCAAACTGAAGAATTAGAATTTGATCCTACAAATAATGAGAAATGGAACTTGATATTCCATGTAAATATAGAACAGAGTCAAAACTAACAATTTTGGCATCTGAAACAAGCTTCAAAAAATATGCTTCAGATATAATGAACCCTCAAATCAACTTTTTTTGCATGGGAGAATTATAAGATCATTTATAAAACTAAATTGTCTCCAAAGCCTCCCTGGGAGTTCTTTCAATCTCCCACACTGTGGCTATAGGGTCCTAGTAGAGATTGTTATTTTATTTTATTTTTAAAACTTTACCTTCCATCTTAGAATCAATACTAGGTATTAGTTCCAAGGCAGAAGAGCAGTATGGGTTAAGCAATGAAGGTTTAAGTGACATGCCAAGAGTTACGTAGTCTAAGGCCAGAATTGAAACTAAAACTCTAAGGCTGGCTCTTAATCCACTGAGCCACCTCGATGTCCCCCACAAATCAACCTTTAAAGACAAAAGAAATCTGTAGGGAGAAAGATCTAAGGACACTTTCTTATGGTCAGGAGACAGGGACTCTAGTACTCGGAGAGGAGGAGAAGGTAAGGAATAGAGATTTACTGACCTGGGATGCTCCTGTTTTTACTTCTTCTTTTTCTTGATAATGAGACTCTCTTCTCCATTTTTTCTACCTGCAGATGAATTTTAAGTGCTGTTGATTGCTTCTAAATTTCTGTACCCTACTGTTGCTCTAGAGCAAAGCCCCAGTTTCCCCACTCTAGTATAATTACAGCTCTGATGGGAAGTTATTTGAGGCTTTTCAGAAGGGGGAGTGTCATTATGAAAATTGTGCTTTCGGAAGACTAATGTGGTGGTGGTGTGTAGGATTGTTTGGGTGGCATAACAACAGCTCCCATTTATATGCTTTACAAAGTGCCTTCCTATCCTGGGTCTCAGAGCCTCATGTATCTCCATGAGCCTTTTCTGCTTTGCCTTGGCTTCTCTCTAATACCATCTTGACCTCAAAATATTTCCTATCCTGCCACCTAGTACCCAGACCAAGTTGAAGTTTGGGTAGAATTTGGGTACACACAAGGTTCCTTTCCAGATATGAGGGGGAATGGTTGAAGTGCTAGGATCTGCCTCCAGAGGGCACACAAGACTCAGAAATAGCCAGAGGCAGGCAGGCAGAGGGTTGATTTGCCTAAAAAGCATGGCAGCGGGGTGGGTAGCACCAACAGCAAAGAGATGCAGAGTAGGCATCCTCCCTTGATCTAAAAACACTGGTGGCATATTCATCCACTCAGATTTTTTCCTCCAGATCCTAGAATATAGGTTTTGATCAAAGATCTTGTGAAGACCTTAGACTTTTCCTCTTTGTGGCCCTAATTTCCCATCTGCAAACATTCTCCCTCTCTCCATGGTCCCCCTTTCTCTCTCCATCTCAAAGCATAATCAATAAGCAAGAGTCTAATCAGTGGATGAGCTAAGCCTGTGGTTTTAGGGAAGCAGGAGAGGCAGAGCCCCTAAATCCACACTGACACAGTCTCAATCTATCAATATATCTATCAATAAATCTATCAAAAAATATCAAAGTCTCAATCCAGTTTGAAGCTTTGACTTGGGGAAAGTGGCTTCCAATCTTTTGATGAGTCTCAAATACACTGAAGTTTGGAAAGCTTTTTCTTCATGCTGTGGGATAAGGAGTATAATTAATATTATTTCCATTTTACAGATGAGGAAACTCTGGCTTAATGACTTGCCCATGGTCACACATAAGTAGGTGTCATGGATGAAATTCCAATGCAGGTCTAATGGCTTCAAGCCCAGTTCTTTTCCACCATGTTCAATTCAGGTACAAAGGAGGAACCACAGATAGTTCCCTTCTTTCTACCCCTCCCAAAGGCACGGGAAGGGCAAGTGATATATGATATTAGTGAGGGATGCCAAAGAGTGCTAAGGTCATGGAAAGTAGGACATGAATTGGGGGTGGGAATAAGGAAGGGCATAGGCTAGAGAGATTAGGAATAGCATCTAATATATGAGTTCTATTCTGCATGACTTTACCTTTTTAATGATTCGAAGGGTTCATCTTTTGTTTAATCCATGCCTTCTGTCATAGAATATAGACCTTAGAGTCTATACTAATTATTGGCTTCAAAGCAGAAGAATGTTAAATGTTAGACAACTGGGGTTCAGTGACTTGCCCAGATCACACAGCTAGGAAGTGTCCAAATCCAAATTTGAACCCAGGACTTCCCATCTCTAGTCCTGGTTCTCTATCCACTGAATCACCTAAATGCCCCTTAAAGGGTTTTCAACTTCTAGAAAGATCATATATAGATTTCAAGTGATCTTTGAATTTTATGGGGGAAATTTATTGATAAATCTGTATATAATACTTGGTTCCTTTGTAATCCTTTGCATTTTGTTTTATGTGGTTTTTAAAAAAAATATTCCCACAGGATTCACCCGACTGCCAAAGGGCATCATAACACACTAAAAGGTTAAGAATCTGTTTTAAACTGCCCCATCACTGGCAGTGGTACTGATGGAATCATTCCTTCTGTCTTCCTGGGTGTGTGGCAACATTTGGTGGTAGTAGTAGAGTCCAGCACCTGTTGCCACGTGACTCAGAAGTAGCAACCTTTGAGATGTTGTAGTATAATAGGTTGGATGGAATTCAGTAATAGGAAATAGGAACAACCTTGCTTTATGTGTGTATATTGTAGAAGTATATGCTTGATTTATAAATTATACAAATATAAATATACCAAGTTGTAAAGTCTTTATCTTTCTTTATATTCTCAGTGCTTAGCACAGTGCCTGGCACATAATAGGCATTTCATAAATGCTTTTTTTAAGTTTAAACTCTTACCTTCTGTCCTAGAATTGATTCTAAGTATTAATTCCAAAGTAGAAGAGAGGTAAGGGCTAGACAATTAGAATTAAGTGACTTGTCCAGGGTCACACAGTTAGAAGTATCTCAGGTCAGATTTGAATCCTGGACCTCCCATTTCTGGACTGGGTTTTTTATCTACTGCCTAGCTGCCCCCATAAATGTTGGGTAATCACAAAGAGAAGAACAAGCTTTTTCATTGGTTTCATTCAGAGGCATTCAGCAAGCCCTTGGTCTAGTCTCTTGACCACTTTGCTTGGGGTATTCTTTGAGAGTCAATATTTGAAGGAGAAAGGTCTTAGATCCTTTTCCCCCACAGCCAGTTTTGGAGGGGGTGGGGTAGGGAGGAGCTTTTTTGTTTTTGTTTTTTGGAACCCAGCTCAGCATCAGTGCTTAGGGAAGTTAAAAAATAACCTTCAGTGGCAAAGAAATGAAAACTAAAGGGATGTCCCTCAATTGGGGAATTGTGGTGAACAAATTGTGGCATAAGTTGGTGATAGAATACTATTGTGCTATAAGGAATGATGAACTAGTTGATTGCAGAAAGAGCTGGAAAGACCTCCATGAACTGATGCAGAGTAAAAAAAGCAGCAAACATTACAGAGTAACTGAAATGTTGTGGGATGATCAAATGTAATAGACTTCTCTACTAGCAGCAATGCAATGATCCAGGACAATTCTGAGGACTTATGACAAAGAATGCTTTCCACATCCAGAGGAAGTACTTTGGGAATAGAAATGCAGATGAAAGCCGATGATTTATCACTTTACTATTTGGGTATATGACTTGGGGTTTTGGTTTTATCAGATTATTCTCTTACAAAACTGAATAATGTGGAAGTATGTTTAGCATGATAATACATATATAACTCAGGTTGAATTGCTTTTCAACTCCAGGAAGGGGGAGGGAAGAAGAGAGGGAGACAACATGAACCATATCACTTTGGAAAACTTATGTGGAAATTTGTTATTCAAATAAAAGAAAATTTTAAAAAAGAAACCTTCAGGTATGACTAATAGTAACTAAGACCAGGACTCATATAGGAGTTATGCTCCATTTGGACATGAATTTGGTAGGACCAATGCTATGTAGGAACTGAACTAAATTTGACTCTACTTCCCCTAAAGGCCTAGGCATCAGAGGGGAAATTAAGTCACCAAGGAATTGGGGAAAATGTTGGGACCACTTAGGTGGCTCAGGGGATAGCACACCAGACTTGGTGTCAGGAGAATCTGGGTTCAAATGTGACCTCAGATACTTCCTAGCTGTGTGACCCTGGACAGGTCACTTAAACTTGACTGCCTAGGCTTTGCTGCTCTTCTGTCTTAGAAGTGATATTAAGACAAAAGGTCTTTTTTAAATGTTTTAAATGTTATCTTTTTTAAATGTTAGTTCTTTTGAAGTAAACATCCCTTTGTAAAGGAATGTTTAATGTTAAGTGGTTAAATAGGACTAGGAAGTTACTCCCTTTATCTATCAGTGGAGGGAGTACAGCAATAGGAGGTTTGAACAAATAATAATAGAGATACAACCCCTAAAACTCTTCAAGGTACCCTAAAAACCCTGAGATGAGGAGATGACATAGACAGTCTGATTGAGACTGAATGAGCTCCCTACTCTTCTCTTGTGTAATTAATGCTGTCAAGGGTAGAAATTTGAGAAAGGACTTGGATTTCTATAGAGGGTCAGAAGACATATCCTTGCTCCAGGATGCTGAGGTACAAATGGGGGAAGAGCCAACCCTGGCTGCATTTGGAAAGCACAAATGATATCAAGGCAAATTCAACCCCCAAGCAAATGCAAGCTTCCATAACTAAGAGATATAATGACCGAAGGGAAGTCTATGCACTCTGAACTTTTTTCTTCCAACAGAAGGAGGTTGGGTTGAAATCATGACTGACCTAGCTTGGAGACCAGACTATCTCTTGTAGTTCTTTAAAGTTCACACACACACACACACACACACACACACACACACACACACACACACACCCTTTCAGATTGAAACATTTTTAGTGGTGTCATGGCTTCGACCAGCTTTTTCTTCTAGAGGAAATGTAAGTGAGCTCTGGGTTCAAGTTTTGGAGTTTTACATGGGAATGATAAAACACTAAACTGTGTTCATAACCTCCCTGGGAATTATTTCAACTTCCAACACTAATAGGGTCCTGGAAGAGATTATTATTTTATTTTAAACCCTTACCTTCTATCTTAGAGTCAATACTGTGTATTGGTTCCAAGGCAGAAGAGAAATAAGGGCTAGACATAGGGGTTAAGTGACTTGTCCAGGGTCACATGGCTAGGAAGTGTCTGAGGCCAGATTTGAATCCAGGACTGTGAAATCAGAATCTGTTACCCTCAAAAACTACAATCCCCAGAAAAAAACTATGATTCCCAGAACCCCACTCACCTCCTCTCATTACATGCTGACATAGACAGGACATAAATTGGGTGGAGTTCTGTGTCTAGCTCTCTTTTCCTTCCTGTTGGTAGCTCTGGTGGAGTAGGCATTTTGAGCAGGTAGAGAACTTAGTCGCATGGTTAATAAACTTTAAAAAGATAATACTTGAAGTATTGGATATTAATTTAACTCTTACAGGACCTCAGTCACTAGGTCTACCTCTCTGTGCAATGAGTCACCTAGCTGCGCCCCCTAGCATAGATTATTAAATACAAAACTGCTCAGGTAGATTCCTCCACGTAGTGACCAAGAAACAACCTCCTGAAAGATGACAAATATTGCTTAAAAGCCTATTATGTGCCAGGTACCATGCTAGGCAGTGGGGAGACAAATCTAAATAGTAAAAAAGTCCTTACTTAAAATGAGCTTCCATTTCAATGAAGAAACAGAAGTACTATATATAGCATACATATAGAGTTAATAAATATAAATAATTCTCTTTCCCGCACTGTAAAAATTAGTTATGATATATGGCAGTTTAGCATAAAAAATCAAATGGGAATTTTTGGAGAAGTTTTGAGGAAGTTACAGACAACATGTTAAGCCTAGTGGACAAGACAGAAAAAATTTAGAAACTCAGAAGTGCATACGTAACACAAAACTTACAATAAAGTACCATAAATACCCTGAAAAAGAAAAAAGAAAAAAATTAGACTTCTCCAGTACAAGGGAGGGCCAAAATATTTTACTTGGATATTCCAGCTCATGGGGTGTCATGCCCCTAACCTCCTTGATGTGAAGGGGATAATTATATTTAGTTTGAGAATGAAGGACTCGCAGATATGGGAAATTTGGAAAGGCTTCAGACAAAAGATGGGTTGCATTTTTTCTTTAAACCCTAACTAAATATCATTGCCAAAACAGGAGAGCTGTAAAAGCTAGCTAGTTGGGGTTAAGTGACTTGCCCAGGGTCACATAGTTAGGAAATGCCTGAAGTAGAATTTGAACCCAGGTCCTCCCATCTCCAGACCTGGACCCCTATCCAATGTGCTTGCTATCTGTTGCTTTTTTTTTTTTTAAGAGATGGATTCTCTGAGGTGGAGATGAAGACGGAATGTGTTACAGGCATGACATGAAAAAAGAGAAAAAAGATACAGATGGGAGAAGAATAGAGAGAAGAACCAACTGAAATTGGTTAAGCAGGGGAGTCACATGACCAGATCTACATATAAGGAAAATTAGTTTGGTAGCAGGGTGCATGATGGACTAAGTGGTCAAACTTGAGGCAGAGAGACCAGTTAAAAGGCTATGGTGAGCTGATGAGGGCCTGAACTGTGTGAATGAAGGGAAGGGGGTTAGATGCAGGAAAAGTGGTAAAGATAGAAAAAGCAAGCTGATCAATTATGTGATGTGAGAAAGAGCTGAGATTATGGGAAATGGGAACAAAGGAGAGCAATCTCATTGATAAAAGAAAAAAAGAATTAGGGGCAGCTATGTGGCTCAGTGCATGAGAGCCAGAGTTGGGAGGTCCTGGGTTCAAATGTGACTTCAGACATTTCCTAGCTGTGTGACCCAATTGATTCTAAGTTGGAAGTATTTAAAAAAAATTTTTTTTAAAGAAAATTAGTCTTTCAAAATACAACCAGCAGGGGGCAGTTGGGTAGCTGGGTAGCTCAGTGGATTGAGAACCAAGCCTAGAGACGGGAGGTCCTAGGTTCAAATCTGGCCTCAGCCACTTCCTAGCTGTGTGACCCTGGGCAAGTCACTTGACCCCCATTGCCTAGCCCTTACCACTCTTCTGCCTTGGAGCCAATACACAGTATTGACTCCAAGATGGAAGGTGAGGGTTTAAAAAAAAATACAATCAGCAGTGAGATGAGATAGGAAAGTAGGGCCCTCTTCTTCCCAGGCTCACCTAAGAGGACTTCAGGGAGAAGAAAGAAGGAAAACTCTGAATCTGTCACTGGGCATTGAAGTTGATGAGGGAAAATTCACTACCACTTGGACCTTTCCTCCAATCTGGCTGCATTCCCATTTGCCTGCTGTGGATGACTGGAGGAGTCTGAGTGTTCTCTGTCCTAGTGAACTGCCTTTGCCCTGCTTCCCTAACTCTGGGACTTTATCCCTTACCTGTATTTCTTCTTAGGTCCTTAAGGCGGTCACATCTCATCTCCAAATCCCACGCGATATTTCCCCCTCTTCTCCCAAGCTGTACTGAAGTAGAAGACAATAATTCCCAAGGTACCATTGTATCATGCAAAACAGCTGCCCCCAGTGAGATCCTCAGGCCCCCAGCATGTGCCATACCTGTGAGGTATTAGATAAATAGATAGAAATATGTTAAACTATATATATAATGATATATATTATGGTATGTAATAATATAATTTGTAAAGTGCTTTATGAGTCATAAAGTGCTATATAAATGTCAGATGTTGTATGTAGATATATATTTTATGTATGGGAATGTGCCTTTATGTCCCTAGACCCAGGAGAGATAAGCACTTCCCAACAGCCAAGGCCAGGAAAAGGAGAAAGAGCCAACAGATGAACTTCTTGCAGAAAAGGAGACATTCCTAAAATTCCTGCCATTTCTTGCAGGTGAGAAGGGCCTTTTCCTAGAGTAGGAGTTCCAACATCGAGCCCAGTTCCTGTCTGCCAGGGTCTTTGTCCAGATTACTACAGGGACATCCCTTAAAGAAAAACAAGCACAAATAAAGCGCATTCATGGATGCAAGAGTTGGTCTTCCATTGATTTAATGATAGTAAAAGGCCAGCTTAAATTAATTCTATGAAATAAATGCCCATTCCTAGTGAACTCTCTATAAGGTGGGAATTTCTTTCTTGAGTGAATCAAAAAGGGAGCAACTTGGTAAGAGGATAACTGAGGAGCCCCACCTAAGGGTGGCATTCTTTAACATTCATTCAGTCTAGTAGACAGACTCAAAAGGAAACCCAGTTCCTGTCTGAGTGAGCAGAACGATGGAGCTTAAGAAATAGAAATGGTAGAAGACGGAGCTGGAAAAAGGGAAATGGTAAGAAGCCATGTGGAGCTGAGATAATGAGAACACAGGCAAAAGGCTAGTCACAAAGAAACCTGGGAACACTGCTATTGGGGCCCATTAGGCACAGGCTGCATTGCTGAAACTGATCCCAGAACTATACAACCCCAGCTACTAACTTGATAAATCTATTTCCCCCTAAGTTCCTTCTTGAGAATCTGAAGCTTTTTCTACTGGGGACAAGGATTGGGGAAGTCTATTTTCCTTTCTTTGTTTTGAAGATTGACTTTGGACATCCAGCAATTATAATTGGGACTATAGTAGAGAAAAAGCAAATGAAGGGAGAGACTTCCCCAGGGAAGAGACTAAACACTGAGTATTTTGCTAGAAGTGCCGACTCTGGGGGCTCAGAATTGGAAAAAAGAAAAGAGAAAGAGAATTACATCTCTTTTAATATTACTTCTTATAATGGAGTAAGGGAATATGAAGATTGCCCATCCGAGTAACAAGTCAGTAGCAGGATCAGGGGTACCATCTCATTTAATATAATCAGTAGGGGTCAGCTGGGTGGCTAAGTGGAGTGAGAGCCAGGCTCAGAGATGGGAGGTCCTGGATTCAAATCTGACCTCAGACAACTTCCTAGCTGTGTGACCCTGGGCAAGTCGTTTGACCCCATTGCCTAGCCCTTAACACTCTTCTGCCTTGGTTCTAAGATGGAAGGTAAAGGTTTAAAAAAAATACAATCAGCAAATCTAGAGGAAGACTTTTCAGTATTGGGTAGACTCTCTCTAGTAGATGTATTATTTTTTAATTAAAGAAAAATGTTTACTGTCTGTTTTACAATTTATACTAAGTATTGATTGACAGGCAAAAGAGTGGTAAGGGCTAGGCAATTGGGTTTAAGGGACTTGCCCAGGATCACACAGCTAGGAAGTGTCTGAGACGAGAGCTGAACCCAGGACCTTCTATATCCAGGCCTGGCTCTCAATGCATTGAGCCTCCTAGCTGCCCTTCTAGTAGATTTATGGAAGAGTCTAGATCACAAGACATGGGCTGACATTGATGGGCTTCAATCTCCACTGTTAAAGAGAGCACCCACATTAATGAAGTCCTGAATCTATTGAGGTATGGATCTTCTCTGTTGTTTTTTACTTTGTTTAAATATGTGTGTGTGTGTGTGTGTGTATAAAATCTTATTTTCTGTGCTACTTTCAAAGTATGATTCAAGTAAGCTTGTTGCCCCCAGTCACAACCAAAATAAAATCAAACCAAGTTCTCAAAAGAATTGGTAAAACAGTTGTTAATGCTCTCAAAAGGACCCTAATGAAGGATACTATAGATATATTATTGATTTAGGTCAGAAATAAATGTGTGCATATTGGGGGATGGTAGACAGAGTCCCACGTTAGGATACTGTGACCCTGAGTCTCAACTCTACCATGATCTGTGTGACCTTTGATAACTCACTTCAGTTCATTCTTTTTTCACCTCTCAAGAGGTCCAGTCATTTTTCTCAGTCATGTCCAATTCTTTATGATCCCATTTGGGATTTTCTCAGTAAAGATACTGGAGAATGGTTTACCATTTCTCTCTCCAGCTTGTTTTACAGATAAAGAAACTGAGACAAATACCAGGGTCACACAGCTAGTCTGGGGTCAGATTTTAACTCTAATCTTCCCAACTTCAGGTCCAGTACTCTATCCACTGTACCACCTCGATGTCCCTCCAGACAGACTAGATAGGCTCTACAATCTCCTGGTCGATCTCTGTGATTCAAAAACTAAGAATGACTACAGTACTACTGCGCCCATTATTCAAGGAGCTTACAATGCAACTGGCGAAAATGACTAATTGTAATATAGAGGGACAAAGGCAGGACCATAGTTTCGAGATATCCAGGAAGCTCCAAAACACTCTGCAATCCATAGACACATACCTTTAGCCCAAATTTGCAATGACAGGTTAGGCCCCTAGAATGGCAACTGCTCCAACTCTCAGGCTCTAGGATAACCCTGGAGATGGCTGTACTCCTAAAACCATAGCTCACAGCGCCCTCAACTAGGGGGGGGCTTTCCCAGAACAGCCAGGAGCTTCAGATCTTAGCAAAGATCTTACCTTACTCAAAAAACCCAGCAATAACAGTCGTTACAAAGCATTTCTCCCCAAATACATATAGAGTTGGGGAAGGGAGCGAGATTGACTTGAATCTAAAATGTAGTGGTAATGAGGCACCTCGGCAGGGAAGACACACACAAATGGAAGGCTTTGAAGATCTTTCTCTAGAATGTCCTCGGGAAAATCACTGCAAGGAAATCCATTAGAGATGGAGCTGTGGCTCCACTGCTCAGCTAGGCATGGTCTCTCAACTGTACGGGTCAGTTATCTCTCAGTCAGGCTCAAGCAGGTCACTCAGCCATGAATCTGGCTCATCACCAAGCATAGCTGTTGCTGGCCTGGACCAGGCACTCAGCTGCTTCTGTTGGACTGAGCTAAGCCAGGCATGTCACAGGGCATGGAATTTCCACCAGATAGATCAATTCACTGGACTACCTGGCCTTGATTTTCAATGAGCAGCTGAAGGTTTTCCACCTTTGGCCTCTGTCTTAGTATTATAATGCTCTATATTTACAGGGCAACAACCCTTATCATGGGATCATCAGAAGCCTTTTCTCTTTGACTCACTTACAACCTCAGTTTTGAGGTCTGTCACTTCTAGGCAGTAAGTAGGTTATGTCAAGTTTCTCCTAGTAAGACAGTTCTTGATTCTGAGTAGATTTCCACAGTCAAGGTACTGAGAAAACCAAACTGATATTGTCTCCATTTTTGTAGGTGACACTGGCCTGGAATCAGGAAGATCTTAATTCAAATCTGACCTCAGGCACTGACTAGCTGTGTGACCCTGGGCAAGTCACTTAATCCTGTTTGCCTCAGTTTCCTAATCTGTAAAATGAGCTAGAGAAGGAAATGGCAAACTGATCTAGTATTTTTGCCAAGAAAACCTCAACTGGTGTCACAGAGACATGACAGAAAGGACTGAACACAACTGTTTTTTTTTTTTAATTGAGCCTGTTCTGTATCTCTACTCACATTTTATACATTGCCTACATCACATTTCTTTGTCCCTGAGTTAAGTTCAGCAGTTCCACTTTTCTCTCTGGGATACAAATTAAGTTTAGAAGTTTAGTTTTCTTGATAGTCACTGTTCTATTTTTGTGTCAAGGAAATCTGTTATCCTTGAAGGACGCAGGTGGATGCCAGGGAGTCTGGTCTGTTATCTCTGCAACACTGATTGTCCTTCAAGAAAGTCTTGTCTGTTATCGCTGTGATACTAATTAGCCATATAGGTGGACACTACCAATGAGCTTTCTATAGCAACAAGGTGGAAGGAGGGGGTGTTGCACTCAAAATTTCCAACTAAACATATTTTTTCCCCATCTAAGAAACTGCCTTCTAGCTTTTGGATGCTCCTCCTTTTGTCTGTAAAAATGGTCTGACTATCCTCACTTGAGATCTTTTTGTTTGCTGAGGAGCCAAAGACTCCTTTTTATTGGTAATCACTCAATAAATTGAACATGCTCAGAATGTTATGCCTCAGTTTACCTTAATTTCAAGCCTTTCTTAGGGTGGTCAGTCAAGTTATACCTCCTCTTATTGGGGTCTTATTCAAATATATCACTGGGAACAAAAATATTGGTGCTATTTGTGCCTGGATGAAGTTTATTATCTAGATGGCCTCTTCTTAAGCAAGTGAACTATTTAAGTCTCAGGCCCCTTCAATGAGCTGGAATTCTTCTTCTAGACTTGGTGAATTTCTTTTTTTAGATAGACACATAGGTAGATAATTTAATAAGTACTTACTCTGTGCCAGGCATTCTCTCTTTTTTAAAATAATACTTTATTTTCCCCCATTACATGTAAAAACAATTTTAAAATATATTCATTTTTTTAAATTTTGAATTCCAAATTCTTTCCCTTCATCTGACCTTCTGACCCTCAAGACGGTAAGTAATTTGATATAGATTTTACATGTGTAATAAAGTAGAGCATTTTTCTATATTTTAGACCTGGTAGATCTTAATTTACATGTCAATGTCTGATATTTTCCCCTTTTGTTCTTTAGTTTTGCTAAAGTCTCAACAATGTACATTCTCATAGATCTAAGGCCCAGAAATGACACAGTAATTAAACTTCACAGGAAAGAGTAAATAAGTAATATTAGATCTCTCCATATAATCACAGATTTTGAATGATAGAAGGAACTTCAGTCATCATCTAGTCCAACTCATACATGACAACCTTGCTATCCAATACCAGAGAAGTATATGACAGCAGGTTCTACTTGAAGACCTCTAAGGAGAAGGAGCCTCCTCCCTCACAGAGCTACCCACCCCTCCTTTAGATGGCTCTTCTAAGAAACTCCCAGAATTTCTAAGAGGTTTCTACTGACATCAAACCAAAATTCACATCTTCACAATTTCTGGCCATTGTCCCTGGTTCCACCTGCTGGGACCAAACTCATCTCCATATGCCAGTCCTTCAAGTATTTAAAGACAGATGCCCCATCTTCCTCAGAGCTTTCCCCTTTTTAAGCTAAACCTTCCCAAGCCCTTCAACAGATTCTTATACAACAATGGTCCTTTGCCACTGGTGTTGACTTCTCTAGACACTTTAACTCCTCAATGTCTTTCTTAAATTATGATTCTCAGAACCGAATGCCACAATCCACATGAAGTTTAACTAGGGCAGAGTACATTGGAACTATTACCTCCCTATTCCTGGAAACTATGTCCCTGTTAAAGCAGCCCAAGATTGCAGTGGGTTTTTTGGCTGCCACATCTTACTGGTGACTCATATCAAGCTTGTTCCCCAGTTCTTTTTTAGAACAATGGCTTTTGAGCCATGTTCCCCCAATCTTGTATTTGCAATGCTGATTTTTTTGGTACCTCACTGTAAGACTATTTACTTTTATCATGATGGAATTTCATCTTATTAGATTCAGCCCAAAACTCTAGCCTCTAAGATTTTTAAAAAAGTCTTTCTTTTCTGCCTAGTATGCTAGCTATCTCTCCAAGCTTTGTGTCTTCCACAAATATGATAAACATGTCATCTATACCTTATTCAAGTCATTGATGGAAATTTTTCTTTCACTAATATTTTATTTTTCCTCCCAATTACATGTAAAAATAATTTTGGGCATTTATTTTCTAATTAATTTTTGAATTCCAAATCCCTTTTTCCCTTCTCTTCCCCTGTCTCTGAGAGGGGGCTGCCATTTGCTATTGTTTATACATGTGCTATCCTAAAAAACATATTCGATCACAGTGTAAAAGACACATTAAAACAAAATCTATGAATAAGATGAAAAATGGCATGTTTTGATCTGCATTCATATTCTATCAGTTCTTCCTCTGGAGGGGAATAGCATTTTTCCATTGATGAAAATGTTAAAATAACCCAAGGACAAGCAAAAATCCCTGGTGTATCCTACAAGAGAACTTCTTTGAAGACATCATTGAATCATTAATGAATTACTCTTTGAGTTTAACCATCTAACAAGTTCTAGGTAAACTACATCCATAGCATTTCCTTCCTCTATTTGTTTCACAACCCTATCAAGAAAAGAAATGAGATTAATCTGACATGGCCTAGTCTTTCTGAAACCTGGTCAGCCCTTTATAATCACCATTTCTCATTTCAGATTCTGCTTAATAAAATATTCCTAGGAATCAAAAATCAAATTGTCTGGCCAATAGCTTGCAAAATCTGTTCTCTTCTCTTTTGGTGGAAAATTGGGACATTTGTCCTCCTCTAGTCTCATATTACCTCTCCCAACCTTCCAAATATCACTGACAGTAGCTCAGTAATCATATCTAGCAGCTCTTTCGGATCCAAGATTGCAGATCAAATGGATCAGGTGACTCACTTATCTTAGGTATCAACTTCTTGTTAGTGTATTTTGTTCTGATATTTCCAGTGTAAAGATTTTTTTTGACAGAGAAAACAAAATAACAACTGAGAAGCTTTACCTTCTCTTTATTGTCTGTTACCAATGTTTCATCCACCCCAAGCAAAGGCTTCATTACTTCTCTGATACTTTTTTTAAAACTAATATGGTCATACTCCCCCTCATCTTTTTTGTCTGTAGCTTCCTTCCATAGCCTTAGCTTGTTCTTTTATAAGATTGTGCTATGCTCTTATGTTCATTCTTTGTTAAGGTTTTGATGGTTTTGTTTCCATCTCTTGTGGATTTTTAAAAAATATATAAATTGGTTGGTGAATTTCTTAGGCATCCCCATTGGCAGCTTCAGACAATTTCCTTTTTTCCACCTCATTGGAATTATTTCCCTTTGTGCCTTCATAATTTCATTCTTGAGTATCTCCTATCTCTCCTTAGCTAACTTCTACTAACTCCTTTTGCCCCATGGTATTCTACCTGACTTTCCTCTGATCTCTTTGAAATTCAATTTCCCAAAATCTAGGGAGCATGGCATGCTATGCACAGATTTCCTCTCTTTTTTAAAATCACAAGCTCTTGGAGAAAATGGTCACCTCCCTCTGTCCCCAGAAGGATAAAATTATTACTAAAGTACCACTTTCCTAAGATCAGATTTTGATTGGGAAAAGGTACTGTGCATCTGAAGGGACAACATGGGCAGAGAGCTAGTGTGTTGTAGCAGAAATCACCTTGCTTAAAAAAAAATGGCATGAGGAATATAATCTAGGAAGCATATTATTGGAAAGGGGGTAGCCTGCTTATGCAAACAGAATGAGAGCTAACAGATAAGATAACTGAAGTGTTACATTATAGCCTTAGAAGAAAATACCCAGTTTGTAGATTCTCTCAAAGAATTGCCACATTGATAAGGTCTATTTATATAAGTGTATCTTATAGCATTTCATCCATTTAATGGATTCTAATGTATCCAATGGGTTATAATTTAAACCAAGCTACAGGAATCTGGATGGCCCACACTGCAGGAATATTTTTAGATTTATTCTGTAATGTCCCAAGAGAGATGGCCATTACTTTGAGAAGAGGAAGAAAAACATTGTGGTTGGGCTCCCATTCCTTTACTCTCTTATCTGCAAAATGGGTATTGGGCTAAAATTATGCCAATCTATTTTATATCAGATTTTTGCAGGCCAGGGATACTATGCTCTTTTGGCAATACAAAATAAGAATCATTTTTCCTGGTCACGTTGGGTAGGAAGTAGTCCTAGAGTTAGCTCCCACCAAGTAGTTAGCAAACATTGAAACAGAAATGGGAAAGTTCTATAGGTGAGGTTAGATAATAGAATACAAAGTAGCACATGTGCTCTTCAACTTGGAGACAAGATAAAATCTCAGCAGGAGAGAACTGTCTCCCTGGAGAAGTCTGATTTTAGCAGTCTCCTAAGGTTGTAGCAAACTACATGTTGGGGGATTACTTGTCCCAGATTTCCATACCTCCAGAGACTACTAATAGCCATTCCAAAGACAAAATCATCTCTCTCACCTCATCTTTTGAACCCCACTAGAAATCTTTCTGCTAATCAGGAGTTCTATATCCCTATATATAAACAGCTTCACAGAGCTATTCCAGAATGGTGCTACAAAGTACTTTTCATGAATATTATTTTATTTAATTCTTACAATCCTGCGAGGTAGACAGAATGGGTTTTTAAATTTTATTTATTATATTATTGTTTTTATTATTTTAATGTTCTCATTTAATATATTGATTTAATAAATGTATTAAACTTATGTAAGTATTAATTGAATAATATGAATTAATTATCTGAAAATTATTATATTTAAATGGTAATGCAAATAAATTTAATGTGTAACTTTCAAAACTGTCCAGTTTATTATTCCTTTTTCTTAACCCTTACCTTCCACCTTGGAATCAATACTGTGTATTGGTTCCAAGGCAGAAGAGCAGTAAGGGCTAGGCAATGGGGGTCAAGTGACTTGCCCAGGGTTACACTAGGAAGTGTCTGTGGTCAAATTTGAACCTAGGACCTCCCATCTCTAGGCCTGGCTCTCAATCCACTGAGCCACCCAGCTGCCCCTTTATTATTCTTTTTTGACCTTCCTCCTGTTTTCTTCAGATATAAAGGAGAAACTCTATCTACCAGCCTTCTCCATCTCCTTCCCCAAATGAAATCCAAAAACAACCCCCCCCCCAACGAATATGCATTGTCAAGCAAAACAGATTGTGCAGTGACTACATACAAAAGTCTATGCTCATTCTACCCTTTGATTCCATTATCTCTGAGTCAGGAGGTGGGGGTAGCGTGTTTCATCCTCAGTACTCAAGAACTAGAGCCCATCATTAGAGTTGATCAGATTTCTTAGGTCTTTTAAAGTTGTTTTTCCTTATGCCATTGTTGCTATAGTGCAAAGGATTCTCCTGGTTTTGCTCATTTCACTCATGCGACCCTTTCCACAGTTCTCTGAGAGGTTTCATCATTTCTTATAGCACAATAACATTCCATTACTATGGAAATAAGCCATTTGTTCAATCAGTCGCCAAAGGATGGGTCCCCCCCCCCCAGCCTTAGTTTCCAAATTCTTGCTACTACAAAATGAACTGCTAGGGCTTTTTGTGCACGTAGGGGTCCTTTTCCTCTTTCTTGGGGATATAGGCCTAGTAAAGGTTTGCACAGTTTAGTGACTTCTCCAAGTGATTTTCCCACTATTACTAAGAATGATTCAGGTGTTCTTTCCCACTATACCATTGCTGTCCTAAACACTAAATAATCCCATTTTGGAGTATAAGTGCTATTGGATTTCAGAAAAGGGAAGATGTCCTGGGAAGGTTTCAGAGAAGAAATGAACTTTGAAGGAAAAGAGAAAGGAAAACATTTCCATCGCTGGAAAGGAGAGTGGTGAGCAGAAGTAGTTCTGAGGACCCCCAAATCCCAAAACAGCAATTTAACCACGTAGCTTGTCGTGGAGCTTTGTGTGTTTGACGTAGAGGAACTTCCTAGGTCTCTGGGCTCCGAATGGAGGGCAGGCTTCTTCAGATTTCGGAGCTGTGCGACTGTGAGGGGCTGTCTGCAAGGTACAATGTCTGCCTTCTTGCATTCCAGGGCCCTCTGATTCCCGTTGCAATTTGCTCACCTCCTAAATATTCCTACCAGCCTATCTACACCGGGGCTCTGGCACTTAGCAGGGGCTCTAACCCACAAACTGGGGTACCCAGAAAGGGTTAAAGGGGGAAAATGTTATCACGTGACTCCGCTCCCAGGTAACTTGTGCTGACGCAACTGGAGTGGGGAAAATGTGTGAAATTCATAAAAGCCTCAAAGTTTTCCCAGGTGCTCACCCAGAGATGCCCCCTCGAAATGCCAGGTACCCGAGGGAGATGATGGCAAGTGACCCTGGTGGGGGGTGGGTACCCGGGGAGCGAGGGGCTGAGGGGCTGAGGGGCATCCCTGGCAGGGGATTTCCCTCCTTAGCCCCCTTGTGCTTGATCCTCCGGCCCTAGAGGCACCGGGCGTCCCAGCGGGCTGAGGAGGAGGGAGAGGGACCAACAGTACGTGTGTGTGTGTGTGTGTGTGTGTGTGTGTGTGTGTGTGTGTGTATGTGTGCGCGCGTGGAGGGAGGGGTAGGGGTTTGGGGGGAGCTGGCCTCACACACCTGGCGCGTTCTGGAATGAAATCCTAATTAATTATTAAACGGGGCTCCCTAGGGAGCCGAAGCAGAAGCCGTAGCTGGGCGGGAATCAGGGGGGGAAAGCTGCGGGCACAGGTTAACCTCAGCTCCCCGGGGACTCGAGCAGGAAGGAAACCGGACCTCGGGTGGGCGGGGAGGGTCCGGGAGAGGCTGGGTGGCGTGGACGCCCGGGACTCCTCGATTAGAACTGCGCCGGAGGAGGCGGGGGCGGGGCGGACCCAGGCCCAGGACCCCTCCCCCGCATCCCCTCCCCCACCAGGATCAGCCCTGGTCCTGCTCCTGGTCCTGCTCCTGGTCCTGATCGCGGAACAGAAGCTTCTTGTGTTCCCAGGCCTGGCGGAACGGGGAGGGCAGCTCGGGGAGGGGGCTCCCGGGACCCGGCTTGCCCCCAGCCCGCGGGCCCACTCCGGGGGAAGGGTGCTCGGACAAAAGGAGCTGGCGCCTTTAAGGCGGGGAGCCCGGGAACCCGCGGGGAGGGGACTTCTGGATCCGGGGTAGAGGGCGGCTGCGCTGGACAGCCCGGGACGGGGCGAGGACCAGGGGCCCGCGGCCCCGCGGCCGAGGCAGCCTGGGAGGTGCCCAGTTCGGCGCCCCGCGCAGCGCCCGCCGCCCGCCCCCCGCAGGGAGCCCGCGGGGGTGGCTGGGCGGGGGCCGGACCAGCCGGGCAGGTGAGGCCAGGTGGGGGGGAGGAGCGGCAGTGGCTACGGCGGCGGCGGCGGCGGCGGCTGAGGTGGTGCGAACTCAGGGCCGGCCGGCCGGCCGGACGCCTGGGGGCGGAGAGGGCAGAGAGAACCCTAAGGTCTCAGCCCCAGCCCCACCCTCACCCTCTGCAGCAAACCCTGACCTCTACCTGCTAGGGGAGGGGGGGAGGGGTGCAAAAGGAAGGACTGGGAGTGTAGGGAAAGGCGTGCGTGTGTGGGGGGGGGGGGTCAGAAGGACTGGATTCCTCCTTTAGCTGGAGTTCCTGCTTCTCCCAGGCCTATCTGCCTCATTCCTCCTCTCTCATCCCCCTGTCCCTACTCTACAGTTCACTGGGGGGAGGGCAAGGCAGCCGGGAGGCCTGATCCTGGGTGGGGAGAAGCTGAGAATTAGGGGGACGGGTCAGGCTGGTGTGAAAGGCCAAAGACTCCGGATCCTTTCTGAGCCAGAGTAGATGAGAATTGGATGAGGAGAAGTAAGGGAAATTTGGGGTCTCAACCCCTGAGGAAATGGGAAATGGGGCTGAGAGAGGGAGGACGAGAACAATCTGATAAGAATTTTCTGGGGCCATAGGAGAAAAGAAGGAGAACGACCTATGAGAGCCCATATTGGGGGGGACATTTAAAGGACCCCATCTGGGCAGTATAATTTGTTGTGAACTTTTTGGAGGGATTAAAGACCCAGAGGAAAGTTTCACCTCCGTTTTGGGGAGGAGAATTCAGGGTTGGGGCAACTGGAATTAGAGTGGCATTTTAGAGAAGCCATCTTCTAGATAGTGGCTCCTTTGAGGCTGGGGTGGGGGGGGGGAGCCTGCTACTTTTGCCCTCTGAGCACCCAGGGGGAGGAGGGATTTGCCCTCTTTTGTAAATGGAAAAATCAAAGCCCATATAGAGCAATGAGTGAAGGATCGAGGAGTGAATGGGGGATGTGGGTGTGGAAGTAACTAACTTCTTTGCTTGACCTCAGCTAGCTAAGCAGATGGGAATGGGATAGGAAGTAGCTTCCAGTTATGGGAGCTGTAACAGAGAAGACTCTCAAGCTTGCAGTGCTGGGAGTTAAGCCCCTTGAGAGAGAAGGGGGGAGGTCAGAGCAGAATTGGAGTCAGGCCATGAGGAATGTAGGAAGGACAAAGACTGTTGGGTTCAGAGTGATGGGTTGCTGAGACTTGTGGTCTGATGCGCTGGTTAAGTGGACAGTTTGGTACTGAGCTGCCTGCCCTTCTCATCCTTAGTCGTGTCTCAGAATGAGAGTTGTGGGCTATATACAGCTATCCAGGTGGTCATCCAGAAGGGAGAAGGTTGTATGCTACCTGTCCATATTACTCTCCTAAGTAGAGGTACCTGAATGATGCTGTGTCCTGGGCTGAGTTTTGCACCCTTCTTTGATTCAGGGTCCTGTTCGAGGACAAGGCTGAGAGAGAGCTGGGAATAGGGCCAGGAATGGGATCTAGGGAGATTAGAAACAAAACTGGGAGGTCGGGGTAGGGAGGGCAGTCAGGAACAGGATGTCAGGGAAGGAGAAGGGTAGAAAATGGTCCTGGTCTGGGATCTGGCCCTAGGCAGCTATAGGAACACAGGGATCTGGGCCAACTAGGGATATGGTACAGTTTAGTTTATGACTGTTTTGAGCTCTCTCCATCCCTTGGAAGTTATCAGCTATTTTGGCTGGTGCTTTTTATTTTTGTGGGTTTGCATTTTGAGGGAATTACATGGTGTTGAAGGACTAGGTCTTTCTTTGATATTCTCCAAATCCTGCCTCTGCCACCCATTCACCCCAGGCCAGTACCTCAGTTCAGCTCATAGCCAAGGTTCATACTACCCTATAGGGAATCTAGCTGGAGAAATCCCAGAGTTTGGGGGGAGGGGAAGACAAAGGTTTGATTGTATGACCACAAGAGTAACTGGTAGGGCCAGTTGTCTTCAGGTGCCAGCTTGGAGTGCCACTTAACAACTTGCCTCAATTTTCTTTCCCTCGCCCCTCCTCAAGCAGGATCACCTGTCATATTTAATATAAGTGACTACCCAGGTAGAGCCTTGGAGGAGTATAGAAGGGTTCAAGTTAGTGCCTACCACAGAACTCTCTTCATAGTAGGTGTTCAGTAAACATCTGATGGTCATCCTGCTCCATTTCAGGTCTCTCCAGGATCTTAGTCTTCCAGGAGACAGGCTGGGAATGTTGTAGGAGAGTAAACTTGGGGCGCATTCCTCACTTTGTCACTAATTAGCTATAGAAACTTGGGCAAATTACTTTCCTTATTTGTCAAAGGGAAATAGCATCTAGCTTTGCTAATTGATAAAGGATTTTCAGCAGAGTAGATAGAATGTTAGCCCTATACAAATGCAAAGGAACATTGTCATTAGGTTTATTAATTTATTGTTCATTCATTGTCCCTCTTAATAATCAGGGTCAACCAGGATAATGATTTGGGCTAGGGTTAATTGTTCTGGCTTCCTTCTTTTGGAATGGGGAGCACTAGTCAATCATCAATCGGCTATTTATGGACATGTCCTCAATTTTGTACCTCCTTCCTTCCTCTCCGCAGCATGTCTTGGTTTAGTGGTGTCCTGGTGCCAAAGGTAGATGAACGGAAAATGGCTTGGGGCGAACGAAATGGGCAGAAGCGCCCGACCCGAGGAGCCAGAGGCAGTGGCTTTTGTGGTGCCCACTACATGAGCTGCCTCCAGGATGCTGAGCCACCAAGCCCTGCTCCTCCAGCCCCTGCAAGATGTCCCTGGCAGGATGATGCCTATTCTCGGAAGGGGGGCCCAGCTGGGGGAAAAGAACTGGGGCTGAGGTCTGTGGCCCTGGGCTTTGAGGACAGTGAGGCAGCAGCACCCACTGGGATGCCTGGGAGTGCAAGTTCTTGTTGGCAACACCTGGCAAGGGTGTTTCAGTCAAAGCAGTTTCAATCGTCCAAGTTGGAACGGCTATACCAACGCTATTTCTTCCAGATGAACCAGAGCAGCTTAACCCTGCTGATGGGGGTGCTGGTGCTATTGACAGTTGTGCTTCTGGCCTTCCATGCGGCTCCTGCTCACCCACACCCTGCCTATGTGGCATTCCTGGTTGGGGCTGCTATTCTCTTTGTGGTCCTCATGGTGATGTGTAACCGTCCTGGCTTTCGCCAGGACTTCATGTGGGTGGTGAGCTATGTGGTGCTGGCTGTTCTGGCTGCTGTGCAGGTTGGAGTGGCCTTGGTGGCTGCCCCTCAAAGTGCCTCAGCTGGGCTGTGGTGCCCAGTGTTCTTTGTTTACATCACCTATACCCTGTTACCTGTCCGAATGAGGGCAGCTGTGCTGAGTGGCCTGGGCCTCTCTGCTCTCCACCTGCTTGTCGCCTGGCAGCTCAACAGAGGCGATACCTTCCTCTGGAAACAGGTGGGTGGGAAGGGAGGTGGATACTGGGTAGGATGAAGATCAGGAAAGGGGAGGGGTTGGTACCTAGAATCCAGGGGTAGTGGGTACCTGGTCAGGGGTTATTAGGTAAAATTTAGGGAGAGGAATGGTTGATATTTGGTGGGAGAGGTTCAGCTGCCTTCCGGGAATGAAAAAAGGAATCCACATTAAGGGAGTTAAGTCTTATTAAGGATACCCAGAGGCAAGAGGCCACTGTTTGAGGTACCCCCTGAACAGTGAGAGGGTACTGATGGAGAATAGACCCCTGTCTCCAGCATTTTTCATCTAATGACTCAGAAATATATCTTGGAACCCAGATGGGGTTCATCTAAGGAATTCATCTTCTGTGTAAAAAAGAGCCTCAGGCCAAATGGAAGGGTTAAATGAATAGTGTTGGAATGTGTCTACTGGCCCCCTGGCATGGCAGATCCTGGGTCAATAACAGACTAGCAGATTAATGGTGCCAGCATGACCAAAGAAGTTGTTAAGCAGAGTAAAGAGGTTGATCATCCCTAAAGCATGGGGTGAAGTTGGTCCTATATCTTCCTCCCAGGGCAATCCCCTGGTGAGTAATAGGGACCTTTGCTAGAGGCACCCTTAGGATATGCAGGAGACAAGAGGAGTCTTGAGAGTTTGGATACCCCAATCCTGACCTACCACCTTCATTCCAGCTAGGAGCCAGGCTGTCATATACTCAGCACAGTTCCTTGCCAAGAGTAGGCAATGAATAAATACTCCTTCCCCTCTGCCTCAAGTAGGGGAGAAATTCATCTCCACCATTTCTGTGCTGTTTACTCTGTGAGTTCTCTGGTTTTTCAGCCAGGATTTGATACCCCAGAGTGACATGGCAACTTATTGGGGGCAATGTTTTCTCTCATTCAAGGAGGTGGGCAGAGAGCAGGCAAATGGAAAGATTAGGACCAAAGGAGAGTGGTATATAGGGGCTTTTACCCTTTCCAACGATAGCCGACAGAAGGCTACCTGAGCCTGCCTTCCCCCATGCCTTTTCTTCTGGACCCTCGGTCCTGATGGGAGAGAATGAGCTGAGATACAGTGCCCAGGTACAAGAAGGAGAGAGAAGAGCTTTTCTTCACTAGCTTTTCCTCCAGAGGACTATTCCTACCATCCCCCAGCACCTCAAAAGCCTTGCCTAGGGCACTAAGGGGTCTATATTACCTATTGCCTCTCGTAGAGAGGTGTAGTTATCTGGGGTTCTCAGGACAAGGAGCTGGGCATTTTGGCTTAGTGCCTTTGGCACGCCCAGCTGTACCGCCCAGAACAGAATGTACCTTATTGAAGTAACTTTATCACTGGTTTGTTGCGGAACACGTGCCCACTGGGCATACTCAGCTTTTTAAAGGGCCAAGACCACCTACCCTTAACTACCTTTAATTTTCTGCTATTAAGGATCAGGCTAAATCCTTGATACTGCTGGCACCCTTTTGGAAAAGGGACTTAGAGAAGGTGCTTCCCCTTTCCTCTACTCCCCCACCCCCTAGTATGGGCGTCTTCGCCCTGATGGCATGGTGCCCAGAAGCTGGCTCAGTGCCCCAATGAGGGGTACAGCTCCACAAAGGCCAAGGCAGTGCCAGGGCTGCCTGCCTCTCCTTGGGCATACTGCTGCTGCCTCGCCCAGTGGGTCTCAGGCACATTCTTGGGGTGGGTGGGGGAAGCTCCCTTGGCCCCTGCCAAACCCTATGGCCTGGGGCCATCCTCAGTCTTTCTCTGAGCTCAAAAGCTCCTGATTTCAGTTGGGCCCATTGGCCCTTGGTCAAGAGAAGCTCTCCCTTTCAAGCTCTAGGTCTCTGAACCTCAATTTTTATATCTGCAAAATTGGGGCAGTACCTGTACCTTCTAGTTCTTACATCGTTTACATATAAGTTGTTATAGATTGATTTATGAAGACGATATCAATGGCAACTATTTACTATTATTAAAAACAATATCCCCTGGCATCCCTGCCATTTGGCAGGAGGAAGAGCGATGTAAGTTGTTAGGGGTGGGGCCCTCATTGGCAGCCCAGCCTAGTATCTCATGCTGACATTTGCACTGTACGCACAGTCATATAGTCATTCTCAAGCTGACACACATACACACCACACACTTCTAGTCTGATAGTTAACACAGTCTCACACTATCAGTTTTTCTCACAATCATATACACAGAGTTATTTCGGTCCCCCATTACCCCCTCCCCTCACTGTGACTCACATTTTCCTTTCTGGTTCCCTGGGGCCAGGAAGGGAAGTCGCTTGGTTTGTCTCTCTTCCCCCCCTTCCCCTCTCCCCAACCATGGGTTATTCTTAGAAACCCCAAGAGAGATATTATAACCCCCTATCCCCCAGCCTCCTATCCCCTCCCTGTGGGAGGAAGGCCTGATCCCAGCCTTGGCATGTGTGACGTTGGGAGGAAAAGGGTAACTTCAGAGAAGAATCACGTTAGAGTTAGAAGGCATCTTGGTTTAGTTCAACCTCTTTTTTACATATAAAGAAACTGAGGCTCCAAGAGGTTAAGTGATTTGGGTATTATCTTTGTAATGCTAGTGACAGGCTAACTAGAACTGATTCTTGGTTAGGGCTGGATTTCTTTCTCAGCCTTCCAGAACAATATGCCCTGCACTATAGCCAACTCTGGGGCATTGTTGAAGGTTGCAGTTTAACCTCTAAACTTCCAGTAGTCCAGAGGTCCAGTTAGACTGGATCTCTTTCACTTTCCCCCAACTAATCCAACCCAATCCTGCGTTAAACAGTTCTAGAATAGGGAAGGTACCATATGGATAATCAGGATTAGCTGGTACCTGTATCCCTACCCCCACACCACACCAAAGGCAGTGCTCTTCTAATATTTTTGCCTTAACCTAAGTAGGAGTCTGAAGGAGAAAGGTCTCTATTTTGGCAGGTCTGCTAGTAGACCAAACTCTAGTGAGTTTGTGAATGGAGAGGGAAATACAATGGGAAAAGAATTAGAGTGTTCATTAGCAAGGTGGTCTGGTCCTAGAATGCTCTCTTGGACTTGGGAGATGTCTGGTCCATGGTTACTAAAGATGGTTGGTGGCAGGGAGAGAGATCTATTCCAGTCCCTTGAGGCATGAGTAGAGAGCAACGCAGGGAAAGACAGGCATTTGGGGCATGAGATCTTGACTGCTTCCTAGTGTTATCAAGAGGTGGAACTTCCTGGGCTAGGTTGATTTTCCAATTCTGTGAGAGGAAAAGATCTAAGCTTCCCTGCTCCCTTCAGCTCAGTGCCAACGTGCTCCTGTTCCTTTGTACCAATATCATTGGCATATGCACCCACTATCCAGCTGAAGTGTCCCAGCGTCAGGCCTTTCAGGAGACTCGAGGCTACATCCAGGCTCGGCTACATCTTCAGCATGAGAACCGGCAGCAGGTAGAGACTGGGAAGAGAGAAGAATGGTGAGGGTTGGGTGCTAGGTGATCCCCTCAAGTTTTTTCAGCCTTCCCACCAAGAACTCAGGTGTGAGAAAGAGTTCAGGATTATTTGAGAATGAGAACGAAAAGGGTGGGGCAAGGCAGGGTCTCAGAACTGGACGTTGAATCGAAGGGTAGGGATGGTATACTGGATGGGGGAAATATTTGGTGTGGGAGATTGAATGGTTCAGGTGGGTTCTCAGATGGTGATAGAAGGATCTGAGAAAGAAGATGAATGTCAGAATGGGTAGTATGTTTGGAGAAGAATGATAGTTGGGGTTCTTTGGCTTAGGAGCGGCTGCTGCTCTCAGTATTGCCCCAACATGTTGCCATGGAGATGAAGGAGGACATAAACACCAAGAAAGAGGACATGATGTTTCATAAGATCTATATCCAGAAGCATGACAATGTCAGGTAAGGTCAAAGGATGGGCAAAGCTGAGGATCATTGGTTGGGGTTAGTATTAAGGGATTTGGTGGGTTCAGAGGAGCACTGGGATGAGTGAGCCTCCAAGGAAAATGACACCTCATTCACCTGCTGCTATGTTCTTCAGCATCTTATTTGCCGACATCGAGGGCTTCACCAGCCTGGCTTCCCAGTGTACTGCGCAGGAACTGGTCATGACCCTTAATGAGCTCTTCGCCCGATTTGATAAACTGGCTGCGGTGAGGGACCTTCTGAGCATGGGCTGGTCCTTGGGTGCCATCTGGGTACTGGGGGCTACATGTTGACCATGGAAAGATATACGTCCACGATGGTGGAAAGTATAGCTCCTAGGTTGGGGCCACAACACTAACATCATGAAAGGGGAGTACTTAACTTGGACTAAGTTGAGTAGTAGAGGTGGTGGTCCCAACCCATCCATCACCATCTCCCCTCCCCTTTCCCCTCAGGAAAATCACTGCCTACGGATCAAGATCCTGGGGGACTGTTACTATTGTGTCTCTGGATTGCCAGAGGCCCGGGCTGACCATGCCCACTGCTGTGTGGAGATGGGTGTGGACATGATCGAGGCTATCTCGTGAGAAATCCCCTGTCCTTGGCTTCTCCCCTGGGTCATTGGCACTCCTAAGCCTTGTTTCCTTCCTTCCCCTGCCCGTAGGTCACTGCCACCATCCAAGCACCATCTTTCTCTCACTCGAGTCTTCCTTGGTTTTACCCCTTGCATGCCTTTAGAGTTTATGATCTACTATTAGGTCCTAAGCCAAATGTGGGGTGCTGGGTTGGGAGGTCTGAATGCACACTATCCTATCATTTCCACTCTGCCTTGCCTAGAATTATGTTTCCATGGGGCAGCCTGGTTCTATTCTTGTGAAACATGCATGAAGCATGGATAGAAAACATTTCAAACATGTCTGTGAACTCCTATAGGAACATAGGAGGTATTCTCCCACCCTTTGCAGCCCTTAAAAAGGGCATCGATAGTAGAAGGTGGGAGGAGTAGGAGAGGAACAGCTTGACTTTCCCATCCCATTCCACTGTCTCAGGCAGGTCAAGCCTGGGGAGCTCCCATGATACTGGCCATTTCCCTAGGAAATTGAGTTGTTTCCCACCATACCTGTAGGCTGGTTCGGGAAGTCACAGGTGTGAACGTGAATATGCGTGTGGGTATCCACAGTGGGAGAGTGCACTGTGGCGTCCTAGGCCTTCGAAAATGGCAGTTTGATGTCTGGTCCAATGATGTCACCTTGGCCAATCACATGGAGGCTGGAGGCCGGGCAGGGTAAGTGCTAGTTTGGGAGAGAGATTATGTGGAGAGTTTGGGTCTGAGAGAGGAGCATGCTGGGGCCAGAGCTACAAAGGGGATGGAAGTAACTGGTATCATTGAAAAGCCAAGCCTGGAGAGCTTGTAGGAGGCTAAAGTCTCATTCCTATTTCTTCTCTCTCCCTCTTCCCCTAAGCCGGATCCATATTACCAGGGCCACTCTGCAATATCTAAATGGGGACTATGAAGTAGAGCCTGGCAGGGGTGGTGAACGGAATGCCTATCTCAAAGAGCAGCACATTGAGACCTTCCTGATTCTGGGGGCCAGCCAAAAACGGGTCAGGGCCTGGATGGGCTTGGAAGAGGGGAACAGGGATATGTGGGAGGAAAGTTGAGGGTTTAGGGAGGTGGAATTGGGAAGGGGAGGTGCAGGGCGTTATTTTGTTCTCTGATTCTGTGCCTACCCTGCCTCTGGCACAGAAGGAAGAGAAGGCCATGTTGGCCAAGCTGCAGCGGACTCGGGCCAACTCCAATGAGGGGCTGATGCCACGCTGGGTGCCTGATCGTTCTTTTTCTCGACCCAAGGACTCCAAGGCTTTCCGGCAGATGGTGAGAGATGTAGAGTCTTCCTATATCTTGCCCCCACATTCAGTATCTCATCCTCACCTAGCTTCCTTCCTCAATCTTGGGGCCCAGTTGGGCATCCAAGGGTTCCTGCATCTCCCATAAGACTGATGCCTGGGTGGACCTTAAGGATTGGGGGCAATGATGATGATTTCATCCTAGGCGTGTGGGCTACAGGGATGAAGTCTCTCCAGAGGTACTGGTAGGAAAGTTCACATAATGGGGGAAGGGGGAGGGATAACAGTCAAGGAATGGTAAGGCTTAAAGGGAATAAAGTTTGCCATCTTCATTTTTGCCTGTTTCTTTAGGGCATCGATGATTCAAGTAAAGACAAGTAAGTGAGGGTCAAGACCTGGGATTGGAGGGCTCGGGTTGTGCGCTGCATAGAGTACAGGGATAGGGCACTTAAGGGTCTCTTCTCTTGAAATGGGTGAGGTTTGAGATTCTTCCTTCCTTCATAAGCCCCAGGTTTGTTAGGAAGTCAGGCACACATCATGCTTGAGTACTGATTCTTTTGTTTCCCTGTAATATTCATTTCTTCTCTCTGGCAGTCGTGGTGTCCAGGAAGCCCTCAACCCTGAGGATGAGGTGGATGAATTCTTGAGTCGTGCCATTGATGCCCGAAGTATTGATCAGTTGCGAAAAGACCATGTCCGTCGATTCCTTCTCACCTTCCAGACACCAGAACTTGAGAAGAAGGTAAGGGAATTGGACACAGGAAATCAGGATTCGAAAAGAAATAAGCTTGGAGGTAGGAGGAGTTTTGAATAGACATGAGGAACTGGAAGTAGACCCAGGATAAAAAGCTTCAGACTAACTAGGAGATTTTCTGCAACACATGAGAATCAGCCATGCTCTGGCCTCCTCAGTAAAGATTCAAAAACATCACTGAAAGAAAGATGGGCAGCAGAAAAGGGAACAGAGAGCCATGTGTTCCTTGGGCTGAGGGACAGATGATGGAGAGATCTCCTCATGCCACGTATGTGGCTAAGGTGTGAGGGAGTAAGGTTTACAGCAGTGGCTCACCCTGACATCTATAAAATGGCTAAGGAAGAGTCTGAGCTACCTGTGTAGCTGCTGCCACACTCGTGCTACATGGTCCATGTACCCCATCCTCCCCAAGAGTAGAGGAGTGTGATACAGATCCACTGTCTTTCCTGGAGACCCTGGAATATTGGAGGAGGCAAGTATAGGGTGGGGCACCCAGAGCCCTGTCATTAATATCCTGTAGGTACAACACCCTTAGTAATAGATAACTTGCTTTAAGTATCTGGCAGGTTAATTCCCTGCCCACAAGAGGTGACAGGAGAACAGAGCTCATTTGCTTTCCTTGCTGCCACCTACTCCATTGCCAGAGAGAAACTCACCTAAGTATAGAACTGTTTTCCTCCCCAGACAACAGTACAAAGAGGGGGAAACCATTAATACAGGAGGGGGTGGACATAATCTGACAGATAATGAACAAGTCAAAGAAAAACTCTGGATAATGAAATTTCATAATATTATTGTACCAAGGAACAAACTAGTACAGACCTCTAAGCTGATTCACTATCAGAAGTGCTACAATTAAATGCAATAAGATAATTAAAATAAAACTATATGTCAGCAAAAATAGTAAGGTATCAAAAAAATGCCTATAAAAGTGCATGGCTTTGGGGAAGCTAAGAGGCTTAGTGGATAGAGAGCCAGGCTTAGAGATGACAGGCCCAGGGTTCAAATTTGGCCTCAGATACTTCCTAACTGCGTGCCCCTAGACAAGTCACTTAACCCTGATTGCCTAGCTCTTGCCATTGCCTTGGAATGGATTCTTAGTATTGATTCTAAGACAGAGGGTAAGGATTGGGGGCAGCTGAGTAGCTCAGTGGATTGAGAGCCAGGCCTAGAGATGGGAGGTCCTAGGTTCAAATCCGGCCTCAGCCACTTCCCAGCTGTGTGACCCTGGGCAAGTCACTTGACCCCCATTGCCTAGCCCTTACCACTCTTCTGCCTTGGAGCCAATACACTGTATTGACTCCAAGATGGAAGGTTTTATTAAAAAAAAAAAAGGTAAGGATTTTTTAAAAAATACATGGCCAAATAAAATAGAAAAACTCCTGTGGAAAGAGCATATAGTTAATAGGAATAGTGAAATGTCTACTTTTGTGCCAGGCATTGTCCTAAGCAAAGAAGTTAAAAACAATGCCTGCTTTTAAGGAGCTCATAGTCTAATGAGGGAGACAACACTTAAATTAATATGTACGAATGAGATGCAGACAGGATAAACTGAAGACTGTCATAGAGGGAAGGCCCTAGTTTTAAGGAGAATCAGGAAAAGAATATGGGATTTTAGCTGGGACTGGCAGGTAGCCAGGGAAGCTAGCATATGGAGATGAGGAGTGAGAGCATTCCAAGCATGGAGGAGAGCCAGCAGAAAAGCAGCAGGAGTCCAGAGATGGAATGGCTTGACCATGGAGGTCAGTGTCACCGGGTCTTAGAGTAGATAGAGGAGGAGTAAAATTGTAATAAAATTGCAGAGATAGGAAAGGGAACAGATTTTAGCTTTGTAAACCAAACAGAAGATTTTATCTTTGATCATCCTGGAGGTATTAGGAAGCTCCTGGAGTTTGTTGAATGGGTGGGGAAAAGTGACATGGTTAGACCTGTAATTTAGGAAATTCAGTTTGACAGCTGAGTAGAGGGTGGACTGGAGTAAGGAGAGGAAGGAAAGAAGGAAAAAAGCATTTATTAAGCACCTGTTGTGTTCCAGATATCATGCTGAGTACCTAAAATATATCTCATTTAATTTTTAGAACAACTTTGGGAAGATAGGCACTGTTTTTATTATGCCCATTTTGCAGTTGAGGAAACTGAGGCAAACAGAGGTTAAATAACTTTCCCAGGATCACACAGCTGTTCAGTATCTGACGTCAGGCTTGAACTTAGATCTTCCTGAATCCAGGCAAAGTATCTTGCCACATGGTTGCTGGGAGAGACATGAAGCAGGGAAATGAACCAGGAAGGTAATTAGGGTCTATTAGGGTAGTGATGGTGTCAGAGGAGAAAAAGGAACAAAGACAAAAGGTGTTCCAAAAATAGAAACTATGAAACTTGGCAACTGGTTTAATATGTTATGGGTGGAAGGGTGAAAGAGTGAGATGAGGAAGTACCTAGGTCCATGTTGGCAAACCTATGGCACTCGTGCTAGAAGGGAGTTGCCCTCTTTCCCCTCTCCCTGTGTGCCTGAGGACATTTCTCTCATCACCCACCCCTCTGCCCAGCAGCCCAATGGGAGTGTTTCCTCCCTCCCCTGTCTGGGGTAAGGTGTGGGGGTGGGACTCACATGAAGTATGGGGATTGCAATTTGGGCGCTGTTATAAGCCTCCGATAGTGGTACCTTTAACAGTAATAAGAAGAATAAGAGATAAAGAAACAAGAATAAGAATAAGAGAGAAAAGAAAGCTTGAGAGGAATGATAAGTTCAATTTGGAATGTAGTGAGTTTAAGATGTCCAACTCAAGATGCCCAAGAGGCAGGGGGAAATGCAAGACTGATGGTTAAAAGAGACAGATGGGGGCTAGACAAATAGATTTGAGAACCATTTGCTTAGTGATGATGAATTTAAACCCTGGGAGCAGCTGAGATCACCAAGTAATATCACAGAGAGGCAGAATAGAAGAGGGCCTAGGACAGCACTTGGGGGATTCTTATGGTTACTGGACATGACTGGATAAATATCCCACAAAGGAGACTAGAAAACTAAATCAAATTGAATAAAATCAAAGAATAAGTCTTTAACTGATAAAAAGTATCCAGGTTAGGAAAACCAGTAACAGATAGAAAAGGGATCAAGAAATTCAAATAGTAGACTAGCTGGATTTGTCTAATTCTGAATCCAAAGGCTATAGAAAAGTAAAAGTAGATTTTGTAGTCAAAGAAATATATAGACAGTTTCTCAGAATGTATCATTTCACAAGTGGATATAAGAGCATTTTAGGATTATAAAGGACTTCAGGTCATTGAATTCCATTCTCTCATTTTAGAAAGGAGAAAACTGGGGTTGAGAGAATTGGCAATTTAAGAAGTCAAGTCATTTAAGAAATAAAAATTTCTAAGAAGCTAACTATTCAACTTCTAAATGACAAAGACTTTTTAAAGATTTAAGAATCAATTAAAGACAGGTTTCCTCAAGTTTTTTCAGTTACAACAATATCATTTGTGTGGGTAAACAGAAACACACACGCTTGAAAAACATAGGCTAGAACCCCAAAATTGCATATACTGTAACTTTGAGCATTTTATTGGAATCAGAAGATTTTAAAATCAAAAGTCTTCAAAGAACATAACAAAAGTCCCTAACTGAAAAGACTGTAGGAAGAACTTTGGCTTAGCTAAGTAATATTTTCAACAAAAATAGTAGGGGACATTAAGTTTGATGTGATCAATAGATAATAATCCAAAGTAAGCTTTATACATTCTTTAAGAATAGAAACTAGGATTTTCATTAAGTATTTTACAGTTAATGAAAAAATTATAGTAATAGATATTTAGATAACATTTAATTCATATGCATTGAGCAATATATAACATGATAACACTATATTTTAATATATACTCATTTTTTAAAAAGTTAAGAATTGTGACAAAAATAAACTGTAAAAATAATACCGAATTTCAATATTCTGTTGTCTGAATATGATAAATCTTACAGAAATAATAGATATCAATTATTTATATAGTAAGCTATAACAAATATATGAAAAGGAGTTTTTTTCAAGTATGCATAGAACATTTACAAAAAACTTATCACATAACTGAACATAAAAAAAACTTTTTAAAAATCTTAAAGGGTGGAAATGCTTATTAGAATACCAAAGGTTGTTGTTCTGGCATAGCCTTTGCTAACCCCAGATCCTCTGATTGTGACAATCAGAGTAGACTGCAGTAGAGTTGACTGAATCCACAAAAGCAAATCTCCAGGTCCAGATGGTTTTGTAGGCAAACTTTTCCAGACCTACAAAGAACGACTAATTCCTCTCCTACTTAAGCTGTTCCTAAATATAGAGGAAGGCAGAATGCTATCCATTTCTTTTCATGAGATAAATACCAGCAGAGCTCAGTCTCATTAATGCATATATATTATTTAAGAATTTGCATCACTATTTCATTCCATGCATTAGCAGGCAGTTTGGGTAGTTGCTTTGTCTGAAAAAAATGTTCTTGATGGCCAGCTTTTGGGTGATGAACCTCTCCAGACTTGGCAGACAAGAGACCTATAAATGGTTCTTCCCTGGTTGTCCTTGGAAGACTTCAGCTAAGTAACTCAATTCAGGAATCCAGGATCACCTGATTGTCCTGGTGAAGCCCTGGAGTAGACTTCAGTACAACATTCATCACAAGATCTGCTCTCAGGGACTGCTTTAAGATTTTCAGAGTACCTAATGGCTCTTATTTGATTGTTGACAACAACCCTGTGGGGCTAATGATCTATCTTATCCTGATGTTACAGATGAGGAACTGAATATGGATGTACAAAATATTAGCAAATACAATATAGAAACACATTTTTTAAATCATTCATTAGTGTTTATACCAAAAAAATAATGCTGTTTCAGTGTTTGGAAACGTATCAACATACCATATCAATAAGGAAATGCAGTTTATGAAAATAATTACTAATAAATAGAAAATGTTTCAGTACAATATATCATCTATTCAAGTAAAAAAATAAAGCACTAAAAAATAGGAAAAGAAGACATTTTCCTTGCTATTTGAAGTGTGTACCTGAAAGTCAGGACCAATATATGCAATGTCAGAACATAAGTATTCTCACTAAATAGAAATATAAAACAAAGGTGCTTATTTGTATAGAGCTAGCAATCAAAATTATAGGAAAAAAATAAAATAGAGGGACTAACAGGAAATGAACAAACCATCAAAATAATATGTTATGTCTCAACAACAAAAACAGATTTAAAGTCAGCAAGGATGCAGGATACAAAACAAATGCATGTGTTTTTATATGCTGCCAATAAAAATCAGGAAAGCATTATTTAAAAAGAACCCATTAAGATAGTTTTACTGATAACTTTTTAACTTCACCTTCATTTCTCTGCTTTCTTCCCCAGAAAGCAGTAGAGGAAAAAGCAGTTCAACAAAACTAACTAACACTTGAACCAATTTTGACAGTATATTCAAATTCCATACCCATAAGCCCTTATTTCTGCAAAGGAAGGAGAGATCTACATTTTCTTGGGGACCAAGATGATTATAATTACACAGAAGAATCTTCTTTTTAACAATTTTGTTAAATTATCTGGAATTACTTTTATAAAAATAACTAAAGACCATATTGACAGAAATGATAGTTTAATAACTGGGAAGAAATCCAATGTTATTAGGTAGGTCGTCACATCAAAGTCATAGTTATAAGTCCCTAATTTAAGTCCCATAGTTCCTGGAAAATAATAAGTGCTTAATAAACATTTGTTTCTTCTTTTTTTTAATGGTAGATTTAAGGTGGTATCACTGGATTGTTAAAATAGAGCTAGATAAAATATGGAAAAACAAATGCACAAGATATCAGGGGTTAATTTTTTTTAATGCTTGAATTTTTTTTCAATTACATGTAGAAACAAATTTTGGCAATTGTTTTCTGACATTCAGGTTCTCTCTCCTTCCTTCCCTCTCCCCCTCCCCAAGGTAGTAAATAGTCTGATATAAGCTAAATCAGTGCTTTCATGCAATACATATTTTCATAATTTCAGGGGTTACATTTTTTATTTTTTTCTGGGTTCTAATGAATTATCATGCAAAATACATTTCCATATTGTTTATTTTGGTAAGTGAATAATCTTATAAAACCAAAACCTCAGAGGTTAATTTGAAGGAGAAAAGGTAGTTAAAGATGTGCTTGCAGGAGCAGTGAGGTGGCTCGGTGAATAGAGAGTCAGGAGTCAAGAGGACCTGAGTTCAAATGGAGCCTCAGATACTTTCTATCTATGTAACCCTGGGCAAGTCACTTAAATCCAACTGCCTAGCCCTTACTGCTCCTGCCTTAGAATCGATATCAATTCTAAGACAGAAGGTAAAAGTTTTTTGTTAGAGTTTTTCTTTTTTTTTTTTTTAAGAAAGATGGACTTGCCCTTTCAGCATATCTTAAAGCACTTATCAAAAATTCCTTGGCAACGGGAAAGTTAGTAGCATAGAACAAGAGCTACAAAAATAATCCTATCTTTTGAACCCAATAATCTATTTTGTAAAATCTACCCTAAGAATGTAATCAGTAATGAGCAAGCTTTCTTTTTAGTTTAAATAGATATCAACATTATTTATAGACTCAAGAAACTGAAAAGAAGTTATATGTATAACTAAATAGACTACATACCAATACCATGAAACATTGTAATACAATCTAAAATGACACAAAGAAATTTAGAAAGTCTTCTTTGAAGTCACATGAAACAAAGAAACAGAACTCTAGGGACAATATAGAAAGTAAAGAAAAACTATACCCAAATATAGAGGTTCATTGACAAAAGGAACATAGTACCCAAGGAGTAACTAATATACTACCACAAACATTTTAGTTAAATAGTTGTAAATGCAGATTTATTTGGGTTTGTTTTTAGTTCAAACAATTTAGGTAATTATTTAATTTTTAAAAGCATGTGTTTGGGTTAAAGGATACAGGATGAGAATTTAGTGAGAAGGATATGGGTGCAGGAGATACCTCTTCCTCGTGTTCTAAGCTAATACTGAACTCAATTTTCTCTCCTGCTTAAATCCCCCCAGTATTCCCGAAAAGTGGATGCACGCTTTGGGGGTTACATGGCCTGCACGCTGCTAGTCTTCTGTTTCGTCTGCTTCATCCAGCTCCTTGTCGTCCCACAGTAAGAAATATTCTATGCCCTGAGCCTTGTCCCTCTATCCTTTATTTTCTTCTGACTTACAGTCTTCCCCTCTCTGTGCTGAACATTTCCTTTATTTCATGACTTCCAGAAACATCCCTTCCCCTTTTAGGCCTTTTACAGAGTGGGATGATGCCTTTAGCTCTTTGAGAAGGGTAAGGGGAGGAACATTGGAAGCCTACATGTCTCTATGTAACCTTTTATCTCCTTTTCTTTTTTTTTTTCCTTTTAAAAGTTATTTTATTTGGTCATTTTTAAACATTATTCATTGGAAAAAAAGATCATTTTCTTTTCCTCCCCCCTCCTCCTGCCACCCCCCCCATAGCCGACGCACAATTCCACTGGGTATCACATGTGTCCTTGATCCGAACCCATTTCCATGTTGTTGATATTTGCATTAGGGTACTCATTTAGAGTCTCTCCTCAGTCATATCCCCTCCACCCCAGTAGTCAAGCAGTTGCCTTTCCTCGGTGTTTTTACTCCCACAGTTTGTCCTCTGCTTGTGGATAGTGGTTTTTCTTGTAGATCCCTCCAAGTTGTTCAGGATCACTGCATTGACAGTAATGGAGAAGTCCATTACATTTGATTATACCATAGTGTATCAGTCTCTGTGTACAATGTTTTCCTGGTTCTGCTCCTCTCACTCTGCATCACTTCCTGGAGGTTGTTCCAATCTCCATGGAATTCCTCCACTTTATTATTCCTTTGAGCACAGTAGTATTCCATCACCAACATATACCACAATTTGTTCAGCCATTCCCCAATTGAAGGGCATTCCCTCATTTTCCAATTTTTTGCCACCACAAAGAGCGCAGCTATGAATATTCTTGTACAAGTCTTTTTCCTTATTATCTCTTTGGGGTACAAACCCAGCAGTGCTATGGCTGGATCAAAGGGCAGACAGTCTTTTATCGCCCTTTGGGCATAGTTCCAAATTGCCCTCTACAATGGTTGGATCAATTCACAACTCCACCAGCAATGTGTTCCCACTTTGCCACATCCCCTCCAGCATTCATTACTTTCCATAGCTGTCATGTTAGCCAATCTGCTAGGTGTGAGGTGATACCTCAGAGTTGTTTTGATTGGCATCTCTCTGATTATAAGAGATGTAGAACATTTTCATGTGCTTATTAATAGTTTTGATTTCTTTAACTGAAAACTGACTATTCATGTCCTTTGCCCATTTATCAATTGGAGAATGGCTTGATTTTTTTGTACAATTGATTTAGCTCTTTGTAAATGTGAGTAATTAGATCTTTGTCAAAGGTTTTTGTTATGAAGATTGTTTCCCAATTTGTTGCTTCCCTTCTAATTTTGGTTACATTGGTTTGTTTGTACAAAAACTTTTTAATTTGATGTAATCAAAATGATTGGTTTTATATTTTGTGACTTTTTTCTAGCTCTTGCTTGGTCTTAAAATCTTTCCTTTCCCAAAGGTCTGACATGTATACTATTCTGTGTTCACCTAATTTACTTATAGTTTCCTTCTTTATGTTCAAGTCATTCACCCATTCTGAGTTTATCTTATTGTAGGGTGTGAGGTGTTGATCCAAACCTAATCTCTCCCACACTGTCTTCTTCCAGTTTTCCCAGCAGTTTTTATCAAATAGTGGGTTTTGGTCCCAAAAGCTGGGATCTTTGGGCTTATCATAGACTGTCTTGTTGAGGTCACTTACCCCAAGTCTATTCCACTGATCCTCCTGTCTCCTTTTCTTTTTTTAATAAAGTTTTATTTTTGCAATTAAGCATTTATTTTCTTTCCTTCCCTTCTTCCTGTCAATGAAGAAAAGAAATCTAAAACTCTTATAATAAACATGAGTAGTCAAGTAAAACAAATTCCTATATTGGTCATATCCAAAAGTCCCTCATTCATATCCTTCCTGTCAAGATGTGGGTAACATGTTTTATCATAGGTCCTCTGGAATCATGGTTAGTCATTTTCTTGATCATAGTTCATTGGTCTTCCAAAATTATTTCTGTAATGAATGCTGTTACAGTACAAATTGCTCTGATTCTCTTCACTTGACCTTTCTTTCCTTAGTTCACTACTGATGCTGGGACTTTACATCAGCATTTTCCTGCTGCTGACAGTCACAGTCTTGGTCTGTGCAGTCTATTCCTGTGGTTCCGTGAGTTAGGGGATTTGGGATCCTGATTGGGGGGGGGGGGGGGGGAGTGTCAGGGCTGGATGGGAAAGTAGAGCAAAGAGAAAAGAAGACTTTACCTTAGCCTAAGTATATCTTTAAATACCTGGGGCCACCTTCCCTCCTCTCTCATAGCTATTCCCAAAGTTCCTGCAGAACCTCTCCTGTAGCATCGTCCGTTCACGGGCCCACAGCACAGCAGTTGGCATCTTTTCTGTCCTACTTGTCTTCATTGCTGCCATTGCCAACATGGTACCTTCCCTCGTAATTATACTTTTTTGTCCACACCTCTCCCATCCCTACCCTGACCCCTACCCCTACCTGGCCCAGTCTTCTCCCCAATGTAGATGAAGATCAAATTATTTCTTTGCTCTCTGATTCAATGGTGATTCCTTATGATCTTTCCTTTGGGACCTGACCATTTCTTTGCTTAGTTTTCCTGAAACCCTCTTTGCCCCCTTTTTGCCAATAACTCTGTCCTTCTCCATTGCTTCCAGTTTACCTGTAACCATACATCTATACGAGTCTGCGCGGCCCGAATGCTGAACCTGACACCTGCAGACATCACTGCCTGTCACCTGCCACAGCTCAACTACTCACTTGGTTCAGATGCCCCTCTCTGTGAGGGTACTTCACCCACCTGCAGCTTCCCTGAGGTGTCCAAGCATCCGTCATTGTGGAATGGGAGGCTGAAGAGGGGAGGTTGTATTGAGCCCCAGGAAAGAAGGATGAGAACTGGGAATGGGAGGAGGCAGTTAGGTGGCTCTGTGGATTGAGAGCTAGGCCCAGAGAGGGGAGGTCCTGGGTTCAGATCTGGATTCAGACGCTTCCTGGGCAAGTCATTTAACCCTCATTGCCTAGTCCTTGCCACTCTTCTGTCTTAGAACCAATACAATAGACAGAAGATAAAGGCTTAAAAAAAGAAAGAACCCTCATTGCCTAGTCCTTGCCACTCTTCTGTCTTAGAACCAATACACAGAAGATAAAGGAAATAAAGGCTTAAAAAAAAGGAAAGAACCCTCATTGCCTAGTCCTTGCCACTCTTCTGTCTTGGAACCAATACACAGAAGATAAAGGCTTAAAAAAAAGAACCTTCATTGCCTAGTCCTTGCCACTCTTCTGTCTTAGAACCAATACAATAGACAGAAGATAAAGGCTTAAAAAAAGAAAGAACCCTCTTTGCCTAGTCCTTGCCACTCTTCTGTCTTAGAACCAATACACAGAAGATAAAGGTTTTAAAAAAAGAAAGATTTGCCTAGTCCTTTCCACTCTTCTGTCTTAGAACCAATACAATAGACAGAAGATAAAGGCTTAAAAAAAGAAAGAACCCTCATTGCCTAGTCCTTGCCACTCTTCTGTCTTAGAACCAATACAATAGACAGAAGATAAAGGCTTAAAAAAAGAAAGAACCCTCATTGCCTAGTCCTTGCCACTTTTCTGTCTTAGAACCAATACAATAGACAGAAGATAAAGGCTTAAAAAAAAGAACCTTCATTGCCTAGTCCTTGCCACTCTTCTGTCTTAGAACCAATACAATAGACAGAAGATAAAGGCTTAAAAAAAAGAACCTTCATTGCCTAGTCCTTGCCACTTTTCTGTCTTAGAACCAATATACAGAAGATAAAGGCTTAAAAAAAGAAAGAACCCTCATTGCCTAGTCCTTGCCACTTTTCTGTCTTAGAACCAATACAATAGACAGAAGATAAAGGCTTAAAAAAAGAAAGAACCCTCTTTGCCTAGTCCTTGCCACTCTTCTGTCTTAGAACCAATACACAAAAGATAAAGGCTTAAAAAAAAGAACCTTCATTGCCTAGTCCTTGCCACTCTTCTGTCTTAGAACCAATACAATAGACAGAAGATAAAGGCTTAAAAAAAAGAACCTTCATTGCCTAGTCCTTGCCACTTTTCTGTCTTAGAACCAATATACAGAAGATAAAGGCTTAAAAAAAAAAGAAAGAAAATATATGGAGGCAATTTGGGGAAAATTGGTTCAAGCCTGCGTAGACCAGAGTGGGAAAAGTAACCTTTTTTTTGCCGTTACCCTCCCCAGTACTTCAATGGGAGCTTACTGCTGAGTCTTCTGGCTGGCTCTGTCTTCCTTCACATAAGCAGCATTGGGAAGCTGGTACTGACCCTTGCCCTAGGACTGCTGTATCTGGCATTGCTTTTGCTAGGGCCTCCAGCTGCCATCTTTGACAACTACGACCTGCTGCTTCGTGCTCATGCATTGTGAGTATGCCCCCCCCCCCAGGTTCCCTGAGCCCCTCCCCAGCTCCCCTCACTTTTGGATTCTGTGCCCTGTGGCTTTGGTCTCACCGTTGCCCACCATAAATATTCACTTTTCTGAAAGAGACTCAAGATGGGAAACTTTTAAATTAGCATCTTTGTCTGTGAAAAAGGCTTCGTCCTTGTTTTAAAAAATGCTTTCCCATTCTTCATTTTCACTCTAATGGGGTTAAGTGACTTCTCCAAGGTTGCACTGCTACTTAATGGAACAGCCGGGACTGGAACTCAGGACTAATGACTAATCACAGTCCCCTCGTACATCGGTGCATCTCCTCCTCTCCTACGAGTCTCGGCCTCTTTTATCCATCCCCTACGGTCCTGCCCTTGACTTTGTCCCCATTTCCCCCACCCTTCAGGTCCCCTGTCAATGGAACCCTGTACGGGCCAGACTGGTAAGTGAGAGCCGTCGGGGAGATGAGGAGGGGCCCCTGGGTACCCATTGCAGGCATGGGAGCCTGTCACCCCGTACCTGTCTCCAGCCCTGCAGGTGAGAAGGTGGCCCTGAAGTACATGACACCCGTCATCCTGTTAGTGTTTGCGCTGGCACTCTACTTGCATGCCCAGCAGGTGGAGTCAACTGCTCGCCTGGACTTTCTGTGGAAACTGCAGGTGACAGAATGGGCATTGGGATGGGCATCCAGGGGGCGCCTTGGGGTCAGGCAGATGGCACGGGGACGGCCCTCCCAGCTATTATGGAAGCTTGAGCTTTTCCTCCTTGGTGCTGGGTATGGTCTTCTCATCCCTGGCTACGGCCCCAGAGCAGCTGGAAATTTGTTCCCCTTCTACGCACCCTGCGCTTTTTTCCTTCTTCATCCCCTGTAGATCCCCTAGTTGTCATTCTGCTGTGCCTCTAAGGCAGCCCCTTCCTTGTCTTTCTTCCCTAGCTCCCTACACCTCCCCCTGTAGCCACGTAGAGCCACGTGCCCCATTCCCTTCCTTGTGCCAGTGTCCCACAAATGGGGTGGTAGGTGATGCGTGTGGTGTCCGCAGGCAACAGGAGAGAAAGAGTATATGGAGGAACTCCAGGCCTATAACCGGCGGCTACTACACAATATCCTCCCTAAGGATGTGGCAGCACACTTCCTAGCCCGGGAACGGCGCAACGACGAACTTTACTATCAGTCCTGTGAGTGTGTGGCTGTCATGTTTGCCTCCATTGCAAACTTCTCCGAGTTCTATGTAGAGTTAGAAGCCAACAATGAGGGTGTCGAGTGCCTACGGCTGCTCAATGAGATCATTGCTGACTTCGATGAGGTATTTAACCAATGTGTGTGGGGATTGGCATAGATGGAGTTAAGGAACCTAGAGAACTCTGGGAAGAGGGACAGGGAGGATTGTGAAGGGGAATCTTTAAGGGGTTTCTGAGCAGAAACGTGGGGCCCAAGAGAGGGGAGGCAGTAGGGTGAAGGAAGAAAGGGTTGGGGGCACAAGGGAGAATACCAAGATTGTCATGAGAGAAGGAGAGAGAGGAGGGGGTGAAGTGGGGGAGGGAGGAGGAAGAAAGAGAGAGAGAGAGGAAGAGAGAGAGGGAGGGAGAAAGAAAGAGAGGGAGAGAGGAAGAAGGAGAAAGGGGAAGAGATAGGGAGAGACAGAGACAGAGAGAGGAAGAGGGAGAAAGAAGAAGAGAGAGGAAGAGAGAGAGAGAGAGGGAGAGAGAGAGAGAGAGAGGGAGAGAGGAAGAGGGAGAAAGGGGAAGAGCTAGGAAGAGGGAGAGAGAGGGAGGGAGAAAGAGAGAGAGGGAGAGAGGAAGAGGGAGAAAGGGGAAGAGCTAGGAAGAGGGAGAGAGGGAGGGAGGGAGAAAGAGAGAGAGGGAGAGAGGAAGAGGGAGAAAGGGGAAGAGATAGGAAGAGGGAGAGAGAGAGACAGAGAGAGGAAGAGGGAGAAAGAAGAAGAGATAGGAAGAGAGAGAGGGAGGAAGAGAGAGAGGGAGAGAGGAAGAGGGAGAAAGGGGAAGAGATAGGAAGAGGAAGAGAGAGAGAGAGAGAGAGAGAGAGAGAGAGAGAGAGAGAGAGAGAGAGAGAGAGAGAGAGAGAGAGAGAGGGAAGGAAAGAGAGAGAGGGAGAAAGGGGAAGAGATAGGAAGAGAGAGGGGGAAGGAGAGAGAGGGAGAAAGGGGAAGAGATAGGAAGAGGGAGAGAGAGACAGAGAGACAGGGAGAGGAAGAAGGAGAAAGAGAGAGGGGGGAAGAGAGAGAGGGAGGAAGAGAGGGAGAGAGAGAGAGAGGGAGAGAGGAAGAGGGAGAAAGGGGAAGAGATAGGAAGAGGGAGAGAGAGACAGAGAGAGGAAGAGGGAGAAAGAGGAAGAGATAGGAAGAGAGAGAGAGACAGAGAGAGAGAGAGAGAGGGAGGGAGAAAGGGGAAGAGATAGGAAGAGAGAGGGGGGGAAGGAGAGAGAGGGAGAAAGGGGAAGAGAGAGATAGGAAGAGACAGAGAGGGAGAAAGGGGAAGAAAGAGATAGGAAGAGACGGGGGGGGGGGAGGAACACAGAGAGAGAGAGAGAGGGAGAGGGGGAGAGAAGGAGAGAGGGAGAAAGGGGAAAAGAGAGAGATAGGAAGAGACAGAGAGAAAGACAGAGAAAGATGGAGCAACTTTTAGACATGTCAGAGGCACCGGAGAATGGAAGGGGGCACTGGTGGAACGAGGAGATAATTGGTAAGGAACCCTAAGAGAGTCTTGGGGCAAATGTGATTTAGGTTAAATAGAGTAAAGGAAAGTGAATATCAGAGTGAGGTGAGCTTGAGGGATGGAGTTAGGAAGGAGAGTTATTGAAGAGTGGGTAAATACAGAGATCATCTATGGACCAAAAGACCCACTAAATAGAAGGCAGGATGATACAGGCAAAAAAGATCAGGTAGAAGACAAGGCAGCATGTCAGTTATCCTTCCTACTGAAAGCTGACACACTGAATGGCATCCATAGTCTGCATGCGTGAGAATAATCCAGCTTTCAGTTAGTTTGAGAAATGTATATCACTACACGTCATTAGAAAACAATATCCTAAAAGGTAAATTAAGGAATAGTAATATTTTGGAGAGGCAGCTGAACATCATGGATGGAAGCTGACCTGGAAGTCAGGAAAACGTAGGGTCAAGTCAACTCCTAGCAAGACATGCATTCTGGGCACATGACCTTTGAGATTGGAAGTTGCACAGTAGGTGCTGTTCTACCTTGGTGAAGGGGGTTTATTTATCCAAAGAGCCCCACACTAATGGAATCAGAAGACCAGTTCAAAAAACGGTCACCATGGTATAAAAATGGACAAAGGTAAATAGCAGAATGACAGTCATCGGGGAGTCCCAAAGAAAGAGCAGTGACTAGACCTCATTTGTCACTGATTTCAGTGTTGCTGGGTAGAGGCCCCTCCAGAAATGCTGCACGCTGAGGGGAATTCTAGCTGCCAAATGGAGAAGAGAGGCATCAGGCTCCTGCCACTTAATGAGAATATTCTCTAAGCACGATTGTCTCCTCCAGAGTTCTGTGTTCACCAGGCAGCGTTCTAGTATCAAAGAAGCTCCTTAGGTACTTAATTCTGGAGACAGTATTCCCCTGGTAACAAATGCCAAGTGTCCTGGTCACTGCAAAGGGTACCCACTGTAAATAACTAGCTGGGTCCATAGCCAGACACTTGTTCATATGAATTAGTTCTGACTCTTCACTGAACTAAAGGTAAAGCTGAATTTCTAAACCTGTAAAACTCAGGTGCAGACCCTGAACTATGTGATGGTTAGTCAGCAAGCACCTACTGCGCGCTAGGCACTTTGCCCAGTGAAACAACAGGACAGTTCTGTGAGGTCCAAACAAACTGCTGGTGAAGGGAGGAATGAGATTGGCAGAGATTGCCTTCAGGATGATGGGAAGTGAAGAGGGAAAGAGCGAGATCAACCTGTTCCTCCTAGATCATCAGTGAAGACCAGTTCAGGCAACTGGAAAAGATTAAGACCATTGGAAGTACCTACATGGCAGCCTCAGGACTGAATGCAGCCACCTATGATCGGGTGGGACGTTCCCACATCACAGCGCTTGCCGACTATGCCATGCGGCTCATGGAGCAGATGAAGCACATCAACGAACACTCCTTCAACAACTTCCAGATGAAAATTGGTAAGCAGAGCACGGGGATGAGAACGGAGCAGCCAAAGATCTGGAAGCCATTTGGGGGGCCATCAGGGAGTCAGGGGGCCTTCTGCCATCTTGCAATTTATCTTGGGGTCCAAATTCTCACGGATGTTGGTCCACCCTCTCTTTAGCCTTCTTCCTCAGGGTGGTTGAGAAGTACTGCCTCCCCGAGCAGGCTTGAAGGATTTGGGGAGCCCCTGGGTGGAATGCCAGACTGTAGAATAATGATCCCTGTAAACTATTCTTTGGGGCTAGGAACCCCCCACATCCTAGACCACCTGCCTTAGCACAGCTGTTCCTTTTTGGTCCAGTCCTCAGTTATTTCTCAGCTCTTCAAGTTAACTTGGGGTACCAGCAGCCTCGGGGAACATGGGCTTTCCAACCCCTGGCTGTGAATTTACCCTAGTTCTACACTCCTCTTTCCTGTCTAGGGCTGAACATTGGCCCAGTAGTGGCAGGTGTTATTGGGGCACGAAAGCCCCAGTATGACATCTGGGGGAATACAGTGAATGTGTCAAGTCGTATGGACAGTACAGGGATCCCTGACCGAATCCAGGTAAGGGAAATAAACAGAGGCAGGGAGGGAGCAGGATAGAAGGGACTTCAATATCTGTGACTGCAACCAGATGAGGGAGGGATACAGTTTGGCAAGGGAAGCTGGGGTTTGGAAGAGGCAGTGATGGGGAGGGAGACCAGCAGAACCAGGGAAGTCCTGGCAACCTGCAGATTTAGCTAGGCTGAGCAGGTTCTCCTCCCCCCACCAGGTGACCACTGACCTGTACCAGGTTCTAGCTGCCAAGGGCTACCAGCTGGAGTGTCGAGGGGTGGTCAAGGTGAAAGGCAAGGGGGAGATGACTACCTACTTCCTCAATGGTGGCCCCAGCAGTTAGCAGGACCCAGCACAAGTCTCAGCTGAAAGGATGAAGCTGGGCATTAAGTGGGCTCTGATCCCACTGGGAGGAGCAATGGAACAGATGCCCTAGGGCTCCAGACTCTGCCAACCACAAAAGGGAAAAAAACCAGCATGCTGGTGCTCAGGCTGTGCCTGGATTGTGCCTGTTCCGCCCTTGAGCTGGTGAATGAGGGAGCAAAAAGAAAATTTTGCAAGTGACTTTATTTTCTTATCTGGGACTAGAACTGCCTGCTCCCTTTTCCCTTCTTCTACAGCCTGGAGGGCAGGGGGAGGAGAAAGATCACAGAAAGGAAGAACTTTTCCTACCTTTTGTGGCTCATAAGTCATCCTTGAACCCTGCTATTTTTCCTGGTAATAGGACTCAGAATTGGAGGGTACCTCACAGGTCATCTAATCCAGTCCATATCTAAAAAGAATCCCTTCTAAGGACATCCTCCACAAGTGGTCATTCTTCCTTTGCAGGAAGTCTTAAGTAATGGGAAACTCACTACCTCCCAAGAACTGCCCATTCTACTTTTGGATAGCTCTAATTCTTAGGAAATTTTTCCTTAGAGCCAGAGTTTGCTCCACACATTGCTTAAAGTCCTGCTCTCTGGAGACAAGCAAAAGAAGCGCAATTCCTTTATCCCATGACAATCTTTCAAATATTTGTGTTTCTCCCAAGTCTTCTCTTTTCTAGTCTAAACATCCCTAATGACTAACCGAATCTCCCCTGGCAAGGTTTTCTGGACAAGGCAACCAAGAAAGCCTGCTAGCCTTCCTTCAGATGTGCTTCAGTTTGTTGGTGTCCTTTCTAAAATGGGGGGGCCAGAACTGAACACAATACCCTAGGTGTGATCTGATCAGGATAGAATACAGCCAAGTAGAACCTCCTTTGGTCTGGACCCTATTCTGGTATTAATACAGCCCAAGATGGAATGAGCTCAGAGTGCCCTATTCCGCTGACATTGTAGATTTTAAAAGTAATATCCAATACTCCAAGTATTGTATTTGTAAAGTTTATTAAAATATAACTTGAAGTAAAAAGGCTAGAGAAACAGAGAGAGCTCACCCAGTCTTGCCCCTGGGGAAGATATCGAGGGAGGCGTTCCCCAAAAAAACAGTAACGTAACGTCTTTGGACAAGAAAAGAGTTCTGGGAGATGGAGTCCAAATTTCTCTAATTATACAACATACTGACCTTGTTGTCCAAGTAGAACGCTGGGACCTTTTTTCACATAAGCTACTGTCTAATCCCACCTCCCTCAGCTGTTACTTAACTTTTAAAAAAAAACCTAAATGTAAGGTCTTTACATTTATTCGTATTGAATTTCTCCTACTATTTTTAAGCCATTGTTTTTGCCTGAGCCAGTCAAGGTGTTTCCAGATCCTGGCTTTGTCAATCCAATAAGTTTGGTATCCCTCCAAGCATTGGGTCATCTAGAATTGTGATAAACGTTCTGTCTACACTTTCCTCCAAGGTTTTGGTCAAAATATTAAACAAGACAGGACCAAAGACAAAGGCTTCCAGCGTCCAGGTCGACACTGATCTGTTAATTATCATTTTGGGGAGAGGAGTCTGTTTATAAATTTAACGAATTGCAAATCCATCCAACTTTGCTCTCCTGTAGCCTGCAACTCTCCATAACCTCCCAATATCCCATGAGGTTTTTTCTAAATGCCTCACTGAAATCCAGCCATAGACTTTGGCAGAAAAGTGACTTGCTGATTAACCTGTGTTGTCTTATAGGGATGATGACTTCCCTTTCTAAGTGCTCAAAAACAGTTGCTTTAATAGCGTCAAGAATTGGTGGGAGAGTGGGCTCAAGCCTGGGCGTCCCGCTCTCCTATTTTCTGCTGCTCCTGAGAGCGTGTTGTTTAAAGACCAGAATGGGTGTACATTCTGTGCCTGCCTTCTTCATGCCCAATCCATGCCTATCCCCAGAATGAGCTTCCTTTACTGACTTCAACCAGGTTCTTCTCTGCAAGCACTTACCAGGTTTGGGGAGAAGAAAGGAAAACAGAAAAAGCTTTTCATGGAGAGCCCCACTTTTTTCATCTTTCAAGAGATAGTTTTTTCCCTACCCTTCTAGACTACTCCTATAGGAGCTCAAGTGACCTCTTATTCCTGCTGCCCCAATTCTGCCATACCCCTTATACCTCTTGGGGAATGGCAGTGGGTTTGAATCTGGTGCTGTGAAATGGGCTCAGGCCAAATTCTGAAGGGATGGATGATGTCACAGAAGTGAGCCATGATATAAGTCATCCCTAAGTGCCAAAGAGAGTGGTTCAGGGCACAGGTTTTTACCTGTGTCTTCTCTGCTCACATAGGGCCTCATTAGAAGAGAGAAGAAATGTCGGGGTATCCAGTCCCCTCTTGCACACTTCTTCCTAGCTGACCACTCAAGGAGGCACAGAGCTTCTCCACCTCCTTAGGTTCCTAGCCTAATGTGTAATAAAGGTAGGAACGGATTTTAAAAGGCTTAGATTGTGGCAGTGGGCATGATTGGCTCCTGCCCCAAACCCCAAAGTACATAATGCTAGGGCTAAAGATGATGTGTGTGTGTAGGGGGTGGTATCTGGTTCTCTAGTCTTCAGCAGTCCAGGTTCTTCCTTTAGTGTGTTTCTGGTTTCTTAAGAGTAGGGCAGGGCCCTCATCCTAGGGGAGTGGGGAGAGAAGTGCTCAGGTGGCAGCAGTAGCATCGGCAGCAGCAGCAACAATTCTGGCAGAAGGGGGACGCCATGGGCTAAGGCTCTGTACTTTGTGTGCCAAATTCCAAAGTGCCATTTGTGTGGAGGCTATATGTGCTCCATCACTGTTTTCCTGTTCTGGTGAGGAGGGACTATCTCCCGAAGTTCCTTTTCCCATTAAATCTTGAGTTCTTTTGGGTATGATGGGCAGAGGCTCAGGAATTTTAGGGGTGCCACTACTTTGGTCCTTGGAAATTTTATGCCTTCAAGAGCAGGGAGGCATAGGGACTCAGATACTAGCACTAGGGACCTTGAGGGTTCCCCTAAGCTCTGCCTTTCCCACTTTTGAACTCTGGGTCTCAGGTTTGCCTGGTCCCTTCCTTTTCCTCCCTCATGTTCTAGAAGGACTGCCAGAAGAAGAGTAGGTCAGGAACCACAATTCATTCTCCTCCTGCTTCTTCCCTCTTTGCTCTCTGTCAACCTTCCTGCCTCTGGCTTGAGCTCGTTGGTGCCTTGCTTTCTCTTTTTAATTAAACCTTAAGTCTAGCTATACCAGCCTGGGTTATGCTTAGAGATCACTTTGCAGGATAGCTGCAGAGTAAAGGGCAGACATCCCTTGGGTGCCCAGAAAAAGGGGAGCACGACAACGTCCTCGAGCTCTTTTCTTCAAGGCCGAGTTATCCTCGGGCCCATTTTAGTGCTACTTCTTCCTCCTTTTCAGCTACCTAACTACGGGTAGATTCAAGCATCTATATCTAGGCGTGGGGACCAGGTACTTCCCCCACCCACGTTTTGCCTGTCTGGGGAAGGGCAGACCCCAATAGGACATTAGACCTCTCCCATGAAAAGAGAAAGTGTGGCACAGTGGATAGAGAGTTGGCTTAGGAGTCCAGAAGGCCTGGATTCGGGGTCCATGTGATCTTTACGCAGGTGGCCTCACAGCCTCTCAGTACCTGTAGGTAGCCCTCCTTGGGTTGAAGTTGCAAGAGCAGGTGCTGAGTGCTCTGGGAAGTTTCCTCTCGCCATGCAGTCTCAGACGCAGTACAAGGGTCACAAAAAGGGGTTCTTATCCTTGGAAAGCAGGTAGGGCTGGATAGGAGAAGAGTGTTCCGTGGTCATGGGCCCCCGGCTGTCCCTTCTTGTTGCCCAGGGCCTGAAGGAGCCGCGCTGCTCCCTCCACTCCTAGTGCCAGGGTTCCTTTTCCCTTTGTGCCATCTCCCTCCCTGCCTTCTATTTCAAAGAGGAGTTTTAGGGGGAAGGTCGGGTTTGGTTTTATAATTCGACCACTGGAGAGCAGGGGGGCCGGGGATAATGCAACATGTATTTCAATGAAATATTTAATATATTTAAATATCAATAAAATGAAACTTTGTAAAGCTGCTGGTTCTGAAATGTTTCTGGGCACCATCACGGGGGTGGCAGCCCTTTGTGGGTAAGAGAGGGGTTTCACCCACTTTCTCTTTGCTCCATTCTGGGCCAAGGAGCCTGGAAAGGCACGAAAGACCCCCGAGCACCAAGTAGGAAAGTTTGTGCTCACAGATACGTCCTGGTGACTCTTCCCTCTCCTCCCACCCAAACGGGGGGCTAGGCTCTTGCCTCTTAGAACTCATGGCCGTAAATATTTTCTCTACACAACCCCCACCTGCCTGGCACAAATATACACACTGTATTTCAAATATATTTTATTTTCTAATGGGTGAATAATTTTCCGGTCCTCCCCACTCCCCCCCTTCCCTTCCTAGTGTTCTCTTTCCCCCAGCTTATTTGTATCCCACCAGCTCTCCCTTCTGGGCTGTCAGCCCTTGGGATGTGGCCCAGGCCGGCCTTCAGCTCCCCCACCTCAGTACAAACTGAAGAGGCGGTCGTGGAGAATCATGTGATCCACAAACCTAGAGCGGGGAGAAGGGAGTTCAGTTCAGTCTGGTCGGTGGGGAGAGAGCGAGGGAAGGAGGGAAAAGGGACGGCGGCGCTTCCCACTTCTTCCCTGCCCAAGCCCCAGCTCATTGTCTCCTCGTGGGTAGAACGGATGGCCGCGGATGGTCTCTGCTAACAAAATCCCCCTCCCCAGCGCACGTCCTCCCTCCGGTTCCCTCCTTTACTCCTCTTCCCCGCCCCGTTACTTCCCAGTGTCCCTTCCTCCAAACCTCGTGATGGAGCTCTTGATAATGCAATGTCTGGGAGTCTTCATCCACGGAGCGATGTCATGTGGGCGACTCCCCGGGTCATTCGACAGCCAGAAGCTGAAGTTCTGGGCATCCGTCAGAGGTTCTTCAAAGAGCTGATTATGGACTACATGTGGAATCGCGGAGAGACAGAGAGAGAGAGGCTCGGAGAGAAACGCCCGGAATCATCCCAACCACCGCTTCTTCCCCTACTAGAGTTGGATTAAACTCGCTCTTTCCTGCAGTTTAAATTTCTTGTTTGGTGGGCTTCGATAGAATATTAATTGCAAACATTTACATAGTACTTAAAAGTCTGCAAAGTACAATAGATGTGAATATACACACATATATATTTGTGTGCACGTATATTTATAATTTTATCTTCACAAGAACCCTGTGAGGGAGGGGCTACAATTATTCCCATTTTATAGATGAGGAAACTGAGATATAGCCGTTAAGTGACTTGTTCAATGTTGCAGAGCTGAAGTCTTCCCTGACTACAAGCCCATCCCTACCCATCATCCCACTGGTTTTATAAAGAACCCCTTTTTCTTTTTTTCTGATCAGTCTTCCCCCCAAAACCCACTCCTCCACCTGCTCTTTCTCTGCCTTGATTTCTTCCCAATCACACATTCCATTCACCACCAGAGTACCCAGTCAAGAGGACCCACATGTCTTTAATTGTGCCCTCCGGACGGCTTTGTGGTACTTCGCATGGCTGTTCTGGTGCACACTGTAATTTCCACCTGGGATAATGGGGGGAAGCTTGGTACAAACTGACTCCTTTGGACTCTCTTCCTCTGTAGTGACAGCAAATGGGCTTCGAGATTGGAGAACTGTAGTTATGAGAATTCAGAGATCAAATCATAAATTTATTCTAAAACAAACACAAATAATCATCAAACAAAAATAATTATCCTGCTTCTTCTAAAAGGCTTCCAGGGATGATAAACTCACTATACCTCAAGGCAGATTATTCCATTTCTGAATGGCTTTGTTAGGAAGTTTTGTTTTTTTAATATTAAACTGAAATTTGCCCTCCCTTTCTAGTTCTGCTCTTTGGGGTCTACAAGAACACATCTTAGCACACTAGATTTGCTAAAATAATAATAATAATAATAATTCCCTTTTCATTTTCATCAACTTGACCAACATCAATTAAATGTTAACATTTTCCTATACAAAGAAAAACAAAGAAAGGATCGACTGCACATGAAACTGGGAATCTCTATTATGCTAATCTGACTCCCAAATAGCTTTAGATGTTTGAAGACAGCTCTGCCTTAGTTTTCTCCTTTTTTGATTAAACATTTTTAATTTCTTAGTTTATATTCATCTTCATTTAATGTGATTTTGAGTACTCTCGTTGTTCGGGTGAATATTCTCTGATTGTATTCCAGTCTATTAATGTCTCCTTTAAAATAATGTTCTAGATGTGGACTGATCAGTTCAGAAGTAGAAAAATTACTTCAAATGTTTTATATACATACATATATATATATATATATATATATATATATATATAATATATACTTCTATTAAAGCCTTGGCTTTTTTGGAGGCCATCTCATGATACTGGCTCATATTGAGGCTGTTAGTTCACTAAAAACCACTAGGTCTGCAAATAAATTACTTTCCAGACATGTCCTACTTACCCACCATTAGGGTCATGCATTTGTAGAGTTGAATTGTTGAATCCAATTTTAGGATTTTACATTTAGCCCTATTATATTTTATCTCATTGACTTCAGTCTACCATTCTATACAGTGAATTTTTTTGGATTCTGATTCTATCATCTATTGCAATGATAGTGAACCTTTTAGAGAACTTAGAGACCCAGTGCCCAAACTGCAACCCTCATGCTACATATGCCCTCTTGCCCTAGAGAGGGGAGGGAGGAAGCACTTTCATTGACCTACTGGGTAAAGGCATGAATGATGAGAGAAATGCCCTCAGTCGCCCTTGGAGAAGGGGAAGGGAGCAGCCCCCTCTAGCACACTCTGGCACGTGTCCCATAGGTTGGCCAACACAGATTTATTGTATCAGCTATCTACTCTAGCCTAATGTTAAACTGGATAAGCTGTGCCACCCAGCCTTAAATACAAGTTACTGACAAAAAGATATTGAACTGAGCAGGGCCAAAGATAGCTATGTAGGTAGAGTGGTGCTTCCTGGTTGTCATTGCCTTTGGGTGGATCTGTTCAATTTGTTCCAAACTACTTTCCTGCACTATCATATAGTCCATACTGCCCCATTTTATCCACAAGGATATCTTGAAAGACTTTGTCAAATACCTTGCTGAAATCCAAACATGCTGCCAATAGCATTCCCCTATCTCCTTGTTTAATAACCAAGGAGATTTGGCAAGGCTCTTCTTAAACCTTTAGGTTGCAGTTACTGGCCTAAAATTTGAAGTATCCAGTTTGATCCCCTTTTTGAAATTTGGCACAAAGTTTGCCCAATTCCAGTTTTGCAATATTTCTCTTATATTAAACCAAAAAAAAAATCACTGACAAGGCTCAGCAATCACATCTCCATGTTCTTTCAGTACCCTGAGATGTAATTCTTTCGGGCTGCCTTGAATTCATTTTCAGTCTGAAGATTATTCTTTGTAGAGATTAGGTTTCATGGTCCATGGGAATTAGACTCATCATCCAGGTTCCATGAACAGAGGCAGAGCTTACACGCTATGACAAAATGTATTCATGTTGTGGGGAGGACCTAGCCATGAATCTGGTTTCTTTCCCTACATTCCCCTCAAATTTTTTGAGTTGGCCCCCTTCCTACTGCCAGGCTGCTGAGACTCATATAAATACAACTGATCAATAAAATATCCACCCTACAAGAATAGATGGCTTGGCCTGGTGCCCTCTTAAATACCTCTCCTTAGATTATATATTTTGTCATTTCTTTCTCCTGCTAAGGTTGCCTTTGATGTTCATTTTAACTAGATTTTGCCTATGAATATAATACATATATATGTAGGTATGAAGAAACAGTGCAATTATTTTATCCTCTTAAGGTTAGAACTAGGTGTTTTTCTATTTCAAATTTCTTTTTTTTTTAACCCATATCTTCCCAACTTAGAATCAATATTGGTTCCAAGGCAGAAGAGTGGTAAGGGCTAGGCGATGGGGGCTAAGTGACTGGCCCAGGATCACACAGCTAGGAAGAGTCTAAGGCTAGATTTGAATCCAGGACCTTCTGTCTCTAGACCTGGCTCTGAATCCACTGAGCCACCCAGCTACCTCCCTAAACTTCTTGAAAGCAAGGACCTCAACTTAATTACTGCCTAGTCCACTGCGTTTCAATATATGTTGAATTGAAATTTAAATTGTCCCATGTTCACTCAGGATTTGGAGTGGTTAAATATTAGAGGGCTTCATAAAAGCTTCTCTCACCACAGCCAGGTGAGCTAACATAACATTCAGAATTCGAAGTGGACAAAACGGAGGCTCAGAGAATTCAGGAGGCAGCTAGTAAGTGATGGAATCTCTTCCTGACCTCATCTTCTGACTTTAAGGACCAGTGGTTTTGCCATTTTACTCTACTAGTAGCCATGTTGTTGGCCAGGCAAGGAAAGATCAGCATCAGATGTTGTTTTCAAGTGATGTCACCCATCTTCTAACAGGCCCACATACCTCCTGTAGGCCTGAGTGCTAGAGGGCAATAGTTTCCCACTGAGTAGGAAAACCAGATCTGGCCACCATCAGGCCTGACATTTGGTTCCTTTTTGTCCCTCCCTTTCTTCTCACCCTGTCTGCTTTCCTCTTACCTGTCCCTTCTCCTTCTTCTCCCTTCACCCACACTTTCTTTTTGCTCAGAAAGGGATTCTGATAGCCCAACAGGGTTATGCCAAAGAATGCCATCCTAACTCTTTCCTGACTGGAAGTGGTCTGGCTAGTTGGAAGTTCTGAGTTCTGTTTTTGGTTACTATGGCGATGGCGTGGTGATGACCAATCCTGCTAATGAGGACAGGCTTTCAGGATCATTGTTGACTCAGGAAACAGGCCTGAAGAAGAGGGGGATGACATGTTTATAGCTTTCCCCTCAGAGCCCTCAGAATGCTACTGTACACTGTTTGTTCTTGATAGTGGTCCCTTTCCTCCTCCTTTAATTTATTAGACTGTAGTATGGAGAACACAAAGAAGATATTACAGGTTTGATCAATTTACAGGTGGAAGGGAACTGAAAGATAATCTCAGAAACCTGATCTTGAGGGGAAACATGGGGTGGTAGTTACAGTTTTGGACCTGGGCTTCAGAGCTTTCCCCTGATATTTACCAGCGGTGTGACTATATCACTTAATTTCTCTAAATTATTTTCTATTTCTAATTTCTTCTCTAAATAATTTCTCTAAACCTTTATCAACATGGAATCTAGAAACCCCATTCTTATAGCATAGTAAGATCTGATGAACCCCAAGTTTTAGGACTAGCTTCTAAGTTGAAGACCCCAAAGTTTGTACTTGTTCCCTGTTCCCCTGGGAATCCATCCTGGAGGGAATCCCAGTCTAGCAGTTTCAGATTGAATAATGAACCCTAGGGTAAATGACAATCCCAGTCAGGTGGGGCCAAGCCCAAGCCAAGTGACTCTTTAGCACAGTAGGCAACGTGTCAGTCTCACAAGCTGAAGGTCCTGAGTTCGATCCTCAAAAGGAGGGTATAATACAGTGGGAGAGGCTTAGGGTTTCCAGAATTCAATCTGAACTGCTAGACTGGGATTCACTCCAGGATGGATTAAGAGGGAACAAGAACAAACTTTGGGGTCTTCAACTTAGAAGCTAGTCCTAAAACTTGGGGTTCATCAGATCTTACTATGCTACAAGAATGAAGTTTCTAGATTCCATGTTGACACTTTGGTTTCCTTATTAGTAATATCTAACCCATTGATTTTTGGGGAGGGATCCAATGAATTAGTGTTTATTAAGTGCTTTACATACATTAAGTTGCAAATCCCAAGATGGACATTATGTCTAAGAACAAGATAGTCCAATGAGAAGAGATTCATTGCCAGAATGACTAATATTTTTTTTTACTATACCAATCTTGAAGATTATAAAGAATCATGATTGGGAATGGAGGGAGTACACACAGAAGAGGCATTACAGATCTTTGAAGTATTAAAGTAATTGAATACCAGCTAGATACGAGACACCCTACAAAACAAGCTTTACTTCAAAGAGTTTATAAACTCAAAGGAGAGATGCTAAGTTCATGAATAATTGTAATAAAAAGTAGGCTAGAATAAGTCTGTAAAAATGAGTACAAACTACTATGGGACATCCAAAAGTGTTCTGAATTTTAAAATGGGATAAAATCTTAAAGCCATGGGAAGATTAGGGAGAGTTCTGGCCTTATGAATAGGCAGGGAAGATATTGGAACTTCAAAAAGCCCTGGGGAAGTCATACTTTCCTCTCTAGCTGCTGAAAACCAAAAATTCCACCTAAGAGATTCCTTCCTTTGGTTTCCTTAGATTGTAAACTTTTTGAGGGCTGTCTTTTTCCTCTTTTTGTTCTTAGCACTGTGTCTAGCACATAAAGAGTACTTAATTAAAGATTAGTGATTGATTGCCTTTGGAGATTTTCTCACTAAAAGATAGTTATCCCTGGGACAGGTACTACTATCAATACCTGTTATCAAGAAGCCACTATTAATATCAATGTGGACAAGTGGCACGAAGTTAGTAAAGCTAAGACTGATGGCAAAGTCTGAAAGGCCCTTCTCTGCTAGTTTTAAGAATGCCACCTACAAGGGGACAGCTGGGTGGCTCAAAGGATTGAGAGCCAGGCCTAGAGATGGGAGGTCCTGGGTTCAAATCTAGCCTCAGACACTTCCTAGCTGTGCAACCCTGGGCAAGTCACTTAACCTCCTTGTCCTTATCACTCTTGTGCCTTGGAACCAATATGCAGTATTGATTCTAAGATGGTAAGGGTTAAAAAAAAAAAGAATGTGGTGTATGACATTGTGAACTTGAAGAAACACAGAACTGCCAAGGTAGTTATAATAATGATCTTTAATTGAGGTAGGAAGATTCCTCTGGGAAGATGCATAGATCTCAGTTCTGGAATTTCCAATGAACTAAAAAAATGCAATGTGCTCATATAAATTTTAAGAGTGGGAAAGGGCATAGGCCAGTTATGGCATACCTTTTAGAGACAGAGTCCCAGGCCCCACCCCATTCCCCCCACTCCAGACCAAGTGCCAAGCCTTGATCCCCTCCTATACTCCTGCCCCTCCCTTCCCCCTAGGTGGGGGAGAGAGGAAGCACTCCCAATGGGGGAAGTGAGAAATGTCCTCAGGTGCATGGAGAGGGGAAGGGGAAGAGCTCCACCTGGAGCCATTCTGGTTTTCAAGTAATTGGCAGGTGACTGGAGGTGTGCCAACAGAGAGGGCTTTGTGTGCCCTTTTTTGGGCACATGTGCCATAGGACTACTATCACTGGCACAGGCACTAACCACAGTCAACCACATTGGGAGAGGCCTAGACCCACTAGCCAGAGGCTAGGGTACCTGGGAGCAGTCTAGATATAAAGGAGAAACTAAGATAAAAAGGGTACTTAAGACTTGATTATATCAGCTAATCCTATCTAAAATGGCCAAGGAGTGCTTCAGGGTTTATTGTTCAGTCTGGGACAAGGGTTAGGGCGTTTCTTGAAATAATCAAGGAGACAAGGGTCAATTGGGGGTTTCATCAAACAAGGTTCTCAATGTGAAGCAGAGGTGCAAAGTAAGAAAGTCCTTTGAAAGTACAAAAGGCATGTCCTTCCAGCCATCCTATAGCCAGATCCTCTGACCAAAGTGAATGACATGATTTAATCTGATTTAGAGACTGGCAAATTCAACAGCTTCATCAAGTTCAATACTAGTATCCTGTGCATGATGATTGGTAGAACTAACTTGGATTAAACTGGTATGATGACCAATAGGGGGAAGCACTCAGGCTTCTTCAGTATGGACCATAGAAAGGATGCCAATGGAAATAATTTTGCCACCAGGCTTTCAAATGTTTTTTGTTATTGACATAAGCAACAAACTTTGGATTTCTTACGCATTTCAACCTTGTTAAGGAAAGAGACAAGAAACTGCAGCCAAACATTGGTACATAAATGACTCAAGATTATAGCAGGGTTTCTGTGGTCAAATAAAGGCTTATAAAAAGATACACATTTACAGTAGCAAAAGTAAAATTGCTGTTGGTAGTCTAAAGCTGTGATTCTTAGCATCTTTTGATTTCTATCCTACAATTCCAATGTCATCACTGAGGAAGTCAGTCAACAAATTTTACCAACCAAATACTGTGCTGAGCATTGGTTATCCAAAGAAAGGTAAACAATTTCTTCCTTCAAGAAATATACATTCTAATATGGGAGACAATATCTAAATAACCAGGTACACAGAAGATATACAGAATGAATGTAAAGTAATCTTGGAAGAGAAAGGACTAGTAGAAGGAAGATGGAACTTGAAGGAATTCTTTTTTTCCCTTTTTTTTTTGTCACACAAAACACGTTTCCATATTGGTCATTATTGTAAGAGCAAAGTCATACATAATCAAAACCTCAAAATAAAACCCAAAATACACTAATGCTAAAGACAACTCCAACAGTTCTTTCTTTGGAAGTGGATAGCATTTTCCATCATAAGTCTTTAGGGATTGTCTTAGATTATTGAATTGCTGAGAGTAGCCAAGTTTTCACAGATAATCATCATACAATATTGCTGTTATTGTGTACAATGTTCTTTCTGTTCTGCTTATTTTGCTCTACATCAGTTCCCACAGATCTTTCCAGCTATTTCTGAAATCATCTTGCTTATCATTTCTTATAGCACAATAGTATTCCATCACCAACATATACCACAGTTTGTTCAGCCATTCTCCAATTGATGGACATCCCTTCAGTTTCCAATTCTTTGCCACCACAAAAAGAGGAGCTATAAATGTCTTTGTACAAGTGGGTCCTTTCCCCTTTTTCATTATCTTTTTGGGATACAGATCTAGTAGTGGCAATACGGGATCCAAAGGTATACAAAGTTTTATAGTCCTTTTGGTATAGTTACAAATTGTCTTCCAGAATGGTTGGATTAGTTCACAACTCCACCAACAAAGCATTAGTGTACCAATTTTGCCACATTCCCTCCAACATTTACCACTTCCCTTTATTGCCAAATTGGCCAATTTGATACATGTGAGATGGTACCTCAGCATTCCATTTCTCTAATCAAGAGTGATTTAGAACATTTTTTCACATGCTTAGTGATAACTCTGATTTTTTCATCTAGAAATTATGTGTTTATATCCTTTGACCATTTGTCAATTGGGGAATGCCTTGTATTCTTACAAATTTGAGAATTTAAACCTTTATCAGTGACATTTGTTATAAAAACATTTTCCCAGTATGTTGTTTCCCTTCTAATCTTGGTTAATTAGTTTTGTTTGTACAAAAGCTATTTTAATTTAATATAGTCAAAATTATTCATTTTACATAACACTCTCTATCTCTTATTTGGTCATAAATTCTTCCCTTCTCCAAATATCTGCCAGGTAAACTATTCTGTGTTCCCCTAATTTAGTTATGGTATCACTCTTTATATCTAAGTCATATATCCATTTTGACCTTATCTTGGGCATGTTAGCAAAGATGTGGCCTGCATGCTCCGGCTTACCAGAAGGGGCTGCTCTGTTCCCCCTTTCTACTGTACCTGAGGACATTTTTTGCATGACCCACCCCTCCACCCAGTGTGATTATTTCCTCCCTCCGATGTTTGGGCTAATGCAGGGGGCTCACAGATAGCTTAAAGGTGTAGTTTGGGCACACAATTTCTAAAAGGTTCACCAATGCTGGTATAGGGTGTAAGATACTGGTCTATGCCTAGCTTCTGCCATCCTGTTTGCTTTTCTCAGCAGTTTTTGTTAAAGAGTGAATTCTTATTCTAAGAGCTGGGATCTTTGGGTTTATCAAACACTAGATTACTAAGATCATTTACCCCTGTATATTGTGTACCTCATCTACTCCATTGATCTACCATTCTATTCCTTAGCCAGTACCAGATGTTTTGATGATTGTTGCTTTATGGTAGTTTGAGATATAGTACTGCTAGGCTGCCTTCCTTCATGTTTTTTAAATTAGTTCCCTTGATATTCTTGACCTTTTGTTCTTCCAGATGAATTTTTTTTTCAAGTTCTGTAATTATTTGGTAGTTTGATTGGTAAGGCACTGAATAAATAAATAAATTTAGGTAGAATTGTCATTTTTATTATATTAGCTTGGCCTATACAAGAGCAAGTAATAGTTTTCCAATTGTTTAGATCTGACTTTATTTGTTTGAAGGGTATTTTGTAACTGGGTTATATAATTCCTGTGTTTAGCTTGGCAAGTAGATTCTCAGGTATTTTATTTTGTTTAGAGTGATTTTAAATGGAATATCTCTTTCTAACTCTTGCTGCTGGACTTTGTTGGCAATATGTAGAAATACTAATGATTTATGTGGATTTATTTTGTATTTTGCAACTTTACTAAAGTTATTATTTCAACTAATTTTTTAGTTGTTTTTCTAGGATTCTCTAAGCATACTATCATATCATCTGCAGAGTGATAGTTTAGTTTCCCATTGCCTACTTTAATTCTTTCAGTTTCTTTTGTTAAGCTAGCATTTCTAATATTAAACAATAAAGGTGATATTCAGCATCCTTGCTTCACCCCTGAGCTTACTGGAAAGGCTTCTAACTTATCCCCATTCTAGATGTACTTGCTGAAGGTTTTAAGTATATACTTTTATATATATCATTTTAAGGAATGACCATTTATCCCTATGCTTTCTAGGTTGTTGTTGTTTTTTTAAACCCTTACCTTCCATCTTAGAATCAATACTGTGTATTGGTTGTAAGGCAGAAGAGTGGTAAGGACTAAGCAATAGGGGTCAAGTGACTTGCCCAGGATCACACAGCTAGGAAGTGTCTGAGGCTAGATTTGAACCTAGGACCGCCCATCTCTAGGCCTGGCTCTCAATCCACTGAGCCACCCAGCTGCCCCCTTTCTAGGGTTTTTAAGAGGAATGGGTATTGCATTTTGTTGAATGCTTTTTCTGCATCTATTGAGATGATCATGTGATTTCTGTTAGTTTGGTTATTGATATGGTCAATTATGTTGATAGTTTTCCAACTATCATTTGCATTTCTTATATAAATTCCACCTGGTCATAGTGAATGATCCTTGTGATATATTGCTGTACTCTCCTTGGTAGTATCTTATTTTAAAATTTTGCATATATATTCATCCCTGAAATTGGTCTATAATTTTCTTTCTCTGTTTTTGTTATTCATGGCTTAGTTAACAGTACCATATTTATTTCATAAAAAGAATTGGAAGGATTCTTTCTCTGCCCATTTTCTGAAATAGTTTATGTAGTGTTGGGATTGTTCTTTAAAAGTTTGATAGAATTCACTTGAGAATCCTTCTGCCCCTGGGGATTTTTTCTTAGGGAGTTCATTGATGGCTTGTTCAATTTCTTTTTCTGTTATGAGATTATTTAAGGATTCTATTTCCTCTTTTGCTAATGTAGGCAATTTGTATTTTTGTAAATATTCATCCATTTCACCTAAATTCTCAGATTTATTGGCACATAATTGGGCAAAATAGTGCCTAATGATTGCTTTAATATCCTCTTCATTGGTGGTGAGTTCACCCTTTTCATTTTTGATACTGATTATTAGATTTTCTTCTTTCCTTTTAAAAATCAAATTAGCCAACATTGTCTATTTTGTTTTTTCATAAAACCAACTCCAAGTCTTACTAGCTTAATGGTTCTCTTACTTTCAATTTTAATAATTTCTTCTTTTATTTTTAGGATTTCCAATGGGGATTTTTATTTTGTTCTTTTTCTAGGTCTTATTTTTAGTTGCATGCCCAATTCATCGATCTGCATTTTCTCTGTTTTATTGATGCAAGCTTTTAGAGATATAATATTTCCCCTAAGTACTGCCTTGGCTGTATCCCATAAATTTTGATAAGTTGTCTACTTATTACCATTCTCATTAACAAAAGTATTGTTTTTAATATTTTTTCTTTGACTCACCTTTTTTTTGCATTGGATTATTTAGTCCCCAATTAACTTTAAAGCTTTATTGATTATAATTTTTATTGTGTTATGATCTGAAAATGATGGATTTATTATTTCTGCTTTTCTGCATTTGGTTGTGAAGTATTTATGCCCTAACACATGGCCAATTTTTTTATGTAGGAGCCATGTACTTTTGAAAAGAATGTATATTCCTTTATATTGCCATTAAATTCTCCCCAGAGATCTATTAGTTCTAACTTTTCTAAGATTTCATTCACTTCCTTTACTTCTTTCTTATTTTCTGGTTTGATTTATCTAGATCTGAAAGGAGGAAGTTGAAGCCCCCTACTATATAGTTTTATTGTCTATTTCTTCCTGAAGTTCATTTATTTTTTCCTTTAAAAATTTAGAGGCTTGTAAAAAATAGACTCTAATACAGGACTACAATCCCCATGAGCCTTTGCTCCACTTCCCCAGAATGCCTTGTAATCTCACCTGGGCTGAGATCAAGAAGGTATTTAAGCTGATTCAAAGGCTTTTGAGGGTCACTTTTGGACTTCCGTTTTGGAGCAGACGCATCTCTTGCGTGATGTGAGGTTATTTTGTCTAGGCCTCTGGCCTAGGCACATGTTTCTTACTTGTATATTCTTTAATCTTTAACCTTTAATAAACCCCTAAAAAATATAATACTTCTTGCAGAGAGAAACTAATTTCTACCTGCCTCAGATGCCTCAGTCTCCCCATATTCCCTAAATTTTAATCTTTACAGATCACACAGCTGGAAAGTGTCTGAGGTCAGATTTGGACTTAGGACCATCTGTTTCTGGGCCTGGCACTCAATCCACTAAGCCACCCAATTGCCTTCCCCCATTCTAATTTTTAAGAAATTATTTTCCTCTGTCAGCTTTAGAGTCTCCTTTTTCATTTGGCTCATTTATTCCTATATCACTTTCATTTTTCTTCCCTATTGTTCCTCTGTCCCTCATAATTGATTTTTGAAATCCTTTTTGACCTCTTCCAGAATCTGAATCCAATTCATATTTTTTTTTTGGACTTTGTGTATGGTTTCTTTGCCTTCACTGTCCCCATCTGTGTCTGTGCCTTGCTCTTTGTCGCCATAAAAGTTTTCTATGGTTAGGGTTTTTTTTTTTTTAATGTTTGTTCATTTCCCCAGCCTTTTTAAAGGTAGGCTCTGTTTTCCAGGTTAGGGTACCCCCTTACATTTCAGTCCTTCCTTGATACTACCCTTAGTCTTATTTCTGACTTTTTGCAAGTTTCAGTTCTTCCAAGATGGTATGATGGCCAACGGGCCAGGAGCTCTGAGAGCCACCTCCCACAGCCTCATGTTGGCTGTGCTCCCCTCTCACCCCAGTGCCCCAAATGTTCTCTGCCTATCTTTCAAGTTGTTCCCTTCATGAAAGTTGCTTCATTGTATCTCCTTGTTGGTTCTTTCACTCCTGTATTCATTTTGTGGTGTTATTTTAAGATTGGTTGAAGAGGATTCTCATGATGGTTTTGAGCTTCCCTACTTCTACTCTACCATCCTGGCTCTGGAACCTGAAATCTTGAACTAAGTTTTATTTATTTATTTATTTGGAAAATGTTATTTAGTTAATTTAGAGTATTTTTCCATGGTTACAAGAATCACATTCTTTCCCTCCTCCTCCCTATCCCCTTCTGTAGCATACCAGGCATGTTGGTATCTGGGAAGTATGGTTGATGTATTAGATTCTTGATCAGATCAGTTAATGATCAATGTATAGACAGTTCTAAGGGCAGGAGAATTCCTGAGCCTAAGTCACAAAGGCTTAGCCCTCACCTTTGAAAAGTGCATGTCAGGTGAATCCCCACCTCCTCTGATCTTATCATTGTCTATTCAACCAATATTAAGACCTACGTGCTATGTTATGTATTCATTGATCACCTCTCAATCCACAATAAATGCTGGGGTGAGGGGCGCTATTCTTTTTTTGATTCCTGCAACCTTGGAGTTCTTTCTTCTATCTCTCTTTATCTTTCCTAGCTCCACTCTTGGCCACGTGCTTTCTATCTCAGAATTCTTACTTCCACGTGTTCTCTTATTTCTCATATTTTCCTTTAAATAATTTTCAAAGGAAAATATTATAAGGATCTAGTGCCGCTCCCCATATCAATTAACTTGTCTTTGAGTCTTCATTTATCACCCATTTTCCTCAGGCTCCCTTCTCCTTCTCAAGCTAGAACCCACAAAGGAAAATTATATAGCAACCGCTGGATGGATTGTTATACCTTCCATAGCCAACACACAATTCCACTGGGTTTTACATGTGTCGTTGATCAAGACCTATTTCCATAATATTGATATTTGTACTAGGGTGATCATTTAGAGTCTATATCGCCAATCATATCCCCATCGACCCATGTGATCAAGCAGTTGAACTAAGTTTTAAAGGAAACCAAGGAGACTTAGGGGTTGAGGTGAGAGGGTAGAATATCCCAAACATGGTGAATAGCCAGTGAAAATGCAATGAGATAGGACATGGAGTATACCTTAGAGGAATGGCAAGTAGGGTAGTTTAAGAAGAACTAGAAAGATAGAAAGAGTTGGTAATGAAGTTATGCTTTAAATGCCAAAAATCAAAGTTTATATCTGATCTTGCAGGCAAACAGGGAAGAGCTAGAACTCGTTAAGTAGTGGGCAGGGGTTGGGGGAAGGGAAGGATTAAGGAGGAGAGAAGGAAATATAATCATAATAGATCCATCTTTTTTTAAAACCACCTTGGTAGCTGAATAGAGAATGGATTGGAATAGGAAAATGCTTGAGGCAGGAAGACCAACTGGGAGACTGTTGCAATAGTCTGAGCAAAAGATGACAGAGGATCGGAACTGGGATGTGGATATATGAGTGGGCAGGAAGTGTAAGGAAGTGAAAAGGACTCATGACTTTGGGGGTATTTTTGTCTATTTCATGTGTCGCTGGCTGGTTGGACATGGTCTGTTGGGCATGAACTCAAAGCCTTTCCAACTTGAAAAGTACTCTGAAAAATTTCCATATCACAATTCATGGAATCACTTCCACAGCACCAGTGAAGCATAGTTATTAGCAATTATTAATAATAGCTGTTTGTCCTCAATTCTCATCCCATTCCTTTTTAGTTTAATTTAAAATCATTTCCTCTCAGAAATTTTAGTAAATTCAATTCTTTCCCCATAATTAATATATAATAATAATAACAACATAGTAAAATAAAAAATAAGAGTCTGAGTATCCACTGAGTGAAGAATTTTACCTTGAGAAAGATATAAAAGAATTATTAGTTCTATTTTCTGTCTTCTGTGAGTTTATGATTCCAATGTGGCAAAAAGACATACATAATTTGGGATCAATTACTAATTGATATGTCAACAAGGACAAAAGAACAAAAATACAGTAATGTGGAATACAGTCAAGCTAGAAAAATTCCTATAAAATGATGTTTTCATTTGCTTTTAAAGGAGGCTGTGAACATCAGTGGTAAAGAAAAGGTGGCAGATATTATACAGAGGAGAAATGAGAGTAGTGATGTGCTAGGCAAAAAGCCTTGATTGACTTGGCTAGAATACAAAGTAAAGAGAGAAATCTAGCAGGTATTAAAGGTCAGCTCTGTGGTATGGCTTAGGGCAAAGGTTTTGTCAATACAGGCAGATCTGTATTGTGTTATTTTATGACACTTTTATTCCCACAAAAACTCTAAGAACCTGAAAATTCACACATCCTCAGCTGGAAGAACTGGGCTCAATAATCCTAGAGATAGACTTTTGTTAGCTGTTATCATGTACAAGTGTCAACTTCCCTGAACCTCAGTCTTCATCATCAGTAAAATGGGAGTAACAATTAATGATTCTTTCACTACTTACATAATAATGTTGCTCTGAGTAAAGTACTATGTAAGAGTTAGCCCTCAACTTTCTCATTTATTCAACAAACATTTCTTGTAGATAAGCTATTGTACTAGATACTTTCTAGGAGAGAATACACACACACAAATATAAATATGCCAAATCTTAGGGCTGTGTTGGGGAACCTATGGCATGTATGCTGGAATGGGCCACTCCCTTCCCCCTCTCCTGGTACACCTGAGGACATTTCTCACATCACTCACCTCTCTGCACAGCAGCCCAAAGGGAATGTGGCTCACATGGGGCGTGAGGATTGCAGTTTGAGCACTTGGTCTCTAAAAGGTTTGCCATCACTGTCCTAGGGCTTCTTCTAAATCCTCTTATCTTTACTGACAACAGAATACTCTCTACTTTCTAGGTTTCCAATGGTATTGTGGTGTTCAGTTGTTATTTCTTTGCTGGATCATTTTGATGCTTGACTCCCAAATGAGTTAGCCTAAGGCTTGGTCTGGGCCTCATTTCTTCTCTATAATCTCTTTCAATGACCTTAATGGCATCTATGGGTTCTGTAAAGGATAATTTTAGTGTTGTGACCTAAACTATATTAATTATTGGTCGCCATGGATATCCCAAATAATAAAAAAAATTACCCAAGTCAGTCTAGAAATTTATGGTGATTTAATTAATATAGTGGAAAGAAATTTAAGAAGGGAGAAGGAAAGGGTGTAGGATTTCTCTTGTGCCAGGTAGGAAGATTAGAGGCTCTAGAAGGTAAGGTTTTGGAGAGTAAAAGAGGAAGGAATCAGCCTGAACTCCAAGAGGGCTCAGCCAAGATGCCTGAAACTGAATTAGCTCAAGGGCTGCCACTATGCCAAGATGTCGGAACACTTAGCATGCTTCCAGCCAGAGTCGCCTCTCTCGGAAAAGAGGCCGAAGAGAGGAAGTGACGTGCCCTATATAGACGGTTTTACGTCACTTTCCTGTGTCTCATTTACCAATGTTAGCTTAGCTTGACTTAGGACAGCCCAGGGGTCTGTCCGCTGTTTCTGCACATGTCTGTTGAAGGCCATTTTCTCAGATACTTAATCCTTGAGTATGGTGCAGACATTCCTGACATTGTTAAATTAAGTAGGGTGGAGAAATGTAGAGTTCCCAAGACTTGATTCTGTTAAACCAAGTATCTCCATTGTTACTAATCAGATCTTCTAAAATATGGTCTGAGTAGAGTGGTGTAGTTTTAAAATTCACAGTTCAATATTATCTCTCTACAGATGATTCTCAGCTATTTATTTCTCTCTCTTGAGTCCAACATCAGCAACTATTATTTCTAAATCGTTACCCTATTCACATCTGAAATTCAACATGCCCATAAGAAAACTCATTCTCATTTCCCTAGAATCCAACCCTCTTCCCAACTTTCCTATTCTCTCAAGGTTACCACTATCTTTCACTCACCCAGATTTGCAACCTTCTTCCTCTTAGCACTATGCCTAGCCCAAAATAGGCACTTGATAGTGATTGACTGATCTTTAGTCTCCTCACTTTCCCTCACCCACACACCCACATCCATTCAGTTGTCAAGTCTTGTTGATTCTCCATTACATTTCTGGCATCCATTCCCTTCTCCATTCACAAGGCTATTATCTTAGTCCAGACCCTCACCACCTCTCACTTATTGAAAGAAAGCTTTCTTATTGGTCTTAGAATTTCCTTAAATCTCTTCCTTTACCCATCTATTCTCTACACAACTTCCAAAATAATATTCCTAAAGCAAAAGTCAGGCCATATCACTCCACTGTTCCAAAGACCTTCCATGGCCTTTATGATTAAATACAAATTTCTGTTTGGCATTTATGGACCTTCAGACTTGCTTGTCTTTCTTAGATTAATATATGTTATTTCCTTTCATATAATTCAGCCATGTTCCCTTCCTTATCTCCCCCACTTGGTTAAACACTGACCTCTAGCCCTATCTCCACCACTCCTGAAGGGAATCCAGAGTCCCAGTTCCACTTAAACCCTCAACTCTTCTTCCAATGGTAGTTGGCCAAAACCATCCAGGCCCTCTGACCTACACAGTGGATAGTTACTCATTGCAACTAAACCATTAGAATCTTTTTAGTGAGATGTTGGACAACTTCTAGCTCCTTTCTCCCTCTTAGAACTACTTTATGATTCAGCAATGTAAACCTCAAATTTCCTTAGACTTATAAATGTTGGTAATTTCACCATTGGGATATTTCATACTTGGAAAATTTCTTACTGATAGTCTATTGGAATGGGAACCCCATTGGCATGGGAGGTTCCTTCTCTTCCCTTCTTAAGATTACTTTAGGACAGAAACCTTTTGCTGAACAATGGAAAGGACTTTGACCTATGCTTAAGCATAGAACAGGAATTTCTTTGAGTCTTGATTGATTTTAGAATTGATACAATGGAGATACTTGGAATAAATCTCCACCCTATTCAGTCCTAACAGGATTGAGTAAGGGCTGCAGCCTAGATCAAAATTTAATTATTCCAATCTCTACCATACTCAAGTTAACAGGATTTAGAAAGGGCTGTAGCAAAGGAGTATAGATTTAATCATTTGAAAATATGACCTTCAACAGACATGTGCAAAAGCCAGGAACCTCTGGGCGGTCCTGGGTTAAGCAAGAGCCTCCATTGACAGGGAAATTGATGAAGAGTGATTGGTAGATGTGAGGACTGAGGGGAGGCAACTTGGATGGTTTCCTTAAAGATAGGAGGGTCTGGAGACTCGAGGAGGGGGGTTGGAGTTTTTGGTCGGTGGTTCCGGGGCTCTGAGGAAGCTTGCTCTGAAGGAAGCTGAAGGTGGGGGCCTCTGAGACTGTTTCTCCATTTTGGACACGTGAGTGAAAGGGACTGATCTCTTTTCTTTGCCCCAGCTATCTAAGGGCTTGGGCCTTTTGGCCCAGCCTAAACAGAAGGGGTATTTAAGCCCTATTCCCTTCTCTCCCCTTTCTCTCTCTATATATATCTCTAATTCCTTTCTTGCTCCTATTGTAATTAAACTCCATAAAAAGGCTGACGGCTGACTTGAGTTTTTCATTTAGGAATTACATAGCTGATTCCTTGGCGACCTTAAATTAATATATATCAGTCTTTTAAAGTGATTCCCTTGTAACAGCAATGTACCTCAAATGTACCTGGACCTTCTCTACCTCACCATTTTACCCTTAGGCCTTCTGGGCCTTTCTATTTGTCCTAAAGTTGATCTCTATATTATGTGCCAGATTACTCAATTAGAGAATGAGCTTCTTGGGAAGTGTCTTTGTTTTCCATTTGTATCCTCAGTGATTACCTGGTGGTTCGCACATAGGAGACATTTAATAAATGCTCAGCAAGCCAAACTAGTCTTGCTTTTTAACTTACATGACATTCGAGCTCCATTCCTTATGCTGTGCAGGTTGTTCCACATGCCTGGTATACACTCTCTGCTTCTTAGAATTCTTATCTGCCTGTATAGTGCGGCTCAAATACCATAACAAGTCTTCTGATGCTTCCAGCTAATGTTTCTTCCCACAAATCCCCTTCTATTTACTTTGTATTGTAGGAATTAAAATTTATGGTTGAGCTAAGAAAATGTGGTTGCCAATATTATAACTCAAGTCAAAATGATTTTTTATTTAGCAGCTTTATTTACAAAATAGATTAAAGTAGAGAAATGTCAAAGAGGGTAGCGTAAGCAGTCTAGCTTATCACCCTAATGTTTCTCCGGTGACTGGCTCAATTCAGCCTGGGCTAATTAGTCTTCCACTAGAGGACCCTTAATTGGAGGGCTGTTTAGCCAGAGGACCCAGTGGTGAATAACCACATGGCCTCCCCAAGACAGGGAGGCCTCTCTGGAAACTAATCTCTCCAGAAGCTAGGAAAGGAGTCAGCCTTTTCACTCTTTGTAGTCCAAAGGGAAGATCCAAGAGCAGTCTTACCAGAAGCAGTCCAAGAGTCAGAATCCAGGCTGAGGTTCTAAGCCAGAGCTCCTCCAAAGTCAAGTCCAAAGAAGAAAGTACATTTGGGCAGGAAGGTCAGGGCTTTTATAGTGCTTTTCCCACGTCACTTCCTGTCCCTTCCTCCTTTACATGGACCAATTGCAGTCTTTAAATTAGCTTAGCACTGCCCAGGTGGCTGTCGGTTGCTTTTGAGTTGTCACCCACTTTTGTAAGTAACTTGCAGGCCTCCCCTACTTACACATTAAGTAGGGGTGTATTCACTTTTGCTGGTTAATTCAAAAGTAGACAAATGGAAAGTTAATCCTATCTTCACAGTACATATTTGTTCTTTTGTGTATACATATATCTCCTATGGAACATAAATTCCTGGAAAGATGGGCATAACAAATCCTTGCTTGCTAAATATTTAAATTAACAAGCATTAATTAAGCACCCATTACCTGCTAGTCACCATGCTAACAAAGAGTATCTCTTACCTTTAAACTCACAAACTAGGAGACAACATGCAAACAAGTATGTATAAACAAGAGACAAACAGGATAAATTGGAGATAACCTAACCTTATGGGGAAGGCACTAACATTAAAGGGATCAGGAAAGGCTTCATGCATGCCACAAGAAGTTAGGAACCAAATGCAATGGGAATTTCAAGAAGCTATAAATTACTTCCATTTAAGGGGTTTAGGAAAAACTTAATGGAAAAATTAAGCATTTTAGCTGGGCCTCAAATGTTGGGCAAGATTTCAATAGAGGGCAAAAAGGACTTCTGGAGAGAGAACACTGTGGATAGAGGGAATCACAAACATAAACCTTAAGGTGGGGAGAAGTTTAAGTCATGGGTAAAAGTATATGGGCTTATGAAGATGATAGTAGAGGATAAAGCTCTAAAGGTCTTGAATGAGAGGCAAAATAATTTGGCTTTATAATGTATACCAATAGGGAGGTGTTGGAGCAGGAAAATGAATGAGTCATTATAAATTCACTTAGCTTAAACCACTACAGTTTTCCTTTCCTCTATGGCATTTCTATACCAACCATTTCTCGCATCTTTATTAACTCCAAATCAAATCAACAAATATTTGATTACTTGTATCTTAAGTTTTTCACATTTCCCTGAAATTTCAGAGCATATGCTCTAAAACAGTTGTGTCAAAATTAAATAGACCAGATCACTGAATTTTACATAAGGATCCCTGCAGGCTACATGACTTAGAAAATCACTTTTGGGGGGATATTATTTTGTTAAATATTTTCCAATTATACTTTAATCTGTTTCAGGACACGGTTGGGAGTTATATTTAATATCTCTGCTCTAAAAGACATAGTATCATAAGGGTAGAAAGGGATCTTAAACACTATCTAGTCCAACCATCTCATTCTGAAGATAAGGAAACTGACTCTCATAGTTGTTTTCCCATTCTCATAGGTCTTTACATGCTTTAAAATTTATTTCTAAAGGTGAAGGAGCAGGGACCTCTCTCATTCTGAGCTAAATATTAAATATTTTAGTTAAAACTCATTCCTTGGAGCAGCTAGGAGGCTCAGTGGAGAGTAAGACTGGAGACAGGAGGTCCTGGGTTCAAATGTGACCTTAGATACTTCATGTTGACCCTGGGCAAGTCATTTGATACCAAATGCCTAACCCTCACCACTTTTCTGCTTTGGAACTGACATTTAATATCAATTCTAAGACAGAAGGTTAAGACTTCAAAAAACATTTTTTAAAAAATTCCTCCATCCCTGCAGCAAAATAAAACAGTGCAGTACAGTGAAAAGAGTGAGCACTGGATTTCCTATGACTCAGTGTCATCTACAAAACAAAGAGGCTTGACTAGACTGCTTCTCCTCTTTGAGCTATCTAGGGGATTCATTCTAGCCCTAGTTCAATCATCTTCCAAAAATTTTTGCTTCCGAAAGTGACATACTGGTGATGTCTTTTGACTTGGGCATAAATGAGATTTAAGTGAGGCATATTTGATAGTTTCTTTTCCAGTCATCAAAGTCTAGTGGCAAGACAAAAGTCATTTTGACAGCCGATGTTTCATACAATGGATGACCCTCATTTCTTCAATGGCTAATCAAGCTTTAAGTTTTCCAGTGTCTACTTCTGTTGCCTTCATGGCTATAGGAACAAATTGTCATCTGCTTCTGTTACCTTCTGTTGTTCTATAAAAAGAACATACAGACTGCTGGAACAAATTGTTCATCCACCCTTTCTGCGGAAGGAAGTCTTCACATATCTGGGGTAGCTACACCACTAACTCACCTATGGGTTTGAGGCCTGTCAGTTAGTTTCACCCTGGTCTGGACCACTGGCAGACTGGGGTGTGACTGTTATGCATGATTGCATAGAGCTACAGGAGAAAGCTGGGTGGAAAGTAGACACCAAAGGAAGAAAACAGCCTTGACAACAGAGATGCTAGTCTTCCTTAAATACCCAGAACACCAAACTTTCTGAATAGAATGGATATGAATAAACAAAGCCTTGACTAAACTCCTAATTCAACATTCCTAGTTGTGTGTTAAAACTGCACAGGGTAAACTAGAGAAGGAGAGAAAATAAATGGGGAGTTAGGAGTATGCAGGTAAATGTTTAACCAACAGGCTCTGGGGTGAGGGAGTTGGGAGAATAAAACCTAAAAGACACTTACTTTATTCTGCATTTTTGTCAGCACTTTCTAAAGTCTAGATAATCAATAAAACAATAAATCAGGACCCATTTGTAGTTTTGCTGATTTCGAGGTATAAATGCTCATACGGAAAATTTAACAATCAGCTCAGGCTCTGGTTGGTTTCAGCATGCCTTAACTGATTTTTTTCTTTCCCAAATAAGTCTTTTTGCTTGCCTGTGTCTATTTCTTCATCTGTAAAATTAAGGGAACAGGAACTAAAAATGATCATTAAAGTCCCTACTAGATTTTAAAATTCTAATCTTAAACCACCTAAGTGACTGACATTTCCCTCATTTGGGAAATCTTGGATCTTTTTTCCAGTTGCAATTTATCCCCCTTTCCCCTACAAAAAAAGCAAAAACTCAGATCGAGTAGAATACATTTTCTCATTATAAACCTGCATTTATAAAAAGAACATACAGCATACCACCTATATTAAGATGAAGTATGCGTCCCACCCCAAAGCTGGGTTGGTTCCAGAATTCATCTCTCTCAGGATGGATTCACACTTTAGAACATGACTCTATACTAGTTCTACCACTCTTTTCTCTGGCATATACACATACATACATATATATATATACATATACATATATGTATATATATGTAAGCTGCAGGGTCTACCGCACCCGGATCTGGAGTCCCAGCCCCTATGATCGAATCCTGATTCCACTACGTGGATGACGAAGTGACACACTTCAGAAAGGCAGTGGGACAGAACCGATTCCAAAAGTCCCTTTCCTGGCCTCAATTCTACAATCCCGGTGATGATGAGCTTGGCCTGACCCGCCCCAGCACTGGACCGGCTTCTCTTCCAATGGCCGCGGCTTCCATTTTGGACCTTCTTGCAAAAACACCCAGGAAAGGGCGTGGTATCCAGAATTTCCCCCTCCCGGGTCAGCAATGCCACGGGACCTCAGCTAACTTGTAGTGGAAAACCACCAGGAACATTTAATCATCCTCGAGCCAGTCCCAAGGCTCGTTGGTTACCCCAACCCTCCCTCACAGCCTCCGCCTTACAGCAAAGGATTCCACTCCCCGCCCCATTCCACCCACCCCTGGCAAGGCAGGAGCGCGCCACAACTGTCGCTCCTCCCCGAACCTATTCTCGCGCGGTGAGCGCATCTTGCGACGGGATCACCTAACTCCCGACCATTAACACAGCCTCCCCACCCCACCCCCGGACCTGTTCCGGGAGTCTACCAATCCGCTCGAGGTTACTGCCCTGGTCTGAAATCAAGGTGAGGCGCTCTGCGGAAGTGCCCGCCTCTCGCTCCGCCCCTGCCTGCTTGCGGCGGGGTCCCGCGGGCCGCGAGATCGGATGTGCGTCATTGCGCGCTCATGCGGCGCCCAGCGGAAGTACGTCGCTGCGCAATTGACGCCGGGACGTGCTTGCCGCTGCTGCCGCCGCCACCGCCTGGGTGAAGCACTATGGAGGGGGCTTCGGCCAAGCGCTGGTACTTCACCCGGGAACAGCTGGAAAAGAGCCCGTCCCGTCGCGCCGGCATCGACCCGGACAAGGAACTTTATTGCAGGCAGCAAGCGGCCAATCTCCTCCAAGACATGGGGCAGCGTCTCAATGTGTATCCTTAACGCCGCGCCGCGGCCTAGGCCTCGGGCTTGCTTCGTAGGGCCTCAGGCTCCGGGTTCTTGCTGGGATGGAGGGATATGGAGACTGGGAGCGGGATTTAGCGGCCCTTCTTGGAGTTTAGGAATCGCCGAATAGACTCAGGAGGCTTGCGTGGGGAGGATTGGGATTTTTCAGTGTTTCCTTGTGGGAGGCTAGGCGGAGTCGTTTCCCGCTCCATAGTCAGCAGCCATCTACTCCTTGGCGTAGTGTGGGCAGCTCCGGACCCAGGTTTCTTTCCGGTCCTGTCGCTTAGCCTCTTCCTGACTATGGATGATTTTTAAAACCTTTGTTCGGCCTTCCAACACTCGGCCTTGGAGAACTGGCCCCTTTGTATCACCACAGGGCCGGGAGAAATGGATTTCCAAAACTTGAGTTGCCTTTTGTTGAAGACATGATGAAAGGGGAGGTCGGGAAACTGCGGCCACGGACGGGTCTTGAAACAGAATTGTTCGGTAGAAATTGCTTTCAGTGGTTTGCCAGAATTTATTCTCCAAGTGGTAAAAACACCGGGATGGCTCAAATTAACCTCAAATTTTGTCATTGTGCCTTTGCTGATCCTAATTTGAACTCAGGACAGTTCTTGATGAAAATTTTAGAAAATATTTGTTGGCTTGAAAATGCTTTATTTAGTCCTTCGTTTGTGTTATAGGTTCGTTGAGTTGAATTTACTTATTAAGATCTTGAGTGTGGATTTAAGCAATGTTCCCTAACCTAAATTATTTTTCAGTCTATTTGCCCAGACTGATGATATTTGGATTCGACGGTCTAGAGGAGGGGTCTTTGAAACCTGAAATAGATTTCTGGGGCAGGGTCTGTGAATTTGAATGGAAAAAAAAATAAGTATTTATTTTACACAAATGAGGGGCAGCTGGGCAGCTCGAGAGGAGAGGTCCTAGATTCAAATCTGGCCTCAGACATTTTCTAGCTGTGTGGCCCTGAGAAAGTCACTTGACCACCATTGCCTAGCCCCTACCACTCTTATGCCCTGGAACCAATACACATTATTGATTCTAAGGTGCAAGGTAAGGGTTTAAAAAAAAAAATAGTGGGTAGAGTGCTTATTCCTGGAGTCATGGAGGCCTGATTTCAAATCTAGCCTCAGATACTAGCAGAGTGATCCCTAGGCAAGTTACTGAAAACACTGCCTTGATTTCCTCAACTTTAAAATGGGAATAGTAGCACCTACATTCCAGGCTGTTATGGTGACAAAATGAGATAATATTTATTTGTAAAACTCTTTGCAAAGCTTAAAGCACCATAAAAAAATGTTAACGTATTATCGTTAATTGAAATTTAACATTTCTTTCAATTTCTTCAAAGCATTATGGGGGAAAAAACTCCATCAGTCTGCTAAAGGGATACCTTACAGATCCACAAAAGAGTTAAGAATGTTTGCTGGAGGGTTTGGAAGGCCCTACTGTATTGATGTTTTGGTGACTAAATCTGCTAATTCTTTAGTTTTTTCTTTTAATTTTTATTAGGTCAATTTCAAACATTATTCCTTGGTTACAAAAATCATATTATATTCCTCCCATAGCGGACACACAATTCCACTGCGTATTACATGTGTCCTTGATCAGAACCCATTTCCATGTTTGGTGTTTGCATTAGGATGTTCATTTAGAGTCTACATCCCCAATCATATCCCCCCCTCGACCCATGTCATCAAGCAGTTGTTTTTCTTCTGTGTTTCTACTCCCACAGTTTTTCCTCTGAATGTGGATAGTGTTTTTTCTCCTAAATTCCTCTGGGTTGTTCAGGGACACTGCATTGCCACTTACATTCCATTCGATTGTACCACAGTGTATCAGTCTCTGTGTTTATTGTTCTGGTTCTGCTCCTTTTCCCTCTGCATCACTTTTTGGAGGTTGTTCCAGTTCCCATGGAATTCCTCCACTTTATTATTCCATTGAGCACAATAGTATTTCATCACCAACATATGCCACAATTTGTTCAGCCATTCTTCAATTGAAGGGCATCCCCTCATTTTCCAATTTTTGGCCACCACAAAGAGTGCAGCTATGAATATTCTTGAACAAGTCTTTTTCCTTATTATCTCTTTAGGTAAAAACTGAGCAGTGCTATGACTGGATCAAAGGGCAGACAGTATTTTATCACCCTTTGTGCATAGTTCCAAATTGCCCTCCAGAATGGTTTGATCAATTCACAACTCCACCAGCAATGCATTAATGTCCCAACTTTGCCACACCCCCTCCAGCATTCATTACTTTCCTTTGCTGTCATGTTAGCCAATCTGCTAGGTGTGAGGTGATACCTCAGAGTTGTTTTGATTTGCATCTCTCTGATTATAAGAGATTTAGAACACTTTTTCATGTGCTTATTAATAGTTTTGATTTCTTTGACTGAAAATTGCCTATTCATGCCCCTTGCCCATTTATCAATTGGAGAATGGCTTGATTTTTTTTGTACAATTGATTTAGCTCTTTGTAAATGTGAGTAATTAGACCTTTGTCAGAGGTTTTTGTTATGAAGATTGTTTCCCAATTTGTTACTTACCTTCTAATTTTGGTTACATTGGTTTTGTTTGTATGAAAACTTTTAATTTTATATAATCAAAATTATTTTACTTTTTGTGACTTTCTAAGTTTTGCTTAGTTTTAAAATCTTTCCTTTCCCAAAGGTCTGACATGTATACTTCTTTAGTTCTTTTAATCGAAACAAGTAATAATGCTGTGAAGTGGTTAAGAGCCATTCATTAATCAAAATGTTTTTGGAATTCCCATTGGGCAGATTAGTAGCTACAAAGCATTATGACAACTGCTTGGGAAAGAGAGCAGGGATACAAAGAACAAGAGTCTGCTTTCAAGGAATTTGCCATCAAGTAGGGGTATTTGTACTTAAAGTATAAGGTTGAACTACATAACTGTCTAGTCTTTGTGTTATAAGATGTAATTTTAGTGGGGACTAAACTGCTGCTTGGCTAGATCCAGAAATGTTTTAATTATCTAGATTAACAATTGATAGTAGTGCAAAAACAGATATAAGATCCCAAGAAATTTACTGTTTAGGATATCCAGCATTTCAACATGAAAAATTTTCTACAAAAGAGTGAATTCTAAGTTTTTTAAAGCATAGTGATAATATATATTATTCCTATTCAGTAATAAAGTTTCTGCTAGAAATTATTATTTGTGTATTTGTCAGAGAAAACATAAAACCAACAGTTAAGTTCTTGGTTTCTATAGTTGTCGAAATATGCTCTTGAATGTGATTTTCTCAGACTTGCAGTTGCTTGGAATAGCTTTTCTCATATTTGCTTTTTTTTTCTCAAATACTTTGGCCTTCTACCAGTCTGTCGGTATTCCACATTATTTGAAGTTGCATTTTTGTTCATTCTTGGAGCAGTTTTTCTTTGTGGTTGAATTTTCCCTCATCATAAAGTTTTCAATACAAATGTCTCCTTTTATCATCACAGAAAACTGAAGCTAGCTAGTTGCTCATTTTACAGATAAGGAAATGAGGCTAGAGGTTACGTGACTTACAGAGGATCACAGGCTTGGTTCAGTGGTTAAGTGTCTGAGGCTGGATGTGAACTCAGGACTACTTTGAGATGGTGTATTTACTGTACCCATAATCTTTTTTTAACCTGTATTTTCTGTCTTATCGATTCTTTTTTTTTTTTAACCCTTACCTTCCATCTTAGAGTCAATACTGTGTATTGGCTCCAAGGCAGAAGAGTGGTAAGGGCTAGGGAATGGGGGTCAAGTGACTTGCCCAGGGTCACACAGCTGGGAAGTGTCTGAGGCCAGATTTGAACCTAGGACCTCCCATCTCTAGGGCTAGCTCTCAATCCACTGAGCTACCCAGTTGCCCCTGTCTTATCAATTCTAAGACAGAAGAGCATCAGGGGCTAAGTAATTGGGATTAAGTGACTTGCCTAGGGGTAACCCAGTGTGTTGGTCTTTCAAGCCCTTAGTTTTAGTCAGAATGGGGGAAAACCACATCAGTCACCAAATCTTGTGGCCTATTGTTGTTAGATTGAAAACATCAAATTAATACATAAAAATATTGATACTTTTTAGATTATAAAAACAGATGGAGATTTTCTTTGTGTTTGGTCCCTTCCTCATTTGAAAGTGATTCTGTTTCAAATTTTTGTCAGGATCTGTATTTCTGAGGCATTTTTTCTTGATGGAATTGTTATAGAAAAGTAGTAGGGAATATCTGACCTGACCACTTGAGATACCCTACTTAGAAGCACCATATTTCCTTATAATGGATAGTTGAATGGCTGGGAAGGTCAACATGCAGAAACTAGGGTAAAATTGTTGTTAAAAAGCAAAGAAAGTTTTAGTACTAGTGGTCTGGGAGATCTCTCAGGAATATTTTTATATCAGTGATTCACGGAATTTAAATCCTAGGGAATCTACCAGTGCAGATTAGTAGCTCTTTTGTCATTTAAATATTTAAAATTTTTAAATATCTCTTGGAGTTGCTAGGAGCACTGAAAGTAGCATCCCTGTTGTTGCAGAACCAAGACTGACTGGGAGGCCTGTTCTGTATCCACTCTGCCAGTATGCATATCATGTACTATATACAGTGTGATCTCTCATATCATGGAAGTTTTGTTCTAGAGACTCTCGAAATAGGTGAAAATCCTTGAAGTAGTGACATTGTGTTTATTTTATTATTTATGTATTTTGGAGGCTTTATAAACTCTTCTCACTCCCCTGTAAACTTTTTTTTTTAAGCCTTTACCTTCAGTCTTGGAATCAATAGGCAATGGAGGTCAGGTGACTTACCCAGGGTCACACAGCTAGGAAGTGTCTTGAGGCCACATTTGAACCTAAGACCTCCCATCTCTAGGCTTGGCTCTTAATCCACTGAGCCACTCAGCTGTGTGCCTGCCCCGCCCTCCCAAAACCTTTCCCATACTCTTAGAAACACTTTATATGCTCTTAAACACTTTCCACACTTTTAAACCTATGTAATTTAACATTTTACGAAAACTTCACAAAAAACACAGAGCATAGCAATCAGACATCAGTATGAGGTGCGGGAGAGCAAAAAGACTGATACTACAATCACTGAGCCAATCAGCACCCAGAACACAGCAGCACTGTGGTTGGTTGTCTTTCATTCATCCCATTAGCCAGTAGTATGTTGAACTTGCACAAGGGGTAGTGGCATACTGCATTTATCTGCAAAGTCTTGTGATATAGCAAAAACGCCGCAGAATTAGATTTTTTTTAAACCCATGATAAAAGTGAAGCCGCAATAAGTGATCTGTGATATAGTACACATCTGTTAATGACTTCCCTTTTCTCTCCTTATTGTAAGTAAATTACATTTGAACGCCAACATAAAAGTAAGTTACCCAGGCATAAAGCATAGATTTTGGTATTATTGATCTTTTAAAGAGACTTGGAAGTCTTTTTAGTCTGATTGCATTTTGAGAAATTCACTTAGAATCTATGATTGCACTGATAGATTATATTTTTATTCTGGATTATTTTTGTGCTTTGTGTGGTCTGAGAAAAGTAGAAGGTTATTATATGTTTGTTGTATGAGAACTCTGGTCTATGCCTATCTGTGTTTTGACTTAACCTAAATCTCTTAGCTCCCAACTGACTATCAACACTGCCATTGTGTACATGCACCGATTCTACATGGTCCAGTCTTTTACACAATTCCATCGAAATGTGAGTATGATTTTACAAATGATAAGAGATAAATGAATACTTTGTAGATGGTGGGGAAGAAGGAAGCAGTCTTTTATTGAGGACCTACTATGTGCCAGGCATTGTGCTAAGTGCTTTACAAATATCTCATTTGATGGAGAATTGTAAATAATGCAGTACTTTTGGGATTGGTATTGTCTGTACCTGTTCTTATTTATTGACTCTATAGAATTGAAAAATGTCATCATGCACGCCTCTTTCAAATAATTTGAAAGAGGCGTGCATGATGATATTTCCAATTCCATTTCAAGTCAACAGACATTAAGTTCCTTACTAGGGCACATTAAAGCTTGAAAGAGATACATTTAAGACATGTGCTACTTTGCATAATTAAGAAATTTGGAGAATAAGAAATAGTAGATACTAAGAGGAGAGACAGAGAGACAGAGAGAGAGAGCCTTCCAAGGCTATTATGGAGGTAAAGTGAGATCATATTTGTATACTATCTTGCAAACTCCAAAGTGTTGTATAAGTGATAGCTGTTGTTATGGTTATTCATTGTTTTCATGGGTTCAACTCAATTAGTATCAGTTCATGCAAGTCTTCCCAGATTTCTCTGAATCCATCATTACTTTCTATTTCTTTCATACCATCATAATGTCCTCAGCCACTCTTTAATTTATGGCACCCCTTTAATTTCTAATTTGTTGCTATAGCAAAAAATGCTGCTATTAATTTCTTTAATAACATATACCATATAATATTGTAATTTTTGTCCTCTTTCTTGGAACTCTTAATGGTATAAGACTAATAGCATTGCTAGATAGAGGGGGGAAATAGGTTAATAGCTTTTTCGGGAACCCAGCCTTAATTTTTTTCCTCTGCCCCACATAGTCCTGAACAATATTTATTGCTTTCCTCTGCCCCACATAGTCCTGAACAATACTTATTGCTTGTGGAAAAGAACCTTTTCTCATTTGAAAATACTGAATCATTTGCCTGAGGGTATTTCAAGGGGGTTGGGGGGTGGTTAGTGAGGCACAGTAGAAAAAGTTCTGGGTGTGGAATTAGACCTTGAACTCATCCTGCCTCTGGTGCTCACTTACCATCTTTGTGATCTGGTTTGGGCAAGTAGTTAACTGGCTTGAGTCTCAGGTTCCTCCTCCATCAAATGAAGTTTTGTTTTTGTTTTTTACAAACTCTATACACACCAAACCCCCATACAAACCAATACACGATACATGTATTGGTTCCAAGACAGAAGAGCTGTAAGAGCTAGGTAGTGGGGGTCAAGTGACTTGTCCAGGGTGACACACATAGGAAGTGTCTGAAACCAGGTTTGAACCTAGGACCTCTCATTTCTAGGCCTGGCTCTCAATCCTTTGAGCCACCTACCTGTCCCCCAAATGAGGATTTTAAACTAAATGTCCTCTAAAAAGAGGGCCTTTTGAGCTCTATATATGGACCTATGATTAATTGCTTTGTTTTGGAAAATTTTAGGACTTCTTCCCCCTTTAAATGAATGCTTCTAGAATTTGTTATAGGAACTTTTTTTTAGCTAAACTTTTTTTGCAAATATTATTTAAAATTTGTGAAATTCTTTTTTCCTTAGATAAATATTAAATTATCTATTTCTGCAGAATGGAGAACATAATTTTTTTTAACCCTTCCTTTTGTGTAATTGGAAATCTTGTGCCTTTGAACTACATTTCCCAGAAGCCCACTGACTTCCTGTCCTTAAGTGCTGACAAGAGATAAATAGGATGGTCTTCCGAGGCTAGCTCTCTTTTTATTCCTGGGTCAGGACATTGGTGGAGTGAGCTGTTTGAGCAGGTAGATTAGCCATGGGCACATGGTTTTATTTTGTTAATAATTACCTTTTTATTTTGTTACTTCTAGTGATTATTAATAAATCTTATAAAATATAATATACTTTATGATTTATAAATAATCTAATGTAATAAATTATAATAACATAAAATATATAATATAATAAAAAATAACAATATAAAAGTTATTGTATATTAAGTGTAATCTTTACACTTTCCATCTTAGAATGAATACTGAATAACTTGATTCCAAGGCAGAGATTCAGTATTTTCAAACTAGAAGTAGGAGAAAAGGTTCTTTTTCCTCAAGCAATAAGTATTGCTCAGGACTATGTGGGACAGAGGAAAAAATTTAAGGCTGGGTTCCCAAAAAAGCTATTTTTCCCTCTATCTAGCAATGCTATTAGTCTTATACCAGGCGGTTATGTAACTTGCCCAGGATCACATAGCTAGGAAGTGTCTGAGGCCAGATTTAAACTCAGAACCTCTGTCTCTGGACCTGGATCTTAATCCAGTGAGCTGCCTAGCTGCCCCCCATAGAACGTCATTCTATTTATTTATTTGTTTGTTTGTTTATTTATTTTTTGGTTGGGATTTTTTATTTTAGTTAATTTATAGTGCTTTTCCATGGTTGCAGGATTCATATTCTTCTCCCCCCCCCCCCCCCCCCCCCAGCTGATGTGCAATTCCACTGGGTTTTATATGTGTCATTGATCCAGACCTATTTCCATTTTATTGATAATTGTACTAGGGTGATCCTTTAGGATCTACATTCTTAACCATATCCCCATCAAACCATGTGATCAAGCAATTGTTTTTCTTCTGTGTTTCTGTTCCCACAATTCTTTCTCATAAGTCCCTCAGAATTGTCCTGGGTCATGTGACAAGGAAATCACTTTAAAAGACTGATATATATTAATTTAAGGTCGCCAAGGAATTCAGCTATGTAATTCCTAAATGAAAACTCAGGTCAGCAGTTAATCTTTTATAGAGTTTAATTACAAACAGGAGGAAGAAAGGAATTAGAGAGAGAGAGGAAGAGGGAGAGAGGGGGAGAGGGCTTAAATACCCCTTCTGTTTAGACTGGGCCAAAATGCCCAAGCCCTTAGATAGCTGGGGCAAAGAAAGGAGATCAGTCCCTATTACTCACGTGACCAAAATGGAGAAACAGTTTCAAGGGCCTCCACCTCCAGCTTCCTTCAGAGCAAGCTTCAGAGCACCTCTCCAACCACACAGAGCCAAAACTCCCCAACCAACCACAGTCCTCAGACCCCTCTATCTTTAAGGAAACCATCCAAGTTCCCTCCCCTCAGTTCTCACATCTACCAATCACTGTCCATCATTTTCCCTGTGCCAATGGTGGCTCTAGCTTAACCCAGGACCGCCCAGAGGTCTGTGGCTTTGCACATGTCTGTTGAAGGTCATATTCTCAAATAATTAAATCTTGGTCTATGCTGCAGCCCTTCCTAAATCCTGTTAGGACTGAGTAGGTTGGAAATGGTATTTTCCAAGACCTGGTTCTGTCATTCCAAGTATCTCTATTGTATCAATTCTAAAATCAATCATGACTCAAAGAAATTCCTGTTCTGTGCTTAAGCATAGGTCAAAGCCCTTTCCATTGTTCAGCAAAAGATTTCTGTCCTAAAGTAATCTTAAGAAGGGAGGAGGAGGAGGAACCTCCCATGCCAATGGGGTTCACATTCCAATAGCCAAGACCCACTATCAATAGGAAATTTTTCAAGTATGAAATTTCCCAATGGTGAAATTTCCAACATTTATAAGTCTAAGAAATTTTAAGGTTTACAATCTCCCCTGATGATCATTGGGAGACTAGTCTCCCCATTGATCATTTAACATAATCATTTTGTAGTTCTAAATTCACTTCTAACTAAAGATATACACAATATTCAATTTTCTAAGAGAAATTAGAATAGTGAGAGAGGAAATAGAAAAGAAAAGAAAGCAAAACCAATGTTTGCTAGGTGCATTGACAGAAAGCCAAATTAGGGGCAGTCCCTTTTGGCATAAATGTGTACAGTTACAATAAATGTTCAATCAAAAGTTCAGTCCAATCAATCACATCCAAAGTTCATTCTTGATCTTCTTGATGAAGTGTAGGTTTTCAGCATCTTTCTGCAAGAGTTCATTCTCTGGATATAAAAATTTCAAGCTTCTTTCTTGAAGATCTTTTCTCAAACAGAATCAAAATCTTTGAATTTTTTTATAAAAGTAAAATCTTAAACAAAATTCTTGGATTTTTATAAAAATACAATCTCAAAAAAAAATTCAAAAATTCTTAGATTTTAAATTAAAATACAATCCCCCCTGAAGTAAGTATTTAAGGTTTACAGTCATTGTGTTGCTGCTAGTAGAGAAGTCCATTACATTCATAGTACATAAATTGCATAGTACATTATTTTGAAAAACAAAGCAAGACAAACAAAAACCTTTCCTTTACCCTACTATGCTTTGTAGCTCCTGTCTTATTTTCCTCTTGCTATTCTCTCCAAGATTTCTAGGAATTGTCTGTACCTGTTGTCTTTTGCTCCCAGTGCTTTCTTAAGCCTTTTCACCTTGTCCTCTACCCCCACACCCAATTTTACTGAAAATGCTCTTGCTCATGACTAAAGGTCTCTTTTTTGCTTGACTTCTGTGGCATTTGTTACTAGTCACTTTCATGAAATTTATTTCTTCCTTTGGTGATATTGTCTTTGTTTTCCAAGTGATTATTCCTCAAGGCTTTCCTCAGCTTTTTTTCCCCTCACTTTTTTACACTCTCCGTTTCAGAGAATTTGTTCTTCAATGATTTTAGCTACCAATATTATTCCTCCTACTCTGATTCTGGAATTCTAGCCAAGTTCCTTCATTGCAGTATTCTTTTGTTTTCAGACACCTAAGAAACATTTCTGCCTGGGTGGAAATTACTTCCTTGCTATCCTTTTTATTGTCAAACCTATTCCCTCAAATCCCTCCTGCCTGAGGGTGAAGAAGGGAAAAAATGGACTTTTAGTCTAGTCTTCCTTACGTTCCGTTCCCACTCTTTCCATCCTAATTCGTCTTTATTTAAAAAAATAAAAGTATAGATTATTATAATTTGTTTCCTCATTATTAGCCTTCCTAGCCTTCACCTCTCTGTACATCTTGTATAACAAAGTTGTGAGATGGATTATTAGATTTTCACAAGTCCTGCATCATTATAAAATTGTATAATGTCCCTTTTCAGCCCCAGTACCTTAGTGGCATTTTCTTGCTTATTTGAAAAAGTCCAGATACAAACATTTTCTTCTAGCCAGGTTGGTCTTCTGATTGCTGTGCCTTCCTATTTTTCCACTTAGGTTTATTTATTATTTATTAATTTTAATCTTCCTACTGCATTTCTCAAAGCTTTATGTGCACGTCTTGAAACAAGCATGATTGGAGAAAAATTACTATTGTGGGAAGTGTTGAAGATATGAAAGAATATTGTCTCTCTTTCATCCTTAACTTCTTTTCCTTCTTCCATTGTGCCTTCTGGAATCCTTTTTTTTTTTTAAACCCTTACCTTCTGTCTTGGAGTCAATACTGTGTATTGGCTCCACGGCAGAAGAGTGGTAAGGGCTAGGCAATGGAGATCAAGTGACTTGCCCAGGGTCACACAGCTGGGAAGTGTCTGAAGCCAGATTTGAACCTAGGACCTCCCGTCTCTAGGCCTAGCTCTCAATCCACTGAGCTACCCAGCTGCCCCCTGGAATCCTTTTTTATCATTAACAAATTTCCATTAATTTTAGACCTCTTCCTCTCAAATGCTTTCCATCTTCTACTTGGAATTCTGTGGAATGTATTCCATTCTAGCCACCCTCTCTAGAATTAAGTTTCTCTTCTCCTAACTGCCATTTCTAAACTACCATCCCTTTGCTGTCTTTATTTAGTAATTCTTCCTTCTTTGAGATTGTCTCCATTAGCGTGTCATCCTGTCAAGAGCCCCATTGGAGTACCCTGTTGATCTCCAGGTCACCTAATCAAGTGTTTATTTATTGAGTGCCTCCTTTGTGTTAGACTCTAGTAGGTACTAAGCATGCAGGGGAAAAGTGTTAAACAATCTCTGTTCACAGTCAAAGGAGGGAAGACAGTAAGACCATGTGAAAATATATTCAGTATAAAGTTAAAAACACAGATATGTGAAAGTTGTTAAATACAGAGTCATTAGGGAGGAAGAACACTAGCAGCCAGCTAGTAAGGATTAAGAAAGCTTCATGCAGAAAATGGTATTTTGAACTACATCTTAAAAGAAGAGACTTGACGTACTATTTTTCACTTTAGTTTATTTGAGTTTTTATTTTGGAGTTTTGGTTTTATATGATTATTCTCTTACAAAAATGAACAATATGGAAATATGGTTTGCATGATAATACATGTAGGACCCAAATCAAATTGCAAACCTTCTCTAGGAAGGGAGGGAGGGAGACAATTTGGATTATATAACTTCAGAAAACTTATTATGAGGAAAATTGTCATTATATGTAATTGGTAAAATATAAAATATCTTTCTTAAAATAAAAAAGAGGCTTAAACACAGAGGCAGAGGAGTTGGGAGATAGATTGTGAATGAGGAACAAAAAGCCACATTGGCCTGGTCACAGAGTACTGTGTGTTCAATGAAGATAAATTGGGTCCAAGTTGTGGATGGCTAAAACAGAACTAAACAAAGGAATTTCTACTTTATACTAGAGACAACAGGAAGCCACTGGAATTGGTTTAGTAGAGGAGTCACATGATCAGATCTACACATAAGGAAAATTACTTTGGCAACTTAGAATGAACAAAAGTGGTAAGAAACTTGAGGCAGGGAGGCTAAGTTGTTACTGAAGTTGTTACTGCTGTTCTGTAGGCAAGAGGTGATGGAGGTCCCTTGAAATTTGTGTGAATGGAGAGAAGGGTTTGGATTCAAGAGATTCCATAAAAGATGGATTGTAGAAACAGCAATATTTGACAACTTGATCAGATATGCTTGGTGAAAGAAAGTGAGTAGTCCAGGATAATGCCAAAATTAGGAACCTGAAACACTTGGAACAATGATGGCACCTTTGACAGAAATAAGGAAGTTTGGAAGAGGGAAAGAAGTTTAGTTTTAAACACAGCTAAAAATAAAAAGTCCAATAAAGCAGTTGGTGATGTGGGCTCTCAAGGAAAAAAACCGAGACTTTATATATACAGAGTATCCCAAAAGTCTTATTGGAGTTTTAAGCTAATTAGTATACTAAGGCTTTTGAAAACCTACTATAGATCTAGGAATCCTCTGCATAGAGGTGATAATTATACCCATTGGGGTCAGTGAAGTTACTGAGAAAGAGTTTATAAAGGGAGAGGAGAGTCTAGAACAAAACTTGGGAACACTCACAATTATAAATGTGGGTGATGAGCTGGCAAAGGAGATTTGAGAAGAAGCAATCAGACACATAGACATACTAGGAGAGAGTCACAGTAATCCAAAGTAAAGAAAGTATTCTGGAAAAGAGAATAGCAGTGTCAGATACACAGGTTGACGATGAGACTGAGATTTAGCAGTTTAAAAAATCATTTGTTACCAGATCTCCAACTGTATTATAAAGCTGAAACCATCAAAATAAACTGATACTAAGAAATAGAGTAGATCAATGGAATATATAGTATAGCACACGACCATAGTTATTTAGTGTTGGATAAACCCAAAGATTCACTCTTTTGAGACAAATCACTATTTGACAAAAACTGGAAAAAGCTATTGCAGAGACTAGAGACTATTGAATAATAGAGACTATTGAAACCAACATTTCACACCCTATGTCAAGATAAGGTCAAAATGGATACATGAGGGGGCAGCTGGGTAACTCAGTGGATTGAGAGCCAGGCCTAGAGATGGGCGGTCCTAGGTTCAAGTCTGACCTCAGACACTTCCTAGTTGTGTGACCCTGGGCAAGTCACTTAACCCCCATTGCCTAGCCCTTACTTCTCTTCTGCCTTGGAACCAATATACAGTATTGATCTAAGATGGAAAGGTAAGAGTTTATTTTAAATGGATACATGATTTAGATATAAACAGTACTACTGTTGGCAGATTAAAGGAGCATAGAACTGTCTACCTGTCGAGTCTATGGACAAGGGAAAGATTTATGACCAAACAAGTGAAAATATTAGCTAATATAAAATGGCCAACTTTGATTATATTAAACTAAAAAGGTTTTGTGACAAGGAAATCACTTTAAAAGACTGATATATATTAATTTAAGGTCGCCAAGGAATTCAGCTATGTAATTCCTAAATGAAAACTCAAGTCAGCAGTTAATCTTTTATGGAGTTTAATTACAATAGGAGGAAGAAAGGAATTAGAGATAGAGAGAGAGAAAAAAAGAGAGAAGGAAATAGGGCTTAAATACCCCCTCTGTTTAGGCTGGGCCAAAAGGCCCAAGCCCTTAGATAGCTGATGCAAAGAAAAAGAGATCAGTCCCTATTACTCACGTGACCAAAATGGAGAAACAGTCTCAGGGGCCCCCACCTTCAGCTTCCTTCAGAGCAAGCTTCTCAGAGTACACTGCCACCACTCCGACCAACTCCTCAACCACTGCGAGTCTCCAGACCCCCCTGATCTTTAAGGAAACCATCCAAGTTGCCTCCCCTCAGTTCTCACCTCTACCAATCACTGTTCTTCAATTTCCCTGTGCCAATGGAGGCTCTAGCTTAACCCAGGACCGCCCAGAGGCTTTGCACATGTCTGTTGAAGGTCATATTTTCAAATGATTAAATCTTTGATCCTTTGCTACAGCCCTTCCTAAATCCTGTTAACCTGAGTAGGGTAGAGATTGGAATAATTAAATTTTGATCTAGGCTGCAGCCCTTACTCAATCCTGTTAGGACTGAATAGGGTGGAGATTGATTCCAAGTATCTCCATTGTATCAATTCTAAAATCAATCATGACTCAAAGAAATTCCTGTTCTATGCTTAAGCATAGGTCAGAGTCCTTTCCATTGTTCAGCAAAAGGTTTCTGTCCTAAAGTAATCTTAAGAAGGGAAGGAGAAGGAACCTCCCATGCCAATGGGATTCACATTCCAAAAGTCAAGACCCACTATCAATAGGAAATTTTTCAAGTATGAAATTTCCCAATGGTGAAATTTCCAACATTTATAAGTCTAAGAAATTTTGAGGTTTACAGTTTTGAGACATTTATGCACTGCTGGTAGAATTGTGAACTGATCCAACAATTCTGGACACCCAAAAGGCATGTATCCCAAAGAGATTAAAGAAAAGGGGGAAGGACCTGTTTGTACAAAAATATTTATAACAGCTCTTTTTGTGATGGCAAAGTACTGGAAATTGAAGGGATGTGTATCAATTGAGGAATGACTGAATAAATTGTGGTATATGATTATGATGGAATAGAAATGATGAGAAGCCTGGAAAGAGCTACATGAACTAATGCAAAGTGAAGTGATCAGAACCAAGAGAACATTGTTCACATTGACAGCAATATTATATGATGAACATTTTGAATGACTTAGCCATTCTTAGCAATAGTGATTCAAGACAATCCTCAAGGACTCAGGATGGAAAATATCATCTGCTAACAGAAAACTGATGAGTTTGAATGCAGGCTGAGACATACTATACTTTTAATTTATTTATTTTTCTTTTGTTTGAGTTCTCTTTCACAAAATGACTAATACAGGAAAATGTTTTACACTTTTACTCATGTAAAATATATATCAGCTTGTTTGCAGGGACAAGGGAGAGGAGTGAGAGAATAATTTGACTCAAAGTTAAAGAAGGTTAAAAATTGCTTTTCATGTAATTGAGGGGGGAAATAAATATTTTTTAAACATCATTTGATGCTTTGGAGAGAGCATTTTTATTGAGTGACAAGTTAAAAGATTATATAAGAGGTTTAAGGAGAAGAGAAAGTAGAGGCAATGGGTGTTTCAGTTCAAGGTGTTTGAGAAAAAGAAGAGAAATAGAGGAGTTGTAGGGTCTAATGAAGATTTTGTTAATGGTTGGAGGATCCTTAGGAATGTTTGAAGGTATTAGGAAGGGACAAGTTGATAGATTGAAGATTTGTGGGGGGAGAAGAGGAGAGTTGATTAAGGAATTTTTTTTCTGCAGTAGCAGATGAGAGTGGATGGAGAAGCATACATTACAGCCAAGGGACTTCAGAGACTGAAGAAAGGAATAGTAGATGATCTCAAGGGGTTTGGAGATGAAGAGAGAGGCTCACATTAAATGGCCAGATTTTTTTCCCCCAGTAAAGTAAAAGACAAAACCCTCAGCTGAGGTGAGGGGAAGAAGGATATCAGGGAGACTTTGAAAGAAAAGGAGGTTCAGAATGGTTTGCTCACCTTCCTTTCTCTGCAGCCTCTTGAAATCCGCTTTGTTGCCTTCCATACATACAACTTAATTGAAACTGTTCTCTCCTAGGTTACCAAAAAGTCTCTTAACTATTGTCTCTCGCTGGCCTCTTTTTATTTTTTCCTTTTTAAAATTCTCTTCCTCTTTGATTTCTGTCTTATGACACTTAAAATCTCCTCCTAGATAGTCATCTTCCCTTGGCTTCTGGCAGTGCTTTCTTCTGATTCTCCCCTTGTCTGTCTGACTGCTCCTTTCTTAATATCCATTACTAGGTTGACCATCCTTAAGGTGTCTTCTAATGCAGTGGTTTCAATGAGGATCCTTGTGACTACCTGTCTATGTTACTTTTTTTTTTAACCCTCACTTTCCTTCTTTGAATCAATATCGGTTCTAAGGCAGAAGAGTGTTAAGGGCTAGGCAATGGGGGTTAAGTGACTTGCCCAGGGTCACACAGCTAGGAAGTGTCTGAATTCAAATTTGAACCCAGAACCTTCCATATCTGGGCCTGGCTCTCAATCCATTGAGCTACCCAGCCGCCCCGCCGCGGGGGGGGGGGGGAGGGGGGTGTTATATTAAGTATTTCTTTGTTACATTTTTTAAAAAACCTTTATCTTCTGTTTTAGAGTTGATACTAAGTATCAGTTCTTTTTTCTTTTTATTCCTTTTCTTTTTAAATATTTTTCCATGTTTATATGATTTGTTTTCTCTCCCTACCCCCTCCCAGAGCTGACAAGCAATTCCACTGGGTTATACAAATGTCACTTGATACCTATTTCCATATTATTCATTTTTACTATAGAGCAATTTTTTTTAAGACTTAAACCCCAAATCACATCCCTATATATACATGTAATAAGCAATGTCATATGTGCTTTTGCATTTCTACTCCCATAGTTTTTTCTCTCAATGTGGATAGCATTCTTTTACATAAGTCTTTCAGGAGTGACCTAACATTGTAAATGACCCTTTCTTGAGATATAAAATGCCCCAGAACAGTGATAGAATCAGAATTTTAGAGCTAAAAAGAACCAGAGAAAAACGTTGAAAGCATAAGTATCAGTTCTAAGGCAGAAGAAAGATAAGGGCTAGGCAATAGGAGTTAAGTGATGTGCCTAGGGTCACACAACTAGGAAGTGACTTAGATCGTATTTGAACCCAGTTCCTCCCAATTCCAAGCCTGGTTCTCCACTGAGCCACCTACCTACCCCTTCTCAATATTTACCAATTAAATTTTAATCTGGTTCATGCAGGCATTTGATTACGTTGCTCTAAAACTGTCCTAGGACCTCTTTTCTGTCTATGCTGTCTTGTTTTCACTGACACCACCCCCACCCCCGTTGAGTTGTTGTCATCTCTACACAGATGACTCCCAAAATCTATCTCTAATCTCTGTCCTGAATGGCAGGTCCACATTGCTAACTCTTTTTCTGCCTTCATTTGAAAGTTCCATCATCATTTCATATTCAGCATATCTAAATGCAACTCCTTATAGGATCTTAAAAACAAGTTCTATCCAAACTGTGTAATTAGAATTTTGTACCCCAGAACTCCATTTCCCAGAACCCCATTTTCGTCCTTAAGTAAGTTGCGACCTTACATTTTGGAGATAAGGTTTCTGTAACCCCGCCCCTCCTTGGCTCTTCTCCCACTTTTGCTGTCCAGTAAACTTGTCTTTACTCAGGCTATATTTTTCCTCCTCTTCAAATGATTATTATTAAATCTTATAAAATATAATTCTTGGAGTTATTGGATATTAATTTTAATCTTACAAAACTAACTTCTTAGCTTTTATCCTTGCACCAGGCATTCCCTCTTCTTCCTCTCAAATGTCCTATGCCTAGATTCTATTTCTTCTTTGAGCCTCTCTCCTGCCTTCTCTCTGTTAAATGGTCTGTCCCTCTCTGTTAAATGGTGTGTACCATGACACATGAGTTTAATTCATTCCATGGCCAAGCTTGTAACTCAATTTGCTCATGTGTCAAATCAAATTTCCCTGTTTAAATTGATGGAAGTGCAATTAATCTATTCCCGCCCCCCAAAACCACATAAAATTTTTTTTCTCTTTTTTTAAATTTATTTTTATTTTTAAAATATTTTCCATGTTTACATATTTCATTTTCTTTTCCTCCCCTCTTCCCTTGCCCCTCCCAGATGCAGTAAGCACTTCCACTGGATTATATAAATGTTATCACTTACTTATACCTATTTTTCATTTTTGCAATAAAGTAATCTTTTAAAATCAAAACCCTTAATGATGTCATTTGTTTTTCTTCTGTGTTTCCACTCCCAAAGTTCTTTCTCTCCAATGGACAGCATACTTTCTCATATGTCCCTTGGGATTATCTTGTAGTAGCAGCTTCCATTACATTGGATTGTTCCACAATATTTCATTTTCTGTATATAATGTTCTCTTGTTCCTTCTGATTTCACTCTGCATCAGTTCTTGGAGGTTCTTCCCCTTTTGCATCTGAACTCTGTTCTGACTTAGCACTTCCTGAGTCACTAGTTATTCTATCAATATAGCTATTGAAAAGATAGCTCATCATCCCACAGTATCAGCCCTTTGATCATAAATGACTAGAAATAGGCTTCTAAAGTTCTAGGTAGGCAGTGTAGGAAGTTAGGCCTGGTTTGCCAGGCAGAAGAACCTGTCCTTGAAGATTGTAAGAGTAGGTTTTTTTTTAGAAATTTTAGTTGAGATTAGGACGTTAGGTATTGAGGGAGGCCTGAGCAGGAAACTGCCCAGGCTTGGAAGTTCAGAACATCCGTAAGCAGACCCCCAATGGAAAACAAAAACATGTCAAGCAGCAGTATGTACCAGATAAGAACTTAGGGGCCAAGCAGACCCCCGGCGGAAAACATAAACATGTCAAAGTTCCAACAATAGTATGTACCAGATAAGGACTGGGGGGCCATACATGCTGGTGGGTATATAAACCTCTGCATTCACGAGCTACAATTGGAACTCCTATGCTGAGCTCTCCTGGTGTGCACCAGATCAATAAACAACCCTTTTGCTTAATTGCATTGTCTACTGGTCTTCCTTGGTGGTGGGCAATAACCTGGACCCTAACAGTATAATCCTAAGGTATTAGAGTATTTATCTCTTTTTCCATCTTCTATTTTATATCTGTACTTCTCAAATTGAACTAAGTGTTTTTATCAAACTACTCTCCTCACTTTTGTCAAACTCCTACCAAATTAACCCTTAACAAAACCTAGGTAGTATTGCTGGGAAAAGGCTATGCATTCTTTTGAAGCCCTTTGGGCATAATTCCAAATTGCCTTCCAGAATGGTTAGATCACTTCATAGCTCTGCCAGCAGTCTATTAGTTTCCCAATTTTGCCATATCCCCTCCAACATTTATTATTTTCCTTTACTGTCATATTGACCAATCTTCTAGGTTGAGGTGGTACCTCAGCATTGTTTTGATTTGCATTTCTCTTTTCAGGAGGGATTTAAAACACTTTTTCATATGATTATTGAAAGTTTTGATTTTTTTCACCTGGAAACTGCCTATTCATGTTCCTTGGCTGGTCCTTTTCTCTTGAAGGGTCAAATTCCAAAAAGTGTCTTCCATCTTTGAATGACAGGCTTTCCATATTTACCTGCAGACACTTAATCTGTTGACAGTAACTACCATTTCAGTAGCCACAACTATTGCTTCTGATAGGTTATGTTAATAACTCTGACTACCATTGGATCCTCTCCAGTCTCTGATGAATCACTGGAACTTGTAAAGTTGCTGCCTGGAAAATTTCATCTGTGGATACTCATTCACTTGTGATCAGGGACCTTTTCAGGTATTCCTTGCTCTTTGATTTTCGGTATCAAACTTTCCACAGAGCTCTGGTCTTTTCTTTGCAAAGAGTTGGAAGTCTTCTATTTTGTTGAATGCCCATACTTTCCCTTGGAAGTATATAGTCAGTTTTGCTGGGTAGCTGATTCTTGGTTGGAGACCCAGCTCTCTTGCCTTTCTGAAGATCATGTTCCATGCCTTACGATCATTCAGAGTAGAACTTGCAAGGTCTCGTGTGACCCTGATTGGCATTCCTTTATATCTAAATTGTCTTTTTCTGGCTTCCTGTAGGATTTTTTCTTTTGTTTGATAGCTTTGGAATTTGGCAATTACATTCCTGGGAGTTGTCTTTTGGGGGTTTAGTGTAGAAGGTGTTCTGTGAGCTCTGTCAGTGGCTGTATTGCCCCCTTGTTCTAGAATCTCTGGGCAATTTTCTTTGATTATATCTTGTATCACCATGTCCAGTTTGGTGTTTATTTCTGGCTTTTCTGGGAGTCCAATTATTCTTAAATTATCTCTTCTCCCTCTATTTTCCAGATCTATCACCTTGTCAGTGAGATATTTTATGTTCTCTTCTAATTTCTTGGTGTTTTGGCTTTGCTTTATTAGTTCTTGCTTTAAAGCCTGGTTTTCTTTTACAGTTTGGTCAAACTGGTTTTGTAGATGCGTGAATTTCTTTTGCATTATTTCCCACTTTTCCTCCCAGAAGGCTTCCATCTTTTTGGTCATTTCTGATTCAAATTCTTCATGGGTTTGTGGAGAGTTTCCATTTCCTTTGGAAGATTTTGGAGCATTTTCTTGTATATCTTCTTCTATCTGCTCTGTATTTTGTATTTTGGCTCCATAGAATGTGTCCAAAGTCGCCCCTTTCTTCTTATTTTTCTTGGTATTCTGGGGCTTCTGTGCTTCTGTGGAGTTTGCCATCTCTGAATGTGGAGGATTAGCTTTTCTTATCTCTGTCTGGTGTTCAGAGGCTTTAGTCCTGGGCAGATTGTCTGTTCTATGAGCTTTCCCTGGGTTAAACTGAATATGCCTCACTGGAACTGGAATGGAAGGGTCGGACCACGAGGCCACACTCTCCCCCCCAGCTCTCTGGGTCGGGTTGCTTCCCGGAAGTTGCCTTCAGAATCGCTGGCCGTGAGGCTGTTTCATCGGCCTGCGGGGCGGGGGGGGGGGGGGGGGGGGCGGGGATGGGATGGGCTGCAGCTTCCCCAAGCTCCGAGGGCAGGGACTTTCACTGAGACTTGGATAGCAGGATCCAGCCCGTGAGGCTGTCTTGGCCGCCCTGAGGGTTGCTGTTGTTTCGACCAGCTCTCTGCAGCGGATACCCCAGGCAGTAACTTTCACTGGGACTGGGATAGAAGGCCCTGAGGGTTGTTGTTCTGAGGACCCTGCTCTCTGAGCCAGCCGGGCTGCTGCTTCCCGGAGCCTTGGACTCTGCGCTCCTACCCCTTAGGTCCGAGTGATCTCTGGTTCTGGCTTTTGAGGGGAGCCGTACCTTTTGAACCAGGTCCAGGTCCAGGAGGAGGGTTCCCAGGGTCTGTGCTGTTGATCATTTTGAATTTCGGCGCCTTAGGAGCTTATAGTTTGAGATCGGTGGGGAAGGGTTGGGAAGGGTTTTCCGGAGATCTGAACTTTAGCTTTCTCTAAGCCGCCATCTTAACCCGAAGTCCGGGTAGGCCCAAAACCACATAAATTATAACAAATATATTTATCAATAACAAAAAATGTAAAGAAATGAACTTTCTCATGAAATGTTATTTACCTTCAAGGTCAGGCGAAGATGCTGGCAGAGGTGGTTTTCATTTCATGCACTATCGCTTAACAGTAACTTACTCTCTACATACATAATGCTACATTTAAATGCAAAATTGACTTTAAGCATTACTTATGATATGTAACTTTATTTTTTTGAAAATTTTATTAGTCAATTTAGAACATTTTTCCTTGGTTACAAGAATCATTTTTTCCCTCCCCTCCCCCCATCCCTTCCTGTAGCTGATGCACAATTCCCCTAGGTATTACATGTGTCCTTGATCAGAACCTTTTTCCATGTTGTTGATGTTTGCACTAGGATGTTCATTCAGAGTCTACATCCCCAATCATTTAAGGAAAAGATAGCTCATGGGGCAGCTGGGTGGTTCAGTGGATTGAGAGCCAGACCTAGAGACAAGAGGTCCTGGATTCATATCTGGCCTTAAGATACTTCCTAACTGGGCATGTCACTTAACTCCCATTACCTAAACCTTAACCACTCTTTTGCCTTGGAACCAATATATAGTAATGATTCTAAGACAGAAGGTAAGGGGAAAAAAGAAAAGAAAAGAAAAAGATAGCTCCCTAAACCACACCATTCCAAAAGGGATTTTTAAAAATATGTACACTCAGGATTAAAAATTTTCATTCAAAAGTCTCACTATTTAAAACAAGGCCTCTGAAATTTAATCAAGTTCATTTCCTTGCACATCACCCTATCCAATTTCTGCCTTGCCACTGCCTTGGAACCTTTATCCACATAATTTTCCCTTCTTTAAGTGTCCACTCTTCTTTACTAATCTATAACTTATCATTTGTAAAATTACTTCCTTTAATCAATCTTCATTCATTAAACTCTCTTGTGCCTACAATTTTAAAAATGCAATATATGGTTCAATTCATTAGTATCAAGATATTGAATGTACTAAGTAGGCCTTGCTAATACAAAGTCCCATTCTTCATGGAACATTTTAAGTTTTTGACTATTTTATACAATGTATTATACTACAACATTAAATACAGTGGTACCTTAATATATAAGCAACTTAAGTCATGAGCAATTTGAGGTACAAGCAGTCATGAATGATCTGGATTTTTTCCTTTAAGTCAAGAATATTTGAATCATGAGCTTCCCTCCATTGGAGAAGCCCAAAGTGGTTGAGGTAATCAGTACAAATGAGATTAAGGAAATATTGAGGATTTGGGAAAAAAATTAAGCAAGTTTATTGAAAAGGTTGTGGGTTGGAGCTATGTGACAACACTTGTTTCACACATTATTGAAACGTTCTGAAAGGAAGAAACAAACTTCCATGGAAAGGTTTTTGTTGAAATGGTCTCTAAGTGAAATCTCAAAGCCTTCATGTTGCTCATGTTTGGAATGAGATTTATATGACATCGAAGACCACATGTAGTTGGTGCTGAACAAGGAGAATGATAGTGTCACAAACCAAAAAGGTTTTAAAGACTGATTACTGTTTGAATCTAGGCCCCATGAATAGATTTTCAGTCTGGTAAAAGTATACTGTTCTATAGAAAGACTGCTGAAGTAATTACTAACTTGTTAAAATAGAAATAAGAGCTTTATCAAGTTGCTAGACAATTTTTTTCAAAAAGTGTTATATAATTAATTACAATCTATAAAGGATTTCCAAATATACAAATATATTTCCAAACAATTGGCACATTGAAATGGTGAAAATTACTATTTAGATTTTTTTAAATTTGTTATTATATTTAGAGATATGATTTTATTTTTCATACATATAGAAAAATATTCTGTATGTAAATAAACTTGAATAATGTTGACTTTAAAATACAATTACCTTAGATGATGTTACTTTGACCTTACCCTTCCTTATCATGGTTTTCATAAGTTTTTGCTTTTCTCTTTAACTTGTGCGTTTTATATTTGACCTAGTGTTTTAAGGTAATAACTCTGGTTAATAGTAAGTAGGCTATTTATATCAGAATTTGAAAATAAATTAAGAAGACATACATATGAAGGAAGACTTTTGCTATTAAATACCTTAACTAAAAGTAGCTTCCCATGCTACCAATAGGAAGTTATAAAAGACAAATTAAATTAAAGCATAATTACCCCCTCTCCCCCTTTTTTATAAATGAATAACAAAACTCTCCTTTTTTCCTCTTTAAGAGTGTTGCTCCAGCAGCCCTTTTTCTGGCAGCTAAAGTAGAGGAACAACCACGAAAACTAGAACATGTAATCAAGGTAGCACATGCTTGCCTCCACCCTCTGGCTGCACTTCCTGACACTAGAAGTGAGGTAAGAGATTATTTTTTAGTTGTAACTTGTTTTATGCTTTTAAAAGTTTATGTGTAAATCTCAAGTGTATTATGGGCACTGACTGCTAAAGAAATCTCTGAATAGATCTTATTTAAACATTTAGAATTTCTTGCAAAGGGTTTCCTCAAGCAGAACACATCTGTACTGACTTTAATGGCCAAAAGGAGGCAGATGTGGGGTAAAGATGCTTCATTCAGTCATACTTTGCCTAAATAGGCACTGGAATGAGGGCTTTACCATGTGGAGAAAGGTAGGTCTTTGCATCATCTCCCTAAAGTTGTTTGTTTTTTTTTTTCCCAAGTTGTGGACTTTGTCTTGTCTTCTTAAGCCTTCCCTTTTGATTCTATATCGGAATAGCTTTAGTTGGAAGTTGTGACTATGTTATATTCTAAGGTTTCTGAACTATTATTTGCCCACATAAGCAAGAGAAAAGCCCTTTTTCCCCCAAAATATTTTTTACATCTTTTTATCTCATTTGAATCCCACAAGGGGAAAGGGCAGGTAATTCTCATTTTATTGAAAGAGAAAATGGCATAGAAAAGGATTTACCCAATATTATATAGTTGATTGTAAAGTTGAGACCACAGTCCAGCTCTTTTGGCTCCATTTGGTGCCCTTTCTCCTAAACTATGCCATTTTGCCATCCAGGCAGTTTTCTGAGGAGAATTAAATAACATTAGGCTGTTTATAACTATCCTCACAGTACTTTTCCTCATCCTCTCTAAAAGAAAAAGCTTTCAGAACCTAAAATACTACTAGATTCTCCCTGGGAAATGAATTGAACCCATAAAACTGGTGCTAATCATCTTTTATCCAAGTAATACATTTTACCTTTTAACCCACTCAGATTTTAGGGGAATCTTTGATAATTCCCTCTAGTGTTATATGTGGGATAAAGATTCTACTCCCTTTTTTTCCTGGTTATCCCAAGAGAGATTGTTATAATTCTTCAGGCTTTATAGAGTGCCTCCTCGTGAGTAACCTGCCTGTCCTCTCAACCCCAGGCTTACCTGCAACAAGTCCAAGACCTGGTCATTCTAGAGAGCATAATACTGCAGACCCTGGGTAAGTTTTAAAAGCGGACGGGCTGCCACCTTTGGGCTTCACCCAGACTGTGAAGAGTTTGCAGAGCTGAGGGCCTAACCTAACCTATGTCCTGCTCCACAGATGAAGGATAAATACACCTGGCCTCTGAAAGAGCAAGACCTCAAACAACGGATTCTTTACAGGCTTTGTGGTTCATATTTACTTTTAATATGATTTTCAGGTTTAATATGCATTTTTAGTCTTTTGATAAATGGCAGAATAAAAACGCATCCAAGTCTACAAAACCTGTCTGCTTTTCTCCCATAGGTTTTGTTTTCTGTTTGGCCATTGGGCTCTGGATATTGATGTTTGTCTTTAAATTGTAACAAACCCTTCTGTTGGGTCTTGTGACCAGCCTGGACAGCAGAGTGGGAGGCCAACTCCCTTTTAAGTGTTGCATTGGAATAGAACTATAGTTTGTCTTCTACCTTTATAAACTAATTTACTATTTCTCTAGGCTTTTGAATCTGAGGTTTTCTTTTCTTAACCACTATTTCTTTCCCTGCGCTATATTTCATAAGGCAAATTTGCTATGTGGTATACCTTACCATATAAAGATGTATTGTTGAAAAGTTAGTTATAGAATTATTTTTTGGTCATTGATGTTATAAAATGGGAAGTGTGGTAAAATTTTTGCCATAAAACAATTAAAATCACATTTAAAGAGATTACATTTTCAGGGGGCAGCTGGGTAGCTCAGTGATTGAGAGCCAGATCTAGAAACAGGAAGTCCTAGGTCCAAATCTGGCCTCAGAGACTTCTAACTATGTGATTCTGGGCAAGTCACTTAACCCCCATTGCCTAGCCCTTACCGCTCTTCTGCCTTGGAACCAATACCTAGTATTGATTCCAAGACGGAAGATAAGAGTTTTAAAAAGAGAGATTATATTTCCAACAAAGTAATGTTACAAGGCATATTGAACTGAAACAAAGGCATTTTATCAGAAATTGCTCTCGTAGGTCCAGATTGGGGGGTTCTTAACCTTTGTTTTTGTTTCATGAGCCCCCTTGGCAGTCTCATGAAAATGATAGCCCTCTTCTCAGAATGATTTTAAGGGTATAAAATAAAGTACATGGAATAACAAAGGAAACTCCCATTTAAGTTCCATTGTTTGATCAGTTAGCTCTGTCTTTATCCAAAGGTAAATAATGAGCTAAGTGGCACAGTGGCTGGAGCTCTGGCTTATGAGTTAGGAAGACAAGTTCAAATCCTATTTCAGATACTTTTAATTGCTTTCATGACCCTGTGCAAGTCAGAACTTCTTTCGGCTTTAGTTTTTCTCTGCTCTAAAATGAGGGAGTTGGACTCTGACCTCATAAGTTTAGCCTAGCTCTAAGTCTCAAGTATTTCCTTTTAGAATTGAGATTTAGCTGATACAATGCTATTTATTTTATATAGCCTATTTAAGTTTATGCACCTGGGTTACAGGTGATATGACTTTTAGTATCTCTTCATTTTTCATGATGTAAATACCAACATAACCAATAGTTCTATTATCTGATCCCATGAAATAATTTATTTAAGAAAAATTTCCATGATGTAGCTTTTCCTTTGGTAGAGATATGCCTGCATCAAGGAAATGTGTATATTCTAAAACTTGAAAATTATATTTAAAAGAGCACATTTAAAAACATTATTACTATACTAAATTCTGTATTGACTGTAGCTAAAAATGGTGAGTATGATACCATTTGTAGGGCAGCAAAACAATAAATTTTCTTTTGATTGATCGTTTCAATCAAAGATAGTTTGATTGAAAGAATATAATTATGCCTTAATTTAAGTTTTAAATGGAGAAATGAAAGGGGAATATCCTTAACATTGTTATTTTTTCCCTGGTAAAGAATGTTCCAGGGATTTGCCCCACCCCCACCTCTTTCCCCCCCTCCCATCTGCTGCCCAGGCCCTTATACTAGGTTCTTATGTTTGTAACTAAAAACTATTTTGTTTTCAGTGGTGTTTCAACATTGAAGAAGTTCTTAATTACTTGAAGAACTAGAAACAGCAATGGCCTTTCAATTTTATAACTAGCTTTAAATCAGTCCTGGAGATAATTCAACATAGAGAAGAGTTCTTTTCTCTCTTCAGACCTCTTATTCCCCTGAACAGCTATTTTGGGGAGGGGAAGGAGGCATTTTTACTTGCACAGATGCAAGGGGTGCAAAGTATATTGAGTATCTGTTTCTCGTTAACCAATCCTCTTCTGCATTTTTTTTTCAGGCTTCGAAATAACAATTGACCATCCACACACACATGTGGTGAAGTGTACACAACTTGTTAGAGGTAAGAAATCCAGGATTGAGGATTCTAACTTGAATCATATTGCAGATTAAAGGATAGTACTTCTTGATGGCATCTTGATGACATGACATAAGAATTCATTTGTTAGGAATTAAAGTACAAGTTCTGGCTTTCCTTTCCTTTCGTATAATTGTTCTAATAGTCGTAACACTGGAAGCAACCGTGGAAAGTTACCAAGTCTTTTTAGTTATCAATAAAGTCACAAACTCAGTCTCATTCCTAGACAAATGAGAAACTAACCTATTTTTTAAAGGTTGTTTCCAAACTTTTCCCCCCATGGAAGTTGATGTCTTTTTTACTTCCAAATACTTTTCTTCCCCTCCCACCCCCATCCCGAAGTGGACTCTCCCTGAAACTGGAAAAAACTCACTAGCAAAGCAACCAAAGCATATACACTATTCTGGATCTGTCATTCAGCAAGCCATAAGCCTGAGAGCACTATGAAAAATTACAGTCCACCACCTCTCTGCCGAGAGAAAAAATGTATTTCATCTTCTCTTCCTTAGAACCAAGATTATCCATTTTGCAAATTAGTAAAAGTTCATCTATCCTTTCAGTATTATTTTTTATGTTATAGTAATTCTAATACCATTACACTCATGTTTTTTCACCCATTCCTCCAGTTGATAGACAACTATTTTGTTTCCAACATTTTGCTACTTCAGAGTGCTTCTATGAAAATATTCTTTTCTCTTTTAGTAGGATTAATTACAGTCTTATTATAAATCATTATTGGTCATTCTGGATCTTTTACAAGTCTTCCATGTTCCTATTTTAATTATATTTTTAAATTTAAAAAATTACTAAATTTTAGTGTTAAGTTAAACGTTACTATTGAAAAAAAGCCACATGCCCAGGAAACTTTCAAAATATGGGTTTTAATGTATAGCAATTTTCATAGAGGAAGAAATGAGTTTTTGTTTTAATTGGTGAAATACCATCTAAATTATGGAAGGGGTTGTTTTAAATATCTAGGGATATGATGAATGTGTGTTATGGGAATAGATTTCCCTCACGGAATCACTGACTTTTCTGAATTAACACAATTTCCTTTAAAAAAGATTTCAGTGTTTTGTTTTCTGTAAAAGCTGGTTTTGCAAACATTAAGGCCTTTTTTAATATTTCCTTTCGGTTTTATTTTTTTCCCCAGATCATTAAGTTTCCTCTGGATATTAAAAGTGCATAATTCTATTCAGTTATACTCTCTAGCATGAAGAATATGGAAATAGGCTAATAATGAAAAATTTTAAATGCCTCTCCTATAAATTATTCTCACTAGGATCACATTTTCAGCTAACATACTGTTGTGTTTTTTTGTTTTTTGTTTTTCCAGCAAGCAAGGACTTGGCACAGACCTCGTACTTCATGGCAACCAACAGGTTTTTACTTTTATTTGTTTCGTGGGATGGGTTTTCCTTGGGTTGGAGATAGCAACCTTTTTAGGACTGAGTTTAGAAGCCTGAGTTCAAGATTACTTACTTTGGTCTGGAATAACTTTTGTCAAAAAATGTGTAATTTAGAAAACTAATTTGCATTTTCTAACCACTTTCTATGGTTTACTATGCATTTTTCCCTAGTGCTTTATATTTTATAAAATTGAATACTACTCTGTAGCCTCCTTAACTGTCATATCTCTTTGATAAGGGCTTAGAAAACTCAGTAGCATAGTTCTAAGAGGTCTTTGTGAATTTTAGACTCACTGAGAACCATTTCTCTAAACAATTTGGACTCTGGTTTATATAGGATCTTGCTACTTTTTTTTTCCCCTTTTTCGAAACCATCAGAACTTTCATAGAGATTATATCCTCTGCCTCCTTTATTCTCCAGCCCACTGGCTGACTTCAAAAGGCAAAAGATTGAACTTCCCTTGTCTTCCATTTGCCATTCATATGCCCTGACATGGAAAGTTTTGTTATTTTTAAATAGGCCGCAGAACATGAGAATTTAAGGGTAAAATTAAGGCACTGCTGTGTCATTTTAAGCAGAATGAAATATTGCATTGTTAGTAGTTCCCAGAGATAATTTGCTGATAAATTTTTCCTCCCTGTAATATTTGATTAAGAAATTAATGTTTTATTATATACAGGGCAATCTCAGGTCAGCCAGAAGGAGTGTCTTATTTACTTTCCCAAAAGTCTAAACTTGTTCTCAGCTTAAGTAAAGCTCATTTTGACAACTGGATGCTTCTAAGGAATTCAGGCACCTGCTCCGTACTAGATTATGACTTTAGCTTACTCTAAAACTATTAGAATGGGATTAATTTGCCCACATTAGGAATGTCAGTTAGTAGACACATTGTCAGAAAGGAATAGAATTGAAGTGATTTGAGCAAAAAAAGGGTAAAACTTCAAATCTTGCATGTAGGTAAATTGGCAGCAAGACCATTATGATTACTGAATCTGAGCATTTTTACCTGTTTTTTTTTTCCCAATGTTTATTTAGCAGAAAATTTTGGGTTCAGGCTTGAGAGCTCATGGCTTTCTGTTTCTCTCCCTCCGATTGGTATCAGCCTGCACTTGACCACATTTAGCCTGCAGTACACACCTCCTGTGGTGGCTTGCGTCTGCATTCACCTGGCCTGTAAGTGGTCCAACTGGGAGATCCCAGTCTCCAGTGATGGGAAACACTGGTGGGAGTATGTGGATGTCACAGTAACCCTGGAGCTTCTTGATGGTGAGTTTTGGAGAAGGACCTCTAAAAACAATTTTCACTTGGTTCTATCACTGAGGCTCATCTTAGGAAATGTTTATACCTGTGGTTTCCTATATACTTTAGATCAAGCTTTTGAGGTTCAGTGGCTATAAGTTTTATTCTAACTTCCTTTCTTGCAGCTGGTGGTAATGGTGGTAAAGATGATGATAATAAATGTGGTTGTAGCAGATACTTATGTTTATGGCCTATATAAATTCATATTTGATTATTTCAGAGTCCTATAAGATAAACTGGTGTTAATGTCATTTTAGAAAGCCCCAGTGTGGTTCAGTAGATTGGGAAATTGCTTTGAGGACAAGTAGAGTGGTGTATGCCACCTGGGTGACCATGGGCAAAGCCTTTAACTGTTTACTGCCTCAGGCAACTTTGTGAACTACAAATTGCATTTGAGTTGATGATCTCCCATTGAGAAAGTTTCTGCACCAGATGAAGTTACAAATCTGATCTGTGGCTCTCCCTTCCCTACTTCCTACCCTCCTAAGATAACTTATATGAATTAGGAAACCAAGGCTAAGTATGGTTTTGCCCAAGGTCACATAGTTTGTAAGTGGTAGAACTAAGATTCTTATACAGATCTTAGAACAAACTTCCTGTTCTTTATACTTAACCATAGCTATTACCCAGATGAAGCTAGCCAACAAATTGAAATTGCCTTATTTCAGTTGTTTTTATGAGTTTTTCATGTGTATTTTGTTGAACTTACAGAACTGACTCATGAATTCCTACAGATCCTCGAAAAAACCCCTAACAGACTCAAGCGCATTAGGAATTGGAGGGTAAGTGTTATTGTTAATCAGCCTAATGGACCAAAGCCAGTTGTTTTTTCTTGACTGCATCAGGTTACATAAATTGAATGAGTTTACTAAGCTTGGAATTTCCCTTTTTATAGTTATGCAATAGTTGTGACTTTAGCTACATAGCTTGTGCTCTGGCCCAGAAACCAGGGACTGTGGATGGTAGTAGGAGTTCTTTGGTATTGTGTAACTGCACCATTGTGGGGCAATCATTCAGTAAACATTGATTTCATTGCGTGCAGACTCCTTTATTAGGTGCCATGATGAAAAGAAAACTGCTATCAGTCACTGGGATTGCTTTCTGTTAGAAGACGTATGCTTGGAATTATCTACTTTTGAAAATGGATATTAGCAAGATTCAGTTGTTTGTTCATTCCAATTTAACTTTGTGTGTGAAAGGAAGATTTTTATTTCTTATTTATTTCTTATTCAAGTAGAAAGTTTGACTTCAAATTTCCCTAATGCTCATAAACTGACATGTGAATTTATTTTCATAATTTTAAATTGAGGTTCTGGAAATCAACTTGCCTTTCAAAGGGTCTTGAAGTCTTCTCATTGATTCTTTTCTCTTAAATAGTTTCATAGCCAGGTTATCCCAAAGTTTTGAGGGGAAGTATGTCAGGCATAATAGGATAGAGTGTTCATTAGGTTTCATCTTGCCTTTCTTTTTTTCCTTTGAATTTCTGCCTCCTGCCTTAAAGGGCTCTCTCTATATATAGCCATTTATATTGAATTGAGTTATTTTTGTCAGTATTTTCATTGAAATTTTTAATATCTTTTGTTATTAAAAGTTTATATTTCCCAGTATATTCTTTCCATCTTTCTTGAAGGGGGTCATCCCTTATAACAGAATTTTTAAAAAACAAACAGCTGATTTTGTATCAACCAAGTTTGATGTTATATGCATAGTTCACACTAGCCCTTTCCTTCCATACCACAAAGAGTAGTGCATTCTTTTATGTGCTCTTTGAGACAAACTTTTTTCCCCAGCATTCAGTTTTACTTGTTTGTTGTTGTTGTTCTTTATATTATTTTTGTTATGCTAGTTATATAGTTTTTCATCAATTCCTATACTTCTCTACACCAAAAAATTTTAATTGTTAATAATCCGTTACATTAATTTTCTTTGACTTGTTCAGCCATTTACCAATAGCTGAGCATTTACTTTGTTTCCAGTGTGGCTGCTACTGTAATAGCGAGGGGGACTTAGAAAAAGGAACAGCTGTTTGGAGACTGAGTTCTGTGTGGCACTTTCTCTTTCTTCCACTAAGTTGAGCAGCTTTAATGGAGTCAGTTAGTCAGACTAGAGGGTAATTCTACTCCCCACAGTTTCCTTCTAAATTCATGAATTGAAACTCCCCTCCTACTACATAGACTCTCAATCAGTTTCTGTTGTAACTCAAAGTATCTCATTTATTTTGATATAAAGTTATAGAAGGAATGAGGAAAGAAAGGACAGAGGGGAAAAGGAAGGTCCCTACTATTTCCTACTATAACTTTTGAGGGTTTGACCAAAGAAGTCTCTCCAGGGAATATGATTTGAGTTCCCCTACGGGAAAAAATAGTGTCTATTTCAAATGTTGGCTTCAGTTGGACATTGAGATCTTCATTCAGTTCAAGCAGAAAAGATTTGGAGATGAATACTTTCTTCCACCTAGCTCCCCACTGAGTCCTAGATAAGAACAGATCTTTCTGGCTCCAACAGTTTTTTGAATCTTGATGGAACTCTCCCATCCCCTGCAGGTCCTATGAAGGTTCCATTTGCTCCTCTTCTGAGGCATCTTCTTCAACTTCATATTTTTCTTGCTCTTGGCCATTTCCTTATTCACACTACAAATAGGTGCTAATCAATTTTGTCCTTCATCTCCTTGTCTGTGGATTGCAACTTAACTATAATTGGAAGGTTTTGCAGAGCCTTGTGAATAGAAAAATCTTTAATTTTTCATTTCTAATTCAGTGTCATTTAGGAAGTTTGACTTCATTTCCTTTATCATTGATTGTAGTGGGATTTCCGGGTTAGAGGACATGAACATTTTGATCTTTTTGTTAGCACAATTTCAAATTTCTCCCAAGAATGGTTGGACCACTTCCCATTTCCACCAGCAGTGCATTGTTAGTGTACCTGTTTTGTCACATTTGTCATCTTATCAGTTTGCTGCAAGGTGAATTCAGAGTTGTTTGGGTTTGTCTTTTCTCTTATTGTTGCCTTCTGGGGAGCAGTCTTTCATTTTGAGTGCTTTTTGTTTAGGCAGAAATAAATTAATTTCTTAATAAACTTGATCCACTCTGGAATAGATTTATGCAGTTTGATTTCAGACTCTTAAAATCTTGATTTTGCTATTCAAACATTTACTGAGCATCTGCTTTATATAATCACTTTGCTAAGTGCTGAAATGATAATATTGTTGTCTAGGACTGTTATTTTTAAATGTACTTTTACAAATTACATTTGATCATGAGGTTGTTGTTGTTGTTGTTGTTGTTGTTGTTGTTAACTAGTGTTTTCCAGATGAGGAATCTGAAGCTTGGGCTAAATGGCTTGTCCAGAGTCGGGCACTTAGAATTCAAATTTCTGATTTCTATTCTAGTGCTTTTTCTTTTTTGAAATTCTCTACTAGAGCATATTAGTGATTAAAGTATAGAGAGTGGATTTATTTGTTGGAACCCTCTGTCTGTGACCTTGTCACACCTTATAATTATGAAAGAGTCCTTATATCTCATTGTCTTGAGCACTTAAGATTATTAATCATCTTAATTTTTGTTTGTTGAGATCTGGGATTTCACCAGTAGGGAGGAAGCTTCTAGTGAAAAATTCCTCCTGTTATTGCATATTATCACAGGTATTTATTACGTATCTATGATGTGTCAGTCATACTCTGCTAAGTATACAAGCTTTAAAAAAAAAAGAAACAATCCCACAGGGAACTTGCATTCTATTGAGGAAGATAACTTGTATATCTAGAACAAAGACAAGGTAGTTAATGACTCAGGACCCTAGCAATTTGCCATATAAATTTGTAAGTATAAATTTTTTCTTAGAAAATTAGTCTCGTTTAGGGTCCTGGGGTAAAGTGACTTTGCCTAGGATCATATTTCACAGCCAATATGTATCCGACTGGGATGCAAAGACTTGTGAGATTTAAAATTAAAAGGTTGGACTAAATATATGAGAAATGTGGTTGCCAAAATTATATTACTCAAGTCAGGATGACTTGATGCCCCAGCAAGGGGGGCCCAGAGGTAAATTAAACAAGGGTTCTAGCCACAAGGCCTCTTCAAGATTTGAGGGGTCTCTCCAGAGGCTAATACCTCCAGAAAAGCCAGGAAAAGGAGTCAGCCTTTCTACTCATCCATGTGGTCGTTCTAAAGGAAACTCTAAGAGTAGTCCGAGTTCCCAAAGCCTGAGCTCCTTCAAGGTCAAATTCAAAGGTGAAAGAGCTGGTCTCAGGAAGTCCTCCCACTTTTAAAGACCCTTCCTTTCATCGTTTCCTGTGCCTTCCTTTCACTTTACGTAGACCAATTGCAGCTATAGCTTTGTTTAGGACTGCCCAGGGGGAAGTCAGGTGATTCTGATTCATCACCCACTATCGCAGAGGTGGGTCACAGACCTCCCCATATTTAAGGATAAGTGGGGTGTATACACTTCTGATGATTAAATCTAAAAGTGGTGGAGGGGTGAGAGTTAATCCCTTTTTCACAGACTTGAACCCAATCACTTTATTCTTGTATAATAGGTTGTATGTAGTGGATATTTAATGGTCATCTGCTTGATTTCAGGCTTGCCAGGCTGCCAGGAAATCTAAATCAGGTGACCCAGGAGAAGATGACTCCCTTTCAGAGCAGGCAATCTTGAGCATGATCTCTAGGAGCTCTTCAGATATGAACATCGCAGGCTTAATGAGCATGTCGACTTCTAACACAACTAGCACCGTGCCTTCTCTCCCAGCCAAGGAAAAGTCTCCAAATGATTTGAGCAGCATGGAGATGTTACAGGCTGACCACTGGCTGCCTTCACAGCATTCTCTCAAGCTGGAGTCTACTCAGGGTCATCGGACTAATGAGCATCTTGCACTTATGGGAGCTGACCATTCTTTGCAACAAGACCCAGCGACATTTGTTTCTCAGAAGCAGAGCAGCAAAAGTATTCCCACTGCAAAGGTGTCTCTGAAGGAATACCGAGCTAAGCATGCTGAGGAACTGGCTGCTCAAAAGCGACAGCTAGAAAACATGGAGGCCAATGTGAAATCACAGTATGCATATGCTGCCCAGAATCTACTAGCCCAGCAAGAGAGCCATTCTTCCTCCGTCATTCTGAAAATTCCCATGGAAAGTTCTGAAAACCCAGACCGGCTTAGTTTGGAAAAGGCAGACAAAGCAGCTCTCAAAATGAGAATCCCTATGGTAGGCGGAGGAGATAAAGCCCTTTCTGCAAAACCTGAGGAGATAAAAATGCGTATTAAAGTTCACACAGCAGCTGATAAACACAGCTCTGTGGATGAGTTTGGGGCAAAGACCCGAGAACACAAGGAGAAGCACAAGGTCCACACATCTAATCATCACCATCACCACCACAATCACCACTCACACAAACACTCCCACTCCCAACTCCCAGTTGGTTCTGGGACCAAGCGAATGGGTGACTCAAAACATAGCAGCAGCCAGTCAAACATCTTGGCCCACAAAGCCTACAACTTGTCTGGCTCCTCTTCCTCTTCTAGTTCAGCCCGTAAAAGGCCCCTACCTGAGGAATCTGCAGTAATGTATGAGCACCCTGCCAAAATTGGCAAGACCTCTAAATCATCCTCTGTGACTTTCCCTTTCCCACCTCTCCCTGCAATGACACAGTTGCCTGGGCATAGCTCAGAAACAAGCAGCCTCCCCTTCTCCCGAGCCCCTCATGTGAAATCGGACAAAAGCTCCACTGGAGCAAATGGACACAATACCACCCAGACGATAGACTATCAAGACACTGTTAACATGCTCCATTCACTGCTTAGTGCCCAGGGCATGCAGCCCACACAACCCTCTGCTTATGAATTTGTTCACTCTTATGGTGAATACCTGAATCCACGGGCTAGTGGGGTCTCCTCCAGAGCAGGCAATTTAGACAAACCCCGACCACCTCCTCTACCATCAGAACCTCCCCCACCACTCCCACCCCTTCCTAAGTAAAGAAAAAAAAAAGAGATTCCCTTTTTAAACTACTGAGTCTGGACTAAGAAAATTACTTTCCATTTATGAAATTTTTGTCACTCTCCTTGGGCCAGGGAAAGGAGGGTGTAGAGGGTAGGATGTTATTATATCCGCTGCCTCAGAAATAACTATTTTATTATAGTTTTTACTGGTATTAGAGAAGTGAGAATTCCTTAAAGCTGTGAAGGATTGAAAACACTTCCTCTGTTTTTGCTCTTGTGTCTCCTAACAGGGTGGTTGGCATTGGTGGTTTTTTTCTCCTTTCCAACCCCTAAAATTCCCTGTCAGGACTGAAAAGTCTTTCAAACAAAAAACAAAACTTGTGGAACTATTGGGGTTTTAATATATCAAAAGAGAGGAAGTATTTAAATGTCATAAAAATCTTTTTAAAAGTAATTTAAAAGTAAGTTATCTGTTAAGTTTTTTTATATATATATAATTGGGGAAGGGATGTGAGTCTTGCTGGATTGATGTAAAACAGCATTGATTTGAGGGAGGGAGGGGATGGGAGGGCAGGGAGAAGGCTTTTGGCCTTGCCCTAGGCTCAGAGACAGGCCATGGGCAATTTGAAATGTTGAGACCTTTTGGTTTGTGTGTGCATTTATTTTTCTTTTTATGTGTATATTTTTAAAAATCATGTTTCACGTTATCTTAGCCTTCCTTTCTCAAACAGTTTTTACTATAGGGAATATAGCATGTCTCAAAGCTTTTAACAGAAAAAGAAGAGACATGGGTTTTGTTTAGTATTTTCCCCTTTGTGTATGATGTAATAGGTAGCAGAATGTGAACAGTTATATGGCAGCAGCTCTCTAAATTCTAATCAAAGCCTTCTCCGCAATCCATTCATTGTCCTGACTTTACCAGTTCGATTTTAAATCCTATTTTTATTTCCCTCTCTTTAATGTCTTTGTGAAGTAAAGAATAAAGGTGGGGGGTGGGAGGGGTGAAGGATGGAGCAAGTTGATCTCTTGTGCAGAATTCTGTTTTTTGTGGGGTGTTTTTTTTTTCCAAGTTAGGCTTTGAAAAGCTTCCATATGTGAACACTTTCATGGTTTCCTGTGGGAGCTGGAATATAACAGTAAGTACCATGTTCTATCTAGCAAAGTCCAGTCCATATTTATTGATCTGAGGTCTGTGAGAGAAAACACTGGAGGATATAAAAACAATGGAATTGTGATTTGGAATATAGAAAAATGTATTTTAAACTGTATTATGAATGTGAGATTTGCTTTTCATCCAGGTTGTTGAAAGGAAATGGCTTCTTCTCAGAAAGTATGTTGAATGAACTTCTGAAAATGGGGTCAGTATCAATTGAGCCAAATGGGTACCATTTAAGTATGGTTACTTGGATAAACCAGCATGTGCTATGGACACAGTCATGCTTAGCCTATCCATCCATGTGGGGCTTACTCAGGGTCTCTGGCTCCAGGAACTCTGGAGGGAGCTTGTCAGGAGACTTTTAAAAATTAAGGTGTTTAAAAAAAAAAAAAAGAATCCACTGACCCAGAAGCTCCATATTCAAGAGTGAACATATTTGGTGAAGAGGAAAATCTTATCATTTACAAGTAGCTATTAAGAATCCAAAGCCAAATTCCAGCAAGTATCTTCCTAACCTTGAAATTTGTGCAGTGATTAGTCATATGCAGTTTTTCTGCCCTGCCGGAGAGCTGTCTGACCAAAGGTGCAATGTAGATTTTCATTGTATCTTGAGAAACAGTCTTGGATTTTTAAATGTAGCATCTTTCGCACCAGATGTTCTTAAAGAAGAATTAGATTTCTTGTTTTCATTGAAGCTGGCAAGGGAGATGGGAATTGCATTTTTACCCTAGAGAGGAGGCTCACAGATCCAAGGAGTCCTAATAGGAACAATTTGCCTTGTTCAGCTCTGAAAGTCTGATATGATAATGATTAGAAAAAGAGAGAGAAACTGACCCAGTAGAAGAAATTTGAGAAACAAGCCCTAACTGAAGGGATTGGACAAAAAGACTGGTTCACAATTGGGATTTCTTGGGCTGTTTCTCTCTGCCTGTTTAAACTTTGCTTGCTCTGTGCTGTGTAAAATGAGGAACTCTGAAAACCTGTTAACTGGTAATGCTTCTCGACTTGAATGGCACTTGGTGGCTTTTTGATTTGGTTTGGTTTGGTTTTCTGTGTGGTGCTAAGCTGTTGGTAAACCAACAATTCAATAATTAACAGCGAATACTTGGTTTTACATCCAGATACACAGTTGTATACCATTTCTGGGAATTTGGATTGTGTTGCTTATAAGGTTTTTGCCCATCATTTGTTTTAAGTTTTGTTTCTGTAGAGGTTTCTTTCTGTTCTCCTTTGGTTTTGAGGGTTTGGGGAAGGTGTGGGAATTGGGGAGAATCCTCCTCCTCTTAACCTTCCCAAAAGGACATTTACCATCTAATCAGCATCTGCAGCTTTGGTGGGTGGTGGTAATCAGGCCCTTTTCTTGTTTTTCATCAGACTTCCTTGGTCAGTGCCGTAACAGAGGCACCTATCCATACCAGCCTGCTAGCACACATAGTGAGTTCTTTGATAAGGACTAAACTGGGACAAAATATCTAGGGAAGGCCACAGACATATCCTTCCTACTGCCTTAATCTGTATTATCTTGGCTGGACTAACTAGTTTACTGCTCATACAGGCCAATCTAGAGCTGGCTCTAGTTTTATAAGTATTAGTGCTTGCTGGGTCCTGACTTCAGTGAGAGCTGCCAGCAGCACTTGCTTGCAGATCTATGCAATAGTCCGAGTTTATCTCGTGAACCACACCACACCCCCTCCATTCATTGCCTTAACTCCTCCTCTGTCCCTCAACCCACAGAGTGGACTGAGGCGTTATAGATCCAAAATTACTTGGGTGTTGATGACATTTTTTTGTTTGCTTGAGATTTTTAAAGATAATAAGGATCAGTGAGTGAAATCTGAAGCATGAGTGCACTGACTCAAAATGATTCAATTTACTCTATCTTGATGGTGAAAAGAAATTTTCCCACCAGATCTCAGTGCTGCTATAACAGCAGCTGCAAGAAAATGTCCATCTTAAAGCTACTTTTGTGAACTAACATCCTAGTTAAAAAAGCTTTTTATAGTCTTTGAGTGTAGAAAACACTTTGGAGATTTATTTTATCCCTCTCGTTTAGGTGTCAATATGTTTTCTTTTGAAAACTCCTGCCAGTGGTATATTCAATTATATATATAACTTTCCTTTTTTGCCAGGTGAGCTGGCATTTTTATGGCTTCTGAGTTTTAGTCTTAGTACATCTTTTTTTGAGTTCATATTCCTGGTTAACCAGTGCTGAAATCTGATCAGTAATGAAAAGGGTAGAAATTTTAAGAATTAGTCTTCTATTGAAGGCTGTGGATTAAGATATTGAGATTAAAATCATGATAACATCTTTTATGGTGTCTAAGCTTTCTAACTAGCTTAAATTATAAATTCTTGACCCCTTTAACAACCCTCCAGGGCATGGAATTTAAAGGGGGCATCCCTATCACAGTATAGTTAGATTTAAATGGAACAATGTTTTATCTCTCAAACAGATTCATCTTTCTCTTTGCTGGCACTTTTGATATTTATGGTAGGAAAGGGAGACTCTTCTTAGAGTGGGACACAAATATTCTTCAGGGCATGGGGGAGTTTTATGGTCTATGCAATCCGTCAGTGGTGAGAAAGATGTCCACAATGGTTCCACTGAGCTGTCGGTGATTTTGTTACCTCCTGGAATCTCATGTAACTGCTTTTAACACCAAGTTATCAAATGTTTGGTCCTGATGTTAAGAAAATATTTGTATTGCACCACACCATTGATTTTAATTTTGTCTTTGTACCCCTCTGTGGACCTAAATTTCAAACAAGCTTTGTACTGTAATTCTCCAATTTGTATAAAGAGGTTTGGGGTAAGAGTTGGAGTAATTTTTAAGTGAATCCCTCCATTTTAATATGTTTCTTAACTATTTAATATAAACTTGGAATCAGGGGGGAGAAGGGTGGGGAAGAGAGGGAAAGAATAAGAGAATAATGTTTACTAAAAACCAGTGAGTGAGTTAACCGTGATTGACTGAAATGTCAGAAAAGACTGACTCAGGATTTATATCGCCATGTTGAACATGGAGAGGGATGCTTGACAGCATGTGAAAGCTATATTGATTAATTGATGCCAGAGCAAATATGTGCTCCTCCAGATATTTGGGTACTTTTTGGTGGAAAACTGCATGACTAATTAGCAGTTGGAGTATGCTGGAATTGTTTGGGGAGAAGTGATGATTTATTTCATGTTCCACACTAAAGAATACAACAGCCTAAACACTAAGTTTCTGGTTTTGAAACTGTCCCTTCCCAGATCCATCCCCTTATATCAGACCAAAGAACACCAAAAAATAAAAACAACACCCTCCACCCCCACCTCCTGAACACTTTATTGATCTTTGTCACTCAGGTACTACTACTTTGTGGTAAGACTTTTATGTGTTTTCTTTATATAGTTCCCAAGAGCCCTTTCTGCAGCATAGGCATACTCTGCCGCATCAGTCCACCCAGGGGTACATGAGTTGGGATGTTATGTTATCCCTTGTATATCTTCTGCTGGTATGTGAATGATAGGACAAGAATTACAGTAAGGGCTCTTTGTACAAAAAGGACTTTTTTTTAATTGTATACATTTTATAGTCTGGCTATCAGTTGTTTGATATCTTGCTGTCAAGTATGTTTCTCTTTGTATTTATCCACCACATCAATAAATGCTAAAAGGTAAAGAAATTATGCTGTTTGTGTGTGTGTGTCCTTAATTACTGAAAATGCAGTATAACTTCCTCTTTTTCATTTTCCGTATTCTTACATTTTTATCTTTGGGTCGTTTCAGTTGTGGCCAACTCGTTATGACCTCATTTGGGATTTACTTGGCAAAAATACTACAGTGGTCTGCCATTTCCTTCTCCAGTTCATTTTACAGATGAGGAAACTTAGGCAAGCAGGGTTAAGTGACTTGTTCAGGGTCATACAGCTAAGTATCTATGAGACCAGATTTGAGTTCAGGAAGATGAGTCTTCCTGACTTCAGACCTACCACTTTATCCACTGTGCCACCTTGTCGCCCTGTATTTTTTTTTTAAACCCTTACCTTCCATCTTGGAATCAATACTGTGTGTTGGTTCCAAGGCAGAAGAGCGGTAAGGGCTAGGCAATGAGGGTTAAGTGATTTGCCCAGGGTCACACAGCTGGGAAGTGTCTGAGGCCAGATTTGAACCTAGGGACCTCCCATCTCTATGCCTGGCTCTTAATCCACTAAGCTACCCAACTGCCCCCTGCCTTGTATTTTTATATGCTGTATAATCATGTGTCAAATTTTCCAGTGAGTTCTACTTTTAAGCTTTCTCATGTGTGATATAAATTTGGATTCTTGAAGACTGCCATGGACTTAACAAGCTGGTACTAGGTTCTGCCAATCAGAATGGAAAGGCTTAGAATATGGACCTAATAAAGTAAGCTTGTAAAAAATTAGTCTTTGATTTTTTTTTTGTCCATGATAGCTAGTGAAGCCAGATGCCAAGAAGTAGAAGACTATCCCCATTGATATAATAAATCCTTGAAAATATGTAATATCCTATAGGAAAGTGATTTATAGAGTGCATTTAGGATTTTGTGACAAGTACTGATGACCTATGAAATCTGATTGCATTTGCCACTTATTTTTGAATGGTGTGAAATATACTAAGTATTATTGGATAATTTCCTTTCAAATATATCAAGCATTATCATCCAGTGAATTTTAAAACTATTCCACCCTAATCAGATTGTACTTTAGAAGATCTGATTTAGCTATTTCCTGATCAGTAACCATGGAGATACTTGGAATAACAGAATCAGGTCTTGGAAACTCTACATTTCTCCACCCTTCTTAGTTTAACAAGATTAGGAAGGTCTGCATCAAACTCAAGATTTAATTATCTGAGGAAATGGCCTTCAACAGATATGTGCAAAAAAAATGGACAGACCCCTGGGCTGTCCTAAGTCAAGCTAAGCGATCATTGGTACAAATGAGACACAGGAAAGTGCCGTAAAACTATCCATATAAGGCACGTCACTTCCTCTCTTCTCTCTTTCCCTGGATAGGCGACTGACTGAGAGTGTGCTAGGCATTTCGACATCTTGGTGGTGAGTTTTGCCCTTGAGCTGATTCAGGTTGGGGTATCTTAGCTGAGCCCCTTTGGAAGTCAGGCTGATTCTTTCCTCCTTCACACTCAAAACCTTACTTTATAGATCTCCTAATCTTCCCGCCCAGTACTAGCCCCTTCCTTCTTAATCTCCACTATATCAATTAAATCACCATAAAATTTCCAGCTGAATTTGTGTGTTTCATTAGGATTTTACAAATAAAATCCTTGGTGACCAAACATAATTATTACATTCAGTTTCAACCATAATTTTAACCTTTACAATCCAAAGTTTGTTGCAACAAACATTTATTTACTAATTGTTGGGACAGGCTCTGTGGGGGATACCAGATAAAAGGAATGTTTCTTCAAAGAGATTTCAATCCATTTTCATTAGTCATGGGGAATTTAAACTTCTTTAAGCTAAAAGAGCCTGGAGTAGAAAGTTGGGGCACCCTTGCTTCCCAAGGGTAGCCGAGTGAATCCTTGAGAGTTAACCAACATTAAGTGGCTTTCCCATGATCATTTAATGTGGGTCAAGAGTCAGGAGTTGAGGGGGCAGCTGGGAAGCTCAATGGATTAAGAGCCAGGCCTAGAGACAGGAGGTCTTAGGTTCAAATTTGGCCTCAGACACTTCCCAGCTTTGTGACCCTGGGAAAATCACTTGACCCCCATTACCTAGGCCTTAACCACTCTTCCACCTTGAAACCAATGCACAGTATTGACTCCCAAGACAAAAGGTAAGGGTTTTAAAATAAAAATCAGAACTTGAACCCAGATCTTCCTGGTTCAGAAGCGAGTTAGTCCACTGTCAGGAGCCTTACTACTTACTACATTATCTTTTAAAAATACATTTAAAGAGGCCGGGGGGGGGGGGGGCATTTTTCCTGATATACCAAATAACTAGAGCATGTTATGCAACCAAACTATCCCATCAAATTTGTCCTCTCAATAGTACCTTCCTGACAAAATTATTTTAGTAGGTCCCTAATGGATTCACTATCCCTCTCCCCACAATGACTTCCAAAATTCCTGTCAAACTTCCTACAACCCTTATAGCTGGGACCTTATCTCACACTTGAAGAAAATTAGGTTAGTTATGAAGTCCTTTGCTTCCCTATATCTCAAAACCCCATTGACATCATTCCCTATTTTTAACTCCAGTCTCTGATGATATGGTCCTTTACACCAAGGCCAACCCTCATTCTTTATCCAATCTTCAATCTCTTAAACTATTCTTTCAAACTTTCCCTTCACTTTTCAGTCTCTTCCTATCTGCTTCTCTGCTGCCTACAAACAAGCTCATTTCCAGTCCTTTATAAAGAAAAAAATCAAACCTCCCTATTCCTTCAATCTGTCCTTTATCTCTCCTCTCTTTCTGAGCCTAAAACCTAGAAAAAGTTGTTTACAAGTGCTTCCACTTCTCTGGCTGGCTCTTCAATCTTCTACTGAACTTGTTCATTCTGAAGTTAGCTGTGATCTTTAAAGTGCTGAATTGGATGCCTTTTCTCAATCCTTAATCTCCTGGTACTGATCCCATTCTATCAGGGGCTGACAAGTGTGGAAAGGAAAATTGAATCAAGCTTTGGGTCTTTCTGACACTGAGGTGGAACAGACAGCAGTTGGACTGTTAGAGTGAAGATTGATTGACAGCAATGACAGTTGATGGGGAGAGGGACAACTGGGAGAGTGACAGTTGCTCTCAAAGACTTTCCTGACTCTCAGACTGGAAGGAGTGCTCTCTCCCCGTCACTGGATAGACGTACCTCTATTTCTGGATTTTTCCCAACTGTGTGCTCTACCTGGATTCCTGTGATCTTGTCATCGAACAAAGATTTAAGGGGGGCAATTTGAACTGTAAGGCGGATCTTTAGGGTGTTAGCTCGAAGACACAGGCCCAACTCCAAAGGTCAGAACCTTTTCTTCCTCTTGCTGTCTACTGCTAAAGACTTTGAACTTAAAGATAGTTAACAGATTAGCATAGAATAAAAGAAACCCTCCACAAGCCTGGCCTCAGCTCAAAAGCTGAGAGAGAGAGACTCAAACCCAATCTGGGGCAAAATATAGGGCAATTCCCTCTTCCCTCTACCCCAATACCTTCTCTATCTAAACTTTTCATTAAATTCGTCTTGAGTTAAATAACCGGACATAGAGGGAGCAGAACCTAAGGACAGTCATTCAACCATAAACGGTCCTTATCGGACCCCTGGGGGGCAACCTTGGTTGCACCAGCAAGCATCACACCATCCATACATGGACTTGTTGGTTACAGCAAATGGAGAAATTTTTAATGTGGATAAGTTCACTTACCTTGATAGTGTACTTTCCAGGGCTAAAAATGTAGTTGATGAATTTGACACATGCATCGCCCAGTGCTAGTTCAGTATTTTGGAGGCTCCAAAGGAAAGTGTGGGAGAAAAGAGGTATTAGTATGCCTACCAAACTCAAGGACTGTATGCTTTGTATGCCTCTGAAAACTGGGTGTGTGCCAGTGCTATGGCCGAAACGGAATCACTTCCATTTGAATCATCTTAGGAAGATTCGGAAGATTCCCTGGCAAGATAAAGTCCTGAGGTCCTTTTTCATCTGAACTACCAAGCATTCAGACTCTACCATAGCCAACTCCAATGCGCTGGCCATATAGTTTGAATCCCAAAGGCATGTATTTTACTATTTTACAGAGAGCCCCCTTAAGGCAAATGTTCACATGGAGCTTCAAAAGAGGTCATACAAAGACATGGAAGGTCTCTCTGAAGAACTTTGGTATTAATTGTGAGACATGGGAGATCCTGGCACAGAGCCGTTTAACATGATGTGCTCCCATCAAAGAAGATGCTGTGTTCATGCACAAAGAAGAACTCAAATATAAAATGCACACATTTAGAGATATCTTCATTCCAAATATTCATATGGTCACTGTGGTGGAGTCTTCCAAGCTCATAGTGATCTGATCAGTCATAGTCAGACATACTGTACATTGATCCTGACACAGTGATGTCAATTTGGTCCTCTGAGCATAAAGGACAACGTCCAACCAATTATTCCTGACCTTTAGTATTTGATAGTGTAAACCTCAAAATTTCTTAGACTTATAAATGTTGGAAATTTCACCATTGGGAAATTTCATACTTGAAAAATTTCCTATTGATAGTGGGTCTTGGCTATTGGAATGTGAACCCCATTGGCATGAGAGTTTCCTCCTCCTCCCTTCTTAAGATTACTTTAGGACAGAAACCTTTTGCTGAACAATGGAAAGGACTTTGACCTATGCTTAAGCATAGAACAGGAATTTCTTTGAGTCATGATTGATTTTAGAATTGATACAATGGAGATACTTGGAATCAATCTCTACCCTACTCAGTCCTAACAGGATTGAGGAAGGGCTGCAGCCTAGATCAAAATTTAATTATTCCAATCTCTACCCTACTCAGGTTAACAGGATTTAGGAAGGGCTGTAGCAAAGGATCAAAGATTTAATTATTTGAAAATATGACCTTCAACAGACATGTGCAAAGCCAGAGACCTCTGGGCGGTCCTGGGTTAAGCTAGAGCCTCCATTGGCACAGGGAAATTGATGGACAGTGATTGGTAGATGTGAGAACTGAGGGGAGGGAACTTGGATGGTTTCCTGAAAAGATAGAGGGCTCTGAAGACTCAGGGTGGTGGTTGAGGAGTTTGTCTGAGTGGTTGCAGTGTGCTCTGAGAAGCTTGCTCTGAAGGAAGCTGAAGGTGGGGGCCTCTGAGACTGTTTCTCCATTTTGGTCACGTGAGTAATAGGGACTGATCTCTTTTCTTTGCCCCAGCTATCTAAGGGCTTGGGCCTTTTGGCCCAGCCTAAACAGAAGGGGTATTTAAGCCCTATTCCCTTCTCTCCCTTTTCTCTCTCTCTATCTCTAATTCCTTTCTTCCTCCTGTTGTAATTAAACTCCATAAAAGATTGACTGCTGACTTGAGTTTTCATTTAGGAATTACATAGCTGAATTCCTTGGTGACCTTAAATTAATATATATCAGTCTTTTAAAGTGATTTCCTTGTCACAATAGTATTAACCACATTCTCCTGGGTTTCTGCAATGCTGCTTTCTCTTGGTTTCCTATCTAGTAGGTCATTCTTCCAACATTGGGTGTTCCACAAAACTCTTTCCTGGGTGCTTTACTCTCTTAGTATTCCTGTTGACTCCTGTGGGTTTAACTATCTCTATACTGCTGACTCCCATATCTTAAATATTAAGGTCTAGTCTTTCTCCTGAGCAAAGAGATTTATATATATAATCTCATTTGATCTTCATAAGAACTCTCTGAATTATATGTTATTATTTTCTCCATTTCACAGATTAGGAAACTAAGGTGGAAAGACATTAAGTGATTTGCTTGGGGTCACAGAACTGTATCTAAGGGATGATTTGAACACCACTCTCCATTAGCAGTCTCATTTTGAGTGACCAATTGTATCCTCACTGACATTAACCTTAATAACCTCAGCACCCTTGTTTTCCATAAAGGAATAAATGGATTAAAAATTTATGAGTTATTTATTATGTACCAGGCAATGTATTAGACAAGCTCCAGGAATGTAAGTAAAAGCACACAGTCCTTTCCCTTGGAGAGTTTATGTTCTAATAGGAAAAAACATATATAGGGAAGTAGTAACTAGGGAAAAAATGGTGTTTGTAGTCAAAAGGTCATTGAGTTACAGTTCTTTTTCTTCCTTCTTTCCTTCCTAACTTCCCTCTTTCCTTTACCCCTTCCTTTCTTTCCTTCTTCCTTCCCTTTTTCCCTCCTGTTTCAACCAGACTGGAAGTGCAACAGTACCACTAATCAGCTTAATCCTAATACTAATCTGCACAGAAGCTTTAACATGCTGTTTTTCTTACCTAGGCTGGTTCCTCCCTCCTTAGACAAGCTTCTGCTGCAGTGCAATTGTTGTATTTGTACCAAATTTAATTCAGGCACCCAGTTGGCTTGATCTCTCCTGCAACTCAGAACTCAAGCAGTTCATTGGTCTCAGTCTCTCCCAGGAGCAGGGATATAAGCATATATTACCATGAAAGTCACTGTGACTTCCTATGTGTCCACAGAAGTAAAAAGGCAATGCAGTAGAGACATTGTCTTCCTCTTCTGAAGGGAGGCATGTGAACTGGGGAAAAGCAGTTTGACTTTTTGTATTGTATTGTATTTTATTATTAGTATATTATTTGTTTATGTATTGTATATTGTATATGTGTTGTATTTGTATATGTATTGTATGTTGAATAAATACTGTGTATTGGTTCTAAAGCAGAAGAGTGGTATGGCCTAGGCAAAGGGGGTTAAGTGCCTTGCCCAGGGCCACACAGCTAGGAAGTATCTGAGTCACATTTGAACCCAGGACCTCCTGTCTCTGGGCCTGGCTCTTAATCCATTGAGCCACCCAGCTGCTCTCTAAAATCACATTTTTGAAGAGCCTTAAGTAGCACTTCTGAGTCTGAAGGAATACATAGATCCCTGGGTGAGATCAGATGTACTGGAGGGAGTGGGTTTGACTCTCCCAAGTGTTTTCCCCTTTTAAGGGAACCTCAGCTTTAGTCTGGAGGACTGTATAGTTCCCTATCAATCCACCAGTATTTATCACATCTACTATAAGGCAGGTATTGCATTAGATGCCCATGATACAAAGATAAAAGTAAAGTTCTTGCTCTCAAAGGCTAGCTGGGGTAAACAACATGCACATCTGTAACAGTGGATGGAAGATAATGTGACCAAAGAGAACTAGTTGCTCCCTCTCTCTGGACCCAACCACTTCATGGATGGAATCACTGACCAGCCTCAGTGTTTTGGTTTTTTGTTTTTTGGTAGGGGGAGGGTAGAGCTAGAAAAATTTTCCTTGAACCTGAACAATAATAATAAAGGAAAGTTGCCGGGCACAGCTAACTTATTTGTGCCCAGGGGAATCTATGACAGACTAGATTCATGTGGCAGAATCTTCTCCTTAACTTTGGAAGTTAAAATATTTACCAATAAAAGCTCTTTTGGTTCATTTAGAGCTCCCAACAGGGCACTCCTGAATGATTTGGCCAGAGAATTTTCTTCTCTCTCTTCATGTAGTCAAACATATCCCTACTTGAGCAAATGAAATCCGTACAGATTAATACTAATATTGGGTCAAACTTCAATTTTTTTCTCTTTAAATTTTTTTGTTTTATTTTTTCTTTAAGAAATTTTTAGTTAGGATACAGACTTTTTTTTTGTGGATTGGAGGAAATCCACCTGACTGACTCCAATGTAAAAGAAATAAGTATGCAAAGGTATTGTGAAAACACCAGAATTGATTAAAATGTCAGAAAACCTTTTAAAATTGAAATGTGCAGGCTATGACATAGGAGATCACTTAAAACAAGCTAACGAGGTTCTTTAAATCTTTTATAAGTATAAAGAAAAGCATTTCAGTTTTTGAAACACTAAATGACAGAAAATCTTGTACACTGGACCAAAACGTAACTAAAATTGAAGCTTCAAGAAAATGAAATATTCACAAAAGGTTATCCTATGGAGCAATTGTATCCTTTGCTCTCTTCCACTGTCTTTAAATTTTCCTGTTTTCTTCTACATTACTTGATTATTAAACGATTACTATTGAGAGAAAAAAAAAGAAAGAACTTGTTCTTACACTGTGGTACAATAGAATGTAATGGACTGCTCCATTAGTAGCAAAGCATTGATCCTGAACAACTTGGAGGGATCTATGAGAAAGAACACTATCCACATTCAGAGGAAAAACTATGGGAGTCGAAACACAGAAGAAAAACAACTGCTTGATCACATGGGTTGAGGGGGATATGATTGGGGATGTAAACTCTAAATGAACATCCTAGCACAAATACCAACAATATGGAAATGGGTTCGGATCAAGGACACATGTAATAATCAGTGGAATTGCATGTTGGCTATGGGAACGGGGGGCAGGGAGTAATAGAATATGATTTTTGTAACCAAGGTATAATATTTGAAATTGACCAAATTTAAAAAAAAGAAATTTTTAGTTCCAAAATCTTTCCCATCCTCCAGCTCCTTCACATCCATTAAGAAGGCAAAACATCTTTTACCAATTTTATGCCAACAAATATGGCAATCTAAATAGATGAATATTTACAAAAATATTAATTGCTTAGATTAGCAGAACAGGAAATAGGATGCTTAAACAAATCCTATCATAGAAAAACAAGTTGAACAATGAACTCCCTAAGGAAAAGGGCCTAAGAAATACTTAAAGAATAATTAATCCCATACAATACAAACTATTTTTAAAAATAGCTGAAGAAGGCATTCTACCAAATTCCTTTTACAATACAAATGTGGTACTGATACCTAAACCAGGAAGAACTAAAGCAGAGAAAGAGAATATAGACCAATCTCATTAATGAATATTGATGTAAAAAAAAAAGAATTAGGCAATGAAAAAATAAAACTTTCACTCTTTGCCGACAATATGATGATAAAGTTTAAGAAAATCCTAAAGACTCAACTAAAAAGCTAGTTGAAAAAATTAGCAACTTTATTTATTTTAGCATTTGGAAAAGTAATTTCTCTTAATTTATTTCTCAAAAAAGTATTTCAAAAATTAGTTTATGGCTTAGTGAAAAGACTTTTTTAGCTTCCTTACTTAACCTAATTAACTACTTTAGCAAAGTTGCAGAATATAAAATAAATCCACAAAAATCACCACCATTTCTTTATATTACCAACAAAGTCCAGCAACAAGAGATAGAAAAAAATCGACTTCAATGAACTGTAGATAATATATAAAATACTTGAGTGTCTACATGCCAAGACAAACCCAGAAATTAAGTGAACACAATTACAAAACACTTTTCACAAAAGTAAAGTCAGATGTAAACAATTGAAAAAAATATTAATTGCTCACGGGTTGGTGGAGCTGATGTAATAAAAATGACAACCCTACCTAAATTAATCTACTTACTCAGTGCTGTATCAGTTGAATTGCCCAGTTCATCATGTTCTCTCTTGGATAGCATTTTTCATCATGAGTCCTTTGGAATTGTCTTGAATCATTGTATTGATAACAATAGCTAAGACTTAGAGTTGATTATTATTACAATATTGACATTACTATGTCGTGTTCTTGCTCTGCTCACTTCACTTTACATCAGTTCATATAAGTTTTCCAGGTTTTTCTGACCCCAGCCTCCTCATAATTTCACAGTAATATTTCATGAAAATCATATATTACAACTTGTTCAACCATTCCCCAAATGGCTACTTATGACTTGTGTATCTAATTTCTTCTTCTAATCTACTGCTCTATTTCTTAGTCAATACCAGATTGTTTTGATGATTACTATTTGTAATATAGTTTCAAATCTGGTACCAGCAAGCTATCTTCCTTCACATTCTTTTCACTTGATTCCCTTGATATTCTTGACCTTTTGTTCTCCCAGGAGATTTTTTTCCCTACCTTTATAATTATTTAGTAGTTTTATTGGTATGACATTGAATAGGTTAGTTTCTATAAAATTGTCAATATTATATTGGCTTGGCCTGCAACTTTATCTTAAAGAAACAGAGTTAAACTTTGGAGTGGATACACACTCTCCAGAGAAGGGAAAAAAGAATGTCCCCATTTGTAATTCGAGACAGATGAGGACAATTAAAGAAGCTTTAAAAAAATTTTTTTTATCTGCTCCAGGTGATCTCTTTCAACCCTGATTGTAGGAATGGCAGCAGAAGCCACAATAATAGTAACAATGCTGCTTTCTTTCATGTCTTTTTAGGTCTCAACTCATAAAAGTTGATGGCCACTTAGTCTTGAGTTGCTCCCATGGTTACTCAGTCAGCAGGCAATTATTGTTTATTTACTATGTGCCAATTACTATGCTACACATTGGAGATAAAAAGAAAAGGCAAAAACAAAACCTATCCTCACAAAGGAGACATTTAAGTAAGTGGGCATATAGAAAATATAGTAGGTAAAAGATAATCTGAGAGGGAAAGCTATTATTAGGTGGAGGGTTCCTGAAAGGCTTATGAAGAAGATAGGCTTCCAGCTAAGTCCTAAAGGATTGCTAGGGGAATTCCAGGCATGGAGGATAGCCAGCGTAAAGGCACATAGTGGGAGATGGAGTGTTCTGTTCCAGGAACTGCAAAAGTAAGCCAGTATTGTTGGATTTGGAATATAGAGAAGGGAATAAAGTGAAGAACAATGAAAAGGTAGGAAGGGTCAGATAGATTATGAAGAGATTAAATGCTAACTCTCTTCAGCCACAATAAGAAAGTGGTAGTGGTGGCAACATTCTCATTGAATAAATTCATTTTGGCAGTAGAATTTGTTCTCAGGTCTTTGACTACCTTCTTAGCATCCATAAAAACACTTCTTACTTTTCAAAAGATTTCAGCTCCCCTGCCTTTCACCTCCCCCCAGCTACTTTAACATGGAAGATTAAAAGGATGGAGGAAGAGTGGCTTTTTTTTTTTTTAAGCAGACCCACATCCCACAGGCTTTTGTAGAGAGGCAAAAGGGACTTTACATTTGCTAGCTGCCAGTGAGCTCTAAGGAAGGCCCAACTAGATTTCTCCCTAGGGTCAGATGTTTTGCAGTCCTTTATCACAACAGCAAAATGCATAGAATTATGGATTTAGAGACAGAAAAGACTTTCATTTACAAATGAAGAAACTGAGGTATAGAGAGGTTAAGGCTATGCAATTTTTAAGTGTCTGAGGTGGGATTAGAAGCCAGGTCTTCCTGAATTTAGTTCTAGGGCCTTATCTATTATATCCCACTGCATCTCCCCTTTTGGACATCTCAAATGGAATGTCCTGTGGGCATCTCAAACTCCACATGTCCACAACAGGGCTCCATTATCTTTCCCCAAGAAACTTCTCTTCTTCCCAACTTTTCTATTATTATCATCACAGGCACTATGATCTTCCTAATGACCCAGGCCAATGGCCTCAATATGATCCCTGACCCTTCAGACTTGTGCTCTATATTTAATCTGTTAGCAAATCTTGTCATTGCTGCTTTTATGACATCTCTTGTATAGGCTGCCTTCTATCCACTAATACAGCTACTACCTTGCTAGTACAGACTGTCATCACCTCTCACATGGACTATTGAAATAGTCTTCTTATTAGTCTCTATACCTCAAGTCGCTCTTCCCATTCCATTCTATTTTCTATTCAGTTGCCAAAGATATTTTCTAAAAGCATAGGTATGATCTCTGTCAATAAACACTAGTGGCTCTCTATTACCTCCGTTATCAAATAAAAATCCTCCGTTTGGTATTTAAAGCCCTTCAAAGCCTGGCCTCTTCCTAGCTTTTTACTATTTCTTTTTTCTTCTTGTGATTTATCATTTCTCTTATTTGTGTAAAATATGGATTGATGATTCCCTAGCTGAGAAAAGTTATTGTTTGGGGTCTGACCATGTCTTTCTGTCCTAATGCATCTATTTTAAAGGTTTGGGTCTAGCAGCCTTAGCCCTAAGGGCCTTTGCACAGTTTGGTTTCCTTTGGGACTGTAGGTTGGCTGACTTCAAGTCTTGGTGTGGAAGGTTTAGGGTCAGAGAACATAGAAGCCTTGGCTACCTCAGATTTGGATTTAGTGACCTTTGGATCTCAGAGCGTCAGTTGCACAAATAGACACGAACAATACATGTGATAGACATAATATGGTGCAAAACGTCACTTGAATAGCTGCTTCAGCATGCATGTGAAGACACACTCCTCTACCAGGAATGGGAAGATGAGAACATTTGTTCCAATGTTCATGAAAGCTGCTTTTAAAGCAGATGCTGTGGATGGGCTTAGACTTTGGTTAGACATTGAAGAAACCAAGGTCATCCACTACATCTCAGGTCATTATCTCTTGATTGTTGTCTTGCCACTGGATTTTGATGACTTTGGAAGAGGGAGTGAAGCTGATGACTTTGTGCATCACTGCCTCACCTAATTCCAACTCATGTAAGTTAAGACATCACTGTCATAATGCCATTGGTCCTCTTCTAAGTGTAAGATATGGCCTTCAGGACAGGGGATCTCTATCCACGTTAGTCTTCCCTGACTGGTCACTGCTGTTAGTCTCTAGTAAGCAACATCTAATTTGGCATCAGTTAACATATGATAGTGGATTATTGTCGGTTCATATTTTCACCTTTGTTCTATATACCTTGTCTTTGTACTTTCTAGGGACTGTCTATTTCCAATCCAAGAATGTAAGCTTGTTGTAAGATACCATGTTTTGTTGTTTTTTAAGGTGTGTTAATAAGCATTATTGGTTTTGGTGACTTGATTAGCTTACTGGTACTTCTCCAAACATTGGGCAAAAGGTTTATTTGGAATTATATAACTGATTCAGCACTTTCATCAGACTCTCCTTAAGTTTTTCTATGGTCTTCCCAAAGGAGGCTATCAGGCTGATATAGGCTTAAAAATTGCACATTTCACATGTAACATTTACTTAAAATATTCTGCTCCAAAGGGACAATATTTGACAATATGAAAATTAATTAATCGTAGAGTCATACTTCAAAAGATGGTACAGAGCAGAAGAACTCTAATTCTAAGGAGCATAGATTTATACCTTAGAAGTCTAACTCCCTCATTTTATAGATGACAAGCTGAGAAGTGAATTTCCTAGAGCAGTGATGGCAAACCTTTTAGAGATGGAGTGCTGGGTCCCAACCCCACCCTACCTCCCAGACCAAGTGTCCTGCCCTGCCCCCCACCTTGCTCCCTGATCCCCCTCCTTACTCCAGATAGGGGAGGGAGAAAGCACTCCCATTGGGCTGCTGGGCAGAAGGACAGGTGAAATGAGGAATGTCCTCAGGTGCATGGTGAGGGGGAGGGGAACAGCTCCATCCCAAGACTCTCTGGCTTTCTAGTAATGGCTCTGTGTGTTCTTTTTGGCATGTGTGCCACAGGTTTACCCTCACTGTCCTAGAGTTATCCAACTAGTAGATGTCTGAGGCAGGCTTCTCAATTGAGACACAGAATATATATGCAAATTAACAAGAAGGACATTAAGAGAATTTATTTGGAAGTGGACATGCAACTAAGTATCACTTAAGTTTTACAGTTAAGGACCATTAAATAGCAGACTTGCACTGCATATGCAACATATAGAATAACAGAGAAGGTACAAAGAGACTAAATAACTGCAAAATAAAAATAGTAGCAAAATGAAAGAAATAGTGTTCTCAATAACAAACTGAAAACTCATTGAGACAGAAAATGAGATATAAAAGAGAGAATACAAGAAGAGCAAATTAGATGTCAAAATTATAAAATTTGACCACTTTCCCCCAAAACAGCCAAATCAGTGAACTAAATGAACTATTTCAAATGATCAAAGGAAAAATGAAATAACATTAAAAATAATAAAAAAATAAAATTTTTACAGCACAAACATCTCTAATGCTTATAACAATAATGCCATAGGATTTTGTTTAAATGAAGTAATTGGAAAGAATAAAATATTTAAAAGCCTGAGTGGAGAAAAAATTCAAAAGTTGAAAATAGAAAAAATGATCCTCAGACAAGCCACTACTTGTGGATACGAGGAGATATAGGGAGCTGTAAGGAGAGAATTAGCTCTTCCTTCTATCTGACCCTCTTTGGCCCTTCTGGGAATAGTCATTCCACTTTGTCCCCACCCTTTTGCCATGACTTCTGCTGAGGTTTGAGGAGGCAGGGAGAGATTTCCTTGAGCCTGCTGGGTGACTGGAAACCCATAGGAGAGGAAAGTTAACTCAAAGTTCCTCCCAAACTTCTCTGAGGATAAATTGCAGTTTATGCATTCTCTCCCCTCTAATTCTGTTAACTCATTTGTGCCCAGGGGAATCCATGACAGTCTAAAAAGAGCCATATGGTGTAATCTTTCCCCCTGCTTTGGAGTTAAAATAATATTTATCTTTTTTACGTCTCATTGGTTTGTTCCAATACCCCATCAAGGGAACGACTCTAAAGATTAAGAATATAGCTGACCCTAACTTCAACCTTAACAAGCAAATGTAATCCATTCAGACCATTAGTGTGTTAGGCTAACCTTGGTTTTATATTAATGTTAGCCTTTAGAGACCATGTGAATAGCAATTTAAATTTAATAAACTCAAAGAAAAAGAGAGGTTTGGGGAACTAATATATATTCTTCCCAGGAGATGGAAGGGAGAGGGAGATTCCACAACTCATAATTCTTGTCAAATGAAGACAGCTGCAGTATTTTCTGCAGTGGTTCTGAATAGTTTCACATCTCAACCTTTCTTATGGCAGCAGAATCAACATCAGTGTTATTTTTAGCTGTAGGAACAACTCATTTCTTTTGCTCATTTTGTGAAAAAGCTAACCACTTAGTCTTGAGTTGTCAGGAGCATAGCTAGTTTAGAGGCGATGGTCTAAGAAAGAATTGAGGGGGTGCCACAGTGAGGATGATGAATAGGATTATGGATTGAAGTTATAGAGAAGTTAGAATGATGGACTGTGATCAGTTAAAGGAATTTCAGATCATAAACATGAAAAATGAACAATTGATAGCATGATCAAGGGTATGAACGTTTCTGCAGTTGAGGTGGGATGAAGGATTAGGCCAGTAGAAATGAATAAATAGAGGAATCCAGATATTAGGGTGTTTAAAAGAATATCAATGTAGTTATTGAAGTTCCTTAGTATGAGGGCAGGAGCTGAAAGAAAAGGCTGGGACTCAGGAAAAAAGGGGTATATCACAGAAGTCAGAAGATGGCAGTAGCTGTGTGACCCTAGGCAAGTCATTTAACCCCCATTGCCCAGCCCTTACCACTCTTCTGTCTTGGAACCAATATACAGTATTGATTCTAAGGCAGATGGTCAGGGTTTAAAAAAAAATGAAAAAGGCAGCAGTCACTAGTCTTGATTGGGTGATAATGATTGAATGAACCTCAAGAGAGATTACTAAATGATAGTGGTAGGAGAAGAGCCTGGAAATGGTGAATGGGAGAGAGTATTCCAATTCTCCTGGAAAGGGTAATCTCTAGGGTCCTGTCATCAGGCCATAACTTCTTTCCCCCACTGATGCTTAGAAAATGAAGATAATAATGGTGCCTCCTATCCGAGAGTTATTGGGAGGACCAAATTAGATAATACATTGTCAAATGTTTGCTCTTATTACTGCTAGTATTAACATGGATAGTTTGCGCTCTTTATGCATTTGGTTTTTTCCTGTGGGTTTTGCTAAGCCAATCTTTTTTTTTTGGTGCTCATGGATCTAATAAGATCTTTAATAAAAGAACCTGGTTTGTTCTGGGGCCCCCAGTACAGTTCAGTATAATCCATTCTCCCCTTCTCCTCCACCCCTCCAAAAAAGAAAAAGAAACAAAGAGCAGCAAGATGGATTGGGACCATTCCTGGATGGGAAAGTTCCTTTTTTGTTTTTTTCCAGCCTTAGACACCTAGAGGCGTGTGTGGAGTGGAAATTTCAAAGTTCACCCTTTTTTACCACTTATTAAAATATATGACTGGGGAAATAAATCATATAATGCTGTATTGAGGGGGTGAGGCAGTCTCAAGTCATGGACCCAAGACAGATGTCCTCAATGGATTACAGAGAAAATCTGGGGCACTGTCTCAAGTTATTGACCCAAGACAAAATGCCCAAAAATTCGTAGAAAAATCCGTTACTTATAGGAAAATCCTGATGCAATCACCCAGAAGGGATCATAACATTTTTATAATAGTTGGGAGACAGAATGTTGAAAAGATTTAAAATGGCTTTACAATGAACACATTCGAGCTAATTAACATCTTTAAGAAATTGGAGAATAGCTTCACAATGTATACATCCAAGCAAATCAATATTTTAAAGAAATAACCAGGAAGTTTGGAGACAAATACAGGGAGGGGAGTAGTTCAGGACTGGATTATCCAGGAGGAGCAGTCAAGCCATTGGATATGACCTCCTGGAAGAAGCTTCAATAATCCGAACAGAAAAATACAATAGGAGAGTTCTAAGATAAAAGGGTATTCAAGACTTGATGCAATTCTTAGACACTTAAAGCTGTAGAGCTTTTGTGAGGATATGGGGGGAGGGAGGGAAACACCACCAACTTTTAGATATGAATTAAGTTATATTAATAACTTGAGGATAACACACTAATTTCTCACTCCACACAGCAGGGAGTTTGGGTGACCGGGTCTCGGGAGTGGGACGCGAGACCAGGGCTCACTATTTGAAGATCATTACTCTACCCGAGGCTGTCTAAGCGGGAGTCACGGAGGGTGGTTGGTTATGGCTACAAAAGTCAATCGCCCAACTTTCAGGTTGCGGGGGTGGGGAAGGGAGATGCAATCTATCCCTTTTGGGAAACCCCAAACGAGTCTGGAGTCGCTGACCTAGTTAATCCCCTGCCCCGCCAAATCAGGGCTATTAAAACCCCACGATCCTCTACGTTCCTTTGCCGCCCAGCTCCTCTAAGGAGAGAGACCTTCCCTTCCAACCACTCCACCCCCACTTCACTTCCTCTCGGCACAACACCCTCCGGTATGATGGACGTGAGTATACAGCCAATGGCGTGGCCGCACCCCAGCTGGAATCCAATTGGTGGTCGGGGGCGGGGCGAACAGAAGATAGAGGTAGGTGGGGGAGTCACTGGAGAACTAGCTGCAAGGCCGTTGAGGTAAGATGGCGGCGCTAACCCGTTTCCTCTCCTGGTGGCTGGGCCGCACCTTTGTCTTTCCTTTTCGGTTCCATCGATTGCCGTGGCTCGACCTCAGATGGCGGCAGTCTTTGACTGGGCTTTAAAAAAATTTTTCCCCACCCTACCATTCCCGTTCCCCCTCGAAAAGGATTCTCCTGATGCCCCGAGCCCTTGGGTCAAAATGGCGCTCGCCGGAGGCACCGAGGGCCGGCTAAGCCTGGGAGGAGGAGGGATGGAGAAAAGGTCGAGACGGCGGTGGGGGCGGGACGAAGCCGCGGGGAGGGGATCCGAGGGCGCGGCGCTGGAGCAGGCCTCGTGACGTGGGGGAGGGGAAGATCCTCGAAGGCTTTTCTCGGTAAAAAGGACCGGAGTGAGGGAGGGCCGGGGAGCCGCGTAGACGCGCATGCGTGGCCCCGGGGGCCCCTAAAGGGTAGGCAGTGAGTGAGAGACCTAGTGGTGGGGTAGTTGGGGCGAGAACTTGGAGGTCGCTGGAGGAGCCATCCCTAGGGGCCTGGGTAGGTCGACCGAGGGTAGGTGAGGCTGTTTATCTACTCTTTGTCCTTTTCTTTTTTTAAAAGAGAAACTGTTCCTCCTGGGGCTGGAATGTGGGAGCCGAGTTTGGCGGTGATTGGGGGAAGGGCACCCCTGACCTTTTGATGTGTGTGCTCGTTGCTTCCCTCCTCAGGTGTTGGTATGAACAGAATTCGGATCCACGTCCTGCCATCGAATCGGGGCCGCGTCAACCCAGTGCCCAGGTCCCAGGAGCCCCTTTCTTGTTCCTTCACGCACCGCCCATGCTCCCAGCCCCGGCTCGAAGGGCAGGAGTTTTGCATTAAGCATATCCTCGAAGACAGGAATGCGCCCTTCAAGCAATGTAGCTACATATCTACCAAGAATGGAAAGAGATGTCCTAACGCTGCCCCTAAGCCCGAGAAGAAAGATGGGTATGTGGCTGGCTGCTTGTTTTGAGGTCGAGTTTCCTTTGGGGATGGTGTGGCGGTGCTTGTGTGCTGGGTTGCGGGGATTGGGTGTCGGCTGTTTCCCACTACTGTGAATCTGACATTTTCCCTATTCTAAAAGTGACGTTGGAGCTGCTGAATATTTATCAGGTAATGTCGAACGCTTTGCAAAGGCAGAATAGACTCTTTTTAAAAATTTAAAACCTTACCTTCAGTCTTAGAATTAATACTGTATATTGGCAGAAGAGTGGTACTTAGGAGTAGGCAATGGGGGTGAAGTGACTTGCCCAGGGTCACACAGCTAGGAAGTGTCTGAGGTCAGTTTTGAATCCATGATCTCCACTCTCTTAGCCTGGCTCTTTCAGTTTACAGAGAGCCACCCAGCTTCCTGTCCCCTTATGCATGTCTTAATTCCATTGTAACATTCACTTCTTAGTCTCATAAAAGTGATGTGAGGAAGTGCTTTGAACTCTTTCCCAGAAAGGCATTAAATGAATTTATGGTGGCATTTTCTGAGATCCTGGAACAACTTATGCTAAGCAACCTGTAATTGTATTTATCTTATGTCCAAGATATGTAGTTAATTTGTTAAATTTTTCTTTTGTCATACTTAGGGGATAGCAGGTAGGGGTGGCAAGCTGATTAAAGGAAATAATACCATATTCTTGAGAAAATTATAGGTATTTGTCTTCAAGATTGAGCCAAATAATTTAGGTTGATAGCAGGATAGGATGCCTTTTTTATGAATGAGATAAATGAGTGCAGTGAAATGAAATATTCTGCCCAAAATGTTAAATAGTGCCATATTAATGTATGTTGCTGATATATTAAGACTGTCTTTTTTTTCAGAAGTGTTGATTGAGTGGTAACTAATTCATGTATGTTGATGCTATTCATCTTTATCAATAGAAGTATGTTTTTTTTTTTCCAGAATTTGTGATTGGTTTGCATGGATTCAGCTAGTTCATCAAGTCTCCTTTTTGATTAGTTATTTGTATTTGCCATTGCAAAGGGCTTCACCATAGTTAGGTGAAGCTAATTGATCTCTATGAAATTTGATTTTGTTTTGTTTTGCCATTTTTAATTGTTTAGGGACTTGTCCTTATTTTAGCCCTTGAAAATTATTTTACCAACAATCTCTCACTCATAACATAATAATGTTGAGATAATACTATTTTTCTAACTCCAAGACTCTGCTTTCACCTGTCTCAATAGCTGCTACTTTTTTTCACTGGTTAGCATAGGAGAGCATTGTCTGAATTTTTATTTAATAATAATAAGCAAATATGGGTGTAATCAAAGCAGGAAATATCATTAAGGTGTTTTTTAATCAAGGAATAGAGAATGTGGGAAAGTGTTACAAAAATTATAAGCAGGCATTAATGAAATGTTTTGTGATAGAGAAAATAACATGGTGGAGTGGTTAGATCCATGGGAATGATGTTATAAATGAGTGACTGGATGACTCTTAGAAAAAGGGTTCATGAATTTCAGTGGCATTTCTTATTATCATTTATCTAACGTCACTTTGCAGTGATATTGTCAGGGCAATGTTGAGCAATCAATCAGGGCGGAAGCATTTATTAAGTATTTCTATGTGCCAGTGACTGTGCTGAGTTTTTGGATGCAAAGAGTCAAAATTAGTCTCTACACTCCAAAAGTGTACATTATAATGAGAAAGACAATATCTAAATAACTAGGCACCTAGAAGACATTAACTATATGGAGTAGATAGGTCATCCCAAAGGGAAGATATCAGAAAGAACACCTAAAGAAGATGGGACTTGAACTGAATCTTACAGAAAAGAAACTCAAGGCAACTAAAAGGCCAAGGTGAGGGGGCAGAGTATTCCAAGCATGGGGAACTCGGAGACAGATGCACAGATGGAACATCACCCTGGAAGAACAGCAAGGAGGCCAGATTAGTAAATGAAGCCTGGAAAGATAGGAAGGAATCTGGTTATGAAGATATACTTTATATGCCAAACAGAGAAGTATATATTTGATTCTGGAGGTAAACAGGGATCCATTGGAGTTCATTGAGCCAGAGATAGGGATGGTCAGACCAGATATGTGGGTAATTTAATGGAAGCTGGATTGGAATAGGGAGAGACTTAAGGCAGGGAGAAGCTAAACAAAAGGTGATAGAGGGCCTGAACTGGGGTTGTGGTTGTATAAGTGGATTGGTATAAGGCAGTCCTACAGACCTAAACACCTCTGAGGTATTTTTGTTGGTTTCATTTTTTTTTCTGTCTTAGAATCAATACTATGTATTGGTTCCAAGACACAAGAGTGGTAAGGGCTAGGCAATGGGAGTTAAGTGACTTGTCCATGGTCACATAGCTACGAAATGTTTGAGATCAGATTTGAACCCAGGACCTCCCATCTCGATCCACTGAGCTACCCAGCTGCTCCCTATTTTTGTCTGTTTCATGGATCACTGGCTAGTTGGGCATAGTCTGTTGGATATAAACTTAAAGCTTTTCTAATTTGAAAGGCATTTTCACCTATGAAAGGCATAATTTTGGAAAAATCAGAATTACTTCCACACCACAATGAAACATTGTTATTAAGAGTTATTATTATTAATAATATCCTTGTTTCTCATCTTTCGACCATTATAACATTTCTTGACATTTTCTTAACATCCCTTCCCTTCTCCACTCAGATGGCTACTACCCTAGATCAGACTGGCCACTTCTTACCTGACCATTGCAATTGCTTTCTTATTTTATTGTTCTTCCTGCTTCAGATCTCTTCCTTCAATTTATTCTCTGCACAATTGCTAAACAGTATTCCTAAAACAGAAGACAGACCGAGTTATTTCCTAGTTCAATAAACTTTAATGGCCACCCATTGCCGCTATATAAACTCTTGTTTACAGATATCTTCCCAGGTTTAGTGTATATTACTTCCCTTCACAGACTCTAGCTTAGGTCACAGTGGAGCCTCCCCAAGGGGTAGATAGGGATGAGGGCAAGATTTCAGTGTCCAACCAGTTAAGCCACACTTAACACGGAAAAAATTATTATTATTTCTTAATTTCTAAAATTTGTCACCATCCATCACACAACTGGTTTTGCTCTATGTTCTTGATTTGATTTTTCTTTGTTAATAGTAATATTCTTTTTATTATATATGTCTTTAAATTATTTTGTTTTATTTCCTTTTTATCCTTTAACCTCAAGGCTTAATTGTGCTTAACCTATGGTGATTACATTAAGATTGTGACTAATCAGTAAAATACTGTTCCTAGCATGCACATACATAGTGAGATGGACACAGACCAAAAGCTATTTTTTTTTTTAAACCCATACTTTCTGTCTTAGAATCAATACTATACTATATATTGGTTCCAACATAGAAGAGTGACCAGGGTTAGGCAGTTGGCATTAAGTGACTTGCTCAGGGTCACACAGCTAGGAAGTGTCTGAGACCTAGATCCTTCTTTCACTTTCACCAGGCCTGGCTCTCAATCCACAGAGCTACCCAGCTACCCCCAGACAGCTCTTGAGGTCAGCTCCAAGGCATTCTTAGGACATTTTTTGTTTAGCATGAAATTATTTTTTTTCCCGTCACTCCAACTCTTCCAAAAGATGTTTGGAAATAGGAGCTTTTTTTTTCCATATTGAATTATTTCAAATTTTTTGAGGTTTTGACCTTTTTTTCCTAGTAAGAATACTTAGATATCATAGGAAACTGGCATTGATGACTAAACTTCAAAGAAATTTATAAATATGTAAACATTCCAATGAAAGTTTTAGGTTCTTTTAGAAAAGTTCAAGATATAAGTGTTTCCATAAATAATGTTCTTCTGGAATGTGAAGAATTTTTTTCTTTTATCCTTACAGTTTCATGATGATATTACTGAATTGAGTTTTGAACTTCTCCTTACTGGATTCTATGAATTCTTTCTATTTGCAGTATATATAATTTCTTTTTTATACTTTAGTATACAGTGTACCATAATAGATAAGAGAGTTGTACTTGTCAGAAAAAAATTGATTTCAGATTCTGCCCTTGAGATTGAGCTGTGTAATAAGTCCCATAACCTCTGTGAACCTATTTTCTCATATGCAAATAGAGGTTATAATACTTGTGCATATGTGCTCTTTATAAGATAGAATGATACTCCCAGGTAAAAATACATATATAATATGGGAGAAAAAATTTCAGTGTCTGCCATAGCTTTTTATAAGTGTTTGCAACCATTATTGTGAGGAAGGAGATTCAATTCTTCACTCATGCAAGGTTTTCATACATTTTATCATAATACAGAGGTAACATTTAAGAAATAGATTTTGATTTCTCATAGAAGTAATAACTTAAAATGTTGGTTTACACTACTTAACTAAAACCATTCAGTACCTCTTCAGTTAATTCTCAGTTTTACTGAGTGATAGGATTTTAGTCAAAGACTTTTTACTTCTTAGTCTTATTATTGCCCTGATCACTTCACCAGGGATCTTGGGCTAAACCTTTAGGAACTGATTAGACCTTTGATAAAAAATACTATAGAAATATTTCAGTGTTAGTATTGGTTTCAAATTGCTAATTTTAAAAAGATTGATAAGGCATTCTCATTTAGATTAGATCAAGTTAGACAAGTATTATCTAGTATTTTTTTGTGATATTAGCTTGAATAAATAGTAGGGTCCTTACTATGCCTCCTTTTAAGAATATACAAATAAATATAAAGAGATTTACTACAAATGAATACCAGGTAGTTGGAGAGGGCACTAGCAGTTGGTGTGGGATCACATAAAACTTAAAGAAGGTAGAGTTTGAACTATCTCTTGAAGGAGTTGAGGTGGGGAGGAATTCATTCTCCCCTACATTCTAAGGAAGATGATCAGTGCAAAGGTATAGAGATGAGAAAGATGTCATGTCAGAGCAATAGAAGGAGAACTAGTTTGATTGGATTGGAGAGTAATGGAATTGGAGTAATGTACAAAGAGGTGGGAAAGAAGATCTACATTCTGACTACATTCTGAAAGCCTTTAAGTTTTATTTTTTTATCCTAATGGCTACAGGGAGGCAGTGGAGTTTGTTTAGTGTGTGTGACACCAATGTATAATTAGAGAAAAATATATTGGCAACATTGGGAAGGATGGAATAGAGTGGGGACAAGGTAGAGGTAGAGAAATTAGGAAGGTTTACAATAGTCCAGCTGAGAGATGATGAAAGTTTGTGTGAGTAGAGGGAAAGGCTAGATTTGAGAGCTTTTGTTGAGATGAAAATAGCAAGATTGGGTAACCAATTGGATATCACCAAAATTATGAACCTGAAAGACAGAAAGAATGGTGTTGCCATTGTTGGAAACAGGGATGCTTTGGAGGAGGAGTTGGTTTGGTGTTTCAGATAGTTCGAAGGAGAACCAAAAGAGAAGAGTAATGTCACTAAAATCCAGAGAGGAGAGAGTATCCAGGGAATATTGGATCTCAGGGTCTAATGTTACAGATGTCAAGAACAGTGAAATTTGAGAAAAGACTTGATTTGATGTCTTGTTGGTGGGGTAGTCTGATGGTTTTTTAGTTTTTTTCTCTTTGACCTGTTTTCTAGGTTAGTTTTAATAGGAAATACCATGCATTTCCCAATTTTTTTTTTAACTTTGTTCTAATATTGTGTCATTGAATCCATGATCTTTGTTTTAATCTAATTTTTAAGTAATGTTACTTTAGTAAGGTTTTGGACCTCTGGTATTAAGTTATTCTTTTCTTTGCATTTCATATATATACTCTTATGAAACTTGCTTCATTCCAGGAATTGCTGTTAAAACGTACAACAGATCTGATTTTCTTTGAAGCTTTGTTTGTAGGCTGTAGATAATTTTTTTCTGGACATGCCTTGAGCAAACTTGACAGTAATATTTGTCATTTGTCTAGAATTTTTTCTGAGAATTGCCTTCCTAGGCCAAGGTCCACAGGCTTCTGAGTGGGAGTAACTGCAGGCCTCCTTAGGGGCCATCCTTGTCCAGACCCTGGTTCCTTGGGGGCAGAAAGAGCAGAGGGGTTCTGAGGTTCCTGACAGTCTTGGGAACTCTATAGAGGACCTTTTATGATCCAGAACTCTTGAATGTCATACATCTGGGAGAAGCCTAACCCTGAGAAGTTGAAGTTGACACAGGAACCTAGGTGACATAGGTTGAGATCAAACAGGGTCAGCCATTCCACACAAAAGTTCAGCAGGGATCAAAACCTGGTTCTGGCACATAGCCTCAATTCAGGAGCTAGAGCTAGAGTGCTGAGAAAACCAGAAGGAACTGATTAGTATAAAAAATTGTACTATAAGATCTAGAGGTCTGAAGAAAGCAAATAATAATTCAGTAATTGCATGCAGAAACTCAAAGCAAAAAATAGATTTTCTACAAGCACTGCATGCATATATCTAGAAGAAATGAAGCAAGAGAGGAAAAAAACCCATCCTAAAATACAACCTGAAGAAAGGAATTAGAAGGAGAAATAAGTAGCTTAGAAGAGTAAACCTTACTCAAGTAATATACTTCTCTAAAATCAGAAATCAGTGACTCTTGAGTAAGCAGTATGTATATAAGATCAGAAGACTGGGGGGATCAAACAACTAACCTGAAGAACAGCTTAAGGAGAAAATCCTTAGACTCCTAGAAAATCATGATAAAAAAACCTTAGACTGTTTTAGGGGATAGTAAATGAAAACTATCTAGATCTAATAGAACTAAAAAGCAAAGTGAAGATAGAAATAATCTTCTGAAAGAAACCCCAAAATAAAAAGTCCTAACAGGGTCATAGCCAAAATCTAGAATTTCCCTGTTCAAGAAACTATAAACAGGAAGAAGTTCAGAAACCAAGAATCATAGTCAGGACCACAAAGCATGTGACAGCTTTTACCCTAAACAAAAGAAGATCTTGGAATTCTATATGCCAAAAGACAACAGAGAGACACTGAGAGCCAAGAATAATTATAAAACTGAGTAACCTGGGTGGGGGGGGGGAGTGACTATTTAATGGCATTTATTCCATTTAATGTAATAGAGGACTTTTATGGTTTCCTGATGAAAAGTTTCACTGGAGCTCTGTGTGTGTCCACATAAATGTGTGTGTGTGTATATATTCTTCTAGTGGTTTTGTAAAGAAAGTTCTAGAAGAAATCAGAAATAGACATTTGGTGAGGGAAAATTGGTGAATATTTTAGTGATTTGGCAAATTTTCTTCTGAAACATCTCATGTTTAAGGCCACTTATAATAATAAATGATCAGAATTTAAGATTTTGATAAATTGGTAGCAAGATAGTTTGGACTAGGGTATTTTTTTAAGGACTGATGTTCAAGGACTTCCTCTAGATGTTTTGGAAGATTGAGAGATAATTTTTTTCTTCCCTTCCTGTTTTCTCTTTCCAGTGTGTCCTTCTGTGCAGAGCATGCCCGTAGGAATGCCCTGGCACTTCATGCTCAGATGAAGAAAAACAACGCTGGACCCATGGGTGAAACACTTTTGTGCCAACTGAGTTCATATGCTAAGACAGAACTGGGTTCTCAGACCCCAGAGAGTAGTCGCAGTGAAGCCAGCCGGATCCTGGGTGAGACTCTCCTCTTAGGGTCAAAGAAGGTTCAAAATATAGAGCTGATTCCACTGGTCTTATACCTTGCACATAAGCTAACAACTATTTGTTAAGAATTCATAGGTTGATTTATTGGTTACCAACTTCTTTGAAAAGATACTATTGAATATAATTAAACTGATTTTCTTGTATTCCTGTTTCATTAAATTAATAGAGATGTGGCCTTTTTAATGTTTTACTCATTTTGTTAAAAGGTTCAAGAGATAGCATTAATTAGGGAAGTTGGCTTTTCTGTCCTTTTCAGAGTATGGCTAACTCATTTAATGTTATTCCATATTGAATAATCTTTCCCTGATTCTAAGATGAATTTTTTTGGTGGCTTCATATAATCAGTTCCAAAATATTTGCAATATCAAAATCCTAAATAAGATCTTTTAATTTTGTAAAGGTTGGATTGCTTAAGACATTTAGGCCTTTTGGTATCATATTTGGTGTAAGGGAGTTGCAGAGATGGGAAGTTTTTTTTTTTGAATTTTTTATTTTATTTTATTTTATTTTATTTTTTTAATTTTTATTTGGACATTTCCAAACATTATTCATTGGAAACAAAGATCATTTTCTTTTCTTCCCTCCCCACCTCCCACCATCTCTCCCATAGCTGATGCACAATTCCACTGGGTATCACATGTGTTCTTGATTCAAACCCATTTCCATGTTGTTGGTATTTGCATTAGAGTGTTCATTTAGAGTCTCTCCTCAGTCATATCCCCTCCACCCCTGTAGTCAAGCAGTTGCTTTTCATCGGTGTTTTTACTCCCACAGTTTATCTTCTGCTTGTGGATAGTGTTTTTTAGATCCCTGCAAATTGTTCAGGGACATTGCATTACTACTAATAGAGAAGTCCATTACCTTCGATTGTACCACAGTGTATCAGTCTCTGTGTACAATGTTTTCCTGGTCCTGGAGGTTGTTTCAGTCCCCATGGAATTCCTCCACCTTATTATTTATTCCTTTTAGCACAATAGTATTCCATCACCAACATATACCACAATTTGTTCAGCCATTCCCCAATTGAAGGGCATCCCCTCATTTTTCAATTTTTGGCCACCCCAAAGAGCGCAGCTATGAATATTCTTGTACAAGTCTTTTTCCTTATTATCTCTTTGGGGTACAAGCCCAGTAGTGCTATGGCTGGGTCAAAGGGCAGGCAGTCTTCTATCGCCCTTTGGGCATAGTTCCAAATTGCCCTCCAGAATGGTTGGATCAATTCACAACTCCACCAGCAATGCATTAGTGTCCCTACTTTGCCGCATCCCCTCCAGCATTTATTACTTTCCATAGCTGTCATGTTAGCCAATCTGCTAGGTGTGAGGTGATACCTCAGAGTTGTTTTGATTTGCATCTCTCTGATTATAATAGATGTAGAACACTTTTTCATGTGCTTATTAATAGTTTTGATTTCTTTGGCTGAGAACTGCCTGTTCATGTCCCTTGCCCATTTGTCAATTGGAGAATGGCTTGATTTTTTGTACAATTGATTTAGCTCTTTGTAAATTTGAGTAATTAGACCTTTGTCAGAGGTTTTTATGAAGATTGTTTCCCAATTTGTTGCTACCCTTCTGATTTTAGTTACATTGGTTTTGTTTGTACAAAACCTTTTTAATTTGATGTAGTCAAAATTATTTATTTTACATTTTGTGACTCTTTTTAAGTCTTGCTTGGTTTTAAAATCTTTCCCTCCCAAAGGTCTAACAGGTATACTATTCTGTGTTCACCTAATTTACTTATAGTTTCCTTCTTTATGTTCAAGTCATTCACCCATTCTGAATTTATCTTGGTGTAGGGTGTGAGGTGTTGATCCAAACCTAATCTCTCCCACACTGTCTTCCAATTTTCCCAGCAGTTTTTATCAAATAATGGATTTTTGTCCCAAAAGCTGGGGTCTTTGGGTTTGTCATAAACTGTCTTGCTGAGATCATTTACGCCAAATCTATTCCACTGATCCTCCTTTCTGTCTCTTAGCCAGTACCAAATTGTTTTGATAACCACTGCTTTATAGTAGAGTTTGAGATCTGGGACTGCAAGTCCTCCTTCCTTTGCATTTTTTTTTCATGATTTCCCTGGATATCCTTGATCTTTTGTAGAGATGGGAAGTTTTCATAGTTGTGTTTTCTTGTTTCAGATGAAGACAGTTGGAGTGATGGGGATCAGGAGCCTATTACTGTGGATCAGACATGGAGAGGTGATCCTGACAGTGAAGCTGATAGTATAGACAGTGATCAGGAAGACCCCTTAAAGTAAGTTCCACCTCTATGGTTTTTGACTATTTTATTTAGTTAATGACAGTTTTCCAAATCTTAAGTCAGGCCTCATCCTGGTGGGAGTGGTATAAAGCAGTTACTTTTGAAAACAACCTTTAGATAAATATCTTAATTTTTTCAATGAAAACAAAGAAAATTAAAGGTCACAAAAGTGAGTTTGACCAAGCCAATTTTACTCCATCTGGTAGAGAGAGGATAGATCAATAATAACAGCCACTCCACTGCTCCACCCCCCAATGAATCATTTTAGGAGCTTTCTGTTAGAACTCTTTTCCCCTTTGTTTGGGAATCAGCATGGTCTAGCAGAAAGAGTGATGGATTTGCAGGTAGAGAACCTGGGTTCAGATCCTTTTATCTGCCTTTTTATAATCTTGGATGAGTAAGTTCACCCCTCAGGGCTTTAGTTACTTCAGTTGCAAAATGAGCAACTGGTTTTGATGCCCCTTCTATCTCTAAATCTGCAATTCCATGCAGTGCAGCAGTTTTTAAGGATATTAACATGGTCAATAAATACATGAGAAATCTTGATTTGGGAACATGATAATATGATATTCCTACTACAACTCTAAATGATCATCCTAGTGCAAATATCAATAATATGGAAATAGGTCTTGATCAGTGACACATGTAAAATCCAATAGAATTGCATGTTGACTATGGGAGAGAGGGAAAGAACATGAATCATGTAACCATGGAAAATTTTTCTTAAGCAATAAAATAAAATTAATATGGAAATATATTCTTACTACAACTCAGGAGGTAGGTGCTATTATTGTTTCAGAGGTTAAATAATAACACAACAACAATAATAATAATGGAAGCTAACATTTAGATAGTGCTTATTACATTATGCCATGCATTGCTAAGTGCTTAACAGTTATATCATTTGATGCTTATAGCAACTTTGGGAGGTAGATGCTGTTATTAACTCCCCTTTTACAGATAAGGAAACTGAGGCAAACAGGTTAAGTGACATGGCCAGAGTCACATAGCTAGTATATTAAGACTGAATTTGAATTCTAGTCTTCCTGACTTCAGACCTAGCACTCAGTTCTCTATACTGCCTAGCTGCCATTGCTACCATTGATCAGTATAGGCTGGTGACAGATGGTTTGTGTTGTGTTCCTTCCTATGTTTGACCATGAAATGTGTAAACTAATTTAATCATTATGTGGAAATAAAAAGTACACTAAATTATGAACCTTTAAATTTTTTCTCAATCTGCAGTTTGTTTTATGAAATTTTTTTTTTATACTCGGGAAAGGCATGGCTACATAGTTTGAAAACCAAAAATATATAAAGAATGTTCTTCTGTAGCATTAGATTGTACATGTAACTTAGAGTGTAGGCATTTCTGAGCATTAGAAAGAAGTATACATTCCATTGAGAGGCTATTACATTCATATGTTACAGACAGTATATGATTTTTTAAAATAAATTTTTATTGATACCATGTCTTTATCATTAACAGAATATTTTTAAAAGGAAGGAGAGAAAACACCAACAAAGTTGATTAATATTGTAAAAAAAATATCTGGAAATTTATTCAGTATTCTGCACCCATGGACATTTAGCTTTACAAATGAGTAGGAAATGTCTTCTCATATTTCTTCTTTGGTACTATACTTGTTCTTTGTAATTTTAACAACATTCACTTTTAAGTTGATAAGAAAAACAAAACAGAGAAGAGTCATTTAACATTTTTAGACTTTATTTTAATGTATTATTGAGTTAGCAAAAAAATCATTCAATGCTTTTTGTTTTACATTTTGCCCTTTACAAGAACAGATGGTATAATTCAAAATTGTAAATCTAAGCTTCAGTAATTATTTAACAGATGAAAAATTAGAAAATAACAATTAAAGAGGAGAAATCCTTTTAAAATCTAGACTGCTATTATGTTGTGGTTGAAATGTCTAGGCAGAACTAGTAATTTGCAGCAATAGAAAAATATCGAGACTAAGAAGAATTCCATCAGTGGGATAATCAACCTTCTGAAAAAGGAGGATGGGTCAAGTGAGCATATTCCAGACAGTGGGAAGCTCTGAGACAGAGATTGGCTTACATCATCGTTTGCTTGGTTTTGGGATCATCTGGAGGGGATTTATTCTTTTAGCCATACTGTTTATAACCTTGGTATGTCCCTTGCATTATGGGGTGTGGATATTCTTCAGGCCCAGGAGAGAGGCCTGAGGGCTAGTTGGGTACTGTGTATATGGTGGATATAGGACAGTTGCCCTCAGTCTGAATGGAGTAGAGGTTTTCCATGTTTTGTTGGAGTTGAGCTTTTTTTCTGTAGATCTGTAGTTAACTTGGGGCCTGAAGAATTCTGTGGCCCCTTCCTCTCAGATGCTTAATTATTGGCTATTAAAGCATTTTAGAAAATGTATAAAAGGGAACAAAAGAAAGGCCAGAAGGAAACAAAAACAGTAGACCAGCTTTGAAAGTTACATGTTGAATTTATCATAAACTTCAGGGCACCTACATGGCACAGTATAGCATGACTTATGTGATCCTGCTTCAGAAACTGACTTTGGGCAGATGTTTTGAATCTTCTTTATCTGTAAAATGGTCATAATAGTATCTCATAGGGTTGTTGTGAGAAACAAATTAACAGAAGTTAAGCACTTTAATGTTAAGCTTATTATTAGCTATATTATACTTATACAATAATAGAGAATTCAGTTCCATGTAGGATATTCTTTGTATATGAAAGTGCTCATTTTAACTTCAATTTAAAAAATTTTCCAAAAAGAAAAAGTTGCACAAATATGTTACAATGTTCTACCTTTATAATTCTTCAACTTCTCAAAGGAGAGGGAGGGATAGCAGTATAATGGACTTTTGCCTACTCACTTTTTTGAGGGCATATGCTCATGCATTATAATTTCATAGGATTCACTTTTTATTATTATGTTACAAATTTTTCTATTTAGGTTGTCATTATATATATTACTTTGCTGGTTTTGCTTTTTGAATCTTTTATTTTGCTTTTTTCCATTAATAAGCATTAAATTTCTCTTCCCAGCCCTAGAAAAGAAAAGGATAAAAAAAAATCCTTTGTAATAGCTATGTATAATAGTCAAGCAATATAAATTCCTTCATTGACCATGTCCCACAATGTATATCTCATTCTTTATCTTGAGCCCATCACCTCTGTCAGGAGGGTGGGTAGCATGTATTCAGTTATTGAAGTGGTCAATTCTTTAGGTCTTTTAAAATTATTTGTCTTGATGCAGTTGTATTGTGCTTACTTTGCATTAATCCATTTAGTCTTCCCATGGTTTTCTATATTTATCATGTATTATTACATTATATTCATTTCTCTCATTAAATTTGCATAGTTTGTTTAGTCATTCCTCAAATGAAGCACATTTAATTTCAAATTCTTTGCTACTACAAAAAATGGCACTATAAATAATGAGTTCCTCTTTTTTTTTACATAAATGGAGAAACAATGCCAAAGACTTATAAAGATTTTGAAGGTGTTAGTGGATATCTCCTGATCTTATTTGATTTCATAATGAAAATTATGCAAGTGTAAATGATATCAGTTTCTATGAGGTTGTAATCCATAGTACACACTTGTAAATTATTTTTGTTGTGGGTTTTTGTGTTTTTTTGTTAATGTTTTATTTAAAAAACTAGCATAGCTTCATTATCTAATTCAGAGTACTTAGTATGTATGTAAAATACCTGACAATACAGTGGATTCTCAGAAGAGGTACTAAAAAGCATAATAAAAATAACAGTTCCATCTCTAGAAATGTATCACATAAACAACAAAATTAAAAGTGAAAAAAGGAGACATTTTCCTCTGTGATACTGGAAAATTACAGAGGTGTTACTTGAGCCAAAGTAGCTGTTAATTAATTGCTTAAATTAATTCATTAATTTTTTTTAAGATTTATATTTACATGGCATATACCAGTGATGGCTAACCTATGGCACAGATGCCTATGGGCACATGGCTGCCCACCCCCCAGAGATCCTTACTAGAAAGGCAGAGGGACTTGGGTGGAGCTGCTCCCCTTCCCCTCCCCACAGTGCCTGATGACATTTTTTCACTTCACCTGCCCCTCTGCCCAGCAGCCCAATGGGAACACACGGTGGGTAAGGTGGGCAGCTCACAGGTGGCAGAACTGGACTGGAGCAGAGCCCTCAAGCCACTCCCTCCTCTACACTAGCTGAGGACATTCCTCAATTCCCACCCCTCCACCCAGCAGCCCAGTGGGAGCACTTTCTCCCACCCCTGGGGTGAGTGAGGGCATGTGAGGGGGAGGGGCTAGCATTCTGTCTAAAAGGTTTGCCTTCACTGTCATACACTAAGACAACTAGAGATCTGCAGATATTCAACATGAAAGACATTTTTCAAGGGATAATTTTAAATAAGATGCAATTGGCCATATAAAGTTTGCAATTAACTTTGGTACATAATTTTAATGTCTACTAAGATAAAGTGTTTGCATTCTTAACCTAGTGCTGCATACCACATAGGTCTGTCTCAGTGTGGTTTATTATTATTCTGATGACCACAACTAGGTCTTAAAATCTTTTCATAATTTGTATTGCTCTGATTACTACTTCCTAGTCCATAGCCACAAAACCATAGGAAGAGTAAGAGTAGTTGTATTTTTTGCTGTAATCCCTTGCCCAGGCTATATCCCTGGTTGCCATATCCCTTATTTAAACAATTGTCATATTTTTTATTTTAATTTTGACTTGAGTTCCCCTTTTACTGACTGCTGCTGCTCCTTCTGTCTTCTCAGTTGCCTTTGCTTGGGCCTCCTTGGCTTCCCTCAGAGCTCTTCTGCTGCCACTGGTATACTTATTTTAATTGGGCTGCCTCCTATTGATATGATGGAATTTCTTTTCTAAAATTCCAAGATTTTCTTTGAAGATGATGAATACAAATCTTCTTTTGTGTGGTGTTGGATCCATTGGAAGTTTGATAAATTCAGTCCTTCCAAAATCTCTTGAGGTACTTCTGGATTGTCTTCCAACAATTGTCTTTCTCTTCAGAGAATCTTTTTTCCAAGGCCAGAAACATTTTGGGTTCAATTACTTGTTTGTCTAAGTTGAGTTCTTTGTCAACATTGTCAAATTCTTTAAAAAGCATAAATGCCAAATTTCTAGATGTTCCTGTGTTAGGGTCTGTCTTTATTGTACAATCAACATGTCACCAAACTTGGTAAAATAGTCTTTCAAGTCCTTTTTGCTTGTTTCCCAATCAAGGCTACTTACAGATGTTATCCTTGCATACTCTTCATTCTTAGTGTTAATATCTGATCTCCTTTGGTTCTTATTCTGGCTCCTATCAGGAGCTCTAAGCTTCATGGCCATTCTCATTAGTGGCTGTTTTCATCAGCAATTGTTCCTCTATTTCTTTAGATGTAGAACCTGACAGCTGATGTAGGAGTCTTGGGAGATTTTATTTGTCCTTCCTCCCTCCCTCCCCTCACCCTTTCACCCCTTCCCCTCTTCTCCCCTTCCTTATCTAGGCTCTTTTACTCTGCTTTAGAATCTTCTGGAATTCATACCTTGGAAGAATTCTCCCCATCCCTGTGGGCCCCTCCTTCTGCTTAAATAGTTCTTTCAGAGTGTGCCCTTGCCAGCTATCTCTTGTTTCTCACCAGGTACAATCTGGCTTCTCCATCATATTCCTGCCCTCTCCTTTTCAGAGCAATGACTATTATTCTTTTTGCTTTCGTTTATATTTCCATTGCTTTGTACAGTCCCATAGCTTACTATTTTAAAAATAATTGCTTGTTGGCTAGCTGCCTGAATAACTGATTAAAGTGATAACAGAGATAACAAAGACTGTCTGTCCTTGCCTCTCCCCTCTTCCCCCAATAAAAAGTCTACAGTCTTGCTGCTTTGCCATTCTACCCATTCTATGCTTGGTTGCTGTTTTGTTCCAGACATGCTGGTGTCTACACGGCTGAGGAGGTGGCACTGATCATGCGTGAGAAACTGATTCGTTTACAGTCTTTATACATTGACCAATTCAAACGACTTCAGCATCTGTTGAAAGAGAAGAAACGCCATTACTTACATAATCGCAAGGCAGAACATGAAGCTTTAGGCAAGTAGTATGCCAACCTCTATAAGCTGACCCTCTTTTCCTGAAACGTAAAGTGATCATGACCAGACTCATTGTTATTTGGGCCACATGTGACAGGGAGAATTTTGTTTAAATTCTCTGGTTCCTCTTTGTCAGAGAGATTTTTCTGTTCACTCCTGCTAGTTCAGGCTCATATCTTCAAAGATACACTAGGGTGGCATTGTCAAGGTGAAACATGTCATTTGACTATTGTATCTTTCCAGGGAGTAGCCTTTTGACAGGCCCAGAGGGCCTTTTAGTGAAAGAGCGTGAAAGCTTGAAGCAGCTGAAATGTCTTCGGCGCTACCGCCAACGCTATGGTGTCGAGGCCCTGCTACACCGACAGTTAAAGGAACGCAGAATGCTGGCCACAGACGGGGCTGCCCAGCAGGTACTTGCTAAGGAGTTACCTTTGGTCAGCCTTATTGCTTTTTTACCCTCCCCCCCCCCCCCCAATTTTAGATATCCCATTTAGCAGTGCTTGTATTATACTCTCTGAAACTATTCCTGGCAAAGTAGAGAATCTATCGCACCTTGATATTTTTGTTTCTAAATATGAGAATTCAGTAATTAAACTCGGCTATAAAAATGAATTAATTGGGAACCTGATTGAAATGTAATATTGGTGGGCACTGTTAGGCCAAGTGGGCACTGTTAGGCCAAGATAGATAGGAAGATGTGGAAAAATTCTACACTGGACATTGCTTAATAACATTATAACCCATTCTTTGTTTCTTATTAATGAATGAATGAAAAAGCATTTATTAAGTGCTTACTAAGGAAATAGAAAATGCAACAGTCCCTGTTCTCACGGAGCCGATATTGTAAAAGAACGAGACAATACACAGAACTCTTCTGTGCAGCACTTTTTCATTTGTACCCCCATTCTTTAAAGATTTCTTCCCTACTCTGGAGGTAGGGCTCTGCAACAAACTTACTCTTTACATGTAGATTCTTCCCATCCAGGCCACTATGAGATGAGAAGTGATGTAGTATGACAGAGGATAGCTCTAAAACCATCAGTTTCAATCTTGAAATATTAAGCTATTTGACTAGAGCCTTTTGGTATGAATGGTTTGAGTTGAGGCTTTGTGTTTGTGTTTTTGTTTAAATAAATCATGAGGAACTTTGACCAAGAGTTTGTTTTGACTTTGGAGAGTTGATTCAGATAATGAACTTGTTTTATAATTATAAAAGTTTATTAAGGGAAAATGATAGGTAACATTTTTACTATTGCATTATTGAACTGGTTCAGTCAAGAGCGTAGAATTTTGGACAGTTAGAATTCAATGTCTCATTTCTCTCTGGTTATTGGAGAAAAGATATTCCTATTTTAGGATTCTTAAGACTTTTTATTTCACCTTCTCCAGGACCTTGTTTCATCAGTCACCTTGTCATCATTACATACCTGGAGTTTTTCAAAGTACCTTCTTACTTTATTCAGCTATATTTCTATTTCTTTCCTCTCTCTCCTGCTAAACTTTTGGGGAAAAGGGCTATATATAGCAGTAGATAGATTTATGATATGTTGAGAGCTAGATTTGAATTCTTCAGATGTTTACTGGTTGTATGACCTTGAGTGAATAACAACCCTTTAGGTTTTTTTTCTGTAGAGATAATATGTTACAAATATCTACTTTACAGGATTGTTGAGATGAAAACATTTTGTAAACTTCAAAAAACTATAAAGTTGAAGTGGTTTCTTAAATTTTCTCACTATTTTGTTAATTCCGTGAACTCTTTAACTTCTGCCCCTACCACTGTACTGAAACTGCTACCTCAAAGGTTACAGCTTACTTTTAAGCTAGTCAGTTTCCTTCTCTGGGAATGTTTCCTCATCTGTAAAATGATTAGATGACCTCTTGGTTCTTTTATAACTCTGTGACCTGTGACCATCTGGTCACCAAACTCATTGATCTTTAGAAACATCTCACTGTTCTGTTTCTCTTTTACCTCTCTAACCACTTCTTTATCTTCATTGTCTCCTGTATGCTAGTGTTCTCCAGAAGTTTGCTCTTAGCCCTCTGTCTTTACCTCCTTGGCAATCTCTTTGATTTCAACTATATCTTCTTTGTTTCCAAAGGATTCTAAATCTGTTTCTAATTCTGACTTCTGAGCTTGAGATTTGTATTTTTAACTACTTTTGGTTCACTTAACTAGTTTTTGGTTCATTTCTGTCTAGAGCTTCCACCAGCATCTCAGACTCATTATGTCCAGAATCTAACTACATATCTTTTTCTCTAAATTTAATCTTTTCGTTATTTCAGATTGTGAAACAATGATTTGCTATCCCCTAATTTGTAATCTATTCTTTATTATAAAATTGATTACTTTTCTCCTTCCCTAATGTGGTCCTGCCAATTCTATTTCCATAAACTTTTTCACATCTGTTTTCTGTTTCCACAAACACTATTTCCCACTGTTTCCACCTTGTAACAGGTCCTCTTTATATCCTTTTTAAAGTACTGTATGTAATAATATCTTGACAGTTTGTTATGCCTTCATTCTTTTACCCTTTCAGTTCATGCTTTGTAGGACTCCTCAAATAATCTTTTTACATGTGTGGATCTTAATGGTGTCCTTCCTACTCAAAAATCTATTGGTATCTTCTTTAGGTAGTAACTGAGTCAAACTCCCTTGTCCTACAACTGTTTACAACTGAGTGCCATCTAATTTTTCTGGCCTTACCTCATTCCCTCCATGTACTTTGGACTAACTAAATTGTCCTCCTAAGACCTTGGCTTATGCTGTTCCCATGCTTAGAATTGCTTATTTTCCCATTATAGTCTGTTGAATTTTTGCCTATACTTTTCAGAACTGTTTGGTTATTACCTTCTTTATCAAGTCTTACCTTGGTTTCCCTCTGTCCATTTCCTGTTTTTATGCCCAATAAACAAATCAATAGTATAATTATTTCTGGAAAGTAGATGCTAATTAACTGTCCTATATATCTGTTTACCATATAATTATGTTTTCCTTAGACAAAAATTTCCTTACCCTGACCACCAAATTCCTATAATAGTGTGTTATATTTCCTAGTCAGAAGGGTAGCTCTTTATGTATCATTCATCTTCAGGACTCTACTTTCCATGAGAATGAGGACCTTGTTTTCATAAAATGTTTTGGCATAATAGATCCTTAATGTTTTTTGAATAAGCACCTTTATTGATTTGCACCTTGGATTTATGAAGAACAGAGTTTGTAAGGAGTGCACTTTTAAATGTTGTCTGTTTAGCATTAGCTAAAAAATAAAATCTGAAAAAGCTTTTTCACAGATCTAAGATAAATAATACTTAAACCATTTTAAGGCTTAAAGGCAGCACCTGAATTACATTTGAAATGATTGAACAGGTAGTAGAGTTCTTTTCTGTATCAACTGAAGCTTGTAATTGGTCTCCCCATTTTTTTTTTAAACCCTTACCTTCAGTCTTGGAATCAATATTGTTTATTGGCTCCAAGGCAAAGAGTGGTAAGGGCTAGGCAATGGGGGTTAAGTGACTTGCCCCGGGGCCACATAGCCAGGAAGTGTCTGAGGTCAGATTTGAACCCAGGACCTCCTGTCTCTAGGCCTGACTCTCAATCTACTGAACTACCCAGCTGCCCCCTCTAATTGGTCTTTTAATGGAAACTCTTAAGGGTAGACTGTTAACTTGAGAAGCACAAGTATGAGTCTTTTTTAATACTTTAATTGGAATGAAAATAATGTTATCTAATTTCATCTGTTCTTTGGATAAATTTGAGTCACTTTGCCTGCAGTTTTAAAACCTAGAAAAGTTTGAGTTTATATATACATATATATATGAAAATAGCTTATGAGTCATATCACATGTAACATTTTCTGGTTTTGAGAGATTGAAAATCTTCAAAGTATTGTCTTTTTGGCCTTGATGAAATATGACTTAATGGACAGGCCTTTTGGACCAAAAGCTTGGGAGTACCTATTTGAGGGGACAAATATCCTATAGTAATTTAGTAGCAGAATAAATTGGATTTTGTGTGCGGTCATGGACAAATAACTTGCTTAATTTTCTTAGTTTAATTTGGGCTAGATCTTATAGGTCTTTTTTTTTTCTTTACATTTTGTTATTGGACTTCAGGGAAAAACCAAACATCTTAAATAATCTATTTCTAAAGGTAACATGAAAAGAGTATAGGTTAAATACTATAGAAAATTGGAACCAATTTGGACTTTAGTCACTTCTCTATCTCTGTAAAGAGTGCTCTGTTTTCATTGGCTCCTTAATGTGGATGGTTTCCCAAAGGTTGTCTTTCCTTTCTTCTCTGTCTACTTTATTTCCTTGGTAATGTCATTTATTCCTAGAGTTTCAACTACTTCTCTTTCCTAAAAAGGCTTTCAAATCCACATTTCTAATGCTTGATTTATTTGTTGAAGTAAAACTTGCATTCTTTCATCAAAAGAAGTCATTTTTTCCTGGATAGCTAATGGGAAATAATTCATTTCTTCATTTGCCAGCTTGTTTTCTTTCTAGTAGGGTATGCTGCAACTGTTAATTCCATTTCCAAATTGTTAATCTTATGAGCCAAGTACTCAGAGTCTAATTCCAAATGCTATTCTTCAAGGAAACTGGAAATATGCCTAAAATTTCCCCCAATTATGGTGCTGAGACTAAACCAAAGCAATTTTTAATAACAAATTTATGTCATTAGAAATTTTTCCAGGCTTTGTTTCAATGATTAATAAACTAATACTTAAAAAAAAAAAGGCATTTTTACTTGTACTGAGCATAAATAGAACCAACACAATTCTTAGTCATATTCAGAATTTTCAAGTCTTTGGGTGGAACATTTCATTAGTTCATAAAGGAGAACTTGCATTTTATATAATTTTAAACTCTCTTTTATTATGACATTGTATTGCTTGAATAATTTATATATATATTTTTAAAATCCATTTCAGGCACACACTACTCGTTCCAGTCAGAGGTGTTTGGCTTTTGTTGATGATATTCGTTGTTCCAACCAGTCTCTCCCGATGACCAGGCACTGTCTGAATCGTATGTTTTCACTTTCATTTTATGATTTGTCAGATGGAGTATTGCCAATTACTAGTGGTTATCAATTTTCTCATTTCCAAGATTTCAGTTTTCCATTGGCCCTGAATCAAGGCCTACAGTTTGTTGGAACTGTTGGTTTCAAACAGGAGCCTAAAAAATGTCATCCTATGGTTTTCTGGCCATTTCAGAATGTTATGGGAAATGGTCAATCCATTAGGAAGAAACACTTGAATTTTTGGAAGTGAAGTACTGTTAATCTTTTTTTAATGGAATGCTAAACCATTACAGTATTAAAAAGTTACAGTATAAAACCATTTTGAATAGGCTTAATTTGTTAGGTCACATTGAGTTTTGTTACAGCCTACTTAAAGAAGCCATTTTGTCTTTATGCAGCATTGAGTAGAGAACTGTTTTTGTATTAGGTGTTTAAAACTTTCTTGAATCTTTTGTTACAAAAATTAGGAGATAGATTTTTTTTCTTTTTGAGTTTTACTTTACTTCTCAAAGAAATAAATGAAAAGTGGACCAACAAAATGATAATTTCTGTGCGGGCCTCCATTTTAACTCTTCACCCCAAATTTTTAGCTAAATTGAAAAAATTTTTCTTTGAGAATACACCACCAATTTTATTATGCAAATACATAGGAATGGAAAATTTTACTCTACAGTTTTTTAAATGTGTAAGGCACAAATTCTGTTAGAAATTGCCTTACCTATTTGGTAAAGTAAAGGCTACCAAAATTTATTTAAAAAAACAAAATAGACTGTAGAGCCTATAGCCAATAATTTTTCTTTTTGTAGCCTCTTTTTTCTACTCTGTCATAGTCTTCTTTGACAAGAACAAAATTTATTGTTCATGTAATTAGTTGGTTTTGCTAAATACAGTCCCGTGAAATTGTTGTCCTTTGAATATACTTGCAAGTCTAATTGATTTTATTAAATTATAGCTTGCATTTTGAACATGACCATGTAAGCTTAACTTTCTTCAGGCAACTAGGAAGTTGATTTGATTTGTTCTGTGGAAAGGGTTTTTATTGAAAACAAGCAGAATAAATATGTATACATACATATAAGTATACATTTGTGTGTATATATACATTTTTTTGAGAAAAGAATACTCGGAGTAAGTCAAGAATAATGCAGGACTCTTAATTTAAACTTAAATATTACTTTTGGCAGTTAAATTTGGTTTCAATTTTTGTTTTCTCAGAGTTTCATTGCCAGTTTGAAAATGTACTCTCATGAGACTTTTTACCTTCAGCTTTTAACTTGATTTTTTTCAGTTACCAAGCAGTGTTTTTTTTCTCCTTCTCACCTCCAAATTGAAAGAAGAAAAGAAAAAGAAATCCCTAATTACAAAATAGTCAGGCAAAACAAATCCATATAGAAGTCAAATCCAAAAAAAATGTTTCTTTTTACTTGAGTCTATCATTTCTGTCTTTTTTTTTAAAACCTTTACCTTCCATCTTAGAGTCAATACTGTATATTGGATCTAAGGCAGAAGAGCTGTAAGGGCTAGGCAAAGTGAGACTTGCCCAGGATCACACAGCTAGGAGGTATCTGAGACCAGATTTGAATCTAGGACCTCCCATCTCTAGGCCTGACTCTCAATCCACTGAGCCATCAAGCTGCCTTCCATCACCTTTGTTAAGAGATATTATATTAACATGCTTCAGTTAGTCACTGCATTGTTCACAGTTCTTAAAGTCTTTGAAAGTTGGTTTTATTTAAGATACTATTTATATGATGTTATTTGTTTAGCTATACATCATTTGATGGTCGTTTCTTAAGTTTCTAGTTTTTTTTGCCATTACAAAAAGAACTGCTATTAATATTTTTGCAGATATAGATCCTTTTCTTCTTTTGATCTATTTAGGGATATTATTGATGAAATGATGTAGTCAGTGGATCCTGGAATAGGAAGACCTGAGATCAAATATGGTCTTACCTACTTAGTAGTTGTGTCACCCTGGACAAGTCACTTAACCTCTGTCCCAGTTTCCCTACTTGTAAAATGGGACTGTAAAATGGAATCTACCTCCTAAGGTTGTTGTGAGGATCATATGAGATACTATTTGTAAAGTGCTTTGCCACCCTTCAAGGACCATTAAAAAAAAAGCTAATTGTTTCTACTTAGTAGTGGTTTTGCTGAATTAAAAAAAATGTAGTTAGATGCAATTTCTCAATTTTTTTCCCAAGACCAAAGCTTGTTCATTATAATTTCACAGCTATTTTCCTTTCTATTTACATTATTTTAGTTGTACATAAATTTTTTGATGCTACAAACGAAGACATTGAAGGATTGGTTTTAAATTCTATTACTTAATTTGACAGTAATTTTTATTTCTCACTAATTATGCTACTTGATATCTTGTATTAGATATAGCTGTAGTTCTATGTATCCCAATTTCTATCATTTCCCTATACCTGGATAACTTATTCAACTCTTTAAGGAATATATTTCAGTACATTGAATATTCATTGCTCTCTGTTTCCCTTTGCTATTTCTTCACAGATATCTGTCAAGATACCAATCAGGTTCTCTTCAAGTGGTGTCAGGGCTCTGAGGAGGTACCTTGTAACAAACCAGTTCCTGTCAGCCTCTCTGAGGACCCCTGTTGCCCATTGCATTTTCAACTGCCACCTCAAATGTATAAGCCTGAACAGATACTCTCTGTGCCAGATGAACTGGAAGCTGTCCCCATGGATATGTACTTGAGTGCTGCTGAACTTCAGCCCACAGAGAGTTTACCTCTGGAGTTCAGTGATGTAAGTTGGAGAAACTATTTGCTTTGCTTGACCTATTTCTTCATAAGGCCATCTGAATGTGGAGAAAATTTCAATCTTTATGGTTTAAAAAAAGCGGTTTTAAAGTAAAATTAAAAAACAAAGTAGCCATATTAACCTGGGTTTACATCTTGATGGTTGGTTATTGAGTTATTTACTCATAGATACCAAAGAATTAATAGTTACTAAAGGAAACTTTGGGACTTTGGGTTTTCTGAATGTTTTCTCTACTTGCCTTTAAGCTTTTCCAGTAGTTAGGCTTTTACAGACTAAGAATTTGTACTTATTAGCTATACCTATTTGTCTATCTACCTATTTATCTCTCTCTTAAAAAAACAAACAAACTTGAACTTCTTTCTTAAAAGCTCTATATTGTTTCCAAGGCATAAGGAGTGGTAAGGGCTAGGCATTGGGGATTAAATGACTTGTCCAGCGTTAAACAGCTACGAAGTGTCTTAAGTACTTCCTGTTTCCTGGCTTGTCTTTAACCTCTGAGCCACCTAGCTGTTCCCTTAAAATATTAAAAGGGTTTAAAAAAAAAAAACAAACCATGATATTTATAACCTGGAATCTGTTCAGGCAACAGATTATGCAAATGCCTACTATTGGAAGGGCATAAAAATTTGAAAGCACATAGAAACTTAATGTTACTAGCTACTTTTAATATATTGATTGTATCTTTTTTTGGTTGGGAATGAGGCACCATACCTAGTTTTGGGGGAGTTTGGAAAAACAAGTTGATGATTTTAAAGGATTGTTGTAAAGAATAATAGAGGGAGCCAGGAAAGTTAAGAGAATCATTAGAATTTTACCAGTACAAACTTTGCTTATAAAAATAAAGGTTATAATAGCTGATTTCACATAGCATTTAAGGTTTACAAGGTGCTTTATATATATTCTTTTAGGGACCAACTTTTCAGAGTATAAATACATATACCTTCAAATGACTGAATTTTATTGTGTACCTTGTTCACCTACAAATTTGTTTCTCTGGGAGATAGTTTAATTTGTTCTTTATCTTAATTTATTGCTATAGTTTTATAGCACTCTGGTTCTGAACATGTGATATCTTTGTCATGAACTTCAGTCTCCATATATTTGCTCATATAACTTTCCTACTGACTAATACCCCACCTCTTATACTTTACAGCTGCTTTTAGGATTATTACCTGTCGAAGTAAGCCAATCTTTCTACTATATAGTTGAGTGTAAAGATCAGTATTCCTGTTTAAACTTGCTTTCTTCTTAACCAATCTCTTTTTCCATCAGTAAATTTAGTCTTAGGGGGAATCAATCTAATTCATTCACTTTCCTAATCACATTTTCTCCCCTATACTTTAGGTATGTTGCTTTTTAAAAGTTCATAATAAAAGTTTTTCATGATAAAGGTTTTTGCTGTTTCCTGTGATGAAGAGCTTTTGTACCTTTTAGTGGTTGTGTGTGTAGGATGAGGTATGGAGATAGTTTATATAGATAGGTCATTATTAGAAACTTGAGAATGAACTTGTCTCTGCCAAACTGACTCACTTTCAAAACTCTCTTGAAGCTTCCTTAAAAACCCCATTTACTTAAACATTTTTAATTTAAAATTTTCTTTAAAAACTACAAACACTGCTTTTATTTTAGCAATTTAAGTGGTTGATTATGTATACTGAAACTAATATTTATTTAGTTTTGCTTTTGGTTCCATGATGGTCAAGAATGATCACTTTTGTATGTGGTCATGCAATTCATATTTGGGATTTTATTGATTTTATTTGGTTCAGAAAAATGATTCATACAAACCAATTTCTATTGGGGAAATCAGTGCTGGTTGGATAAATATATTTTTTCTGCAAATCCTATTGTAAGGTCTCATCTACTAGCATTTGAATAAGAAAATCTAGTATTTTTTCCAATTTTTTATCTTCTTATATAATGAGCTATTGTCGAGTCTTTTGAGGAGACAAATCTAAATTCAATCTGGATCAGAAAGGTCATTTTCTTTTTTAATTAAAAACAAAACAAACAAACCCTTACCTTCTATCTTAGAATTGATACTAAGTATTGGTTCCAAGGCAGAAATGCAGTATGGCCAGGCAATGGGGGTTAAGTGACTTTCCCTGGGTCACACAGCTAGGAAGGATCTGATGATACATTTGAACCCAGGACCTCCTATCTCCAGGTTTTCTCTTTACTGGGCAACCTAGCTGCTCCATCCTCCTGTTTAAAAAAAGGTTTTTGATATATTTTGTTTTCATAACACAATTTTCTCTGTATTTTCTCCTTTCTTTTGAGGAACATATAACAATTTTTTTTAAGGGGAAAAAAGAGAAAAAACATTTAAGAAACTTGATCACATCAAAAATATATATGCCCCGTTTCTCATCGTGAACCTCAGTTAAATATTTCTTAATTTCCTATCATATGCCAGGCACTATACTAAGTGCTGGGGATAAAAAATGCAAAAGATGGGGCAACTGGGTCACTCAGTGGATTGAGAGCCAGGCCTAGAGCTGAGAGGTCCTGGGTTAAAATCTGGATTCAGACACTTCCTAGCTGTGTGACCCTGAGCAAGTCACATAACTTCCATTGCCTAGCCCTTAACATTCTTATGCTTTGGAACCAATACACAGTATTGATTCCAAGATAGAAGGTATAGGTTTTTATTTTTGTAAAAATGCAAAAGGCAGTCCTACTTTTGAGTATTTCACAGTCTTATGGAGACAATGTACAAATACATACAAAAAATAAGCTAAATGCAGGATAAATTGAAAATAATAAACAGAGAAGGTACTAGAATTAAGGGGGATTGGAAAAGATTGAATTTTAGCAGGGGTTTGAAGAAAGGCAGGGAAGCCAGGAGGTGGTGATGAGGGAGAACCATTCCAAATAAAGGGAACATAGTGAAAATGCTTGGAGAAAATGCAGATGGGTCTACTCCTCTCTTTCAGCACTCATTTTTGTTGTTTTGTGGTTCTTTCCATTTCCATTGTTCTAGTTATTATATGTATTGTTTTCTTGGCTCTGCATACTTCATTCTTTATCAGTTTGTCTTTCCGTGCTTCTCTATTGTTATCCTATTTGTCATTTCTTGTAGCACATTCCACCTTTTTTATAGTACATAGCACAATTTAAACCATTCCGTGTGTGTGTGTGTGTGTGTGCGCGCGCGCGCGAGCGCGCGTGCGTGTGTGCGAACACACACACACTAAGTAGTGAAATATCTAGGTCAAAGGATATTTGGTTTGCATAAACTTCATTTTATATTAGATTAAATCACAGATTAGATTAAATGCATGTGTGCTTTTCTTTCAACAATCCTTAAAACATCATGTATTTTCACCTTTTTATTTCTTCCCTTCTTAGTCTAGGTGAATTAATTTTGTTTATGCAATGGCTTTTCAATTTTTTATAAAAAATTTTCATCTTTTATCTCTTTATTTTGTCTTGTAATTGCTTCTATCCTTTGTCTGGATAAGAATATATCCCCTACTTATTGCTGTGAAACTAGTGGGATGATCTTTAATATTAAAGTCATGTATGCATAGTTTTGTAGAACATTGTAAGAGGTTGGTCTAAGCTCAGTTTCTGCCAAACTTTTCCAGTTTTCCCAGAAATTCTTTATAAATAGGCAGTTTTTTTCCTAATTATTGACTTCAGACTTATCAGACATTGGACTATCAAATTTCATTATTTTTGATTCTCCCTTTAGTATGTTCCATTGATCTACTTAATTTTTTAAACCAACATTGAGGTTTTGAAGATTCCTGCTTTATAATCAAATCAGTCAAATAAACATTTAACAAGTGCCTACTCTTTGTCAGGCACTGTGCTAAGATCTGGTGATTCAAAAAGAGAAAAAAGATAGTCTGTGTCCTTAGGAGCTTACATTTTAATGGGGGGAAACAATAAGGAACCAAATATTTACAAACAAGCTACATACAGGTAAAATGGAACATAATTAAAAGAGGGAAGACACTTTAAGAGAGGTTGAGAAAAGCTTCCTATAGAAGATGGATTTGGGAAAAGAGGAGAGAGCATTTTAGTCATGAGGGACTGCCAGAGAAAATGTCTGGAAGAGATAGATGGAGTGTCCATGGAATAGCAAGGTGGCCAGTATGGATGTATATGTAATGGGAAAGGTGGGGGAGGAGAGAATGTTATGAATAGCTTTGATCATCCTGGAGGAAGCCACTGAAATTTTTAAGTAGGGAAGGTTAGACTGTTCTTTTAAGAAATCACTTTGGTGGCTAAATGGAGGAAGGCCTAGAGTGGAGAAAGACTGAGGCAGGCTAGCCCACCAATAGACTACTGAAATAGGCTAGGAGAATTGATGAGGGCCTGTATTAGAGTGGCTCCAGCATAAAAGGAGAGAAGGGGACGTTTCAGAGATGTTGCAGAGGTGAAATTGATAGGATGTGGGTAATGTCTTGGGTGTGGGAATTATAGGGAGAGGTGTGGGAATTATAGGGAGAGAGTGAAGAGGCAAAGGTGACAGCTATAATGTGAGCCTGAGTTTGAGGTCTAAAAGGTGCTATCCTTTCTACATATCTGTCTTGAAATTCCTTGACTTAAAAACATTTTTTTATTGATAGCTATCTTTCCAATTTAGCCCCCTCTCTGACTCCTCAGATAGGCATCTTTTTATAATAAAAAATAAAAGTCTGAAATTGTCTATAGTATTGAATAAACTTAAGAGCCCTTGCCTCCTATATCTCATCTTTGAATCCAAGAAATAATTCCACAGCATTCATTTTCAGTTATTTACAATCAGAATGTTTTGTTCATGTTGAACATGGGTAAATTGTTTTCTTATTCCTATTGATTAAGATTAAAATCCAGATAAAGAATTGGACAATATTGGAAACACTTGTACAGTTTCTTCATTCCACTTTGTTTCTGGCTATAATTTATTTTTTCAGTTTCTTTCATATAGTATTTAGTGTAGAAAGGCATTTGAGAACTCCATATCCATTATTTTGTATGAGGAAATGGAGGATTTTTTTTTTTAAACCCTTACCTTCTGTCTTGGAATCAATGTGTATTGGTTCCAAGGCAGAAGAGTGGTAAGGGCCAGGCAATGGGGGGGTTAAGTGACTTGCCCAGGGTCATACAGCTAAGAAATGTTTGAGCCCAGATTTGAACCTAGGACTACTGTCTCTAGGCCTGGCTCTCAATCTGCTGAGCTACCCAGCTGCCCCCAAAGTGGAGGATTTTTAAAAAAGAAAAGTTTTTTTTTTTTAGGAACATTAAAATATTATTAGAAGATTAAACTCTTGAACAATATTTCATCTGATCTTCAGTGTATAAATCTGTTTTGCTGGAAGGATAGTGGTGCCCTTGACCAGTAATAAGGAGTTTTAAAGGAGGGTGGATTTGGGGGAGGAAAGATGTAAATGATGAGAGATCTGTGATCTACTACTATGTAAGTTTTAGGAAAGAAATGAAAAAAAAAATGCTCCTTCCCACAAATTTCCTAATAGTATGGATATTGTATGTAAAATGTTGGTAAAAACAGCCATTTCTGAGTTCAGAGAATTCTAACAAAAGGGCATTTTGTTTGCATATTTTTCTATTCACATTGATAAAATTGATTCTGTATAGGGTTTTAAATACTTTGAGGTAACTTTCCTTACCAAATTAAGTTCAGTTATAAAGTTCCTATTTGGTGATTCATTTTGGGAAAATTTGAATTCCTGATTGTTGTCAGGAGCAAAGGATGGTTGGCAAGTAGCTATAACCAGTTTTATTGTACTGTTCAGATAAAATAGAACCAGAAAGTATTTGTTTTAGTTTACATATTTTTCTCCTTTATGTAGAAATAATGAATTTCATATTTGAAAGGTACATCAGAGATCTTTTGACTAGTATTTAGCCCATAACTTAATAAGATCTGCTTCAACACAACCTCTAGAGATGATCAAGCCTTTGTCTAAAGATTCAACTACTACTTGAAGCTGTCTATTTACATTTTGGATGACTTTCATTGTTAGGAATTTAAGTTAATGGACATTAAGATTAACTTTCAATTTTGTAGCATCTTTCATTATTTTCTTGACCTGTCTGGCATCTAGTCTTAATATCCAGTGCCTTTGTTGTTTAGTCATTTCAGTCATGTCTGACTTGGTGATCCCATTTTGGGTTGTTCTTGGCAAAGATTATTGGAGTGATTTGCCATTCTCATTTTACATGTGAGGAAACTGAGGCAAACAGAATTAAGTGACTTGTCCAAGGTCATATAGCTAGTAAGGGTCTGAGGCTGGATTTGAAGCAGGTCTTTCTGATTCCAGTCCCTGCTCTCAATCCACTGCACCCACATAGCTACCCCAACTAGTACATACTAGTTGCATAATACATTCTTGCTGATTGCTTGATTGGAATAAAATAAAATAAGTTTTAAGTCTAAATTCTTAGAGATACCTATCTTTATTCCCCTTGATTTCTTTAACCATGTCCACTTCTTCAGCTGGTATTATGATTTCATCTTAAAGACTTTTTCCATCTTTATTTCCTTCTTCTGGATGCTCTGAAGCTTATTGGTATTCTTTCTAAACCTATAGTACTCTGAATTGCACATAACCAGGCAGATAATGATCTGGCCAGAATAAGATTACAAAGTATTAAATAGTAAAAGGCCACATTCAAATCCCTGTTCTTGACAAAACCATATGGGTCCTCCCTAATTAATCTTGATTGAGATCTCTTGTTTTTACCTCATTTTTATTTCCAGCTATATTCTTCCCCTCTCCATTGAACTATCATTGTAACAGAGTAAAAAAAGAAGAAAAACAATTAGCAAAACAAATCAAACATTTTCTGTATTTGAGAGGATTACATACAGTATTCTACACTTAGAGTCTCTTATCCCTTCTATAAGGAAAATGAAGTGAATTTTCTTTTCTGGGGCTGATACTCAGTTTGTTTGTTTTTTCCACTTATACTGTGGTCATTGTGTTCAGGATATTTCCTGTTGTCTTTTTTTTTTAACATCTCTATTTGTCTCTATTTGTAGTTTTTTATGGTAAACTAATATTCTGCTTACATTCATACATACATACACACAATTAGCTATTCCCTGACTTATGGGCACCTACTTTGTTTCCAGTTTTTTTGCTATCACAAAACTTGCTGCTATGAATATTTTGATTTATATGGTACTTTTCCTTAGGAAAAGAAGTCTTTCACCTTCTGTGGGTTGGGAAACCATAGTTTAGTGATCTGGAGCAATCTTCTGTATAAATGTTGATAGTTTGCACTTCTTAAAAAAATTGTTCATATCCTTTGATCTATGGGAGAATGGCTCTTTGTCTTATATTTGTGTAAATTCCATATATATCTTGAGTGTTTAACTCTTAGCAGAGGTATTTGATGCAAAAATTTTCCCCCCAATCAGTGGTTTGCTTTCTTATCATACTTGCATTAATTTTGTTCCTACAAAAATCTTTTAATTTCACATAATTGAAATTATCTATTTTAGTGACTTAATCCACTCAGCTTTGGAACCACGGCCCTGGGGCAGTGCTGTCCTGATTGGTGAGTCAGTCAACGACAACGTACATGGCCCTTATTACCTAGTGGCCCCAGACTCTAGACCATGCTTCACATCCCATCTGACCGTCTGCCCTGGCCATCTCCTTGCCATCTGTCCTGCTGCTGCTCCCTCTGGACCACTGGACCTCCTGAGACCATGCCCTGGGTGACTTAATCCACACAGCTTTGGAACCACCGCCCTGGGGCCATGCTGTTCTGATTGGTGAGTCAGCCAGAACCAATGCACATGGCCTATTATATCTAGCTTATCTAGACCCTGAGATCCAGACCTTGGTTTACATTCCATCCAACCTGTACCCTGGCCATCTTGCCATCAGAAATGTGTCTTCTTCTTTTCCTTTCTACCTCTTGCTCTGGGAATAGTAATCAAATCAATACTACCCTTATTTTTAGAAAAGGTCATGTCATTTGACTGCCCTAAGACTCCATTCACTAACTACACGGTTATTTTTCAAACCAAAACACCTTTCTGTGGTACATATATTATTTTCCCTCTACCAGAATATATACTTCTTGAGGATTGGGGCTATAGTGCTTTTTTATTTATATCCCCAGTAAATACTTTTCATTTGTTCATTCTTTCATTCTGTTTTGTGATCTCTATCCATACCTTTGAAAACTATCCATGTGGAGTCTTTAAAATCATTCCTTCCTTTTCTTAATGTTCACTAATAATAATATATTCTACAGTAATTTTGTCAGGAACTAAAGTCAAGTTTACTGGCCTGTTGTAGTCCATTGGCAATGGTCTCTATCTTTTTTTTTTTGAAATTTGGCCATTTGCTCTTTTCCGATCCAATTCTTAGTTTTATCAAAGATCACTAGTGGTTCACCAGCCACATGAATGGGTTTGGTACTTTAAGGGTGTCAGTTCCTATGGACATTGATTGAGTTTGAAGGTGGCTAAAGATTGTTACTATATATTTTGGGTACAAATTTCCTACCAGCTTATTTTTATTCTGTCCTCTCCTGACCAACGCTTATTTTTCTGGTCGAGAAAACAGAAGTAAAATAAGAGTTGAGCAAGTTTGCATTCACTCTGTAGTCTTGTTTTTATCTTTATTTAACCTTAAGTACCAATTTTGTCCCTTTGAGCCATATCTTTTCTCCAGAATGGTTTAAAAAAGCCTTTTTTGCTTGTTATTTATCTAACGTAATGACATTTTGAATTTTATGCACTATTCTTTCAGAACTGTGTCATTTCTTTATATTCAATCTATACTACATATTCTTGCTTTCCATCTTTTTGAACTGTTTTTTAAAAATCTTAAGCTTCTAAGTGCCTTGTTCTGTCACATAGAACTTTTTAGACACTCATTTTCCCTCCCATTAGAACTATTTCTTTGTGTCTTAAAATTTAAGATTTTAGAAATCTCACTTGACTTCCCTTGTGATATTTTAGTCTGTATTCTTTCTCAGCCTTTTGAGATAATGCAGTCCAAAAATCTAGGGTATGTGGTAGACTCTTCTCAATTTTCTTCCCTATCACAAATTCTTGGATAGAATGGAAAACCTTCACCTCAAGGTTCATCTCTACTGTTTCCTCTTATTCCACCATTGCAACCAGGTTCCTTTTTGTTGGTGAGAATCAGATCTACTTAGGATCTGTTTCCAGAATGCTTTCTTTTTAATATCTCTCAGTCCACATGATTGTTAACATACTCTAATGACAATTGTTTCTATTGCTGTCTTAAGTGACTTTCCCTCAAATATTATCCGTCACAGTTTTCTAACCCTCCACTGATTCCTGGTTTTCCTCATATATCTGTCCCACACCGAACTTGTTTTTTTTTTCTTCTGAATAATGTATATATTTCAGGGCAGTGAGGTGACACAGTGGACAGAGTGCCAGGCTTGGAGTCAGGAGGACCTGGGTTCAAATGTGGCCTCAGATACGTCCTAGATGTGTGACCCCATGGCAAGCCAATTAACCCTGTTTGCGTAATCCTTGCCCTTTGTCTTAGAGTTTTTTCTAAGGTAGAAAGTAAGGGTTTAAAAAACAAAAACATATATACTTAACTATCTTTTGGCTATAGTACTCATTACATCAAGAATCTGTGTTATCTATGAGATCAAATTTGTGTTAGGCCATCTAATTATATTTTTCTTATTACTCACTTTTTTTCCTATTTGTGTATAGGCATCCTCAGGTTTGCTGGCTTAGATCTTTGGGAGTGTCTCTTACGCACTGTTTATTCTTTATGGTATCTAGTTAAAGGATACCATAGTAAACCAGTTTTCTCTGTTCTATTTTGTATAAAACATCGTGCAAAATGCAGTGTATCAGATCTGTAAGACTCCAGGCAACTATATTTTTAATAGTACAGTTTGACCTTTACCTTTTTTGGATATATTATATTCCTGACTGTTCTGATTCTTATTTTCAAAAGTTATATGCTTGAGCACACTGGGAAAAAGCAGAAGAAAGCTCTGTGAATTTATGTAAATTATAAAGCCAACAACTGATTATATATCATTCACTTGTTGAAATGTTAGGGATTCTTCTGATCCATTAAAAAATTTATCTTTAGCAACGTGACTCTTGTAGCAAAAGGGTAATTACAGACCAGAAGAAAATGGTTCTTTTAAAACCATATAGGACATGAAATTAGAAATTGCATCCCCCCTTCTTTGCAGAGGTGGATGATGGTGTAGCACATTGTACGTACTGTCATTCTTGATATGGTGATAAGTTTTGCTGAACTGTTTTTTTCCTCTTTATTTGTTACAAGGGATTGACTTACTAGGTATTGGAGTGTAGAGTGATGTGTTCAGAATTGAAGGTAAAGTCAAGTCAAGGACCAAAATGAAAACAAGAACAATGACAAAATAAAGCTATCTGAGAGAGAACACAGCAATACAGGACAAAAATGAAACATTATATTTTGGAAGGACAAGGGATACCGAAGATTATAAAATAAAGCCCCTGATTTGTTTCTGGCTCCCACTATGATGGGGTAGAATTTAGTTTGTAGGAATTGGAGAACAGTGGCAAATACATTTTCTTCTTAATATCTGAGCTTTTGCAATGTTTATGACAGGCCCTGAATCAAGACCAATGGTTTGCTGTAACTGTTGGTTTCAAACAGGAGCCCAGAAGAATGTCTCCCCATGGTCTGTTGGTCATTCTAAATCTTTTTGTGGGGAATGACCAGTTCAGTTGGAAGAAACAAAATTGTGGAAAATGTTAGTTGATTAAGAAGAAATGTGGGACTTGACTCCTAGCTTGAAATTTTAATCTAGCAAACATTTATTCTTACGCAAAGTGACATCTAGCAGGCATTTAGGGAAAATTCTTTTTCATTATTGCTGTTACTATCATTAAGGCAATTTGGTGTAACTATTTCAACATTTCTTTTTTCTATTTTCCCCTAAACCTGCTTCTCTTTCTCACTGCACCATTTTTACCTTAATACCACACTACACAGTTACCTGTATTCAAAACCTGAATTTTGAATTAAGAATCTTTTGATTCTTGTTCACATATCTAATCAATTGCTTAGTCCTTTCATTTCAATCTAATAACTATTGTATCTAACCTTGTCTTTCTGCAGCCACCACACATATTTCATTATGGACTTCATTACATTTCCACCTTGTCTTATTTCAGTAGCCTCTTCACTTTCCATTCTCTTCTCCCCAGATATCTTCTTTGGTCATTGTTCTTTCTATTCAATGAATAACCTTACCCTCCCTCTGTAACCTCTCTTCTGTACTTTTATAGTTTTATAACCTACTTTTTTTTTTCTATCTTCTATAGTGAAAAAACCACGCTATTTACATACTCCTCCACCTCCTACATCTTTTGCTTATGCTGTTTTCAGTGTCAGTAATTTTCTCATCCCCGTGCTCCTCATGGCTATTGATTTCCTACCCATTGAAGCTCAGATGGCACTTCCTTTAGGAAGCCTTTTCTTCTTCCTTTCACCCAAAGTTATCAGTGTCCTTGATCTCACTTTACACTTTATTTTTATCTCTTCAATATACTTATGCATTCTTTTGTATTATAATGTTTGAATCTCAGCTAGTACCAAGGATAGTATACAAGTGGGACTTGTAATACACATTTCTTGAACTTGAATTGAGTAATTGTAAAATGTATATAATTTGAATAATATATTAGAAAAGGCAATTTATTATCTACAGTATTATCTACTTTTAGTTTTTTGGTCATATGGAGTCAGCTGGAATTAGATTTTTGATAATTCTATTTCTTATTGAGAAATAGTGAGTATAATTAGGAATTGAACCCTGCATTTGGTTAAAATGAAATTATTGTATCTTCTTTAGAATGATATCAGTTCCCCTGATATTACTGATAGATTTGTCTCTGATATTTTTTTCCTCCCCTCTCCTAGGACTTGGATGTAGTGGGTGATGGAATGCAGTGCCCTCCTTCTCCCTTGCTCTTTGACCCTTCACTAACTCTGGAGGATCATTCAATCAAAGACATTGCTGAAGCTCCTGTGGATATTCTGGCAAGTGAAGAGCACCCTTAGCTAGGTGTCTCAAATGCAGTAACACAGGGGTTTTCTGCTGGCCAACCTGTACCTTGGGGAGTGGGAATATCATCACAGGTAGAGTACAAAGCTACCTAAAATGAATTTTATCTTATTAAATAATTCTTACCTTTCTAATCAGTCATTTGATCCAGAAGCCTTTATTAAGTTCCTGATACACACACACACACACACACACACACACACACACACACACACACACACACACACACACACACACACACACACACACACACACACACACACACACACACACACACACACACACACACACACACACACACACACACACACACACACACACACACACACACACACACCAAGCACTGGGCTAGATAGACATTGGGAGTTCAAAGAAAAAAATGAAGTAATTCCTATCCTTAGAGAATTAATTTTCTTTGAATTAGTCAACAAGACATGTAAGTACTTGTACTTCATTTTAAATACATATATGAGTTCTTTTGTATCATGCTAATCTTTTCAAAGAACTTATCATAAATATATAATTCTTATAATACTAAAATCTTTCCATTTTCTGTCTCTTTAGCTTTCTTTAGTCATCTAGAAAAAGATTGTGGAGAAGCTCCTGGGTTTTATGGATCCTGGAGTTTTTCTAGCCTTTACTTTTTGAAGGTAGATAGGCAGGTGGCACAGTGGATAGTGGGTTGTGTTTGGAGTAAAGATGAACTGAATGCCTTAACTTCTCTTACCCTCAATTTCCTCACCTATAAAATTGGGCTGAGAGTCATTGTGAAGATCAAATGAGCAAGCCACAAGATCCTTATAAATGTAGTAGTAGTGGTAGTAATATATACTTAATATAGAAATAAATAAAATGATAACAGTGGGAAACATTCAGTACTAAGTCATTAATCAGGAAGCATTTATTAAACCCTGGGCACTGGTGAAGGGTAGCAGTGATGTGTAATGTCTTTTAATTTTTCAGCATTTGATAGGATGTAGACAATTGCCAGAACTTTGTTGTTGAGGGGGGAAGCAGTTATCAGCAAGGAAGCATTTATTAACACTTAGATATACTGGAATTTAAGAATACCTTGAAGAACCAAACTGCATCAATTGGCAGTGCATTTTTTATTTATAACGCTAAGAAAATAGAGGATTAAATTTTTTATTAAAAAAAAGATAACATTTTTGTATCATGTGATGCACCTGTCTACTATCTATCCAGCAGTGTGCTGAGCACTTTGGGGTACAAAGACACTAAACTAAAAAAAGTCAGTCTTTTCTCTCAAGGAGTTTATATTTATAGTCTTATCAAAGAAGACAACATGTACAGATAAAGATATGTATATATAAAATATGTCAGTATATATAGGTAGAAGATAATTTTTTTGGTTGGGAATGCATTTAAGCAGTTTGAGGATCATGTAGAAACTGGTATTTGAGTTGAGCTTTCAAAAGATCTAAGGGTTCTATGAATAAAGACTTTGATGGTGAAGCAAAAAATGAAGAAATTGTGAATTACCTATTATATGCAAGGTACTGTTCTAAATGCTGGGGATATAAGTTCAAAAGTAAAAAGTATTGCCTTTTAGGAGCTTACAAGTGAATAGAAACAGCACATAGGAAAGTTGTGACCTGTGAAGAGTAGAATTATAGATGGCATAGCGGGTCAGCAAGGTGGCTCAGTAGATAGAGAGCCTGGTCTGGACACAAGGGTCCTGGGTCAAATTTGGGCTCAGATACACCCTGAGCAAGTCACTTGACCCTCATTGCCTAGCTCTTACTGCTCTTCTGCCTTAGAACCAATACACAGTATTGTGTCTAAGATGCAAGGTAAAGGTTTTTAAAAAATAGGTAGCATAAGGGTAGTGAGTGGGACAGTAGAGAAGTTGACTGACTTTATAGAAGCAATGGCAATATTTAATTGATTACTCTTATCCATACTAAGAGAGGTAGAAAGTAAGAAGGAAGTAAAGGAATGTATATAATGGCATGGTAGGAGATGACTGAGGTGAAGCATTGTCTAGGTTCAGGGGCTGGCAGTGTATAATATAGTGGACTTTTGCAAGTTGGGACCACATAATTCCATTGTAGGAATTTCACAGTTCAGCGACTTAGCACCTCTAGATCGTTGTTTCTGAAAGTTAGCTCTGGACAGTGTAGCAGCAAAGGGCTGGTGTGACAGGAAAATGGCCAAGATGGTAGCAAGGAGGTATAAGGGGTGGGGAACAGATTTTGAGAATATTGGCAATGATATGATGCTGTTCTTTTTGCTATTTATTTGCTTCAGTAAATCAATTCTGTACCTCGTTTTTAGGAACCAAATTCTTAACCAAGATGTCCGTTTCTTTTAACAGAATCAAGTACAGATTGCAGTAGGTGTGCCCAGGTCACAAGGATCCCAAAAGCCTGAAGAAACCACAGTTTCTGCATCATTGCCTAGAAGTGGTGTGGTTGCCACCAATGGGAAGCCAGAACATATTTCTATCAGCTGATTGTTGCTACTGAGAACAACTTGACTTTGGGGGTGGTTGAAGTCTTCATTTCCATAAGAAAAATGTGACTATTCTTCACCAAAAGAGAGAACCCAGGCTGACTTATTTTTCCCCCCTTTGGGCAGCTAAGCTGTATAGTCAGTCATAAAGCCAAATTGTTCCGAGAATAGAGCAATAACTGTCTCAACTGTGGGCTACTCTTTAAATTGGGCAAGATGTATGTAATGCTGCCTGTTGTGGATGAGTTTATGTCCAAGGGGAAGAAAATATCTTGATAATGGAATCCCAAAATCTTGACCAGGAAACTGGTTGGGTAACCAATATGACTTCTGAATCTGGAAACTGGTTATCCAGTATGCTCTATTCTCCTAGCTTCTTGTTGACCTTTCACCAAAGTGGAGTGCAAAACTGGGCATGTCTTACTCTCTCCAACCCAAAAGGAGTTCAGGCGTGGACAGTCTGCAAGCTCGATACCTTAACCCTCCAGCTTCCTGCTTCTAACCTGTCTAGAGTTCTGTAGTGGTCACCTTATGTAACATACAATATAAATTCTCTGTACAGAATTTCTATCAAATGCTCTAAAAAAGGAAAGAAAGAAAATGTGTATTGAAAATGAAAAATAGTCTTATTACTTGGAATGAGAGTTGTGGGTCTAGTTGAATAATTCTGTGTTTGAGAGGACCACCTCTATGATGGGAAAGGGAAGGGGTACTGGCATATGACCTTTGTGAGAATCTTGTACTTTATAGAGAAGAACTCTAAATACTCATCTTCTAAACCTATTAATATCTAGACAGGGTCATGCTTGTGTGTAAATAAAATATTGAAACTGCTTTGGGTTGGGGGGAAGGCTATGGGGACATTGGCCTGGGGGATTGAGAATGACAGTTTTGGAAAAAAATCACCCACCAAAGCAAAACACCATATATTGCCAGGGAAGGAGACAACATAACATCCTTTTTGGTGTCTGCCTGCTGGGGTCCTCGCATAATCCTAAATCTCCACAGCCTACAGATGTTAATGGTAGTTGCAAAAAGGAATTGTTTGAAGAGATGTAGTTCTAGAATAAATGAGATTTTCCTTCTCTATACATGTAGTGCATAAGAGAAACTTAATGGTTCTTCATCGTAATGCTGTATATGCACATCAAGGTGTATTCCCCCCTAAAATCTAGTCAAGCCTTGATTCTAATTCTGAACTTACTTGACCCCATCTGTGACCATTGCTACCAAAATTCATTATCTACATAGTCTAAAAACTTTTGTTCTCCCTGTTAGGGTTCCAAATTTTTATTTTAGTCTTTCTTACAGATCAGCCTTTTTTAAAAAATTAAGACTGAGCTAGACTAATACTTCCTTGGCATTTGGATATACTCGGTGTTTCTGTTTCTGTATGTCTGTCATTCTTTGCTCTAGGTAGTTTTGCTTGTCTTCATATAGCCATACAAAACTTTTTTTTTTTAATAAAAACCCTTACCTTCTATCTTGGAGTCAATACTGTGTATTGGTTCCTAGGCAGAAGAGTAGTATGGGCTAGGCAACGGGGGTCAAGTGACTTGCCCAGGGTCACACAGCTGGGAAGTGTCAGGCCAGATTTGAACCTAGGACCTCCCGTCTCTAGGCCTGGCTCTCAATCCACTGAGCTACCCAGCTGCCCCCTACAAAACTTCTTGAGGTGACATTTACTGTATTCCTGATAACCATCCTATCCCTTACCAACACAATGACCTTTCACTGTTGGCATCTTCTGCTTTTAAACCTATCTCACATTTGAATCTTGAAATCCTCTTCATCCTTTCTAAAATCTCACTTTACTCCTTCCTAGGAACTGTTCACATCCTTTTCATTAATTCCTATCCATTTGCTATCAAGTCAACAAGCACAATGCCTGGCATATAGAAAATGTTTAATAAATGCTTGTGGGGCAGTTAGGTGGCTTGGTGGAACCAGGTCTAAAGATATGGAGATCCTGGGTTCAAATGGGGCATCAGACACTTCCTCAGCTATGCTATGTTACCCCTTATCCTCCATTGTCAAGTAACTTATCCTCCATTGCCTAGCCCTTCTGCCTTGGAACTGATACTTAGTATTGATTCTAAGACGAGGAATAAGGGTTAAAAAAAATGCTTGTTGACTTGACAGTATCCCAACTATTCCACTGAACTGGAGTGCAATACCCCACCTAGTTAGTCCCCACTATGTGCTACGTTCTCTTCCACCTCAATTTGGCTCTACCTAAGTGTTTTTCTGTTTCTGGTTACACAGCCAGATCTTTATCTTCATCCTGAGGCATCTGTGATGTGGGAAGAGCTCTGGACATGGGAGTCAGACCTAGATTGAAAGCCTGGAAGCTAGGGAATCCTAGGCAAATCGGTTAACATTTCTGAGCTTTAGGTTATACATCTATTTCATGAGGATACTGTTCAACTTTGCTAACAAAACTTGTGAGGAAAGCCTTTTGTAAATATTAAAACACTATACATTCGTATTTGTTTTCTAACTTTGGCACATTATTCTACTGATTAATGTTCTACATGGATTCAATTTATGTATCCCAAATTATCTAAGTTTCAGATTCCAGCTCAACAACTATGGAATCATCTTAAGGTCTGCCGGCATTTATTTCCTACATCAAGTCTGTGGATTCCGTCATTAGAGTTATATGCTGTTTGAGCACCTGTTGTGGAGTCAAGAAGACTAGTTTCATTTCCAGTTCTGCTATTTGCTTATAATTAGCTGAGTGAACTTGGGAAAATTAATTCACCTTTTTGGGCCTTAGTTTCTTCATCTATAAAATGAGTTGCTTTAGATTCCAGGGGATCCTTTGGGTCCTATGACAAATATTTTCAGGCCAGCTCTTCCTATTTGTTTTCATTCACTAACTTTAAATTTGGGTTTCAAAGATGAATTCACATTTTGAAAGCAAATTTTAATCTTCCCATTCCTGGATGTTTTTGTACTTTGGAGTCTTTCTGGATGACATTGCTTCTCTCTAATTCCTTGCTACCTTCTGTATGCCAGATGCTATTTGGCCCTTCCCTTTGTTTACCAAACTTGCACTGCTGTGCTTGTGGAAAAGGTGGAGCATGTGGCCCAAATATTAATAGCTGACTTTTATGTGATATTGTAAGGTGTGCAAAGTGCTTTGCACGTATTTCATTTTAGAGAAAAAGTGAAGGTAGATGGGTTAAAGGTTTTCCCCAGCATCACAGAAGTTAAAAAAAACCCATCTCCCCTTGTTCCACAGATATATACAGAAATACCTTAAGGGTATAAATACCAAGTGTGAAGTACCCAGATAAGTTAGGTGCATTTGGAGCGGATTGAATGTTAGGTTCTAAAAGGACAATCATTAAGGATTTGATGTCAACTTGGAGGGATTTCCCTAGTGTGTACTAGCGGTCTGTTCCTCGACCTCCACTGTTTTAACCATTTTTAGCCATTCAGATGTTGATACGATCCATGTAATGATCATATTTGATTTTCCTGTGATTATATGAAATTTAGCTTGGAGGAATATCCAGTGTGAATGATACCTGTGTTTGAAAAGATCTCAACAGATTTAAGATCATGTGCCAAATAGGACATGAAATTATATAAGTCTAAAGTTGTACATTTTACAGTTTGAGGAGTCATGGCTAGATAATAGTTTCCATAAAAAAAGTTGAAGGGACTTTAATGGACTGGCTGTAAGCTCACTCATATTTTGATAGGGGACTCCAAAGACTAATATAGTTATCTGAGGCTCCATTGAGAGATTGTCCAGGAAAGGGAGATTCTTGGTGTGTTACCTTACCACTCTTCTGCCTTGGAACTGATGGCAATTTTAAGACAAAGTAAGGGTTTAAAGAGTTAAGGGATAATAGGGTTAAATGCCTAGGCCTTACCACTCTTCTGCCTTAGAACCAGAACGTAAAGGACACCTTGAGTAGCCTGTCTTTTGGTTGCCGTATTTTAGGAAAAGCATAGAACAAGCATTTCTAGAACAGAATGGTCAGGTTGGAGAGAGGATTGTTCAAGAATTAAAAAGGAACGTATGATTAGCCTGGGGAAGAGAAGGCTTGGAATGAGCATGATTGCTATCTTTATGTATTTCAAGGTTGGTGTGGGAGACAAGATTTGTTCTTCCGAGGACAGATTAGGAATAACGGGTGAAAAGTACATAAAGGCAGATAAAGGGTTGGTATAAGGAAAAAAAGTTTCCCAAACATTTATGGCTACTCAAAAATGGAATCGTAAGCTTTTGTAAGGTAATGTGTTCCTAAGGAAGATCATTGGAGCACTAGAAGTAGAAGCTGGCTGATGACTTGTGAGTGATGCCAAAGGAATTCTTCAATCATGAGGAGGATAATAGTTTCCGATGGCCACTATGACTGAATTCCTTCCAATTCATATGATGTAATTTTTGCAAGTTATACCACTAGGAATAAAACAAGAACACTTTCCTAACCATTCCTTTTAAAAAGTCTTCCTGGGGTAGCCAACGTAGCTCAGTAGATTGAGAGCCAGGCCTGCCGATAGGAGGTCCTGGGTTCACATGTTAGACACGTGCTATCGGTGTGACCCTGGGCAAGTCACAAACTCAATTGTGTAGCCTTTACTGCTCTGCCTTGGTATATACTTAGTATTGATTCCAAGATGGAAGGTAAGGGTGCTAAAAACACGTACCCATAAAAGTTTGATCACCTTTAGAATACATGTTATGCTACTTTAATAAAACTTGAATTTGGATAATTTAAAGTAGTATTGAGGAATTTCACTAGAGAGCTCCATAATTCTTGAGTTTGCTTTTAAAAATTACAGCATTAGTATATCAAATAGGCAGAAGTTGACGGATGTTTATGCTTTGCTGGACTAAGCAAAAAAAAAGTTAAAATAACTTGACAATCTATGACCTTTTCTATTCCCTATTGACTTCCTTAGGATTGCTATCTACAGCTATGACATATAGGACTGTGCCTTTTGCTGTGTCAGTGATCCTTACTGGATTTCCTGAATTTGTTCTCAGAGGTTGGGAGTTGACAGCTTCATCTAGCCTAGATTTTCCCCACAGTGTATTCCTAGATACCATCATGTAAAATGATCTTAAAGAACAGGTTACATTTTTCCTTGAACTGTTACAACGGAAAGTTGCATTTCTGATGAGGGCTCCAAATCAAATATGGATATGATCAACATGTGTTAAAATGACAGAATGCAACAAACCTTAAGTACTTATATGTAAACCCTTCTGCGAAAGAGTTAGATATGCTGTGTTGTTTGGCATTTATGCTTGTCCTGTGTGCAGAGATGACTAATAGACTACCACTAGCCATGCCTACTGCTAGGCAGATGCTGAGTTCTCTAAGGCCATTTCAGTCTTCCATGCATGGAACAGTGCTAGCAGCACTATCCTGACCAAGAGGAGAGACTTAACACTGACTAGTAGGCTGATCACTTTGCAACTCAAAACAGAAAAAGACAAAAAAGCTTGAGTCTTGTGTGACGACATCTGGTTCTGCAGTGGTGGTAGATGAGGCAGAAAAGAGGAGGGGCAGAGCAGCCCCAAATTATTTTTTTATTCTACATTTTCAAGGTACTTTATTGGGAACTGATTTTTATCACGTTTGATGTATTTCTCCCTTGAAAAGAAACCAAAAGATAGAAATGGAAAGCTGATTCATGGCTTCTCTTTGGAGAAGTAAATAGAGAAGTCAGCAGTTGGTTTTTGACCTGGGTTCAAATATATTTCATGGACCATTTCATCATCTAGTATTGGTTTCAGTGTTCATGATAAAACTAGAAAAGGGATCATGAAAATAAATACAGAATATCTTGCAAAGGAAAGGAGGCAGAGAATTCTACAAAGAACATAAGACTAAAAGTTAAATCACGTATAATTTGATACTTGGACTTTTTCAATGTAATTTGGATAAGGTGAGGACTGTTGACATTACTTTATATTGTATTTTGAACTCATCCTATTTATGGAACTGCAATGAGAACTCATGTTATCCAATCCCCCAATCTGAGAAATAGACAAGATCACATTCTTGAGATTAATTGAGGTGGATTGCTTTAGACAAACACCAGTGTACAGAATGTTACAGACCAAGACTGAAACTTCAGTTCCTCTCTGTTAACTCTAGGATCAAATATTCACTCCTTGTTTGCTTGTTTGACATTTAAAACTCTCTTCCTACCCCCTAGTCTTAAATACTGTGAGCTCTGCAGTCCAGCCATACTAACTGCTATTCTACATGATGCTTCATTCTCTATTTCTGGGCTTTGCACTGGCTATTTCCCGTGCCTGAAATGCTTTTTCTCTCAACTTCCACTCTTAAAACTCTGGCTTCCTACAAATCTCATTTAAAATGCTACCTTTTGCAGGCATATGTTTGCATCCTCCAAGCTGCTAGTATTTTCTCTTCAAATACTACCTTTTTCAAATGTGTGTGGTATATATTTACATGTAGGATTTAAGTTAATATAGAATACTCCAAGTATTATGTTTTATAAAGTTTATTAATAATCACTAGAAGTAAAGGAATAAAAGGGTAATTATCTAGCAAAATAGAACCATGTGACTAAACTCTCTTGCCTGTTTAAAAAGACCACCAGCCACCACTGCCATTACAGGAAGAAGAGCAAGAGAGGCAGAAATACACAGAATGTATATCCTGCCTATGTCAGTACGTAACCACAGGAGGAGAATGGGGTGCTGGGAATTGTAGTTTTAGGGTCCAGAAATTAATTACACAATCATCCCTTGTGATCCTTTGGGAGACTAGTCTCTCCAATGGATCATTTAAACATAACTAAGGATCTTCAACTAGAGGTACATACAATATTGCACTTGCTAAGGGGAAATTACAATAATTTGGGGATAAAATTAGAACTTAATTATACAATCCCCACTGAGGAGGGTGTTGACAAACACATGACAAACAGACATCAGCCAAGGATACATGGCTGAGTTGAGGTATGTGAATCAATTGTTCAAAGGAAATTACATTAAAATAAAACCAAATAGAGGAAAAAAATAAAATTAAATAGTATATAAAAATTCTGAGTAAACAATAATAAGCCCATAACAGGTCCTAAAATTTGGGCCCAATAAATTGATTATGCCCCACAAGCCTGTAGGACCATTGCAGCAGTAGGTACTTACTCAATCAGCAGCCAGGACTATAGAAAATTGCCATACTTATGAAAGACAGAAAGGACTAGATTTTTAGCAGCAAATGAGAAATATCATTCCCTGGTCTGATTTTACCTTTGTTCTCAGGGATAGGGGATCCAACATTATAGCTAGACTGAAATACCTTGTCTGGATCTGGTATGAGGAAGTCCTGCATCTGATGTATCTCAAACAGCCGCAACCTTGACAAAACAAGTCCTCCGTCTTGGCGCAGATTCTCATCAATCCCATCAGGATTGGTTGGTCTCCTTGACCTTGTGCTTCTTGGCACTGTATAATGGCTCTTTTGTGATCCCTTCTCCTGCAATCAGACAATCATTAATCAAAGTCCCATTATATTTAACAATTAGTGGCAGATTTCCATAGTCAAAAGCTTCTGGGTATGCAGTAATATTAGGGCTAATGGATATTATAAACTTATATTAGTGCAAAATTGAAAAGAACTATTAATACTGGTAACATGCTTCAAGTGTAAAAAATGAGAAAAAAATTCACATATTGCACATTCAAGGAAAAACAATAATACAATTTTAAACATTAAAAATATGTAGTTCACAATCAGTGACACGTCACGCTTTCCCAAGGGGAAGCAGAATACAAAGGCTTATTACCCAAAAATGAGATCCATTTCCTTCTTGGCCATGATCCAAAGTGTGAGTGCAAATGATTTTTTACTAAGTAACATGGATACTTTGCATGGAAGCTTTGCAAAACAGTAGTAGTATAGCAGCTAATGAACATTCAAAGAAGTATCAAAATCCCTGAAATAAAAAAAGCTCAAAGTCTACAGAGGTTACTGATACAGGTTGTAACCAGTTTGATGGAGTACATTCAAAGCATAGGCAAAAAAGACACAAAAGGTTATATAAGCAGTATGTGACCTTGATGGAGTGGTAAGGGCTAGGCAATGGGGGTCAAGTGACTTGCCCAGGGTCACACAGCTGGGAAGTGTCTGAGGTCAGATTTGAACCTAGGACCTCCTGTCTCTAGGCCTGGATCTCAATCCACTGAGCTACCCAGCTGCCCCCTTAAGGTCATTTTAAATGAGTCTCTGTGCACAATTTGCCAATTATAGTTTTGAGGTCTTTATGAATTCTCTCAACTTAGCCTAAGCTCTGGGGATGATACAACACATGGAATTTGGGAGTTATCCTCAAATAAGAATATACCTGAGAAATATAAACTGGAAGAATTCCATGTGAACTGGAATGACCTCCAGGAATTGATGCAGAGTGAAAGGAGCAGAACCAGGAGAACATTATGCACAGAGACAGATACACTGTGGCACAATTGACTTCTCTACTAACAGCAAGGCAATGAATGATCCAGGACAATTTTTAGGGACTTATGAGAAAGAACACTATCTACATCCAGAGGAAGAACTATGGGAGTAAAAATACAGAAGAAAAACAAGTGCTCAATCACATGGTTTGATGGGGATATGATTGGGTATAGAGACTTTAAATGATCACCCTAGTGCAAATACTAACAATAAAGAAACAGGTCTTGATCAGTGACATGGATTTGCTCATTGGCTATGAGAGGGGGTGGGAGAAGAGGAGGAAAAGAACATGATTCATGAAACTGTGGAACAATATTCAAAATTAATTAAATAAGGAAATAAACAACAAAAAAAGAATATACCTGAGATAAAACTGAATCAGTAAAATGACTTCCTCTGTCCGAATCAATATATGCAGGCAGGTCAAAGTGAGGAATAATCTCTTTTAAAAGCACTAGGGGGAGGGACAGCTGGGCAACTCAGTGGATTGAGAGCCAGGCCTAGAGATTGGAGGTCCTAGGTTCAAATCTGGCCTCAGATACTTTCCAGATGTGTGACCCTGGGCAAGTCACTTAATCCCCATTGCCTAACCCTTACCACTCTTCTGCCTTGGAACCGACACAGTATTGATTCCAAGATGGAAGGTAAGGGTTTAAAAATAAATAAATAAATAAATAAAATAAAAGCACCTTGGCAACAAAATCTGCTGTGGCTTGGGCAGTAGGATAGGCTGCTGGCCATCTGGTCAGTTGATCCACTATGACTAGACAAAATTTATACTGTCCAGTCTTTGGGATAGTGATAAAATCAATTCAAAAGGTGTGTAAGCCAGAGGACAGCCACCAAAAGCTTTGCCACAAAAGGAGTGCCGATTTAATGCTTGGCATGTAGGGCAGGCTGTACACATTTTAGAGGCTATGGTAATTATGCCAGGGGCTATCCATACCCTTTTAACAGAGCCCATAATTCCTTGGGTGCCGAAAGTGACCATTTTTATGTATGGATTGCAAATTTGGTGATAAAAACTTCTAGGGAGCAGAGGTTTTCCTTCAGATGACACCCATACTCCATTTATCTGTTTAGCCTTAAATTTTTTTCTTCCATTTTTCTACTTCCTTTTCATTATAAGAAAGGCATACATTTAAGTCTTAGTGGTTGCTAATGTTCATATTAACTCAAGCCCTTCTAAGACTGATAGCTTTGCAGTGGTATCTGCCCGGTCATTCCCTCTAGAGACAAGGTCAGTGCCACCTGTGTGGGCAGAGCAATGAACTACAGCTAGGGCTTCAGGGAGCTGAAGGGCAGAAAGAACTTCATTAATAATTTCTGTATTAGCTATACATTTTCCAGCTGTTGTTAAAAATCCCCTTACCCACTGTATGACATATTCCAAAGGCAAATTGTAAATTGTTGCCTTCCTACCTTTGGCAATTATACAGGAATGCTTCCAGGCTATCAGTTTTGCACCTTGAGCACTCATATTTGAGGGCAGTGAAGCTGACCACAGACTAGCAAATCCTGTGACTACAGCAGCACCCGTGTCATGTATGCCATCCCTAATGAAAGAAGAACCATCATTGAATAAGACCAAGTCTGGATTATTTAAAGGAGTGTCCAGGAGATTATCTTGAGGCTTTTCAGACATGGACACTAAAGATGTGTCACAACTGTGCAATGGTTTTCCTGAAACTGGTAAATCAGGAAGCAAGATTGTAGGATTTAGAATTGTAGAGTGATTTAAGGTAATATTCTCATTGCTTAATAAAGTTATCTTGTACCTTGCAAGTCTCAGATCAGAAAATGTCCATGTTCGTTGTCTTAGCAACAATACTTCAACTTCATGTGGGCACATTATGGTTAATAGGCATCCCAAGACTAAATCAGCAGATTTAGTTACCAATAAGGTTGTGGCAGCTAGGCCTCTAAGACATAGTGAGACTCCTGAAGCTATTGGGTCCAGCTGGGCTGAATAATAAGCAATAGAATGCTGAGCAGGTCCCAAAGATTGAGTTAAAACACCTGAAGTTACCCCTCTCTGTTCATGTACATACAAAGTAAATAGCTTGTTATAATCTGGGATGCCTAGAGCAGGGGCAGACAGGATATCCTGTTTTAAATTAGAAAGATCTGAGAGGTGTTCTGCCTCTAGTTTAAGGGGTTCAGGGGCCAAATATTTTGTCAGAGCAATAAGGGGCCTGGTGATTTCCCCATAGCAAGGGATCCACTGCCTACAAAACCCAGTTGCTCCAAGGATTGTTCTCAACTTAGTGGAGGGTGCTCACAATTTTTGAATATCTTCAATGTGCTTAGGTGAAATGGAGCAGGGACCAGCAGTTAAAATGAACTCTAAATATTCTAGGAAGACACCACTGAGCCTTTGCCTTAGAGATCTACTAGTTACCCCCCTGCTATGCTGTATTTTAGGGTCTATAGGGTGGCATGGGAGACCCCTGTGTGAGCTAAACCTTCAGTCTCCCACAGCCAGAAGGCTGGAAGTCCCCCCAAACTCCCCTTCCCATTAGTTGTTAGTTTAAAATCAACCTGGGAGGTAAACAGGGTAGGAAGCATTTACACTGTGCTGTGAGGCTGTTGCTGGGCAAAAAGCCCTTAAGGTTCCATGCTAGAAATTTAAGTGGAAATCGCAGGCTTAAGCAGCTGGCAGGGAAGTAAAGAGGATGGAGGCATCTCCTCAGGCTGATTGTTGCCTAAAAGATGCACCCACACTTCCAAGTCTCAATAAGCAAACACTCAGGTGTAAGCAATGCTAGGAAAAGAGGAGTTTATACTTCACCACTTTCTCAAGGACTCCCAGCTTGTGTGTTGAAAAGACACTGTGGAGTTGGTAAAGGCTGCAGTCTGAGCAGGGACCACCTAGGCTGAATTGACAGGGGAAAATTCAGAAGAGAGTTGGGGTAGTGATGGCAAAAAGCCCTGAGGCAGGAGAAAAATATGGTTACTCTACTCACTTAAAGAGGATAAAGGTTCTGAATTCCAGACTTCTTATCACCAAAAATGTAGTATTTAAATTAATATCCAATACTCCAAGTATTATATTTTATAAAATTTACTAATAATCAATAGAAGTAAATGAATAAAAGGGTAATTATCTAGCCAAATAGAACTATGTGACTAAACTATATTGCTTGTTATAAAAAGACCATCAGCAACCGCTGCCATTACAGGAAGAAGAGCAAGAGAGGCAGACATACACAGAATTTATATTCTGCCTACTTCAGCACATAATGACAGGAGAGTGGCATGGTGGGAATTGTAGTTTTAGGGTCCAGAAATTAATTACACAATGTTGATATGTAAGTTCCTTGAGGGGAGGGACTATTTTTCTGTTCTGAGTATACACAGCTCTTAGTGCTTGGCATAAGTCCTTAAATGATTGCTTAGTTGAAAGATTCAAGGAACCTTTTTAGTATTATGTTATCCTTTGTGAATCTTTAGCTATTACAAATTCTAATCACATAGCTGTAGTTCTTTAACTTTCCAAGTTAAATGCAGCATCCTTTCCCTCTCATTATCTATTATTATTATCTATATGCATTGAAATTTAAAAAAAGTCTCCATACTACTTTCCCTTATTCTCAGCAAAGATTTACTGACATATAATAACCCCAAAAGTATCTTATAATTGTTATTAGCATGTAGGTGTACTTTGGAATAATTATTAATAATCCATGTTTGATGGTAGAATCAAGGAATCCCAAAATAGAACCTAACAAAGATCCTAAATTGCATTAATTGAACTCAAGGAATTTGGTCATTTAATTTTTAATATGTTTTGCTAAAACATGAGATTCTCAGGTCCATAGAGGCTAAGGATGTACAATGCTTCTATGATAAGGGCACGCACCCCTCACCACATTACTATCTAAATGCTAATAGGGTCCAGTGTCATGATAAGTGGAGGCAGCCCTCAGATTGGGGATAGATTCTGCCCAGCTATCACCCTGCAAAAGGTACAAAGTCCTTTTAGTCTTCCTGGACATCCTTACTGGGTGAATAGAACAGGCAATAATCCTTCTTTTGTAAGTAAAGAATTGATTGGGTCCAGGCCCTCCTGATTGCACTGACCCTAATTAAAATAACCTCCTGAGCAAATCTAGGGCTGAGCCCTATTGACCAAACCCTTAGGAAATACTCCTATTAGATCCTCCCTAATCCTTCAAAGGAAGATGGAGAGGAAATCACACACCATGCCCAAATAGGAGACTTGGTCTATCTGAAAACCTGGAGAACAGAGGAATTGAACTAGCTAACACATCGATAGGAGGGTCCCCACAGAGACATCCTATTCATACCAACTGCTGTAAAACTGGAAGGGCAGAATACATGTATTCGAGTCCCTTGCATTAAACCCTTTGTCCCCCCCAGAAACAGGTGGCAAAAGTGGAGGTGGGGACACCTATTTCAGTGAGTGGGTGAAAGACCTCAAATATCTCTTTCCCAGAGTAAAAAACTGCTACTGGACACTTTGGAATAAGTAGTTCCCTCTTCTTATCTTTTTGCTCTCTTAATCCCTCCTGTTGATACTTGTTGCTTTAACTCTTAACTCCCTGACCCATGACTATTCCTCACCTTATATTCTGCGTCTTTTCCTGGGGTTTGAACTATGCACATCCAGATACTTGGGCAGATAATTCCCTAATTCAATTGGGGGAAGCAGTAGCTAAAGATTTTAGCTTTTGGGTATTCAAGAAACATTCACAGAGGGAAGGAAATCCCAAGTCCCTAGCCCATGTCCTCAGTCCCTCAAAACACCTGAGGCTTCCAGGAAATTCACCTCCACTCTGTTTCTAGTGGCAGTCTTTCCCTTTTATTGACTATCCCCAGGACCAACACATACTCATTCAGGATGGATGGGTTCATCAAGACCCCTTCTGGTATGAGTGCTTTGATAAAGGTTGGGTCACTACCCTTTTCCTTTTAATATGATTCATACCACTGGGTAGAAATTGCACTGGGAACCCTGTCACCTCCAGGAAGGGAATGACGATTTATTCCCTTAATTGTACATACTAGTATCTTAATGTAACATTGGTGGCCATGCCTGTGCACGAAGTCAGGGGATAAGGGCATGGCATGAAATGGGGGTAGGCATTGGCAGTCAGTGTAGGGGAGGTTGGATCATGACATGGGGTCCCTACAAAGTCCAAAAGGTTCCCCATCACTGGTCTTCCAGTTCTGAGAGATCCTCTTCCTGATAGCAACTGTTTTAACTTTGAGCTTTTTTAGGAAATTGATTGTGTCTTTGCTTTGTGCTAGGATTCTAGCCAAGAACCTTTTATTTCACGCAACTTTATTCTTTTTATTAAAAATTTATTAAATTCATTGTGGTAGTACCAATGTTGCCCTCCTTTTCTGTGACCCCTTCTGAACTTCCTTCTGCTCTATATATCTTAAATCTTTCACTGACATTTTATCTCTGCCTATGCTCTACTACATTCTCTCTAGGAATCATTTCTTTAATGCCAGCTCCATAGTTTGGAAGCATTATGCCCTTGAAGTGGTCTACCTCAGTGATTGCTCTCTTTGTGAATGGATATGAACTTGGTCATACACTTTGTATAGCAGGATCCCATTCATTTTGTGGGTAACAGTGACTACAAATATAGGTACCCTTAAGGATCAGAAAAACTTGTTTCCTTGTGAATTCAGAGGTTAGAGCAGGGGATCGTAACTTTTGGTGTGTGTTATGGACCCGATTCACATTTTGGTAAAGCCTATGGACTCCTCAGAATAATGCTTTTTAAATGCATAAAATAAAATAGTTTTACAAAAGAAACTAGTTCTATTGCAGTGGAGTTCTCAAAATATTTGGAAAAACTTCATGGGCCCCTGTTTAACAACCTCTGGGTTACACTGTGATTGTAGTTACTGTGATCCAGTGGGACTGCTGCGTTTTGAGCAAAATATGAAACATCAATGACCTGCTTAGATAAGTGAGATAGATTGACAGTTTTCTGTTTTTTTTTTTCAATCTGTATGATACAACTCAATGAAGTTTCTGTCCTTTTCAGAGATATTTGCATGTACTTTCAGTTAAGTTTTAGGTCCTGTATTTTGCCAAGGCATAAAAATCCAACTATGCCCAAGGTAGCATTGGAATATTGCTTTTGGAATAATAAAGGGTAGGAGAGCACTCTGCATTTACATGTTAAAGGAAAGAATACTGATGCAATAATTGGAAGAAGGTCTTCTCATAGTCAGAACATACAATGTGGTTGAGATAATGGGAGTCATTCTAAAACATGAATATTCTGTGATCCACAGTCCATGTTAATCCTGATAGGGAAGATCAAAAAGTGGATCATTTCTGGAACTAAGCTAGGTGAAGAATTTACTTTTCCAGATGGCATATTCTCTTTGCTGTGTGGTGACAAATCCTCTTCCCAGGTGGGTGTTTGATTCCCCAATAGCATATTAGGATTGCCAGCCACTGACACAGGGATCTTTCAGGTGAAATCAAAAATAGTTCTTTGGAGTATAAAAATTAAACTTATATCTCTAATAATAAAATTATTATATTTTATAAGGTTTCTTAAGGATCATTAGAAATGAAGGAATAAAAAGGATGCAAAATAAAAACCACATGCCCATAGCTCGTTAGCCATTTTCAAATTTTCCCCACCTTACCACCATCACTGCTCATGCTAGATCATGCAAGAAGAAAAAGAGAGGGGGGGGGGAGGCATTACTGCCAGTTAAATACCAATAACAAAATCTCACCAACATGGAGATGCAGGAGAAATTATAGGGACTTCTGGGAAATACCAAGGACTTCTGGGGAATGAAGTGTAGGTTTCAAAATCTCCATTTATACATTCCCCCCTGAGACCCGTGGAAGACTAGTCTCTCCAGTGGATCTTATAAACATACCAGCTATGAAATTACAATAATTTGAGGATAAGAGGAAAAGAGAACAAAACCAAGAATTGCTAGGTGCATTGAGAAAAAGCCAGTTAGGGGGCAGTCCCCTTTGGCATAAGAGTATACATACAAAACAAATGCATTAAATCTCCGGTAGTTCAAATTACCTCATCCCAACATTCACTCTGAATCTTCTGGTGCAGCATGTGGCCTGCTGAGGCATCTTCATGGTGTCTTCTCCAAATAGTTCACTTTCTGGATTCGGAGAGGTAGCATGTTTCTTAACCTAAAATTACTCTCAAAAGGAACTTAAATGTTGCAATTTAAAATAATAATATTTATACATTCCCTCCTGAAGAGGGTGACTGAAAAATGCAGGGATCACTTAGGAATGCATGGCTGAGTTATGAGGTGTATAAATCAATTGGCAAGAGAAATAAAAAACATTTTAAAAATCCATATAAAAAAGATAATTTCTATCAAAGTCTTATGTGTAAAAATTCCAAGGAAAGGAAAAATAAATACATAATAGGTCTTTGAATCAGGGTCCAATTAAACTTATTTAAGTAATTATGCATTTACCAAATCAGTAGCTAGGAGTATAGAAAGTTTGCCACACAGAAAAGGGACTAGATTATAGGAGCCAGGTAGGAGCCAAATTTGAGACATTTGGTAGAATGTGGGACAAAGAAGACCTGCCTTTAACACATGTTAAACAGCCACTACCTCAAACCACAAACAAATTCAAGTCCTCTTGTTTTGGCTTAAATTTTTCCATGAATCCCATTGGGATTGGCCGGTCTCTTTGACCTTGTGCTTGATTGGTACTATGCAATTTAGATTTGTGCTTCTTTGGCACTGTGCAATGACTCTTTTGTATTTTTTTGTCCTGGAGTCAGCCAGAATCATTAAGCAAACCCCCCCCCCCCTTTTTTAACAATCAATGACATCATTTTTATAGTCTAAAGCTTTTTGGGTATTCATTGACACTTTGGCAAATATATTTTAAACATATTACTGCAAAATCAAAAAAGTTAAAGAAAATCTCAATACTGGTAATGTGCTTCAAATATAAAAAGGAAAAAACCCTGAAATAGTATATTGTACATGCAAGAAAAAATAAAAATAAAAGGGTTTTAAAAATAAAAAATATAGCTTATAATCATTGACACACTGCTAAGTGTCAGCTAAGGAAATGTAGAATACAAAGGTTTCTCACAAAAATGAGATCCATTTCCTCCTCAAACCTGGCCATGATGCACTGTGAGTACAAGCAAATGATTTACACAAAGTAACAGTTTTTTAAAATAAAGAACAATAGTATAACATGTAATGCACATTCAAAAGTATCAGAATCCCCAAAGTTACAATAGCCCATTTAATGACAATAGCAAACAAACCCACTATTATATTTTACATGAACCTGCTGTGTAAAATTTAAAGAAAATGGATACTTGTCACAAGTTTTTCAGGTATAGAAATGTTTCAACCTTGGCTGAGATATTTTTAAAAAATTCTATTACTGCCATTATTACAAAAATGTGGCAGAGAAAAATCAAAACCTCTATACTGTTGATGTTGGGTCTAAGAATGTCACCAAGAATCTAGAGATCATTCTGGTGAAAAGGTAGAGTGAGCTGAGGAGTTACAAATGAGAGATGCCCCTCTTTTGGGAGTCATCCAGTGGTACCATGCCTTGGGATCAACTTCCCACCTCCTTTGCTATGAGACTGTAATGTCCCATTGGGAGGTGAGGATTATAATTGTACTTCACTTCAGCTACTAAAATGGACCTTACCTCCTGTTAGAGGCAGGCAAAATGATCAGAGTTGTTGAAAAAAATCTAAAATCCATGTTTGAAGACTCCTTAAAATCAATTTGAGATATTTAGCTCATCAAATTTTCCAAAGGTTGTTATACAATTGTAACCAGTTTTGATGAAGTCCATCCATCCACTATGTGACAATTTACAAAGCCAAAATAGAAAAAAAAATTTTTTATATGGGCTTATTCAGTAATATTTGTTCAGTATAGTTATAGGGGGAAAAGCAACAGAATATAACAGTAGTTAAAACCCAGTACATTAAAATGATTCAGTGTAACAGAATGGTATTGAATACATTAATCTATGAACTTAAAACCGCAAAATTAAATCTTAAACAAAACAATCAGCAAAATACAATAAAATACAGAGACTTTTATAAAACATTGGAGTCAGAAAAGTCTTAAAATATAACCTCCAGTCTCTTTAAAGTTCATTTTTTTTTTAATCTATTGAGATTCCTTTTGTCAGGACTGTGGTATCTTCCATAGCGAGGGAGAACATGGGTTTTAGGAATCTCAAACTGGGCAGACCTAAATGGCAAAGAGTTGCAGGGAGATGAATTTCTCCCCTGAATCTCAGGCAAGTTAAGTAAGAGGATCAGAGCACTCATGAAAAAAACACCCTAAAGCTGGAAGCTGTTTGAAATAGGCAATTCACTGCTCTCTCATAGAATACTCCATGCTTGTAATCAACTTCCTGTTTGGAAAAGTCTCTTTCTTCTCCTTGTTCCTCCCCCACCCCCAAGGTCCTCCACCATGTGGAGGCCAATTTTTGGTTAAGGAAAGAACACCCCAGTTTTTACCTGTTGGTTTGTGATTCTGAAGGCACAGTGGCAGGTACCAGCAGCCTGGGTCCTGGGGCTGGGCCTGGGGTTGGATGAATGATCTGGGTTGGAAGCTGGAGATCAGGAGTAGAGTTGCTGGGGCCTGAGGCTGGGCCCGGGCCCGGTGAGTGATCTGGGTTAAGAAGGTCAAGAATGGATGGCTGGAGGCAGGAGTGGGTAACAGGAGTATGCTGAATCAGGAGAAGCGTCTTTGAGAGGTTGGGTGCGTAGGGTGGGCGAAAAGCCTTTGCAGGAGAAACATGACTTAAAATAATTATCTAGGCTATCTTAAAAAATTGAGAGTAATTCTTGTCTGTTCTGGTTGCCAAAACTGTAAAAATTAAATTTATATCTCTAATAATAAAATTATTATATTTTATGAGGTTTATTAAGGATCATAATAAAGAGGATACAAAATAAAAAATCACGTGCCCATGGCTGGTTAGACATTTTCAAATTTTCCCCACCTTATTACCATCACTGCTCATGCTACATCATGCAAGAAGAGAGGGGGGGGAGCATTATTGCTAATTAAATATCAACAATGTGATCTCACCAACATGGAGACAGTTTTGCACTGGGAAGCATTTTTAAGTTAGAAGGACTTAGCATATTTTCAGTGTCAGGAAAATTTTGTATAGGCTTTTCCAGAGAGAATTTTTATTGATGTACATTCACATCGACTCACTGAGTGTGATGGAATGACCAAGTTCCTTTCTTTTTTATTTTATTTTCATTTAAAAATTATTTTTAATTAATTTAGAATATTTTTCCATAGTTACATAAATCATGTTCTTTATCTCCGTCCCCTCCCCCCTCCATAGCAAATGAGCAATTCGACTGGGTTTTACATGTGTCATTGATCAAGACCTATTTCTATATTGTTAGTATGTGCACTAGGATGATCTTTTAGAGTCTATATCCCCAATCATATCCTCATCAAACCATGTGATCGAGCAGTTGTTTTTCTTCTATATTTCTATTCCCATAGTTCTTCCTCTGGATGTGGATAACATTCTTTCTCATAAATCCCTCAGAATTGTCCTGGATCATTGCATTGCTGCTAGTGTTTGTTCAGATATTCCTCAATTGAAGGGCATCCCCTCATTTTCCAATTTTTTTGCCACCACATAGAGGATAGCTATGAATATTCTTGGTCAAGTCTTTTTCTTTATTATCTCCTTGGGGTACAAGCCCAGCAGTGCCATGGCTAGATCAAAGGGCAGACAGTCCTTTAGTGCCTTTTGGGCATAGTTCTAAATTGCCTTCCAGAATGGTTGGATCAATTCACAACTCCACCAGCAGTACATCAATGTACCAATTTTGCCTCATCCCCTCCAAAATTTATTACTTTCCTTTGCTGTCATATTAGCTAATCTGTTAGGTGTGAGGTGATACCTCAGAGCTGATTTGATTTGATTATAAGATATTTAGAATACTTTTTCATGTGTTTATTGATAGTTTTGATTTCTTTATCTGAAAATTGCCTATTCATCTCCCTTTTCCATTTATCAATTGGGGAGTGGCTTGATTTTTTTGTACAATTCATTTAGCAACTGTAATATTTGAAATTACTTTTAAAGACTGATTATATTAATTATTGATCGCCAAGGATTTCACTTATGAAAATCCTAATGAAACATTCAAGTCAGAATGGAGTTTTATGGTAATTTAATTACAACAGGAGTAAGAAATTATTAGAGGGAGAGAAAGAGGGAGAGAAGGGAAGACGGAGAGAAGGGAAGAGGGAGAGAAGGAAAAGGTTAACTTAACTTCCTGGCAGAGCCAGAGGTAGTTTTAGACCTTGGAGGGCCAAGGAAAGGAAGGGAGTCAGTCCTTTCACTCACATGACCTATTTGAAGGAAAGCTGTCTGCGGGCCTCCTCTCAGCTGGAGCTCCAGGATGGAACTGGCACCTAACCCTGAGCACAGGAAGTGAGCGAACTCCAGAGGCTATTCTCTACCCCACTTCCTGTGCCTCCCACATGCCACTGGTGGCTCAAGCTTGGCTTAGGACAGCCCAAGGGGGCAGTTAGTTGTTTCTGATTTGTCATTAGCTAGCACATGCCTGTGTTGTGTGGGTGTGCACATTCTTGGGTGCTAGACCAAACAAGATGGAGGAAATTTAAAAATCACACTCCTTATAAATTTGAGTAATTAGACCTTTGTCAGAGGTTTTTGCTATCAAGATTTTTTCCAAGTTCCTTTCATTCTTTGGGTAAGGCATCTTGTGCCTATGTATGAAAGCTTTGGCATAGTTCATCAGTCTGTAACAACAATTCAAAGAACTTTCAGAAAGTGTGATTGACATAAATAATATGGAAAGTTGCAGAAATCTCAGTAGACAATAGTCAGTAATAAACAGTAAGTGCCTATTATGTGCTGGGCATTGTGCTTTGTGGTAAGACTACAAATAGAAGCAAAAGACAAGTTTCTATGTTCAAGGAGCTTCCAGTCTAATGGAGGAGACAACAAGCAAACAAATATATAAATAAGCTCTATAAATAATAAATGAGAAGAGTGGGAAGGCATTAAAATTAAAGAGAGGATGAGAAAGACTTTGGGTAGAAAATGAGATTTTAGTTGAGACTAGAAACTTCTCTGGGAATAGGTCCAGTTTTCCTTTAATGATAGATTTCACACCATGAAAATTATGGGCAAAAACATCTAAGTCCAGTTTCAACACAAATGTTAGGAAGAATTCACTTTTACCATTCAGCTCCTGTAGACTTGGCGATCAAGGCATTGAAAATGCCTTAGCTTTGCAGATTTATTTTACAATTTGTTCTGGAGAGTGGATACCTCAGTTGGTTCAGGTATAAAAGACACCCTACCAGATTTTGAATATCTTTCTCAGACCTATTCTTGGAAAATAACAACATCCTCAAGGATTGCTACAAGAAATTGGCCTTTAGTAAGGGAAACAAAAAGTAAGGGTGCCTTGAGGTGGAGAAAAAGCCTCTGGAACAGTCAAGACATTCTTACAGGTAACCTGCAGGGTTTCTGGTAAGCGCTCCATCCAATAATAACAATATCAAAAGTTTGTAGGGAATTAAAGAAAGCCTTTACAGAAACATAGTTACTAATTTTTGCAACTCTTATCATAAAGAAATCTCTTTGCGGTTGATGATAACTATGTTTGTTGCCTAAGGTATACTGATAATCAGCATAAGTATTTACAAGATTTACCAGAGAAGGGCAAAGCAACAATTAACCTATATTAGAATACGCAGAAGGTTGGGAATAGCTTTCACCAACCTTGTTTTGAGATCACATAGCATCCTATGGTGGCGTGCTTAGGATCACAGCTCAAGGCATTGAGATGAGCTACAAATTTGCTCAGTTGTGTTTCAGCATCTGAGGAATAATGAGTAGAAGTAAGATTGAAAACTAGATGATGTCAGCTGAGGGTGATATGGCCAGCAGAGAGCAGTAAAATTCCACACCTCAGTCTAGCGTTGGCTGAATGTGTCTTTGTTTTAAAAAATAAAGAATACAGTAACTGGAGCTCTCAGAAACATACTGGTGGAGGCTTATGCCAAAAAAAAGAAGCAGCTGTTCTGCAACAACTGCAGCATTGAGAGGTGAACTAGAAGAGGAACTAAGATGTTTATTGCCATGAGTTTGTGTAAAAACACTTTTTGCAATGTCTTATTTCTCACGATGAGAAAGATCTATTATTTAGACTTAAGAGGAAGACTGGGAATTGAATTAAAGGCCATTTAATTGAGGAAGAGCTATATTTTCCTGTTTCTTGTTACTGTGAGAGTGTCAGGGACATTGGGAATACAGCCTTGTGACCATTGGTGATCACGTGCTATTAGTGACCTATCTGTAAATGGACCCGGGCAGTAATCAAAGTTTCTTTACAAGAAGCGAAATTATATTTTCTTCCAGATTTATCATGTTCTAAATAATATTCTTTGAGAAGGAAAACTCAGCTTCAGTTTCCCCCAGAGGCCTTTTGGAAGATATGGAAGAAAAGATTATGGCAAGGTCAAGAGTACATACATGAATGATCCTAACAGAAGAGAGTGTCCTCACCGCCCTAAATGTCAGAACCCCACACTGAATCCACTTTTTGGTCAATTCAAGTCACCTCTCTTAACTCCAATGCATAAGGATTTATAATGTCACTTTATCTTTGCTTCATTTTACTTTTAGAGCAATTGGTGTCTATGATTTTTATAGATTAAATATAAAAGAGGATGCTATTGATACTGGAGCTAGCTGCTTGATTTTCAGATTTTTCCTAATACTTCTCTATCCTCTAAAGGCTCTAAATGCTGTTGGTATTTCTAACCAAGTTGTCCTTTGTCTTCTTTCAGAAACTGACTATTTCATGGATGCCATTTCAGAGAATGTGCTTTTTTGAGTTCACCTGTATAATATTCAACGTTGAGTTCTGTTAGGTTGTACTATTTACTATATACTAGTCAGAGTGCCTGATTTTGCTGTGAAAAATGAGTCCTCTGAATCAACAGTCTTTGTAGAAATCTCCTTCTCCAATTCTTGGTCTTCTCAGTTAAAAGAGAAAATTCTTAAGGGTGCTGCTACTGTCTCCCTGATCTTAACATGTCATGAGAGAGGGGAGCTAAGCACCTCATGAGATAGAGAGCCAGGCCTGGAGATGAGTGGTCTTGGGTTCAAATTTGGCATCAATACTTCCTCGCTATGTGACCCTGGGCAAATCGCTTAACCCAATTGCCTAGTCCTTACCACTCTTTGCCTTGAAACCAATACTTAGTATTGATTCTAAGACAGAAGGTAAGTGTTTAAAAAAAACAAACAAAACATGCCATGAAGACAATCTAATTTGGCATGCCTAGCCTATCAGGATTAGACTTAAATTCTCTGAATCCATGACCCTGAGTTCCAAAGTATCCTCAAGCCAGAAGCTAAAAAAAGGTATCTATTTCTCCAGTGATAACGAACCAGAAACAAGATATCATCATTCCTATTAAGAGTTCCTTTTATACTACTACCTGATGAAAAACCTAGAAAAGAATACATTAGAAAATATAGGACAGGAAACACGGAGGAAAAGCAATTGCCTGAATACAGCGGTTGAGGGGACATGACAGAGGAGAGACTCTAAATGAACACTCTAATGCAAATATTATCAACATAGCAATGGGTTCAAATCAAGAAAACATGTAATGCACAGTGGATTTACGCATCGGCTATGGGGGGTGGGGGGGAGGAAAAGAAAATGATCTATGTCTTTAACGAATAATGCTTGGAAATGATCAAATAAAATATATTTTAAAAAAGCCAAACAAAAAACAACAACAGAAAAAAAGAAAATATAGATCAGGAATAAAGAGTCAGGGATTTGTAAGACACACTGGATTTTCATGTCTATCCTATCCAGAAAGAGTATTTTTTTAAAAAAAGATGATTAGAAGGCCTTCACTCAGTTACCTACCCCTGGGCAAATGGCACCCTAGTTTGAGAATACAGGCAGTCAGTCCTGAGAGTTATCATCAGTGCTGAAGTCAGAATTCTATTAGAAAGGGGAAGTGGGGCTTCCACCAAAATGATTTATTATTACAGACTATCTGTCATATAGTGGACACATGGCATGGCTGGCATAGGAAGTTAGGCAGTCAAGGCTTCAAGTCTCAAATCGGATATCTGTGATGAGAATTAAGTTTGTTAAACTCTCAGTGCTATGGGATGGCAAGTGGTGGTTCTCCTGTCCACTGGAGCAGTGGCTATGCATTCTCACTGAATGGAAAAGCAAGGACAGCCCAAATGCTTATTGTATCTGCCCATTTCTGGGGTTAATAGAAAAGTCTAGTGAGGGGGCCAGAAATGCATTCAGGAAGCAATCTGTGTGGATGCCACTGGATGGTGCTCTAAGGTAGATGCTGGCAGCACATCACTAGCCTGGCTACTGTTAGAGGGAAGAGATGTTTAGTAGGAAAATGAAGGTTTGCAGAGGACAGAGGCAGGAGGCCAACAGGGAAAGATTCTGGAATGCTGTGGGGAGGGGCTAAGCTGAAAACTCAGGGACTGTTGGGTCTGTCTGTCTGTCTGTCTGTCTCTGGAATTGAATCTGGAGGAAGTGGATGCTGAGTCCTGAGGTTTGACCCTATCCTTACTGCTGCCTGTCACTATCCTGTATCAACATCAAGCTGTCAGTAAGCAGAGCTCTGAGTCCATCTGGACTTGGGACCTTTTCCCTGGACCCCTGCCTGATCTGTTATTGACCAGTATCCCTAGTAACAACCAAGAGAGGATTTTAGTGCAACATATGTAGACCAGGGACTGGGGTTTTACAGCTTAGCTGGGACAGGGAGATAAGAGAAGGAAATCAACTCTCAAGATCCTTTATGAGAAGGCCTTACATTTTGGGGTATTTGGCTAGTAAAATTAGTGTCGGGGATTTCCCCCTTTCCCTCTTAACCTCTCCCTTTGGAAATAAAACACACTTCCCATTTACTGTGGCTTTGGTTATCTGTATACTGGTCCCAGACCAGGATCTGCATGGTCCTGGCTGTCTGTTAGGCCCCTTCACCCACAGGGTAGAAACCTTGATACTGGTCCAAAATAATTCAGTTAATCCCATTTAAACCCATCTCCCGAACACCCCTATAACAGTACCTTGGGTCTTTTTTGCTGTGCCTTGTCCAAATTTGATCTCATCTGCTTTATCATATGAAACATAGCCTCCATAACATGATTCACAAAAGAATTCGCCATGTATTAAATCTGCTCAGCTTGGGCTATGATTTATTTCCAAGGGCTTCTTGTCTCCTTTTTGTTTTCATATGAGGGTTGCTCATTCGCGTAGGGATGATTAAATAAATATATATCTACTAAATCAGAAATAAAATCTTCTGATTGATGAACAACTCACTATTACTAGAGACGTCTGCAATCTCAGCTCTCCTATCCACTCTCAGTGCCTATAATCAGATGAGCTTAAATGCTTTTTGTTAGGAAACATTCCCATGCTATTTTCAAGGTCTCAGGGATAAGAACCAAATTAATTGTATCATCAGATTATAAAAGCAAACACTGTTGTTCACTTTTGACTGGCACCAGGGCAAAAGCTCACTGCTCTTATGTTCTAGATGACCAGAGGAGGGGTCACTTGGTGTTGCTCATAGGTCCAAGGAACATCTCTAATCAATTTGTCTGAGTAATCTTTTGTTGCTGTTGTCATGTACATAATCTTGCACTGCAAAATCACTGTCTAAATTGTGTTTCTTTCTGGTATAGTTTCCATAAAACAGTCGACTCTCTTTTTAAAAGTTTCCCGGGTGATTCAATTTCACCCTTCCTTTTAGCATCTTGAGGAGCAGGACAATGCAAAGGAAAAGAGAAAAATCTGATCTAAAAAGGGGTAAATATAACATAGATGAATTCTTTTTTTTGAAATGAAATAATTTAATTCTAAAAACAGATTGAGTCAAACAACAAATTATAGAAATAAGAAATAATTCTTTTTTTTCTCATCTGTATAAGAATTTTATGAGGATTGTCAATTCACATTAATGTCATAGGTATCTGATCTTTTTTAAAAACTATTTAGTCAATTTAGAACATTATTCCTTGGTTACAAGAATCATATTATTTCCCTCCCTCCCCTCCCCTTCCTGTAGCTGATGCATAATTCCACTGGGTATTACATGGGTCCTTGATCAAAACCTAATTCCATGTTGTTGATGTTTGCACTAGGATGTTCATTCAGAGTCTACATCCCCAATCATATCCCCTCGACCCATGTATTCAAGCAGTTGTTTTTCTTTGGTGTTTCTACTCCCACAGTTTTCCCTCTGAATGTGGATAGTGTTCTTTCTCATAGATCCCTCCAGGTTGTTTTACTACAACATAGATGAATTCTTAAATCTTCAAAATGATTTGTTTTTACAGTGCTGTTGCTATGGTATAAATTGTTCTATTGGTGCTGCTCACTTCTCTGAATCAGTGACTATCCAAATCATTCTAAGTTTCTTTGATATTATCTCTTCCATTGTTTCTGTTATATTCATATAAAATAATTTGTTCAACCATTTCCCCATTTGATGGGCACCCCTTCACACTGCCATTCTTTGCTATTACAAAGAAGCTACCATAAATTTATATTTTTTGTTTATATATGATATTTCCTTCCTTCATCTCTTAGGAAATGTAGGATAACAGCTATATTACTCAGTCAAAGGGTATACACAGTTGACACCTTTTAGGGCATGATTCTAAATTGCTTTTCAGAGTGACCACACCCATTTATAGCTCCACCAACAATGCATCAATGTGTGTGTTTTCCTGCAGCCCCTCTAAAATTTGTCATTTTTCCTTTATTTCCCCAGCATAATATGATATTCAAAATGTCCTGAAACTGCATTTTTACAATGCCCATCAAAATACTTTGAAAAACATGTCTGATTTTCTATGGGATGAGGGCATGTGATACTTTGGCTATGACCAATGTGTTCAGGGACAAACATACCAAACTTTATCCTGCTCCAGGCTAGAACTGACTTTTACAGGTCACACAGCTAGGAAGATTTGAACCTAGGACTTCCTGTCTCTGGCTCTCAATCCACTGAGCCACACAGTTGCCCCTGAGACAATAAGATTTTGCAACCGATTGAATTTGTGAGGGAGAGTGAGATAAATGGGTAACAGACTGAGTAAGTGAGAGTGAGGAGAGAATGATAATGCGATTGGGGATCTTGATAAGTGGTGATTTCAGCAGTAATTAAAATGTTGGGAAGAAGGGAGTGTTTTCAGAGAAAAGTAATGAGCTCTGTTTTGGATATGTTGAATCTGACATGCCTCTAGGACATATAATTTTAGATATCTCAGGAGATAATAGGGCCAGATCATTTGCACAGATTACAGTCTGTTTCAGCTATCCAGCCCATTGGAGGCTACTCTCCCACAAGGTAGGAGAATGTAGGAGGTAGGATACCATGTTAGACAATCTCAGCATACTCTGAGCCCCATTATAGGTTGATATGCAGCATTTCTAGGCTCTATCAGTTATCTTTTTCCCTTGGGATCTTTACAATTGAGATTCTAGAAAGGAAATGAGCTGTTTCTGGATTCAGACCAATCTCTTGGTTGGAATTCTTCAGAGTCCTAGGAGACTTAAAATCATGGGAGTTGCTAAATTCACCAAATAAGGTAAGATAGAAGGAAAAGGGAAATGGACCCAGATCAAAAAGATGCTGTGGGATGCCCAAAGTGAATATGGCCTGGATTTAATGAAGGAGACTAAGAAATAGTGGTCAGATAGGTAAAAGAACTAAGAAAAAGAGTGTAGTTAAACTCTACATAGGCCATCCAGGAGGAGAAAATTATGGGACATCAAGAAGAAGGTTGAGGATTGAGAAAATAACATTAAGATCATTGAGAAAACATTATTAAATTTGTCAATTAAGAAACCATTGGTAACTATGGAGGGGGTGTTTTTAGTTGAATGAAGTTGGCAAGTCAAGTTACAAAGAGTTAAAAGGAGAGTGAGAGGAAGGGAAGTGTTGGTAATGATTAAAGATAGATTTTTCCATGGGTTTAGTTGAGAAAGGGATGAAAGACTTAGGTGATGGTTGTGGGGATTGTGAAATCTAATAAGTAGGATTTACGGATGTGGGAGACTTGGCGATTCTTGTTGGTAGCAGGAAGGAAACAATAGATAGGGAGAAATCAAAGTTGAGAGAGAGAGAGATTGTGGACGATAGAGAAATTTTCTGGAGATGATAGAAGGCAATAATATTAAAGTGCACATAGAGGGATTGGCCTTGACAATGAGAAGGGCTGCCTTTTCATTTAAAATAGGAGAAAAAGAGATAGTGGAATTGTAATACCAGGATTTTAGGAAGGGAAAACACATAAGGATTAACATTTAAATAGTTTGTATTTATTTGAGATTGGGGAGAGGGTTTTGGGGAAGGAGAGTGAGGGAGAGGATGATCTTATCTTTAAACCCTTAATTTTAACTCCTAAATTAATAATTCTATCTAACTACACTAATATTCTAAAGGCAAATCAAACAGGGAAGCCGAATCTTACAATAGAGTCTATGGGAGCTAAAACAGGAATCCAAGGTGAAATGTCCACAGATGATAACTTCTCCAAGTTGAGGATAGTTCCTCAGTCCCTGACCAGCAGATGATTGAAGAATAAATCCTCACCACAGCCAAAAGATCTTCACAGGCTAGTGTCTTGGGAATTGATCTTCTGACAGATTCAGCCATATTTCTCTCTCCTTTTCTCTTCAGATCCAGTGAGTTTCTCTCTTAACTGAATCCCAAAGATTCCAACACTCCCAGGCTCATAAGATTCCTGTCACATGCTCCTGTCAATCAAACCCTTGCAACTCATAACTACAGAACTAAATATCAGAATGGTGTGTGATCAAAAGAATAGGAGACGAAGGAACTTTTTGTGAATAAAAATGAATGATGGAATGCTTGAGAAGGGAAGAGAGTTTAGAACAGTTGGTGCTAAAGCTGTGCTGAAGGTATTGATTACCTTGTGGAAGTGAGAATCCAGTTCACCAAAATTTGCTGTTGTTTATACATTTTTACTCATGTCCAATTCTTTGTGATTCCTGGAGTGGTTTTGCTAATTGTAATTTATCTACAAGAATATTGCAAATAAGAACAGCCAGGAATGTTAATAAAGGAATGTAAAGATTAACTTTTTGGGCCAGTGCAATGGGTAACTGCTGAAGACAGATGTAAAAGAACCTCTGTTTCATAAATATTAGAAAAGGTTTGAGGAAAGGTAAGGAAAGGTAATGAAGGTTGAGGATTAGGATGTCTAAATCTAGCAGGGGACTACAATTTTACCTACTTCCCTCTAGTTCGCAAGAACTTGTTTCTTGCTTGGGTTACCCAGAGCCTTCTTATTGTTCCTTAATCTATACTAATATCTATTATCTATTATATCTATTCTACATACACTATGCTAAATTATAATCCTTTTATTTATAATAAAGTTTACTGTCTGCTAATTTCTCTCAGCTTTGAATCAGTCTCTCTGCCAACTGCCAGGCCTTCTGGGTCTAGGTAGGCTTTTTGGCTTAAGCAGACTTCTGGGCCTACACAGGCCTCAAAAATGGCTGCCTCTGAGTAATGGACTTCCAGTCAAGATGGTGGCTTAGAGAAAGCTAAAGTTCAGATCTCCGGAAACCCTTCCCTACCAAACTCAAACTATATGCTCCTAAGGCACCGAAATTCAAAATGAACAAAAGCATAGACCCCGGGAATCCTCCTCCTGGACCGGGACCTGGATCAAAAAATAAAGCCCCCCCAAAAGCCAGAACCCGAGATCACTCAGACCTAAGGGGTAGGCAGAAGGAAGGTCCCAGGACCCATCCCCCCAACCCAGAGCGCTGAGTCTGAGGCAGCAGAGGGAACCTCAGAGCCTTAGGGCTGGCTATCCTGAAGGCCACTTCCTGAAAACAACCTGACCCAGTCGAGGGGGCACCCAGACAGCAGGGAAACAGAGAGAGACAGGAGGAGCCTGTAGCCCCCTGACCAGATCCTTCCATCTGAGTCTCACTGAAGGTCCCTGCCTCAGGGCATACTCAGTCTGAGGTTAATCCTATCACCAGCCCTCAGAGCTCTGGGAAGCCATGGCCCCTCCCCCTCAGAGTGCAGGGTCATCTGAAACAACAGTAACCCTCAGGGCTGGCAAAAGGGCCTCAAGAGCCGGCTATTCTGAAGGCCACATCCTGAAAACAACCTGACCCAGTCTCGGGGGCACCCAGACAGCAGGGAAACAGAGAGAGACAGGGGGAGCCTGCAGCCTCCTGGCTGGATCCTTCCATCCAAGTCTCACGGAAGGTCCCTGCCTCAAAGCATACCCAGTTCAACCCAGAGAAAGCTAATCTTATCAGGAGCTCCGGGAAGCCGCGACCCCTCCCCCCTCAGAGTGCTGGCTCTCCTGGCCGGCTAAGGCACAGAAACAAACACCCTGAGGAAAGGGCCGAGCCAGGCTCAGAGCATGGAAGTAAGGCAATGGAGAAGCATCAGGAGGGAACTGAGGAGGGCAGTAACACGGAAACACCAGCAATTCCTAGCTTCCCCGGGAAGACAGAACAATAACTGCATAGAACGGACAATCTGCACCAGACAGAGATAAGAAAAGCTAGTCCTCCCCACTCAGATAGAGATGGCAAACTCCACAGAAGCACAAAAGCCCCAAAATTCCAAGAAAAACAAGAAGAAGGGGGCGACTTTGGATACATTTTATGGAGCAAAAATACAAAATACAGGGTGGAGTCAAGATGGCAGCTTAGCAAGCAGCAAAAGTTCAGACCTCGTGGAAGACCCCTCCTTACCAATACAGACTGAATGCTCCTAGGGCACCAAAATTCAATCTGAACAACAGGACAGAAGCGGGGAACCCTCCTTCTGGACTCAAATCAAAAGGTACGCTCGCCGGAATCCGAGAATACTCAGGGCTAAGGGGAAGGCAGAGCAAAGGTCCCAGGACCCCTCCCCCACAACCCAGAGGGCTGAGCCCCCAGCAGCAGCGGGAACCTCTGAGCAGGCAAAGGTGCTGGTTTGCAGGGTCTACCTTGGGGGCAGTGAGGTGCCGAGCTTGGAGCATCCACTTAGACAGCGGGGAGGAAGCCAAGGAGAAACGTGCCGTGGCTGGGTCCCTCCATTGGGCTCCAGTCTCACCCTTGCCTCGGGCACATCCAGACCAATCCAGTTGAACTGATCCCATCAGAACTCCTCAGAGTTTAGGGAGGCGGGCAAAGGCACTTGCGGACAGCGGAGAAGCAGCTGGAAAGAACTGGAGAGAGCCTGGGCGGCCCAGCCTTCCAGGAGTCTTCAGAGCCTCAGTGCTTCATATCACATACAGCCCAACCTAATTGAACTCAATCCAATCAAAAGCCTCCAGAGGACAGGGAAGCTAACATTCCTCCCCTAGAGACTGTACCAAGAGATCTGACAAAGCTCCAAGAGGGGAGACTGACAGTCCCAAAACCAAAACAAAATGAGAGGGGCAAGAGCACAGCCAAATATGGGGAGCAAAGAAGGGATAAACTCGAGCAAACAACAGAAAAAGAAGAAAGAAATTACAATAGACAGCTTCTGCACAGGTAATGAGCGAAGAGCAAATGAAACAGAGGGGGAGGACCCAGCAAAGGAAAAATCAGAAATCCCAGCGAATTGGATACAGGCTTTGGAAGAACTCAAAATGCAATTCAAAACACAATTAAGAGAGGCTGAAGACAATTGGGAAAAGAACTTAAAAACTAAGATAAGTCATCTGGAAACAGAAAATAGTGTCTTGAAAGCCAAAATCAACCAGCTGGAAAATGAGGCAAAGGAGATGAAAGATGAGGCAAAGCAGATGAAAGATGAGGTGAAGAAGGTGAAAGATGACCTCCAAAAAAAATCCGACCAAAAGGAAAAGGACAACCAAAAAACTAAGGATGAAATCCAGTCTTTAAGAACCAGAATACAACAACTTGAATCGAGTGACCTCACAAAGCAGCAAGACACTATAAAACAAAACCAAAAGAATGAAAAAATTGAGGAAAATATGAAGCATCTCATTCACAAAACAGAGGATTTAGAAAATCGTTCAAGGAGAGACAATTTAAGAATTATTGGCCTACCAGAAGACCATGACAAAAGAAAAAGCCTGGACATTATATTACAGGAAATTATTAAAGAAAACTGCCCTGAAATCCTTGAACAAGAGGGAAAAGTGGAGATTGATAGAATCCATAGATCACCTCCTGTACTTAATCCCCAACTGACAACACCCAGGAATGTTACAGCCAAATTCAAGAACTATCAGACCAAAGAAAAGATATTACAAGCTCACAAGAAGAAGTCATTCAGATACCAAGGAACCACAGTGAGGATAACTGAGGATCTGGCTGCATCCACACTGAAAAAAAGAAAGGCATGGAATACGATATTCCGGAAAGCAAGGGAACTAGGTCTACAACCAAGAATCAACTACCCAGCAAAACTGAGTATATTCTTACAGGGGAAAGTATGGTCATTCAACAAAATAGAAGAATTTCAAGAATTCATAAAGAAAAGACCAGACCTGAACAGAAAATTTTATGTCCAAGCACAGAACTCAAGAGAATCATCAAAAGGTAATTAAAAAAGAGGGGAAAAAAGAAAAACAAAAAAATTTTTTAAGAGACTCAATAAGTTAAAATGATATGTATCCCTATAAGAAAAGAGGTCATTGGTAACTCTTAAAAACTGTTGTTATTAGCTGGGCAGCAAAAAGAAGTATACTTAGAGGGAACAGCAACAAACTGTATAGGATGAAAGGATAAGACATAAATAGGTATATAGATATATGCATGCAAAAATACATCCGCATGAGTATGCATATATATATGCATATATATATAACTAGAGCTTAAAAATAGGTTAATATTAAAAGAAATGGGAAAAGAAACAAATGTGGGTAAATTTATATGTCATAAAGAAGCTCATGGTGGGAGGGGGGAGAATATCAATACACTGGAAGGGTAAAGAGGTCAGAGACAGGAAATACTCAACTTTTACGTGCTTTGAAAGTGACTCAAAGAGGGTAAAACAATCCAATCCATTGGGGGCAGAGAATAGATTTGCACCCTATAGGGGCGTAGAAGGGCAACAAATGGTCTGATGGGGAGGGAAGCAGTACAAGAGAGGGAGGGAGCAGGGGGTTAATTTTAGAAAGACTACAGGGAAAATAAGGGGGGATAAATAGGGAGGGGGGTAGAAAAGGAAGTAAAATAAGGGTGGGAACAAGGGGGACTGTTCAAAAGCAAACATTGGTGTAGAAGGAAATAGTGAAAGAAGAAAAGGCAGGTAAAGGAGCAGAAATCAAAATGCTGGGAAATACATAGCTAGTAATCATAACTCTGAATGTGAATGGAATGAACTAAGCCATAAAATGCAAGCGAATAGCAGAGTGGATTAGAGTCCAAAATCCTACCATATGCTGTCTACAAGAAACACATATGAGAAAGGTAGATACACATAGGGTGAAAGTAAGAGGGTGGAGCCAAATCTATTGGGCATCAATTGACAAAAAGAAGGCAGGAGTTGCAATCATGATATCTGACAAAGCCAAAGTAAAAATAAATCTAGTTAAAAGAGATAGGGAAGGTAATTACATCCTGATAAAAGGTAGTATAGACAGTGAGGAAATATCTGTACTCAACATGTATGCACCAAATGGCATAGCATCCAAATTTCTAAAGGAGAAACTAGAGGAACTCAAGGACGAAATAGATAGAAAAACTATACTAGTGGGAGATCTGAACCTTCCTCTATCCGAACTAGATAAATCAAACCAAAAAATAAATAAGAAAGAGGTAAGAGAAGTGAATGAAATCTTAGAAAAATTAGAGTTAGTAGACATGTGGAGAAAAATAAATAGGGACAAAAAGGAATATACCTTCTTTTCTGCAGCACATGGTACATTCACAAAAATTGACCATGTATTAGGGCATAAAAAATATTGCAAACAAGTGCAAAAGAGCAGAAATAATAAATACAACTTTCTCAGATCACAATGCAATGAAAATAATAATTAGTAAGGGAACATGGAGAGGTAAATTGAAAATTAATTGGAAATTAAACAATACGATTCTCCAAAACCGGTTAGTTAAAGAACAAATCATAGAAACAATTAATAACTTCATTGAAGGAAATGACAATGATGAGACATCCTTTAAAAACCTATGGGATGCAGCCAAAGCAGTACTCAGGGGGAAATTTATATCCTTGAGTTCATATATTAACAAATTAAGAAGGGAAGAGGTCAATGAATTGGGCATGCAAATTAAAAAATTAGAAAGTGAACAAATTAAAAATCCTCAGATGAAGACTAAATTAGAGATCCTAAAAATCAAAGGAGAAATTAATAAAATTGAAAGTCAAAGAACTATTGATTTAATAAATAAGACTAGAAGCTGGTACTTTGAAAAAACAAATAAAATAGACAAAGTACTAGTCAGTCTAATTTAAAAAAGGAAAGCAATAAACCAAATTGACAGTATCCAAGATGAAAAAGGAGACCTCACCTCTAATGAAGAGGAAATTAAGACAATCACTAAAAACTACTATGCCCAATTATATGGCAATCTAGGTGATATGGATGAATACTTACAAAAATATAAATTGCCTAGACTAAAAGAGGAAGAAATAAATTACCTTAACAACCCCATTTCAGAAAAAGAAATTGAACAAGCCATCAAAGAACTCCCTAAGAAAAAATCCCCAGGTCCAGATGGACTCACAAATGAATTCTATCAAACATTCAAAGAACAACTAATCCCAATATTAAAAAAAGTATTTGACAGAATAGGCCAAGAAAGAGTTCTACCAAATTCATTCTACAACACAAACATGGTACTGATCCCAAAGCCAGGCAGGTCAAAAATAGAGAAAGAAAACTATAGACCAATCTCCCTAATGAATATAGATGCAAAAATCCTAAATAGGATACTAGCAAAAAGACTCTAGCAAGTCATCACAAGGGTCATCCACTATGACCAGGTAGGATTTATACCAGGAATGCAAGGATGGTTCAATATTAGGAAAACCATCCACATAATTGACCATATTAACAAGCAAACTGACAAAAATCACATGATTATCTCAATAGATGCAGAAAAAGCCTTTGACAAAATACAACAGCCATTCCTATTGAAAACACTAGAAACTATAGAAATAGAAGGGCCTTTCCTAAACATAATAAACAGTATATATCTAAAACCATCAGCAAACATCATCTGCAATGGGGATAAACTAGAAGCCTTTCCAATAAGATCAGGAGTAAAACAAGGATGCCCACTATCCCCTCCATTATTTAACATTGTACTAGAGACACTAGCTGTAGCGATTAGAGAAGAAAAAGAAATTCAAGGTATTAAAATAGGCAATGAGGAGACCAAGCTATCACTCTTTGCAGATGATATGATGGTCTACTTAAGGAATCCTAGAGATTCAACCAAAAAGTTACTCAAAATAATCAACAACTTTAGCAAAGTTGGAGGATACAAAATAAAGCCACATAAGTCATCAGCATTTCTATATATCTCTAACCCATTTCAGCAGCAAGAATTAGAAAGCGAACTACCATTCAAAATCACCCTAGACAATATAAAATACTTAGGAATCTAAGTGTTCCTCACTCACTTGCTTTCTCTGGTGAGTGTGCTGGTGTAGGTGGGGTGGGGGAGGGCAGCTCAGCTCAGCTCACACTTGGCAGAGAGCTTTCCCTTCCTCTTATAGTGTGGAAGTGTTCAAACCCCACGTACCTTCATTGCTGTGGGCTGCTGGAGAGTCCCTTCGATCTTCCAAAGATGATTTTTATGCTCTTTTGAGGTAGTCTGTTTCGTTCGGTATGGGGGAGAGGAAGCAATTCGTGTTTAGATTGCCATCATGTTTACCCGGAAGAATCCCTCTTGTTTTAATTTTTAAACAAAAAGGGGGATATGGAGCATACCAGGCATATTAGCATCTTGGATGTATTGATTTTGTAACTCATGTATTCATTTACCAGATTCATGGTCATGTTACTTATTGATCATTTTATGGATAAATCTGCAGTCCAAGAACAAGAGTATTCCTGAGCAGGGCATTACTGGCCACAGTGTCCTAGCTCATGCCTTGTCAGACCACATTCCTTTCCAAGGTGCATGTTGGATTAATCTCCTCCTCTTTGATTTCATGATTGTCAATTCAACCAATGTTAAAACCTATGCCATGTTACATATTCTCTAATCACCTCCCAGTGACCCTAATCACCTCCCAGTGATTAGGGAATTAGGGATTCAGATTCCTAAAACCTCCAATAAAAGTTGGGGAACACAAGTGAGTTTCCCTCTTGATCTTCTATCTGCTCTGGATCCCCTTATCACCCTAGCTTCTCTTGCTCTTCATGCCCACTTGCTTCTCACAACACTGTTACCTCTCATACTTCTCATTACTCCTCTGGCTTTCTTGCCCATGAGAAGTATTACCGGAGATCGCAATTCCCCACGTGTTTTAACTTGTCATCTCTGAGTCTTTATTCCTGCATTTCTCCCTCTATTTCTATTATTTATTCACCCTTTTCCCTCCAGTGTCCATTCTCCTTCTCAGGTCACCACCCACAAGTAAATCGCGTAGGGACTGCAGGCAGTTCCCATAGGTTCATAGAGAGTTTATTTGTCTACCAGGACGTTGTTGTTGCACACTCCCACTGTCATTGCTGTTGTTAAGTTGGATGTCTCAGTGCTCTTGTTTATTTCTATGTTGCCTTTAGGCACCTCCCCAGTCACTGTCTCAGTTCCATTTCCCAGGTTCCCATTCTTTCTCACGCTATGTTCCTGGCACATCTCAGTTATAATTGGTATTTGAGAGAATAATATGTCTAGCTTGTTGTCCATTATTTTGTTCATCACCTTCTTTCCTAGGGTTATCCTAATCCCCTTTGTGATGTATGTATGCTTTCCCAAAAGCCACTAGAGCTACATATGCCTGTGGAAGAGTCTTCCATAATGTTGATATCTCAAATGGCAGTTTGTTCCAGTATTTGTTGATGTTAAATACTGCCCCAATTGTATCATTTATCATACCAGTGATGGTATTGTAAATAAAACATTGCCCCCAATATGCTAAGATGGATCCCACCAACATTGTCCAAATTATTTTTGGATTAATTTGATTCCTTGTTATGGCTATCCCCCTTTGTTGTTCACACCTGTTTTTCTTTACTTAGGAATCAACATGTCTGATCCTATGTAATGACTGCCTATGTACTGTCCCTTAAGATGGCTGCCCTTCCCAGAGAGTTCCAATTGTCAAAGAATGGCAGTTGGTGATGGATCCTTCTAACCCCTGGGATGAGTTGCTGAGGGGTGCATAATGATTTTACAAAGGCTAAGTAAGATTATGAAAGCCATTCAATTTGAAGTTATTTTTTCCATCACAATGTTTCTAATGTATTAGATATAATTCACAGAAGAGGAATGGGAAATAATATTATCTTCAAAAAAGCAATTAAAGAAAGAGAAATATTATTCATAGTTGATAAAAATGTATAGAGGAATAAGTTGACCAAAGCATACTCAATGTTTATGTAGGCTAAATAATCAAAATGCTCCTTAAAGTAAGAAAGACCATAATAAATGACTGAAGAAATATTCAGTGCTCATGGCAAGGCTGTGCCAGTATAATCAAATGACAATGCTACCAAAGTTATTCATGTTTTTCATGATATACTAATCAAATTACAAAAGAGATACTTTTCAGAGTGCAATAAAATAATAACAAAAATCATTTGAAGGAACAAAAGATTTATACTATTAAAGAGAAATAATGAAAAAGTGTAGTAATGAATGGGGAATAACACTTCCAGATCTCAAGTTCAATAATGAAGCAGAAATCACCAAAATCACTTGGTAATCATTGAAAAATAGAAAAATGGGTCTATGCAATAGAGTAGACAAGAAAACATCAGGCAGAGTGCAAGTCAATGCTCCAATATTTCATAGTCAAGAAATCTCTATTTGGTAAGAACTGCTGGAAACAGCCATCTGGTAGAAGTTAAGCTTAGATAAATATCTTATATTCCTTAATAAATTGAAAATGGACATATAAACTCAATATTAAAGATCATACCATAAACATTTGAAAAGGAGCAGATCATATATATCATTTCCAGGTATGGATTGAGATGAATTTTTAACCAAAAGAGGAGAGAGACAATTACAAAAGATAAAATAGATAAATTTGATGACAAGAAATTGAAAAGCCTTTGCACAAATGATATTTATGCATCTAGGATAAAAAGAGAAGGATCTCAAATGGGAACTATTGCATACATTGTCAGATTTTTTGTGATGCTATGGATTGGTGTGCTGATTTTATACCTACTTTTCCTTTAAAACATTCTTTGATATCAATAAATATTATATTACAATTCTTTGTTATGAAGCATTGTCATCTGGGAGTGGGGTGGAGGAAGAGATGAAAAGGGAAACTTAGAAGTTATAAAAGCAAAAGGTAGTAACAAACACTTATTTTAAAAATTAAGAAACTAAAACTATCTTTTAGCCCTGTTCTGACTCAGAACATTTTTAAAAAGAAAGCTGAAAAAAATGCTAAACCATAACTTTAATGAGTTTTCAAGTGAATCCAATTCATTCTTTTTTATGTAGCTTTAGGTCAAATGAGTTCTGCTATGTTTGGAATTTCATACCTCTGTTGTGAGGGTGCAAAGTATGTAGATACCCCATGCTCTCAACTTTGGCAAGAAAGGACTGATGACTTTTTCATTTGCTTATGTTTTGGGTTACCCTGTTCCACCCCCAGATACATGGAGCAATTACAAAAGGCAGAATCACATTCTTCTCCTTGGAGAAGAACATGATTTCGTTTGTTTTCAGCTTGATTTCTGAGATGGGCTTCTGGATCACCTGTATTAGGCAAATGGTTTGAATTATACTTCAATGGACAACATGTTCTATTTTTTGAGGGAGAACATCTTGTCCTTTTTGACTTTGTAGTCTGAGCTCCTTGAGTGAGAGAAGAGTTTACCCAAGTCCTTTTTGTCCTTTCTGTTGGTGATGGCCACTCAAGGGGTCTGCCTGATTATCAGTACAATAGTCTGTATTTCACATGTATGTTTCAAAATTTCTAAATTTGTTCATCATCTTGACCTGAGATTTTCTCAGTTTTTTCTTCTCTTGATATTTTTGCCAATTTCATTCTTCTGTCATTGGGGAAAGGAATGATCTTATTTACATTTGTACTTCACTAGACTGGGAAATGTAGTTTCTTTATACCATGTCCCATTGTTTTCTGGTAGTAAGAGTCCTTAGGAAATTCAGAGGGACTTTGGGCCTGCTTAAGGAGAAAAAGGAAAAAAGTAGAGCTCTGGGGTCTGTTGGTATCCATAGTAAAAAGAAGGATAATAATGGCATTTATGCTAGCAAGAACAATTCACATCTGTCTGCCTGTCTCTTTAAGAGGTACAAATCTGTCTATCTATCTAAGATTTATATGTTGGCAGGCGGGAAGAGAATAGGTTAAGGAATCTTTTGGTGATGGGCTCAGAGATCCTTTACATATACATATACTGACGGGATGGACATCATTTGTGTCATCTTGCTCATCCATCTTTGAAGTTCCTTAAGAAACATAGTTTTAATTTTTCCAAAGACAAATTTTGACTAGCAAACAAAGGAACATCCAAAATAAAATAGGAAAAGATGGGTTTGCAGAATTAAGCCGTGCACTGCACAGAGCAGAAATACAAATTAAATGTTTGCTGAAAGAATAGACACACCACTCACATAGGTCAGGGCCACCTGAGTGTCTCAGGGAACAAGGAATGTTGATCTTCTTGTACAGTGAAAATAAAAGTAGATTCTGGGAGCAGTTAAATGGCACAATGGATAGAGTGCCAGGTCTGGAGTCCAGAGGACCTGAGTTCAAGTGTCATCTCAGATACTTCCTAGCTCTATGACCCTGGGCAAGGTACCTAAGCTCTTTGCTTTTTTTTCTTAGAGTTGTTAAGACAGAAGGGCTTCAAGGACTATGAGTTGTTACTAGAGTTATTACTTAGAAAGTAAAGGTTTTTTTTTTTTTAAACTGGACTCTGAATAGGAAAACCCGAAGTGCAATTCTAACTCTTCCCTTAAGTATTTGTGTGAACTAGAATAAATCATTTAATCTCCTAAAGTTTCAATTGCAGACTTGGTAAAATGGCAGCAATAATATGATAATGAGGATAAATAAAAATTCTAATACTGGCCTTACCTCACAGTTGATTGTTAGGTTCAAGTGAGCTAATAGAATCCTAAATTTCTTTGAAAGAATAAATTCACGGCACAAGGGGAAGGTGGAATATGCTATCACCACTGTCATCTCTTTGGTCCATCCCATTTCCCAGGCTATGAGAGAGCTGAAAGTATTCCTAGACTCGGTACTGAAAGTCACAGCTCTGATGGATTTCTCAGATTCTTCTTTTTTTTTTGGCTATAGAATTATATCAATTTTTATTCTTTTTATCTTTATTTTTAACATTCATTTAAAAAAAAGTTCCAAGCACACTCCCTATCTTGCACCATCTTCTACCCCCTGAGAAGGCAAGCATTATGATATCAGTTTTACAAGTGAAGTCATGGTAAACTTATTTCCTTATTAACCATGTTGAAAAAATAAAAATAAAATGCAAGAAACATAACGTGAAAAAATATGCTTCAATATGTATGCTCCAAGTCTTTGCCACTATAAAAAGAGCTACTCTAAGTATTTTTGTATTTATAAGTTCTTTTCCCTTTTCTTTGATCTCTTTGGCTTATAAATTAGTAGTGATATTGTTGGGTCAAAGGCCAAAGCAAAGTTTTATAGCCTTTGGGAAATGATTCCAAATCATTCATATCCTTCTTATAAGCACCATTGCTGACTGAGTTTTTAATCAATAAGAATGAGAGAGGATACTTTTCTTTTCCCATATTTTTTTTATGGCGATTCTGACTTCCACATTCTTCAGACTATAGATGATGGGGTTTAATAATGGTGTCACAGTGCTATACTGCAGGGAGATGACTTGTTCCAGGATGGAGCCAGTAGCAGGACTCAAATATCGGCCAACACCTGTCACGAAGAACAAAGTCACTACAATCACATGGGAGGAGCAAGTAGAAAAGGCTTTGCTTCTGCCTGAGGCTGAGCTGATCTTCAGGATGGCAGAGATGATTCGGGTATAAGAAAACATGATGGGTAAGAAGCAGCCAAATCCGAAGATGACAAAGGTGGTGAACAAGATCATTTTGTTCAGGAAGAGGTCAGTGCAGGAGAGAGGTAAGAGTTCAGGCATCTCACAGCTGTAGTGGTGGATGAGGAAGGGGCCACAGAAATGCAGCCTCATCAAAGGCAGGGTGTTGATCAGGGAGTTGATGACCCCAAGTAGACAAGAACCACAGGCCAGAAATATACAGAACTGTTTGTTCATGACTGTCACATAGACCAGAGGGTTGCAGATGGCTGAGTAGCGGTCATAGGCCATGGCTGAGAGGAGAAGGGTTTCAGATGATGCAATGAAAAATGTCAGTCCAATCTGTATCATACACCCACTGAAGAAGATGGTTTTCCTCCTGGCCAGGAGTATTTGAATCAACTTTGGTACTATGACTGAAGAATAAAAGAGATCAAAAAAAGATAAATTCACCAGGAAGAAGTACATGGGTGTGTGAAGGTGAGAATCCATCTTGATGATTGCCATTATCAGAAGGTTCCCAGCTAAGGTGAGAAAGTAGATCAATAGGAATATAAAGCCTAGGATGTAATGGATGTGGAGGCTGCTGGGAAATGGTAGAAGAATGAATTCTGGGTCTGTGGTCAGATTATCTGGCATCATTTGTTCTGGAAAATCCCTCCCTGAGAAATAGAAAAGCACATCATCCAACTAACCAACCAACCAACCATGCACCCAACAAATCTTTATTGCCCAACTGGCAGGTGTAAACTATATATATATAAACTATACATATATGCCTAGGTTTGTATATATATGTATATAATAAACTATAAATCACTGGATACATCTTCCCTGCCATTTTAGGGTCATAATCTTTTGAGGAGACAAGGTGGAGACACAGGAAAAGCTTCTGGAAGAAAAATAATGCAAAATAGAAATTAAGCATTAACTTGTGTGTTCAAGACTGTACTGAAGGAGTGGAAAGGAATGGAGTACAGTAATGGCTGGAATGGTCAGGGAATATTGACATTATGGAGGAGGTGAGGTCATTTGAATTAAATGTTGGGGTATGGTGTTATTGATATCATAGGTCCCTCATTACCACTGAAAAATCTTAAATAGAAAAAATTAGATGAAGAAAAATGGTTAAAAAATTAAAGCAAGTCAAAAGAGAATAAGTGAAATGAAGGAAACTTACAAAGAAGAAATGTGATGACATAATTAAAAAAACAAAAAACTAAAATATCAGAAGAAAAGCATATGAAAAAAGAAAGAAGGCATTATATTGTCAGAATTGTCTTCAAATTGAGAAATGATACAATTAAGGAAACTAGGTAAGAGAATGAAGTGTCAAATTTAAAAGAAACTTGTAGAAAGTAAAAAAATAAATCACAAAAAGAACTCAAGCCAGAATGAATAGATATTAAAAAACTATAGAGATAGTGAAGAATATTGCCATTATTGGAATGGACTGGGACTATTGGCATCATGGAGGAGATAATTTGAATTCAATGTGAGAGCATGATATTATAGTAGAACATTTCAAAAAATCCATAAATACAAAAAAGACACCACTGTAGAAAACAAAGTCATACACAATGCAGAGTAGCTGGAATCAAAATTTCAAAAATAATGGAAAAAGTATCCAAAAAACTGGAAAAAATGGTCATTCAAGAGATGGAGTCAGGGGACGTCCGGGTAAGCATGGTGGCAGATTAGACACGGCTCGCTTCCTCTCCTCAGACCCAATGATACAGACGACCTCAAAAGACTGCCAAAAATCATCCTCATAAGAGCGGAGGAACTCCCCACTAGGGTCCAGCACTGAAGGTACATGGCATTCAGGCATTTCCACAATATAAGTGAATGAAAAAGCTCCCATCCAAACCTGAGTCGACCTCCCCTCCCCCACCACACCTACGGAGTGAGAGTTAAAGTCAGTGTGCTCCAGAATCAACAAGTGAAGGAGGGGCACCCCAGGACTGAGCCAAGGGAAGCCCCAGGTCTGGGAAACTAACTAAGACCACCAAGGATCTACCCCTGTGAGCAGTAACACTCAAAACTCCGGCAGGTGGGCAAGGGGATCTCAGATCACAGGTGCTCAGAACCAGTGCGACATAATCAATGAGTGTGTGAAGGGCACCCCTGAAGTGAGCAAGGGGCACCTACAGGTCTTGAGAGTTAACTAAGACCACCAAGGGCTTACCCCTGAGAGCAGTAACCCCTGAAATGCTGGCAGGCAGGGGAGGGCAGATCTTGGGCTCCCCCTGGAAGATAGCGCAGCTGCGAAGAATCAAGAATTGGCCCAATGCAAAAGCCTTGATCATTAGACCCATACACAGAGAGCCAGCCCTCCTAACTCAGATTTCTGACTGGAATGGGGAGAAGAAAACCATAGAGATGGCAAACAGTGCCCAGGAACAACATCCCCAAACCAAGAAAAGCAAGAAGAAGGGGTTGCCTTTGGATACTTTTTACCAAGGAAAAATATAGAATACAGAGGAAATAGCAGAAGAAACCCAAATAAATGCTCCAAAACCTTCCAAAAGAAATGGAAATTGTCCACAAGCTTTTGAAGAATTTAAATTGGAGGTTATCAAAAAGATGGAAGTCTTCTGGCAGGAAAAATGTGAAATAATGCCATGGGATTTCAGCAATCTGAGGGACAAAAACACCCAATTAGAGACAACTGGAAGCCTCAAAAAGCAGGGCAGACCAAATTGAAAAGGAAAACCAGTCTTTAAAGTTCATAATCAGGCAACTGGAAGAAAATGATCTAGCAAAAGAGCAAGAATTAATAAAGCAAAGTCAAAAGACTAAGAAATTAGAAGATAACCTAAAATATCTCACTGACAAGATGACAGATCTGGAAAACAGAGGAAGGAGAGACAATCTGAGAACCATTGGTCTACCTGAAAAGCCAGAAATAAACAGAAATCTTGATATCATAATACAAAATATCATCCAAGAAAACTTCCCTGAGGTTCTAGAACAAGGGGGCAAAATAGGCATTGAAAGAGTTCATAGAACACCCTCTACACTAAATCCCCAAAAGACAACTCCCAGGAATGTAATTGCCAAATTCCCAAGCTTTCAAGCAAAAGAAAAAATCCTACAAGAAGTCAAAAAGAGACAATTTAGATATAAAGGAGTGCCAGTCAGGATCACACAAGACCTGGCAACTTCCACACTGAATTACTGCAAGGCCTGGAACATGATATTAAGAAAGGCAAGAGAACTGTGCCTTCAACCAAGAATCACCTATCCATCAAAACTGACTATATACTTCCAGGGGAATGTATGGACATTCAACAAAATAGAAGATTTCCAAGTATTCGTAAAGAAAGGACCAGAACTCAATGGAAAGTTTGACATCGAAACACAAAGAGCAAGAGAAACATAAAAAGGTAAATATGAAGGAAAGGGAGGAGAAAAATGTTATCTTTTTCTTTTATTCAAACTCTCTTCTATAAGGACTACATTTATATCAAATTATATATATGAATAAGTGGGGAAAATATAAGGTGTAACTCTCAAAAATTGTATGCATTATTAGAATAATTAGAAGAATCACTCATAGGGAATGATTGGGGCATCAAGATGATACGGAGAAAGGGGGAAAAAAGAAAGAAAAAGGGAGGGGGGAATCATTGATGGTACTAAAATATACTTGAAGAAATAGAAAAAAATCAAATACAACAATCTTTCTCACACAAAGATACACATGGGAAGGGGAGGGGAAGAATTCTCCTATAAGAAGGAGAGGAAGAGAGTGCTAATTGGTATTACTTAAACCTTCCTCTCAGTGAAATCAACTCTGAGAGGGAAGAGCATCTAGATCCATTGGGATCTTGAATTCTATCTTATCCAAAAGGGTAAGAGAGAAGGGAAGATCAAGGGGGGCCAAGGGAGAGGGAGTATAAAAAGGGAGTGAAGGAGAGGAGGGAGGGAAGTTAACAGACCCTTAAACAAACAAACAAGAAGGGAACAAAAAGGGAGGGACTAGAAAGGGAAGCATATCAAGGGAGGGGACTAGGGGGACTGATTAAAAGTAAATCACTGGTTTAAAAGGCTATAGCAAAAGAAGAAAGGTCAGAATTAGGGGAGATATCAAAATGCCAAGGAATTTGTAAGTGACAATCATTACTTTGAATGTGAATGGGATGAACTCACTCAGAAAACGTAGACAAATAGCAGAATGGATTAGAATCCAAAACCCTTCCATATGTTGCCTTCAAGAAACACACATGAGGCAGGTAGAAACGCACAAGGTCAGATTCAAAGGTTTGAGTAAGACCTTTTGGGCCTCAACTGATAGAAAGAAAGCAGGAGTTGCAATCATGAGATCTGACAAGCCAAAGCAAAAATAGACCTGATTAAAAGGGATAGGGAAGGTAAATACATCCTGTTAAAAGGGACTATAGACAATGAGGAAATATCACTAATCAACATGTATGCACCAAATGGTATAGCATCCAAATTTCTAATGGAGAAATTAGGAGAATTGAACAAGGAAATAGCCAGCATAACTATATTAGTGGGAGACCTGAACCAACCACTATCAAATTTAGATAAATCAAATCAAAAAATAAATAAGAAAGAGGTAAAAGATGTGAATGAAATCTTAGAAAAATTAGAGTTAATGGACATATGGAGAAAAATAAATAGGGACAAAAAGGAATACACCTTCTCAGTAGCACATGGCACATTCACAAAGATTGACTATACACTAGGTCATAGAAACATGACATACAAATGCAGAAAAGCAGAAATACTAAATGCAACCTTTTAAAATCATAAGGCAATAAAAATAATGATCAATAAGGGTACATGGAGAGCCATATCAAAAATTAATTGGAAAATCAGTATGAGAACAAATCACAGAAACAATAATTTCATTGAAGAAAATCACAATGGTGAGACATTCTTTCAAACCTTATGGGATTCAGCCAAAGCAGTACTCAGAGGAAAATTCATATCCTTAAGGGCATATATTAACAAATTAGAGAGGGCAGAGATCAATGAATTGGAAATGCAAATTAAAAAAAACCTCGAAAGTGAACAAATTAACCCCCCCAGAAGAAAACCAAATTAGAGATCCTAAAAATTAAGGGAGAAATTAATAAAATCGAAAGTGATAGAACTATTGAACTAATAAATAAGACTAGAAGCTGGTACTTTGAAAAAACAAACAAAATAGACAAAGTATTGGTCAATCTGATTAAAAAAAGAAAGAAGGAAAGCAAATTAATAGCATCATAGATGGAAAGGGGGACCTTACCTCCAATGAAGAGGAAATTAAGGCAATCATTAAAAACTACTTTGTCCAATTATACGGCAATAAATATGCCAATCTAGGCAATATGGATGAATATTTATAAAAATATAAATTGTCTAGACTAACAGAAGAAGAAATAGAATTCTTAAATAATCCCATATCAGAAAAAGAAATCCAACAGGCCATCAAAGAAATCCCTAAGAAAAAATCCCCAGGTCCAGATGGATTTACAAATGAATTCTACCAGACATTCAAAGAACAGATAACCCCAATACTATATAAAGTATTTGACATAGTAAGTTAAGAAGGAGTTCTATCAAATTCCTTTTATGACACAAAGATGGTACTGATTCCAAAGCCAGGCAGGTCAAAAATGGAGAAAGAAAATTATAGACCTCTCCCTAATGAATATAGATGCAAAAATCCTAAATAAGATACCATCAAAAAGATTCCAGCAAGTGATCAGGAGGGTCATTCACTATGATCAAGTAGGATTCATACCAGGAATGCAGGGCTGGTTCAATATTAGGAAAACCATCCACATAATTGACCATATCAACAAGCAAACCAACAGAAACCACATGATTATTTCAATAGACACAGAAAAAGCCTTTGAGAAAATACAACACCCATTCCTATTAAAAACACTAGAAAGTATAGGAATAGAAGGGTGTTTCCTAAAAATAATAAACAATATATATCTAAAACCATCAGCAAACATCATCTGCAAGGTGGATAAACTAGATGCATTCCCAATGAGATCAGGAGTGAAACAAGGATGCCCATTATCACCTCTATTATTTAACATTGTACTAGAAACATTAGTAGTAGCAATTAGAGAAGAAAAAGAAATTGAAGGTATTGAAATTAGCAATGAGGAGACCAAGTTATCTCTCTTTGTGGATGATATGATGGTCTACTTAAAAAATCCTAGAGAATCAAGTAAAAAGCTAGTGGAAATAATCAACAACTTTAGCAAAGTAGCAGGATACCAAATAAACCCACATAAGTCAGCAGTGTTTCTATATATCTCCAACACATCACAGCAGCAGGAAATAGAATGAGAAATCCATTCAAAATCACCTTAGATAATATAAAATACTTAGGAATCTATCTGCCGAGATAAACACAGGAACTATATGAACACAGCTACAAAAAACTCTCTACACAACGAAAACTAGATCTGAGCAATTGGAAAAACATTAACTGCTCATGGGTGGGATGAGCTAACATAATAAAAATGACCATCCTACTCAAACTTATTTATTTATTTAGTGCCATACCCATTGAACTTCCAAAAAACTTCTTTATGGAAAAACTATAACACAGTTCATTTGGAAAAACAAAAGATCAAGGATATCCAGGGAAATAATGAAAAAAAAATGCGAAGGAAGTCGGCCTTGCAATCCCAGATCTTAATTAAAATATACTATAAAGCAGTGATCATCAAAACAATTTGGTACTGGCTAAGAGACAGAAAGGAGGATCAGTGGAATAGACTTGGGGTAAGTCTAAACTAAAACAGTCTATGACAAATTTAAAGATCCCAGCTTTTGGGACAAAAATCCAGTATTTGATAAAAATTGCTGGGAAAATTGGAAGATAGTATGGGAGAGATTAGGCTTGGACCAACACCTCACACCCTACACCAAGATAAACTCAGAATGGGGGAATGACCTGAACATAAAGAAGGAAAGTATAAGTAAATTAGGTGAACACAGAATAGTATATTTGTCAGACTTTTGGGAAGGGAAAGATTTTAAAACCAAGCAAGACTTAGAAAGACTCACAAAATGTAAAATAAATAATTTTGACTACATCGAATTAAAAATTTTTCGTACAAACAAAACCAATGTAACCAAAATCAGAAGGGAAATAACAAATTGGGAAACAATCTTCACAACAAAAAACTCTCATAAAGGTCTAATTACTCAAATTTATAAAGAGCTAAACCAATTGTAAAAGAAATCAAACCATTCTCCAATTGATAAATGGGCAAGAGACATGGATAGGCAGTTTTCAGATAAAGAAATCAAAATATTAATAAGCACATGAAAAAGTGTTCTAAATCTCTTATAATCAGAGAGATACAAATCAAAACAACTCTGAAGTATCACCTCACACCTAGCAGATTGGCTAACATGACAGCAAGGGAAAGTAATGAATGCTGGAGGGGATGTGGCAAAGTGAGGACATTAATTCATTGCTGGTGGAGTTGTGAATTGATCCAACCATTCTGGAGGGCAATTTGGAACTATGCCAAAAGGGTGATAAAAGACTGTCTGTCCTTTGATCCAGCCATAGAACTGCTAGATTTGTACCCCAAAGAGATTATAAGGAAAAAGACCTGTACAAGAATATTCATAGCTGCGCTCTTTGTGTTGGCAAAAAAATGGAAAATGAGGGGATGCCTTTCAATTGGGGAATGGCTGAAGAAATTGTGGTGTATTTTGGTGATGGAATACTATTGCGCTCAAAGGAATAATAAAGTGGAGGAGTTCCATGGAGACTGGAACAACCTCCAGGAAGTGATGTGGAGTGAGAGGAGGAGAGCCAGGAGAACTGACACATTGTGGTACAATAGAAGGTAATGGACTCCTCCACTGGCGGTAATGCAATGACCCCGAACAACCTAGAGGGGTACAGGAAAAGAACCACTATCCACATCCAAAGGGAAAACTGTAGCAGTAAAAACACTAAAGAAAAACTACAGCTTAATGACATGGGTTGAAGGAGATATGAATGGGGAAATAGACTCCAAATGAACATCCTATTGTAAATACTAACAACATGGAAAGAGGTTCTGACCAAGAACACAGGCGATACCCAGTCAAACTGCGCATTGACTATGGGAGAGGTGGGGGAGGGAAGGGAGAGAAATAAAATGATTTTTGTAACCAAGGATCAATGTATGAAATTAAAAAACAAAAAGAAATGTAAATACAATTCTCCTTGCCAAAAATAATAAAAAAAGAGATGGAGTCAGAGGGTGAATTATTGCCTGACAATCTTAATAATACAATAAAATAACAATGTTAATAAACAAATGAATTTCATTGTAGAAAATTTAGAGGAACAAAAGAATTTAAACCTTATATAGCAACCTCTCTCAATTATTCCATCAAATCCCATTCATAGTTGTGGGTTTGTTCTCCAGAAGGTGTCTACTGCTAAGAGCTCTAAGAATAACTGATTGGTTTGTACTATTACAACTTTACAGCTTAAAGGTCCCCAGCAGTGTACTTCCCAGTAACAATCAGCCAAAAGACACAATTAACTTTTAGCAAAGGTTTTTTATTAAGAGCTTAGTAATAACAGTAACTACAAAACATTCCTTCCATAAACTTGGGGCAGATTTCCCCCAAAATTCACATAGTGTCAAGAAGTTCACATATATGCAAGAGATATGGCCAAAATAGTCACAATGGCCATAATGATTACTTTCAATGCTTTTTCTCTCTTTGTAGCTATTTCATCAAGTTCCCTTTTCTATGCAGCATCTCTTCACATTGTCAGCCTGGGCTTGCTTCTCTTCATAGTTCAACTTCTCTTGCCAGGACTAGCTCTCCTTTGAGACTACAGCTAATTTGCTTCCCCACTACCAGACAGAAGTTCTTTTTGGAAACAATTTCCTCAAGTAATTTTCTCTATAATTTGGAGTCTGTGTCTCAGATCTTTGTTTGATGCAGTGCCTTTTAATAGTCTAAAAGCTGCTCTTCAGCAGGACATGTTGGATAATGACATTGGTTGGTTAGTTGTTTTTTGTATTCAAAGAGGACCAAAATAACATCAATATGTGGGGGTTCAATATAAAATGTTTCTGACTGTGGCTGATCAGGCCAATATGAGCTTACTGGCACTATCACAAGTTGGGCCCAAATACCTGTATTTTTGTCATGGAGATATTTCTAATTTTGTGAATTTCATATTCCTTTCTGTGAGAGTAAGTCTTTCTTGATCTCCTCTAATTTTTCATGAGCAATTTGCTTTTGGGGCTTTGGCTACTCCTTTATTTCTACTTCTAAGATTGGATTCCCTGGCTTTGGGCACACTTAAACTTACAGCAAGGGCTTAATTTAAAGCTTTGTAAAGGTATATCCAATTTTTGTTTGTATGATGAAGCTGCTTCAATTTGAAATTATATTTAAATTGTCACTAGCTTGTGCCTAATCTTTGACCAAGTAATACCAGTAGGAAGACTATACTCCAAATGGATCAAGGTAAAATGAAAAAAAAAACCCACCAAATATTTATAGCACTTCTTTATGTAGTGGCAAAGAACTGGGAAGAATTAATGTCTTTTGACTGGGGAATAACAACAATTTACAGAATACTATTGTGCTCTAAGAAATGGCAAAAGGGATGATTTCAGAGAAACCTAGGAACATTTATATGATGTAGAATATAGTGAGCAGAACCAAAACAGTTTATATAAATATATACATATATAAGCAAATATATGTATATATAAAACATCAAAGTAGTAAAAATGAACATTTTGAATAAGAAGAATCAAGAATGCTGATCAACACAGAGGATAGATAATAAAAATGTTAGTCACCTTCTGAGCTGGCTGATTGACTGGCTTCGAAGAAGAATGAGGAATAGATTGACTTCACCCTCATGTTTTTTTTATGCTAAATCTCAAGTCTTTGCTCGCTCAGCATTTTTACTGATGACTTTGATGAAGATTTGTTTGGCAAATTCTCTAGCTGGTGGATTATCAAAGCTGGTAGTGGTAGTTAATACAATGGATGAAAAAAAATTGGGTTCCAAAAAGTTCCTGCCAGGTTAGACTGATGAAGAAAATGTATTAGGGTGAAATTTAATACTAATAATTCCTAAAGTTGGTGAGAAAGTACAGAATGACTAGACAAGAATTCCTTTGAAAAAATATGAAGGGACATAAGTGCAAGTCCATTGTGATGCTGTAGTGTCACATGGCTGGCAAAAACATGACTTTAGTCTGCATGAATGGAAGCCCAGTGTTGCAGTCAGATGTCAGTTAGAGAACTGTGGTTAAGTGTATGTACCCCATTTAAAGAAGAACATTGAGAGGCTGGGGTATGTTCCCAGGAAGGTATTGGATAGAGGAGGGTTCTGAGAGAAGAAGTAAGAGCTGTTTGGATGCTCTGAGGACATTTAACCTGGAAGACTTTGTATGGATGTGTGAGTGCACTTGAAATAAATATATGAAGGACTATGATGGGCAATAGGGATTAAGTTTAATTGACACAGGGCAGCTAAATGGCTCAATGGATATAAAATGGGGGTCCTGAGTTGAAATCTGGCCTCAGACACTTCTTAGCTTTGTAACCCTGGGCAAGTCACTTAGCTCCATTGCTTAGCTTTTACTGCTCCTCTGCTTTGAAACCAATATTTAGTATTAATTTTAAGATAGAAGATAAGGGTTTAAAAATTAATTGACCCCAGAGGACATACCTAGCAGTGGGCAGAAAATTACAGAAAATTCAGTCTTTTCCTATTCCCTGATTCCTCCTCTTAGTGGGAAGTCACAGGAACAGAAAGAGGAAACAGGAATGTATAACTCAGAAACTGGAGGCAAATTCTGAAGGATCTGAAAAGGATCAGGGGTTGATCAAACTGGCAGCAGAGAGGGAAAGCAGAGTCTGCCACTGTAGGGTGGGAAGAGATAGACAAGACCCTGGAAGATAAAAAGACCAGAGAATGGAGCAAGGCAAGTGATGTGGAGTCCAGGCAAGCTCTAGGCACTAAGGAGGTTGGGCTAAGGAAGGAAGAGACCAGGTAGAAGGTCCAAGCAGCAAGGATGACTTTGATACTCCTCAGCTAGCAAGATTGGTTCTTTTGAGTTTCCATAAAGATGCTAATTTACAAGGATCAGCCATATTGCCCAGGTGAAAGGCAATCTTGAAATGTGTATAACTGAGAAGCAGCTCAGTGAGTAAATGGAATTCTTTGTTACAGGTAGAGATTATATTCTTCCTGGGCAGTTGCTGAGCGCCTGGGGTTACAGAGACAAGCACCCATTTCCGAGGAAAGGGAGAAGCTTTCATTTGGACAAAAGCAGAGAGTTATGAAGCGGAAATGAAATAATGAAATAAAACTCTTTTCAAAACTTTAAGTGCTTCATATATGACAGTTATTATTATGGTTATTGCTATTTTTATTATTGTAAGCCTACGGTCACCAGATGATGTCTTCATTCTCTGAGCCTTCTACTGCACTTTTGTTGAGAGTAAGCATAGAGAGGGAAAGGCACATGCTCTTAAATGTTTAACCAGCAGACTTTCTGGGGAAAAAACTGTGCACACACACTTTTAGAATTTAATCTGCATTACTAACACTTTCCTAGGTCTAGACAATCACCAGAACAGTATATCAAGCCCTGATTTGTAGCCACAGTTTGAGAAGTTTGAGAAGTTTCCATTTCCCATGGAAAATCTCTCCCAAATTGTTAGAGCTGGCTTCAGCACAACCCTGGACAAAAACTGGAGGCTTGTGGAGTATTTGTGGGCAGGCAGATAGATCCAGGGCCACCTGGGAGCCACATAAATGCCTGTATTTTCTTTTCACCTACTCTTCTCAATCTCTTGAAGGCTGGCTTTCCTCCTCTACTGAAACTTCTTTCTCAGAGGTGTGAGTACAGAAACTCAGTGCCCTTCATTGTTCCTTTAGTTTTTCATTCTTCACTGGCAGGAAGGTTAAAAGTTTTGGAGCCCCAGTTCTGCTAGAACATATCCTTAAGACCTTGGGCAAGTGCTTCTGAATTACCTTCAGTGGGTCTCAATTTGCTTATGAGGGAGTTGGACTAAATGCCCTTGAAAATCTTTCTCAGTCTTTAAATTCTATGATCCTCTGAAAGGCTTAATTTACCCTCTGGTTGACAGATTTACATGGGCAACTCTTCCTAGTTTTCCTCAAGTGGCTTTTCCAAGGAAACTAGAAAGACTTAGGAAAGAAAACATCAACTTACCTTGACTCCATGTCATGTGATAGGCAGTGGCCACCATCATCACCACCAACTCCCCACAGGCATTGATTGAGCACCAGGTGGATGCTGGTCAGCCTGAGTCCTCTTTTATCCTTCCTCCTTCTCCAGAATGACCTACCTGTCCACTCATATGGCAATCCCCAAGCCCTTGGAGCAATCAAAACATACTTTTCTATTTCTGTCTCCCTTAAATAGTCACAATCTCCTTCAACTTGAATTGCTGGTCTGAATGTTAGAATACTTGACTGCCCAGCTGCCCCTGGGAGAAGGTTTCATCATTATTCTAGAGAGTAATTTAACATTTGTGTTTGGACTCAGTCCCAGAATATTGTTTTTTATTTAGGTTGTTACTTTGGGGATCTTGTCCCTGTAGATTCTTTTGCCTAACAAGTTAAAACTTCTTTTTATGGAAACTATCATTTCAGTTTCATGGCAAGCAAAAACCCTCTGAGGAAGACGTCATCTCATTTAACTCTCTTACTTGGGGTAAGATGGACTTTAAACCCATGTGAGGTCATTGGTGGCTTCCAAATCTTATTGATTAACTATTCACATAATTGCCTTCAGTATGAGAATCTTAGTTCCACAATCTTATTCTTTTGGTTCCTTTCTTTTTCGAGACTGTCCAAGGACTTTCCAGCAGATTTTCTCCTCCAGTTCATCAATTTCCAATGGTGCCTCTTAACCACCTCTTCTGCCACATCGTCTCATCTTAATTAGAAATATTCTTCATTTCCTTGTCACATATCTTATTCTATCAGGGATGCTGATGCATCACTCTCAACCCCCATCATCCCCAACAATAGCCTTTCTAGGGTTGGGAACCTGTGACCTTCTCCACACCACCCCTGAATTTTGTGCCACTTATTGCAGGTACATAATGGCTAATTAAAATTCTATATTCTATGACTTAGCTATTCTCAACAAGGCAAGGATCCAGGACAACTCTAAGGGACTCAGGGTGAAAAAGGATATCCACCACAATAGAACGAAAAAAAAGTCAGAATGTACATTTACACTTATATTCTTTATTTTATTTCCTCCACGTATTTTCTCTGATTTAAGCATGATGAACAGGGATATATGTATTAAATGATGCTATATGTTAATTATATCATATTACCAGCCTTCATGGAGAGGGGGAAAGTTTGGAAGTAGGGAAAGAAAAATTGTTTCTACATATAATTGAAAAGATATATAAACACTTGATTTAAAATAAATACAAATAAAAACTTTAAAAATTTTCTTTATTCTACCGGGTGCTATTCATACTACCTTCAGTGTTCAAGTTCACACATTTGGCTTAGAAGTTTTTTCACTTCCCTTCTTCCATTAAGATATCAAGTACCAATTAATGTTAGTACAATGACATTTGGCATCATGAGCACTGCTTCTGTCTTTCTGTCCACATGGTTTACTAGACATCTTTATTGCTCTTCTCGCCTCTATGTGCTAATCACTTAAATAGTATTTCATTTAATAGTATTGTTTAGACAATTAAACATTAGACAATTTGTACTAATAGACTCTTTAGATTTACTTGTAAAGTCCTTCTAGTCAAATCAACAAGTCCTCAGGCAAATACTTTCTCCTAGTTCTCATTAAATGTTCCCTTTCCCTGGTCAAGTGTCCATGATTCTCATATTCTCAGTCATGGTCCAGAGAAGTACCTCTTATTCTCTGGCATTTTCTTAGATTTCTGGTCACTTCTCATATCATCTGTTCTCTTCTTTTTAAATTTTTTTAAATTAAAAAATTTATTTTATTTTTTTGGTTACAATACTCACTTCATTTCCCTCTCTCTCCTCTACCCACCCTTCCCGCAGCAATTTCATTGGTGAAATAGAAGAAGTAAACTGACTGGAAACTATTACTACTTGAAATAAAGAAGTAAACTGTTCTCTGGTATTTGACTAGAGAGAGCTGCTACAAGAACTTAAAACCTGGTTTATATGCTGGTACTCAGAGGATACTGCTCTAGATAGATACTGCAGGATACTCTGGGGCTTTGCCTATTGATCCCTACTGATGGCTTATGGATCAATCTATTTCCTAACCTCCTTCCTCCCTCACTCCCTGCCTTAACCAACCCTCTCCACTCAGTTCTTCTTGAAGCCTTTGGCTCCTTCCCTCCCCACTTGAGTAAACTATAAAAATATTTTTCCTTTCCTTTTTCAAGTCAAGGGGTTTATTGAGATGACAGGATGGGAAACTGAGGTAAGAGGGATGAGGATTTCCCTAATCTAAATGAAGTAAAATTGAAGGTTTGGGAAGTTGCAAGTGCGATTCTTAGACAGTTAGGGAGATGGAGGACAGCAGCCCTTTCAAAATCTTCTTTCTTCTTCTTCACAAATTCAACCTGTCTGGTCTCCTTTCTCAGCTTCAACCCCAGAGGAAAAAAAAGTTCAAAGTTTCTAAGTTTCTCCTGGCCAACTCAACTCTCTTTAAGAGACAACCAATTCAAAAGCCAAAGTTCTTTTCCTTATCAGTTTCAACTACCCAGAGTCAGAGAGACTGAGACAAAGTCCCAAAAGCCAAGTCAGCCCCACCAGGGTCTTTTCAGCCAGGTTTCTCCTTCTTCTCAATTTCAACTGTCCAAAGTCAGAGAACCTCAAGTAACCAAGTCAGCCCCACCAGGGTCTTTCAGCCAGTCCAAACCTCCCCGGAAAGAAGTGAGTTACAGTCTCCTCCCCCTGTCATCTCAAACTGCTAACTCCTGGGAACATTCTGTTGGAACTCTGGTTCTTGCATCATGGTTTACAAGTCCTGCAAAACCTCTCTCTCCTTATGTCTCTATCACAATGGGTATTACTTGTGTCCTTGATCAGAACCTATTTCCATGTTGTTGTTTGCACTAGGATGTTCATTTAGAGTCTAGATCCCCAACCATATCCCTTCAACCCATGTATTCAAATAGTTCTTTTTCTTCGGTGTTTTTACTCCCACTGTGTCTCCTCTGAATGTTGATAGTGGTTTTTCTTATTGATTCCTTCAAGTTTTTCAGGATCACTGCATTGCCACTACTGGAGAAGTCCATTACAATCGATCGTACCACAGTGTATCAGTCTCTGTGTACAATGTTTTCCTGGTTCTGTTCCTCTCACTCTGCATCATATCCAGTTCCCATGGAATTCCTCCACTTTATTATTCCTTTGAGCCCAATAGTATTCCATCACCAACATATACCACAATTTGTTCAGCCATTCCCCAATTGAAGGGTATCCCTTCATTTTCCAATTTTTTGCCACAACAAAGAGCGCAACTATGAATATTTTTGTACATGTATTTTTCCTTATTATCTCTTTGGGGTACAAAACCAGCAGTGCTATGGCTGGATCAAAGGGCAGACACTCTTTTATCGCCCTTTGGGCATAGTTCCAAATTGCCCTCCAGAAGGGTTGGATCAATTCACAACTCCACCAGCAATGCATTAATGTCCCAACTTTGTCACATCCCCTCCAATATTCATCACTTTCCTTCCCTGTCATGTTAGCCAATCTGCTAGGTGTAGGGTAATACCTCAGAGTTATTTTCATATGCATTTCTCTGATTATTAGATATTTAGAGCACTTTTTCATGAGTTTATTAGTAGTTTTGATTTCTTTAACTGAAAATTGCCTATTCATGTCCCTTTCCCATTTATGAATCGGAGAATGGCTTGATTTTTTCTACAATTGGTATAGCTCTTTATACATTTGAGTAATTAGACCTTTGTCAGAGGTTTTTGTTATGAAGATTGTTTCCCAGTTTGTTGTTTCCTTTTTAATTTTGGATGCATTCATTTTGTTTGTACAAAACCTTTTTTAATTTGATGTAATCAAAATTATTGACATTACATTTTGTGATTTTTTTCTAGCTCTTGCTTGGTTTTAAAGTCTTTTCTTTCCCAAAGACCAGACAAGTATATTATTCTATATTCACTTAATTTGCTTATAGTTTCCTTCTTTATATTCAGGTCATTCACCCATTCTAAGATTAACCTGGCATAGGGTGTGAAATGTTGTTCCAAACCTAATTTCTCCCACACTGTCTTCCAATTTCCCAGCAGTTTTTATCAGATACTGGATTTTGGTCCCAAACACTGGGATGTTTGGCCTTATCATAGACTTGCTGAGATCACTTACCCCAAGTCTATTCCACCGATCCTCCTTTCTGTCTCTTAGCCAGTACTATATTGTTTTGATGACCACTGCTTTATAGCATAGTTTGAGATCTGGTACTGCAAGACCACTTCCTTCACATTTTCTTCATTATATCCCTGGATATCCTTGATCTTTTGTTCTTCCAAATGAACTTTGATTTTCATTAAAAAATTATGATTTTTTTCTAATTCAGTAAAATTTTTTTGGTAGTTCAATGGGTATGGCATTAAATAAGTAAATTAATTTGGGTAGGATTGTCATTTTTATTATGTTAGCTTATCCTACCCATGAGCAATCAATGTTTTCCCAATTGTTTAGATCTAGTTTTAATTGTGTGGAGAGTGTTTTGTAGTTGTGTTCATATAGTTCCTGTGTTTGTCTTGGCAGATAGATTCCTAAGTGTTTTATATTGTCTAGGGTGATTTTAAATGGAATTTATCTTTGTAACTCCTGCTGCCTAGATGTGTTGAAAATATATAGGAATGCTGATGATTCATGTGGGTTTATTTTGTATCCTGCAACTTTGCTTAAGTTGTTGATTATTTCCAGTAGCTTTTTAGTTGATTCTCTAGGATTCTTTAAGTAGATCATTATATAATCTGCAAAGAGTGATAGCTTGGTCTCCTTATTGCCTCTTTTAATACCTTCAATTACTTTTTCTTCTCTAATTGCTACTGCTAGTGTTTCTAGTACAATGTTAAATAATAGAGGTGATAATGGGCATTATTGTTTCACTCCTGATCTTATTGGGAATGCTTCTAATTAATTCCCATTGCATATGATGCTTGCTGATGGTTTTAGATGTATACCATTTATTATTTTGAGGAAAGGCCTTTCTATTCCTATACTTTCTAGTGTTTTCAATAGGAATGAGTGTTGCATTTTGTGAAAAGCTTTTTTTCTGCATGTATTGAGATAATCATGCAATTTCTGTTGGTTTGGTTTTTGATATGGTCAATTATTTTTTTAAGCATTTATTTTATTTGATCATTTCCCAATGTTATTCATTAGAAACAAAGATCACCTTTTTTTTCCTTTCCCCCTCCCCCAAACCCTCCCATTGGCGATGCTCAATTCCTCTGGGTATCACATGCTTTCTCAAACCGAGCCCATTACTTTCGATTGTACCATAGTGTTTCAGTCTCGGTGTATAATGCTGTAAAGAAAAGACCAGAGCTCTGTGGAAAGTTTGACATCCAAACACAAAGAGCAAGAGAAACTTGAAAAGGTAAATACGAAGGAAAGGGAAAAGGAGAAAAATGTTATCTTTTTCTTTTATTCAAACTCTCTTCTATAAGGACTACATTTATATCAAATTATATATATTAATATGTGGGGAAAATGTAATGTTTATCTCTCAAAAAGTCTATGCATCATTAGAGTAGTAAGAAGAATCACGCATAGGGAAAGTTTGGGGCATCAAGACAATATGGAGAAAAGGGGGGGAAAGAGAGAAAAAGGGAGGGGGGAATCGTTGATGGTACAAAGATATACTCCAAGAAATAGAAAAAAAACTAAATAGAATAACCTTTCTCACACAAAGATACACATGGGAAGGAGAGGGGAAGAATTCTCCTATAAGAAGGAGAGGAAGAGAGTTTTTACTTAAACCTTACACTCAGTGAAATAAATTCTGAGAGTGAAGAGCATCTAGATCCATTAGGATCTTGAATTCTATCTTATCCAACAGGGTAAGGGAGAAGGGAAAACCAAGGGGGTTAGGGGGAGAGGGAACACAAAAAGGAAAGGAAGGAGAAGGGGGGAGGGGGAGGGAACAAAAAGGGAGGGGCTAGAAAGGGAAACATAATAAGGGAGGGGACTAGGGGGACTGACTTAAAGTAAATCACTGGCTTAAAAGGTTATAGCTAAAGAAGAAAGGTCAGAATTAGGGGAGGATATCAAAATGCCAGGGAATTCACAGGTGACAATCATAACTTTGAATGTGAATGGGATGAACTCACCCATAAAACGTAGATGAATAGCAGAATGGATTAGAATCCAAACCCCTACCATATGTTGTCTTCAAGAAACACACATGAGGCGGGTAGATACTAACAAGGTCAGAATTAAAGGATGGAGTAAAACCTTTTGGGCCTCAACTGACAGAAAGAAGGCAGGAGTGGCAATCATGATATCTGACAAAGCCAAAGCAAAAATAGACCTGATCAAAAGGGATAGGGAATGTAAATATATTTTGTTAAAAGGGACTTTAGATAATGAGGAACTATCACTAATCAACATATATGTATTAAATGGTATAGCACCCAAATTTCTAATGGAGAAAATAGGAGAATTGAAGGAGGAAATAGATAATAAAACTATACTAGTGGGAGATCTGAACCAACCACTATTAAATTTAGATAAATCAAATAAAAATAAATAAGAAAGAGGTAAAAGAAGTGAATGAAATCTTAGAAAAATTAAAGTTAATAGACATATGGAGAAAAATAAATAGGGACAAAAAGGAGTACACCTTCTTCTCAGCACCACATGGCACATTCACAAAGATTGACCATACACTAGGTCACAGAAACATGGCATACAAATGCAGAAAAGCAGAAATAATAAATGTAGCCTTTTCAGATTATAAGGCAATAAAAATAATGATCAGTAAGGGTACATGGAGAACCAAATCAGAAATTAATTGGAAATAAAATAATATGATACTCCAGAATCGGTTAGCTAGAGAACAAATCATAGAAACAATTAATAATTTCATTGAGGAAAATGACAATGGCAAGACATCCTTTCAAACCTTATGGGATACAGCCAAAGCAGTACTCAGAGGAAAATTCATATCACTGAGTGCATATATTAACAAATTAGGGAGGGCACTGATCAATGAATTGGAAATGCAAATAAAAAAACTTGAAAGCGAACAAATTAACCCCCCCCCCCCAGAAGAAAACCAAACTAGAGATCCTAAAAACTAAGGGAGAAATTAACAAAATCAAAAGTGATTAAACTATTGAACTAATAAATAAGACTAGAAGCTGGTACTTTGAGAAAACAAACGAAATAGACAAAGTATTGGTCAATCTGATTAAAAAAAGGAAAAAAGAAAAGAAAATTAACAGCATCAAAGATGAAAAGGGGGAACTCACCTCCAATGAAGAGGAAATTAAGGCAATTATTAAAAACTACTTTGTCCAATTATACGGCAATAAATATACCAATCTAGGCGAAATGGATGAACATTTTAAAAAATATAAATTAACTAGACTAACAGAAGAAGAAATAGAATTCTTAAATAATCCCATATCAGAAAAAGAAATCCAACAGGCCATCAAAGAAGTCCCTAAGAAAAAATCCCCAGGTCCAGATGGATTCACAAATGAATTCTATCAAACATTCAAAGAACAGATAACCCCAATACTATATAAAGTATTTGACATAATAAGTTAAGAAGGAGTTCTATCAAATTCCTTTTATGACACAAAGATGGTACTGATTCCAAAGCCAGGCAGGTCAAAAATGGAGAAAGAAAACTATAGACCAATCTCCCTAATGAATATAGATGCAAAAATCCTAAATAGGATACCATCAAAAAGACTCCAGCAAGTGATCAGGAGGGTCATTCACTATGATCAAGTAGGATTCATACCAGGAATGCAGGGCTGGTTCAATATTAGGAAAACCATCCACATAATTGACCATATCAACAAGCAAACCAACAGAAACCACATGATTATTTCAATAGACACAGAAAAAGCCTTTGATATAATACAACACCCATTCCTATTAAAACACTAGAAAGTATAGGAATAGAAGGGTGTTTCCTAAAAATAATAAACAGTATATATTTAAAACCATCAGCAAACATCATCTGCAAGGTGGATAAACTAGATGCATTCCCAATAAGATCAGGAGTGAAACAAGGATGCCCATTATCACCTCTATTATTTAACATTGTACTAGAAACATTAGCAGTAGCAATTAGAGAAGAAAAAGAAATTGAAGGCATTAAAACAGGCAACAAGGAGACCAAGTTATCTCTCTTTGCGGATACTTAAAAAATCCTAGAGAATCAAGTAAAAAGCTAGTGGAAATAATCAACAACTTTAGCAAAGTAGCAGGATACCAAATAAGCCCACATAAGTCATCAGCTTTTCTATATATTTCCAACACAGCTCAGCAGCAAAAACTAGAAAGAGAAATCCCATTCAAAATCACCTTAGACAAAATAAAATACCTAGGAATCTACCTCCCAAGACAAACACAGGAACTATATGAACACAGCTACAAAAAACTCTCTACACAACGAAAACTAGATCTGAGCAATTGGAAAAACATTAACTGCTCATGGGTAGGAAGAGCCAATATAATAAAAATGAACATCCTACCTAAACTTATCTATTTATTTAGTACCATACCCATTGAACTTCCAAAAAAATTTTTTTACTGATATGGTCAATTCTGTGAATGATTTTCCTAATATTGACTCATCCTTGCATTCTTGGTATGAATCCCACCTGATCAAAATGAATAACCCTCAGGAGGACTTGCTAGAGTTTTTTTGCTTGTATCCTATTTAGGGTTTTTGCATCTATATTCAATAAGGAGATTGGTCTGTAGTTTTCTTTCTCTGTGCTTGTCCTGCCTGACTTTGGAATCAGTACCATATTTGTGTTGTAAAAGGAATTTGGTAGAACTCCTTTACTTATTTTGTCAAATAGTTTTTATAATATTGGAATTAGTTGTTCTTTGAATGTTTGATAGAATTCATTTGTGAATCCATCTTGTCCTGGGATTTTTTCTTAGGGAGTTCTTTGATTGCTTGTTCAATTTCTTTTTCTGATATGGGGTTACTTAGGGAGTCTATTTCTTCCTCTGTTAGTCTAGTCAATTTATATTTTTTGTGAATATTCCTCCATATCACCTAAATTGCCATCTTTATTGTTGTATAATTAGGCATAATAGTTTTTAATGATTGCCTTAATTTCCTCTTCAGTATAGGTGAGGTCTTTTCATCCTGAATAGTGTCAATTTGGCTTTCTTCTTTTCTTTTTTAAAATTAGATTGAACAGTACTTTGTCTATTTTATTTTTTCAAAGTATCAGTTTCTGTTCTCATTTATTAAATCAATAGTTCATTGACTTTCAATTTTGTTAATTTCGCCTTTGATTTTAAGGCTCTCTAATTTAGTTTTCATCTGAGGATTTTGAATTTGTTCACTTTCTAGTTTTTTTAAGTTGCATGCCCAATTCATTGACCTCTACTCTCCCTAATTTGTTAATATACGAACTCAAGGACATTAATTTCCCCTGAGTACTGCTTTGGCTGCCTCCCATAGATTTTGAAAGGATGTCTCATCATTGTAATTTTCTTTTTTTTCCTTTTATTTTTTTTTCTTTTTTTCTTTTTTTAAATTTTATAGTATTTTATTTGATCATTTCCATGCATTTTTCATTAAAGACAAAGATCATTTTCTTTTCCTCCCTCCCACCCCCCCGTGGCCGACGCGTGATTCCACTGGTATCATATGTGTTCTTGACTTGAACCCATTGAACTCCCTCTTTGCTTATTATGTCAAATAGTTTGTATAGTATTGGGATTAACTGTTCTCTGAATGTTTGATAGAATTCACTGGTGAATCCATCAGGCCCTGGGGATTTTTTCTTAGGAAGTTCTTTGATGGCTTGGTGGATTTCATTTTCTGATATGGGATTATTTAAGAATTCTATTTCCTCTTCTGTTAGTCTAGGCAGTTTGTATTTTTGTATATATTCATCCATATCACTTAAATTGGTATATTTATTGCCATATAATTGGGCAAAGTAATTTCTAATGATTGCCTTAATTTCGTCTTCCTCAGAGGCGATGTCCCCCTTTTCATCTTTGATGCTGTTAATTTGCTTTTCTTCCTTCCTTTTTTTAATTAGATTGACCAGTACTTTGTCTATTTTGTTTGTTTTTTCAAAGTACCAGCTTCTTGTCTTATTTATTAAATCAATAGTTCTATCACTTTCAATTTTATTAATTTCTCCCTTAATTTTTAGGATTTCTAGTTTGGTTTTCTGCTGGGGGTTTTTAATTTGGTCACTTTCGAGTTTTTTTATTTGCATTTCCAATTGATTGATCTCTGCTCTCCCTAGTTTGTTAATATATGCACTCAGGGATATGAATTTACCTCTGATTACTGCTTTGGCTGCATCCCAAAAGATTTGAAAGGATGTCTAGCCATTGTCATTTTCCTCGATGAAATTATTAATTGTTTCTATGATTTCTTCTCTAACTAAACGATTTTGGAGTATCATATTGTTTAGTTTCCAATTAGTTTTTGATTTGGTTTTCCATGTACCATTACTGATCGTTATTTTTATTGCCTTGTGGTCTGAAAAGGCTGCATTTATTATTTCTTCTTTTCTGCATTTGTGTGCCATGTTTCTGTGACCTAATGTATGGTCAATCTTTGTGAATGTGCCATGTGGTGCTGAGAAGAAGGTGTATTCCTTTTTATCCCTATTTATTTTTCTCCATATGTCTATTAATTCTAATTTTTCTAAGGGTTCGTTCACTTCTTTTACCTCTTTCTTATTTATTTTTTGATTTGATTTATCTAAATTTGATAATGGTTGGTTCAAGTCTCCCACTAATATGGTTTTACTGTCTATTTCTTCCTTCAATTCTCCTAGTTTCTCCATTAGAAATTTGGGTGCTATATTATTTGGTGCATATATGTTGATTAGTGATATTTCCTCATTATCTAAAGTCCCTTTTAACAAAATATAATAACCTTCCCTATCCCTTTTGATCAGGTCTATTTTTGCTTTGGCTTTATCAGATATCATGATTGCCACTCCTGCCTTCTTTCTGTCACTTGAGGCCCAGAAGGTCTTACTCCATCCTTTAATTCTGACCTTGTGGGTGTCTACCCGCCTCATGTGTGTTTCTTGGAGACAACATATGGTAGGGTTTTGGATTCTAATCCATTCTTCTATTTGTTTACGTTTTATGGGTGAGTTCATCCCATTCATGTTCAATGTTATGACTGTCACTTGTGGACTCCCTGGCATTTTGATATCCTTCCCTAATTCTGACCTTTCTTCTTCAGCTCTACCTTTTAGTCCAGTGATTTACTTTAAATCAGTCCCCCTTGTATTTCCCTTTCTACCCCCCTCCCTTCTTATTCCCTCCCTTATTTTCCCCTGTAGTCTTTTTAACCCCCCCCCTCCCTCCCTTGTACTGCTTCCCTCCCCACCAGTCTGTTTTTTATCCTTCTACTCCCCTATAGGGCGCAAATCTATTCTCTTCCCCAATGGATTGGATTGTTCTTCCCTCTTTGGGTCAGTTTCAAAGTATGTAAGAGTTGAATATTTCCTGTCTCTAACCTCTTTACCCTTCCAGTGTATCGATGTTCTCCCCCCTCCCGCCATGAGCTTCTTTGTGACATATAAATTTACCCCCATTTGTTTCTTTTCCCATTTCTTTTAGTCATAACCTCTTTTCTTTTTTAGCTTTAGTCATGTATATATATATATATATACATACACATGTATATGTATTTATGCATGCATATCTCTATATACCTATTTATGTCTTGTCCTTTCATCCTATACAGTTTGTCACTGTTCCCTCTGAGTGTAGTTCTTCTAGCTGCTTAGGTGATAGCAACAGTTTTTAAGAGTTGCCAATGACCTCTTTTCTTATAGGGATACATATCATTTTAACTTATTGAGTCTCTTAAAAAAAAACCTTTGTTGTTGTTGTTGTTTTTCCCCTCTTTTTTAATTACCTTTTGATGATTCTCTTGAATTCTGTGGTTGGACTTCGAATTTTCTGTTCAGGTCTGGTCTTTTATTTATGAATGCTTGGAATTCCTCTGTTGTGTTAAATGACCATACTTTCCCCTGTAAGAATATAGTCAGTTTTGATGGGTATTTTATTCTTGGCTGTAGGCCTAGTTCCCTTGCTTTCCGGAATATCATATTCCATGCCTTTCGGTCCTTCAGTGTGGATGCAGACAGATCCTGTGTTATCCTCACCATGTTTCCATGGTATCTGAATGGTTTCTTTTTGGCAGCTTGTAATACCTGTTCTTTTATCTGATTGTTTTTGAATTTGGCTATAACATTTCTTGGTGTTGTCAGTTGGGGATTAAAAACAGGGGGTGATCTGTGGATTCTTTCAATCTCCACTTTCCCCTCTTGTTCTAGGATTTCGGGACAGTTTTCCTGGATAATTTCCTCTAGTATTATGTCCAGGCTTTTTCTTTTGTCGTGGTCTTCTGGTAGTCCAATTATTCTTAAATTGTCTCTTCTTGAACGATTTTCTAAATCGTCTGTTTTGTGAATGAGATGCTTCACATTTTCCTCAATTTTTTCATTCTTTTTGTTTTGTTTTATAGTGTCCTGCTGCCTTGTGAGGTCACTTGATTCTAGTTGTTTTACTCGAGTTCTTAAAGATTGGATTTCATCTTTGGCTTTTTGGTCGTCTTTTTCCTTCTGGTCTGAGTTTCTTTGAAGATTGTCTTTCATCCTCTTTATCTCATCTTTCATCTCCTTTGCCTCATCTTTCATCTCCTTTGCCTCATTTTCCAGCTGGATGATTTTGGCTTTCAGGACACTATTTTCTTGTTTTAGTTCAAGTGCCTCTGTTTCCAGATGACTTATCTTAAAGCTCTGGCCAGGCTGCCAGGTCTATGCTCCTTCTAGGCTGCCATCTTGACTTCGCCTCTAGGTTTCTGTTTTTTCAGAAGACCCAGCTCTCTAAGGGGGGGAGGGGTTGTGGCTTGCCTGGACTCTGAGGGCTCCTGATGAAATTAGGTTCAGGTGGTGTGGGCCGAAAGATCCCAGAGCCAAAAAAGGGAAGGAAAGAAAAAAAAAAAGCAGCCACCTCCTCTTCCACAGTCTGTGTTGAGTGCCCAGAAACTGGCCGAGTTACTTTCAAGGAAAGCTCTTTGGAGCAACCCCTTTGCCAGCCCTGAGTTTTCTGTCCTTTCAGTAGCTCTGAGGGCTCCTGATGGGATTAGGTTCAGCTGGTTCTTTCAGAAGACCCTGCTCTCTAAGGGGGGAGGGGTAGTGGCTTGCCTGGACTCTGATGGCTCCTGATGGGATTAGGTTCAGGTGGTGTGGGCCGAATGATCCCGGAGCCAAAAAAAAGAAGAAAGAGAAAAGCAGCAACCTCCTCTTCCTCAGTCTGTGTTGAGTGCCCAGAAACTGGCCCAGGTTACTTTCAAGGTAGGCTCTTCGGAGCCACCCCTTTGCCAGCCCTGAGCCCTCTGTCCTTTCAGTAGCTCTGAGGGCTCCCGATGGGATTGGGCTCAGCTGGTGCCCCAAAGCTGGGACCTCCCCCGAGACCCAGAGGGAAGAACCCAGCCAGGGGGCCACAGGCTTCCCCCTTCTCTCTATGCTTCCCTGCCGTCTGTGTTGGGCGCTCCGGAGACTGGCTTGGGTTGCTTTCAAGGTGAGTCCTCAGAGCCCTGAGGTTCCCGCTGCTGCCTTGGGCTCAGCACTCTGGGTTGGGGGGGGATGGGTCCTGGGACCTTCTTTCTGTCTACCCCTTAGATCTGAGTGATCTAGGGTTCTGGCTTTTGGGGTGTGGTACCTTTTGATCCAGATCCAGGAGGAGATTTCCCCAGGTCTATCCTGTTGTTCAGCTTGAATTTCGGTGGCCTAGGAGCACTTTGTTTGCGATCGGTAGGGAAGGGTTTCGGAGGTCTGAACTTTCGCTGCTTCTACACCACCATCTTGACCCCATCATTGTAATTTTCTTCAGTGAAATTATTAATTGTTTCTATGATTTGCTCAGGAACTTATTTTGGAGAATTTTATTGTTTAATTTCCAATTAATTTTTGATTTGCCTCTCCGTGTGTCCTTACTAATTATTATTTTCATTGCATTGTGATCTGAGAAGGTTGCATTTATAATTTCTGCTCTTTTGCAATTGTTTGTAATGTTTTTATGCCCTAGTACATGGTCAATCTTTGTGAATGTACTATGTGCTGATTAAAGGATTGTATAGTCCTTTTTGTCCCTATTTGTTTTTCTCCACATATCTACTAACTCTAATTTTTCTAAGATTTAGTTCACTTCTCTTCTTTTTTCTTTATTTTTTTTGTTTGATTTATCTAGTTCTGATAGAGGAAGGTTCAAGTCTCCCAATAGTATAGTATTTCTATTTATTTTGTCCTTGAGGTCTACTAGTTTCTCCTTTAGAAATTTTGGATGCTATGCCATTTGGTGTATACATGTTGAGTACTGATATTTCCTCATTGTCTATACTACCTTTTATCAGGATGCAATTACCTTCCCTATCTCTTTTTGACTAGATGTATTTCTACTTTGGCTTTGACAGATATCATGATTGTGACTCCTGCCTTCTTTTTCTCAGATGATGCCCAATAGATTTTGCTCCACCCATTTACTTTTACCCTATGTGTGTCTACTTTCCTCATGTGTATTTCTTGGAGATAGCATATGGTAGGATTTTTGTTTCTAATCCAATATGCTATTTGCTTGCTTTTTATGGGTGAGTTCATTCCATTCACATTCAGAATTATGATTACCAGCTATGTATTTCCCAGCATTTTGATTTCCACTCATAGTCCTGCCTTTTCTTCTTTCACTATTTCCTTCTACACCAGTGTTTTGTCTTTAATCAGTCCCCCTAATCCCCACCCTTATTTTACTTCCATTTCTATCCCCCTCCCTTCTTATTCCCCTCTTATTTTCTTTACAGTCTTTTTAAACTACCCCCTCACCCTCTCCCTCCCACCAGTCCATTTGTTTTTCTTCTGCTTCCCTATAGGGCACAAATCAGCTTTCTGCCCCAATGTATTTGATTGTTTTTCCCTCTGAGTCAATTTCAATGCATGTAAGAATTGAGTATTTCCTATATCCAACCCTTTACTCTTCTAATGTATTGATGTTCTCCTCCCACCATATGCTTCTTTGTGATATATAAATTTACCCCATTTTGTTTCTTTTCCCATTTCTATTATTAGTAATCTCTTTTAAAAAAATCTATGTGTATCTATCTATCTATCTATCTATCTATCTATCTATCTATCCATACATATATCTATATACATATTTATTTCTTGGTATTTCATCCTATACAGTTTGTCACTGTTCCCTCTAAGTATAATTCTTATAGGTATTCAGGTGATAACAATTTTTAAGAGTTATCAATATCCTCTTTTATTATAGGGATACATATCATTTTAACTTATTTGATCCTTAAAAAAGTATTTTGTTTTGTTTTGTTTTTGCTTCCCCCCTCCCCCTTTCTTAATGAACTTTTGATGATTCTCTTGAGTTCTGTTTTTGGGGATCAAATTTTCTGTTCTGTTCTGGTCTTTTCTTTACAAATGCTTGGAGTCTTCTATTTTATTAAATGACAATACTTTCTCCTGTAAGAATATAGTCAGTTTTGCTGGGTAGTTGATTCTTGCTTGTAGACCTGGTTCAGTTGCTTTCTGAAATATCATATTCCATGCCTTTTGGTCCTTCAGTGTAGATACAGCCAGATCCTGTGTTATTCTCACTGTAGTTCCATGGTATCTGAATGACTTCTTAGCAGTTTGTAATATTTTCTCCTTGGTCTGGTAGTTCTTGAATTGGGATCACAGGAGGTGATCTTTATATTTTTTCAATCTTCACTTTTCCCTCTTGTTCTAGAATGTTGGGGCAGTTTTCTTGGATAATTTCCTGTATGATGATGTCTAGGCTTTTTCTTTTGTCATGATAGTTAAGTTGGCTCTCCTGGAACAATTTTCTAAATCTTCTGTTTTATGAATGAGATGTTTCATATTTTCCTCAATTTTTTCATTTTTTAAATTTTGTTTTATATTTTCCTGCTGTCTTGTAAAGTCGCTTGCTTCTTATTGTTGTATTCTGGTTTTTAAAGACTTAATTTCATCCCTGGCTTTTTGGTATCTTTCTCCTTCTGCTCTGATTTTTCTTGGAGGTCATCTTTAATCTCCATTGCCTCATTTTCAAGCTGATTAATTTTGGCTTTCAAGACACTATTTTCTGTTTCCAGATAACTTATCTTATTTTTCAAGTTCTTTTCCCAGTTGTTTTCAGCCTCTCTTAATTGTGTTTTGAATTGTATTTTGAGTTCTTCCAGAGCCTGTGTCCAATTCTCTGGAGTTTCTGTGTTTTTGCTTGTTATTCCTTGACCCTCCCCTGTTACATTTGCTCTTTGTTCATTGCCTGGATAGAAGCTGTGGATTTTAATTTCTTTTTTTCTTTTTCTGTTGTTTACTCATATTTGCCCCTTCTTTCCCCCCTGTAGTTGCCTGTAGTCTTGTTCCTCTCAGTATGTACTGAATCTGTTGGTTTGGGCTTTTCTGTCAACTTTCATCCTTGGAGCTTAGTCAGCAAAGCTCTCAGAGCAGTATGTGGGGGAGGGGTGTTTGAGCTTGAACTTCCCTGCTCTCTGAAGACTTGATAAGATTAAGCCTTGCAGAGTTGATCTTACAGAGCTAGATTTGCCCTGAGGGCAAAACATCAGGAAGAGGGTGGGGGGGAGTGTCTCTGCTGCTGCAACTAGGCTGCCTCCTCTGTACTTCTCTTCCAGCTGCCTCCCAGCCACCCGTGTTCAAAGTTCTGAGCTTGGTATTGCTTTGCCCACAAGGTACTCCCTTCAGTCTTGTGCACAGCTGGAGGATCAGTACTGTAGATGGTGGAGGGGTTCTGGGACCTTCCTTCTTCCTTCCCCTTAAATCTGAGTGTTCTCAAATTCAGGCTTTTTGGGGGTGTAACTTTTAAGTTGAGTCCAGCAGGAGGATTCCTTAGCTCTTTCCTGTTTTTATATTTGGTTTTCAATCTCATAGGAGTGGTTTTTTTTTAATTGGTGAAGATGGGTTTTCAGAGGTCTTAACTTTCGCTATCTCTACACCATCATCTTGACTCCAGCAGTATTTTTTCTTAATGGAAGGACATACTCAGAGATTTCTGCAGGCCAAATAGACCAAAGAGTCCAGACAAACAAGATCAATGAAGATGAAGGTAAAAGAAGATTCAGATAAATTTTCATCAATGTTATTAATTGCTATTTGGAATAGATGTGTAATCATTTGTGTATACTTTTTACATTAACCAGTCTGATAAAATACTGTCAATATATCAAGCTAGTTATCTTTAAGTATTAGCACATGACATAATCATAATTTTTCAGTTACCATTTAAACTAACTAAAGAACAAGGTAGATCTATTGTTAAATCTTGCCTGTTGTGTTTGCCCACACTATATAGTCCATCTTCTATTGCCATTAACCTCAAAGACCTCCTTCCTCGCCATCTATTGGAAATGGACAGGAATCCCATGTAATTCTCAAGGCCAAGCTATAATAAAAAGAGCCCATCTTACATTAAAGAATCAACTAAAAAGATTAAAAAATTTGCCATACCAATTTACACCAGGCCATGCATTAGCTGTTAAGATTAAAATTAGTTTTAAAGACTGATTATATTAATTAAAGGTTGCCAAGGATTTCACTTATGAAAATCCTAAATGAAACATTCAAGTTAGAATGGAGTTTTATGGTAATTGAATTACAACAGAAGTAAGAAGTTATTAGAGGGAGAGAGAGAGAGGGAAAGAAGGAAAAAGAGAGAGGAGAGAGGTTAACTCAACCTTCTGGCTCAGGCTGAGCCAGAGGGAGTTTTAGGGCTTGGAGGGCAAAGGAAGAGAAGGGAGTCAGTCCTTATCACTCATGTGACCCATCTGAAGGAAAGCTGTATGCGGGCCTCTTCCCAGCTTGAGCTCCAGGATCACACTGGTGTCTAGCCTTCTCCACAGGAAGTGAGCGAACTCCAGAGGCTGTTCTCTACCTCACTTCCTGCACCTCACATGTGCCAATGGTGGCTCAAGCTTGGTTTAGGACAGCCCACGAGGGCAGTTAGTTGTTTCTGATTTGTCATTAGCTAGCACATACCCGTGTAGTGTGGGTGTGCACATTCTTGGGTGCTAGACCAAGCAAGATGGAGGAAATTTAAAATTCACAGAGCACATGCTCTACTTGTAATCAGTTTCCTTAATTTGGATCAACAAGGGCAATCAAGAATTGACAAATATTGATCCACTCAAATCCTGAGACAAAAGGTCATTTGGTAAGATTTCATTACTAATCATTGGCAGCTGCCAGCCCCTGTCCTCTTTTGGGGATGGGGATCTGTTTGTGTTTTTCCTCCAGGTACTTCCATACCCATTTGGATTCCAGAAAGACTTACGTGTCCTTTCCATGACCCCCAGCCCAACCACAAGCCATGTGACACATTGAGCAGGAAGGCAATGAGGAGACTGACCTACAAGCTTAAGAGGATGCAGATTCAAAGAGACGGCCAAAACAAAAACTCAAGCTGCTCTATCTACATGGGGACAAATTAAGAGACTAGCACCCCAAGTGGAAGAAAGAGTGGACCAGCAAGGATAGGCACCTCCTGATTTTACTGCTGCGTTATTTGTTACTATGTTAGCCCTTCTATATGTACCCCCCAGAACTTCTGCTGACACGTACTCAGCTTACATGCCTAACCCTCCGTTTGTACAGCCAGTCACTTTGGACTTTCCTTTGTACCCCCCCCCCCCTTGTCTAATATATCCTATTTTCACCTTGCTATGCCCCTTGAATGACCCATTTGAGGAAACTTTAATTTTTCAGCACAAACCAAAATCCCCATCATTTGTTTTATTCTCATTTTTTGACATGGTTGTATACAATGGGCCCCTGATAAGCCTGTATACACTTTGTCAGTGAATAGGTCCCTAATGATTACTTCTTATAATGATAACTTCTGGAATGTTCTCCGTGCTCCATCCATCTCCCAGACAGCTGAATGAAGGCTCTAACAATTCCTACACCTCAGTGGAACAACATTTTGGGGTACCACCCCTGCCAAACTATCATTACTTCCTTTGTTTTTAACCAATGCATTTATACTCCCCCACATGGGCCTTCATGTTCCAAACTGTCCTCATGGATCCTTCTTTGATTGGAGCTTACCTGACTCCACGACTAAAGCATCCATTCAATATTACCATCCCCAAGGATATCTTTTGCCTACCATACAGTATAAAAACACCACACATAGATATCTCTGGGCTTCCCTTATGACTCTAACTCCCTTGACATCATCCAGGTTCAATATTTCCTCTTGTTATAAGTAAAAATTAATATATCTATGCAGTTATTAATTTTACAAAGTTTATTAATAGGAAAGGTAGATCAGCATAGTTCAAAATCTCTTTCTTACTCCAAGTCCTCCAACCACGTGTCTCCTAGCCTGGAAGTCCCTTCCTCTGCCCTGTTACCTGTTTGCTCTCTCCCCGAATTTGTCAAAAGGTCCAGAAAAGCCCTGCCCCCTTTCTTTTATTCACATTCAGAATGCAAAACCTGGTATAACTGTGATATTTGAAAAATGTTAAAAAAAAAAGAAGAAAAATGTTGACGGACAGGTCAAACTACTCAGTAGGGGGAGGGGATAAGATCCCCTTGGCACACTCCCTCTCCTGTCTTCCATCCCCATACATGTACTTGATTGGTAATGTAAATATTACTTTTGGTGAATTCTCCTTCTATTATGATTGTATCAATTGTACTCTTTCTAATTATCTTTCCCCAGGGCTCAACACTAACAAAATATTTATTGTTCAACAATCAGCCCATATTCTCATCCCGGTAATTATTTCCACCCCTTGGTATCCTTCCCGGGGTGCCTACATGATCCAACAGATCCAATAGGAATTGATGCATGCCAAGAGGGGTATTGGTCTTCTTATCACAACTATAGTTTCTCTAGTTATGATGCTTATATCTACTACCACCACAGCTATTGCTATGACACAAGAAATCCAAACTGCTTCTTACATTATTAATCTAACAGTCACATACAGGAACAAATATATTTGAACATAGAGTCAAAATTAGATATACTAGAAAACAACCTTCTCTGGCTCAGAGATCATGTTCAATTCATTACTCTTACACAACTCTTAGACAAGCAATTGCTTGTCACACTGACTATACTGCAATTTGTTTCCCCCCTAAACCTAAATGAATCAGCATGGGACTTAATGAAACATTACCTCCTCATCCAGCAGAACAAATTCAATGATATTGGCTTTCTAGAGCAATTACATCTAGATATTTTACAGGTATCCCAAAGCCATCTAGATAATTTATTTCATTTCATTTTTTTTTCATTTTTTTTCATTTCATAATTTCACCCAATAATTTCACCCAAATTATTTCATACAAGCCCCTAAATATATTCCTTTAGGCCTTCTTCACTTACTTACCATAGGAACAATAGCTCTTCTGACTTTTATCCATTGCTTTGCCCTTCTGTGTATTATTAGAGTTTTTATGGCATCTTATGGGCAACTCCAAACTACCTCTCATCACCTTAAGTTACAACTTCAACAATTAAGGAAAGCAGAAACTTGATAAAAAATCATTTAAGTGCTGTGAATAATATTTTGCCCATTATAGTATGTATCACAGATAATATCTTGCTTTTGATTGCTTTGGATTTGAATTAAATTAAATATCTGGTAGCATTCATTTTGATTTTATATATTCATGCTTATTATCAGCTATTTGTTAAACTTCATACTTATTATTAGTTATTTTTTAAAATTGCTAGTGCTATTCCCTCTTATTGTTAAATTTGTGCTCTCCACTGCTCAGTAGCTTCATTCTACAGTGTGCAATCTAAAAACTGCAATTAAAACAAATAAAGAATGAGGATGTGTCAGAGGTAGAGAACTCAGAGTCTGTCTAAGATTAAGATTTGAATGCCCTCTCAGAGGCTGATAACTCAGAGTCTGTCTAGATAAGATCTGAGCGCCCTCTCCTTCACCTTCTTTATTCTTAGCATAATAAAACAGGTTATTACTGATTTGACTGTTCCATGAACCCGGATGATCTCAGAGATTTATCTGCTACCCCTTCTTTTTGTTTCTCCAAGGATTGTTTTACTGTCTGTGGCTCTTGCCTTTAAAAGATGTGACCAGCTTGAATTAAAGCATTATCATTTTGAAACCAGTAGATGAGGTCCTTCCAACTCCAATCTTCCTCTGGTCTCTAATTTTCCCTTGCGCATACCTGAGGAACTCCTAGTCCTGGTCCTCCCCTCCCCCCCCCTGTGGAGTATGTGCCCACATGAATTTGAAGCATTGTTGCTAAGGCATAGAACACAGGCATTTTCTGATCAAAGGCTCTCAAGGTATGAGGCACCCTTGTTAGGTAATGAAAATATTATCTAAAAATGCTATGCAGTTCTTAATTGTGCAACCTTGCTTCCTGTTTACCAGTTTCAGGAGACCCTTTGCACAGTTGTGAATCTTTATGGCTGAAAAGCCTCAACATAATCCCTTGGATACTCCTTTAGACAACCCAGACTTAGTTTTATTCACTGATGGTTCTTCTTTCATGAGAGATGGCATATGCTACAGTGGAGCTGCTGTAGTCACTGAATTTGCCACTGTCTGGTCAGCTTCACTGCCCTCAAATATCAAAGCACTTGCTCAAAGTTCAGAACTGATAGCTCTAAAACGTGCCTGTATAATTGCCAAAGATAAGAAGGCAACAATTTATACAGAGTCTAGATATGCATTTGGAATATGCCATGCAGTGGGCATGCTATGACTCCAAAGGGGTTTTTTAACCTCAGCTGGAAAATGTATCACAAATGAAGAAATCATCAATGAAGTTCTTTCTGCTCTCTAGCTACCTGATGCCCTAGCTGTAGTTCATTGCTCTACCCATGGGAAACCATGTTTGCAATCATAGAATCATCACTGCCAGCTAATTTTGTCTTCTCTAGGGATTCTCTTCACTCTAGAACATTTTCTAAACATTTCTGTGATCTCATTAAAGATTTAGCCCCAGACTCCAAAGCTTTGTGGTCCTATGTCTAAGCATCATTGGAATACATTCTTTTCTGGGGCCAAAATTTTTTAGTCCCTGTAAAATCATACAGAGTACACCACAGAATTACATGCTAGGCAAAAATTACATGTATAGCATCAGTGACTTCATCTGACTACATATGTAACCACTGCTACTGTTCTCCTGGAACATCTTGTTAGCTTATTTCCTGATGGTTCTGGATTTTTTGTGTACTGACTTTTCTGGCCATGTACCAGAACTGGTTTATCCCTTGTTCCAATTGCTTGTAGGCTATATTTACTTGAAGCCCTCCCCCACCTTTCTATTGCACATTTAATGAAAATTATCAGATGGTGTCTGAACTCTCTGCAAATTGTTTTAACCCCCATTGATGTTGTTCCTCCAATTGTAGGAGCTCTTCTCTTTTAGCCCAGTTCCATTTAGTTACTAACAGTAAGATCAGCTTAAAAAAAACCCTTATTTTCCATATGTTAAAATTAAATTATATCTTTACAAATAAAAATGTATGTTTTGAGGTTTATTAAGGATTATTAGCAATCATGGAATAAAGAAGATACAAAAAAAACACCACGTGCCCATGGCTGATTAGCCAATTCAGAATCCCTGCGGTTAGCTTACCACTAACTTCCTACATCATTGCAATGGCAGAGAAGAGCCTGGAAGGCATTACTGCCAGTTAAATACTAATTGTGATCTCACCCAGGTGGAGGCTCGGGTGAGATTATAGGGAATTCTGGGAAATACCAAATACTTCTGGGGATTGAAGTCTAGGGTTCAAAATTTCCATTTTTACAAATCCCTGTGATCCTATTGGGAAACCAGTTCCCCCAAAAGGATCATGGAAACATAATCACCTTAAAGATTGCAATAATGTGGATAAAAGGAAAAGAGAACAGAGCCAATGATTACTAGGCGTATTGACAAAAATCCAGTTAGGGAGCTGTCCCCTTTGGCATAAGAGTATACATACAAAACAAATGCATTCAAACCCCACACTGTTCAAATCACCACATACCAAAGTTCACTCTGGATCTTCTGGTGCAGTGTGTGGTCTGTAGAGGCATCTTCATGGTGTCTTCTCCAAACACATCAGTTTCTGCATTCAGAGAGGTAGCATGTTTCTTAACCTCAAATTACTCTCAAAAGGAATTTAAACTTTACAATTTAAAATAATAATATTTTATAAATTCCCCCACTAAAGAGGGTGATGGAAAAACACAGGGATCATTTAGGGATGCATGGCTGAGTTATGAGATATATGAATCAATTGGCAAGAGAAATCAAAAACATCAAAAAAATCCAAATAAAAAAGATAATTCCTAAATGAAATATAGAGTATCAAAGTCTTATGTGTAAAACTTCTAAGTATAGGAAAAATAAATCTATAACAGGTCCTTGAATCAGTGCCCAATTTAAATGATATAAGCAATTATGCATTTACCCAGTCAGTATCCAGGACTACAGAAAGTTTGCCACATTATGAAAGAGAGAAAAGGGACTAGATTATAGGTGCCAGGTAGGAGCCAAATTTGAGATATTTGGTAGAATGTGGAACAAGGAAGGCCTGCCTTTAACACATGTTAAGTAGCTTCAACCTTGAACCCCAAACAAGTTCAAGTCCTCTTGTTATGGCTTAAAATTACATCAACCCCATTGGGATTGGTTGGTCTCTTTGACCTTGTGCTCGATTGGCACTATGCAGTTTAGCTTTGTGCTACTTTGGCACGGTGCAATGGCTCTTTTTTGTATTCTCTTGTCCTGGAATTAGACAGAATCATTAAGCAAAGTCCCATAAATTTTTTTTAAACCCTTACCTTCCGTCTTGGAGTCAATACTGTGTATTGGCTCCAAGGCAGAAGAGTGGTAAGGGCTAGGCAATGGGGGTCAAGTGACTTGCCCAGGGTCACACAGCTAGGAAGTGGCTGAGGCTGGATTTGAACCTAGGACCTCCCGTCTCTAGGCCTGGTTCTCAATCCACTGAGCTACCCAGATTCCCCCTCCCATAAATTTTTTTAAACAATCAGTGGCATCATTTTAATAGTCTCAAGCTTTTGGGACATGCATTGACATTATAGCAAATATATTTTAAACTTATATTACTGCAAAATAAAAAAAAGTTGCAGAAAATCTTAATACTGGTGACATATGCTTCAAATATAAAAAGGAGAGAAAAAAGCTGAAAAAGTATATTGCATATGCAAGAAGAATATAATAAAAGTTTTAAAAATAAAAAATATATAGCTTATGATCATTGACACACTGTGTCAGCTAAGGAAATGTAGAATACAAGGTGTCTCACCAAAAATGAGATCCATTTCCTCTTCATACCTGGCCATGATCCACTGTGAGTACAAGCAAATGATTTTTACAAGGTAACAGCTTTTTATAATGAACAGTAGTACAATAGGTAATGCACAAACAAAAAGTACCAAAATCCCCCAAATTCTCAAGAGCCCAATTAATTACAAAAGCAACAAACCCACTATCATCTTTAACATAAGATGTTGTATGACATAAAAAAGAAAATGGATACTTGTCACAAGTTTTTTTCAGGCGTAGCAATATTTCAACCTTGGTAAGTACATTTAAAAACAAAGTAAAAACAAAACATTTAAAAACAAAGTAAACTTATTTGGGTCTAGAATATCATCAAGAAATCTAGATTGTTTTGATGGAAGTAAAGTGAGCTGAAGAGTTATAAATGAGAGAGATGCTCCTCTTTTGGGAGTCATCCAGGGGTACCATGCCCTGGATCAACTTCCCACCTCCTTTGGTATGAGACTGTGATATCCCATCCATTCACATTTTTACAAATGTGGGAGGTGGGGATTATAATTGTATTTCACTTCAACTACTAAAATGGAACTTGCCTCCTGTTAGGGGCAACAAAATGTTCAGAGTTGTTGAAAAAAATCTAAAAATCATGTCTAAAACCCCCTTAAAATCAATTTGAGATATTTAGCTCATTAAATTTTCCAAAGGTTCTTATACAATTGTAACCAGTTTTGATAAAGTCCATCCATCATATATGTGACAATTTACAAAGCCAAAATGGAAAAAAAGGCTGTTTTTTAAAAATATGGGCTTATTCAATAATATTTGTTCAGTATAGTTATAAGGGAAAAGCAACAGAATTTAACAGTAGTTAAAACCCAGTACATTAAAATGATTCAGTGCAACAGAATTGTTTTGAATACATTAATATATGAACTTAAAACTAACAAAATTAAATCTTAAACCAAACAATCAGCAAAATGCAATAAAATACAGAGATTTTCATAAAACATTGGAGTCTTAAAGGCCTTAAAAATATAACCTCCAGTCTCTTTAAAGTTCGTTGTTTTTTTAAAAATCTGTTGAGGTTCCTTTTGTGGGTGGTGGTGGGGGGGTGGATTCCCCACAGCAGAGAACATGGGTTTTAGGAATATCAAATTGGGCAGGTCCAAATGGCAAAGAGTTGCAGGGAGATGAATTTCCCCCCTGAATCTCAGGTAAAATAAGTAATAGAATCAATGCACTCAAAAAATATCCTTTGAAATAGGCAGTGCACTGCTCTTTCATAGAATACGCCATACTTGTAATCAATTTCCTGTTTGGAAAAGTCTCTTCTTTCTCCTCATCCTCCCCCCGCTCTCCCCTGAGGTCCCCTGCCACATGGAGGCTAATTGTAGCCTAAGGAAAGAACACCCCAGTTTTTACCAGTTGGTTTGTGATTCGAAGCTACCAGCAGACTGGTCCTGGGGCTGGGCCTGGGGTGATCTGGGTCGGGGCCTAGGCAATGAGGGTTAAGTGACTTGCCCAGGGTCACATAACTTTGAAGAGTCTGAGGCCAGATTTGAACCTAGGACCTCCCATCTCGAGGTCTGGCTCTCAATCCACTGAGCCACATAGCTGCCTCACCAGACTGGCTTTTACAAAGAAATATTTACTTCAAATATATAATAAATTATATACCCACTTCCTCCACAACATGTGGGTAGCCTAATCATCCTACTATACCTCTTCAGTTTCTGGAGAAGGAAAGAGGATTAGGTTCATAATTTAGTTCAGTTCTTATAGAACACAGTCCCAAGCCCAAGTGTAAATCCCACTTGGGTTTGTGTCTCAGGCCATTGTATCTTCTTTGGGCTTCTTTGCTGGGTTAGGCTGTAGCATCCCACATGGAATCTTGGTTTCAAGGTTGCCATGACTCCTGAATCTGGTGGGAATCTCATAATCATCTTATTTTCCTCCTTTCCCTGGGTCCTTTGTGTCATTCAGTTCTTAACTAACTTTACAGTTATTTTCTTATATTCATATATATAGTCTTTCTCTATATTAATTACATTGAGATATGTATTATTCACTAGATATAAGGTATCCAGTGATTTTGTTATTCATCCAGAAATGATGCATCTTAGTCTCTGAGTGTTTATTGTTTTTTAATTTATGAACTGCCTTCAGGTTGTCTCTAGTCGTAATGAATGGTTCAAATTCATGTGATTTCTTAAATGGAGATCTTTTTACTTTCTTCAGAAGAATTCTTAACTTTGTTGTAGATTTGGTGGGAAGTACTTGACCTTTTGACTTTTGGCATTCATCTTAGAATCACTAAGTCCCACACTCTGATTTATAGGTGAAGAAACAGAGGAAGAAGGAGATTAAGTGAGTTGCTAGTTATTTTATCAAAAGCTTAGTAAGATTATGAAAATCATTCAATTTGAAGTTATTTTTTTCTATCACAATGTTTCTAATGTGTTAGATGTAATTCACAGAAGAGGAATGGAAAATAATATTGTCTTCAAAAAGAACAATTAAAGAAGGAGAAATATTATTCATAGTTGATAAAAGTGTAAAAAGGGGTCAGTTGACCAAAGCACACTCAATATTTATAAAAGCTAAATGATCAAAATGCTCCTTAAAGTAAGAAAGACCATAATAAACGGCTGAAGAAATATTCAGTGCTTGCTGGGCCAGTATAATAAAATGATAATGCTGCCAAAATTAATTCACATTTTTGATGCTATACTAATCAAAGTACAAAAGATACTTTTCAGAACATAATAAAATAATAACAAAAATAATTTGCCAAGCAAATTAAGGAACTATGATTGGTTCCTGAGATATGACATGGGAGAAATAATGGTTGGATAAAACTGTTTATAAGGTGAGACCCAGCAGAAAGTATTTCATTTGGATTACCATTTGGATTCTGGTACACACTTGCATTCACATTCCTGCATCGGTGAATTGGACTGAAGGGACTCTGGTGACTCTGACTGAAGACACATTCTTGGGTTGGTGACACTCTTGTTGGAGACTCTTACTCTGGGGACTCTTGCTGAAGAGACTCTCCTGGACTTCTGGCTGGATATTGGAACCCTGTCAGGGGTGAGCTTCATTTCACAGGAATGGCACTCAGGGTGATAGGCTAGGCAACTCTTTACCTCGTTCCTATATTTCCCTCTATTTACTATCTCTACTTTGATTAAAATAAGTTGTTAAAGATACTAACAGACTCATAATTTAACTCTAATTTTTACAATTTGGTGAACCTGTTTAACCATAACACTTTGCATAAATGAAACTAATGCATCCAGGATAAAAAGAGAAGGATTTTAAATGGGAACTGTTGCATATGTTGTCAGATGTTTTGGGGATGTTATAGATTGCTGTGCTGATTTTACACCTGCTTTTTTCTTTAAAACATTCTTTGATATCAATCAGTATAATATGATAATTCTTTGTAATGAAGCTTGGTCCTCTGGGAGTGGGGGTGGAGGAAGACATGAAAAGGGAAAATTAGAAGTTATATATATATATATATATATATATATATAAGGTAGCAACAAACTTTTTTTAAATTAATAAATGTAAAGATTAAAATTTAGGAATATGGGGAGACTGAGGCAGGTAGGAATTAGTTTCTCTCTGCAAGGAGTATTATATTTTTTTTAGAGGTTTATTGAAGATTAAGGATTTAAGAAAATACAGGATAAGAAACAGGTGTCCAGGCCATAGAGTGGCCTAGACACAACCTCACCTACATTATGAAAAAAAGCCACGTCTGCTCCAAAATGGAAGTCCAAAAAAGCAAGAGCTCAAAAGCCTTTGAATCAGCTTAAATACCTTCTCAATCTCGGCCCAGGTGAGATTACAAGGCATTTTGGGGACGTGGAGCAAAGGCTCATGGGGATTGTAGTCCTGTATTCGAGTCTGTTTTTTTTTTTTTTACAGAAACTAAAGCAGTCTTTAAGCCCAGAAAATTATTAAAAAGAAAGCTGAAAAAATGCTAAACCATTACTTCAATGAGTTTTCAAGTGAATCCAATTCATTCTTTTTTATGTAGATTTAGGTTAAATGAGTTCTGCTATGTTTGGAATTTCATAACTCTGTTGTGAGGGTGCAAAGTATGTGAGACTCCCAGTGTTCCCAACTTTGGCAAGAAAGGACTTTGATGACTTTTTCATTTGCCTTTGTTTTGGGTTGCCCTGTTCCACCCTCAGGTATATGGAGCAATTTCAAAAGACAGAATTACATTCTTCTCCTTGGAGAAGAACATGATTTTGTTTGTTTTCAGCTTGATTTCTGAGATTGGGTTCTTGGTCACCTGCATTAGATAAATGGTTTGTATTATACTTCGGTGAACAACATGTTCTATTTCTTTTTCTTTTCTTTTTTTTTAAACCCTTACCTTCCAATTTGGAATCAATACTATGTGTTGGTTCCAAGGCAGAAGAGTTGTAAGGTCTAGGCCCTGAGCTATGGCCCATGAGCCACATGTGTCCCCCTGAGGTCATGTATCCAGCCCCCCCGCCCCCACTTCTGGAAGGGGCGCCTCTTTCTTTGGTGGTCAATGAGAGGAGCACTGTATGTGGTGGCACTGCAAACCATGGCATCGCTCACATACAGTACTACTTCCGGTGACATAATCCTTTGTGTGGCACCTTAGAAAGGGGCGCTGTGGAAAGGATCATGTGGCTGTACAATGGAAGGTGTCAGCATGGTGAGCGGCGATCTGGGGGACTGTATTCCACACTGTGTATACTGCTGCCTGGTTAGAGTTAGGTTTTTATAGTCTGGTCCTCCAAAGGTCTGAGAGACAGTGAACCGTCCCCCTGTGTAAAAAGTTTGGGGACCCCTGGTAGGCAATGGGGGGTTAAGTGACTTGCCCAGGGTCACACAACTGGGAAGTGTCTGAGGCTCTCAATCCACTGAGCTACTCAGCTGCCCCCAACATGTTCTATTTCTTGAAGGAGAACATCTTGTCCTTTTTGGCTTTGTAGTCTGAGCTCCTTGAGCGAGAGAAGCGTTTACCCAAGTCCTTTTTGTCCTTTCTGTTGGTGATGGCCACTCAAGGGGTCTGCCTGATTATCAGTAGAATAGTCTGTATTTAACATGTATTTTTCCTACTTTTTAAATATGCTCATCATCTTGACCTAAGATTTTCTTAGTTCTTTTTTCTTCTCTTGATGTTTTTGCCAATTTCATTCTTCTCTTATTGGGTAAAGGAATGATCTCATTTACATTTGTACCTCTCTAGACTGAGAAATGTAGTTTCTTTGTAGTATGTCCCATTCTTTTCTGGTAGTAGGTACTTAGGAAAGTTAGAGGGACTCCGGGCCTGCTTAAGGAGAAATAGAAAACGAATACAACCTGGGGTCTGTTGATATCTATTGCAAAAAAGGGGATAATAATAGCATTTAGTCTAGCAACAGTAATCCACATGTATCTATCTATCCATCTATCTATCTATCTATCTATCTATCTATCTATCTATCTATCTATCTATCTATCTATCTATCCATCCATCCATCCATCCATCCATCCATCTATCTATCTATCTATCTATCTATCTATCTATCTATCTATCTATCTATCTATCTATCTATCTATCTATCTATCCATCCATCCATCCATCTATTCATCCATCTGTCTATCTCTTCTATCTATCTTTCTGTCTGTCTATCTGTCTGTTGGTCCATCTGTCCATCTATCTATCCATCTATCTATCTATCCATCCATCTATCTATCTATCTATCTATCTATGAGGACATATGAATAAACCTAAAGACAAATTGGATCCACTGAAGAAAAGCAGTCATAAAAGACATACATATGTGTTTGCCTATGTTCTTATGGCAAGGCCAAGATTTCAAAATAGCAGCTCAGACAGATCTGTCTAGCTATAACCAAAATATAGACATCTCCTGAAAGCCTCCTTCATAATAATCTTCGAGCTGTTCATTATTTTGCTAAGCAAAGAAACTTCTGTAATGTCATGACCAAATGATCTAGGCTCCCTTTTCACCTAATTCCTGTTGCTTGGGTTTGTAGTAAAGCCTTAGAAATGTTATGGTTAGAGTCTTTTCACAAACAATTTTTCTGTGAGAAAGTTACACCCCTAAGAATGATATATAATGCTTAAGAGCTCATGATTGGTCAATGATGCTGCAATGTTCTTTTTAGTTGTTAGAGAAAACTTTTCTAGAAATATTGACATGGATTCTCAATAAAACTTGAACTTGTGGCAGATGCTTTGTTCAGCTCTGTCCTCCCCGAAACATGCTGGCCCCTTAACAGCTATCTGTCTGTCTGTCTGTCTGTCTCTTTAAGATGTACAAATCTATATATCTGTCTAAGATTTACATGTTGGAAAGTATGAAGCGAATAGGCTCGGGAATCTGTTGGTGATGGGCTCATAGATCTTTACATATATATATATATATATGTATATATATATATATATATATATATATATACTGATGGGATAGACATCATTTGTATCATCTTACTCATCCATCTTCTTGGAAATTCCTTAAGAAACATAAAATTTTTGGCTAGCAAACAAAGGAAAACCCAAAATAAAATAGGAAAAGATGGGTTTGTAGAATCAAGCCATGAATTGCACAGAGCTGGAATACAAATTAAATGTTTACTGAAAGAAGAGACAATCCACTTACATAGGTCAGGGCCACCTGAGTGTCTCAGGGAACAAGGAATGTTGATTTTCTTGTACAGTGAAAATAAAAGTGTATTCTGAGGACAGTTAAGTGGTACAATGGACAGAGCACCAGGTCTGGAATCTGGAGGACCTGAGTTCAAGTGTCATCTCAGATACTTCCTAGCTCTATGACCCTGGGCAAGGTACCTAAGCTCTTTGTATAGCCTTTGCTTTTTTTCCCTTAGAGTTGTTAATACAGAAGGACTTCAAGGACTTTGACTTGTTACTGAGAAAGTAAGGGTTTAAAAACTGGATTCTGAAGGGAAAATCCAAAGGGCAATCCTAACTCTTGCCTTAAGTATTTGTGTGAACTAGAATAAATCACTTATGGGGGTCGTTGGGTAGTGTTAAGAATTAAAATTTTAGTTTCTAGTAATAAAAGTATTATATTTTTTATGAGGTTTATTAAAGATTAAGAAATAAGGGAAATACAAAATAAGAAAGCACGTGCCTAGGAGGGCTGAAAGGCCCATTCAGTTTCACTTACACTACATCTTGAGAGATGGTGTGCTTGGAAGTGGAAGCAGGGAGTGAGAGACTCAAAGTACGTGTAGAGTCAGCCTAAATACATTTTCTGTTCTCAGCTCAGGTGGGAATTCAGGTGAGGTTACAAAGCATTCTGGGAAGTAGCCAAGGACTTCTGGGAATTGAAGTCCGGGGTTCAAATCTCCATTTTTTACATTCCCCCATTTGAGAGTTTGGGAAAAGATTTTCCCCAAAGGGATCATGAAAACATAATCAACTTAAACATTACAACAGTTTGAGGATAAGAGGAAAAAAGAACAAAACCAATAATTGCTACACACATTGACAAAAGCCAGTAAGGGGGCAGTCCCCTTTGGCATGAAAGTATACAGACAAATAAATGTTCAATCAACCACACCCAAAGTTCATTCTTGATCTTCTCATGCAGCTTGTGGTCTGGAGGCATCTTCATGGTATCTTCTCCAAACAGTTCAGTTTCTGGATTTGGAGAGGCAGCATGTTTCTTTACCTAAAATTCTTCTTAAAAGGAATTTAAACTTTGCAATTTAAAGTAATAATATTTTTACATTTCCCTGTGAAGAGGGTGATTGAAAAACACAGGATCACTTAGGGATGCATGGCTGAGTTATGAGGTATATGAATCAATTGGCAAGAGATATTAAAAAGACATCAGAAAAATCCAAATAAAAAGGAAAATTTCTGGATGAAAATGTAGACTATCAAAGTCTTATGTGTAAAAATTCCAAGTAAAGGAAAAGTAAATCTATAACAAGTCCTTGAATCAGGGCCCAATTAAAATGATTTAAGCAATGATACCTTTACCCAGTCAGTAGCCAGGACTACAGAAAATTTGACACACTAGAAAAGACAGAAAAGGGACTAGATTATAGAAGCCAAGTAGGAGTCAAGTTTGGGATACTCGTCTGTAAGTATTTTCAGAGTGAGTGTGGATACAAGGAAGGCCTATGTCTTAACGTATGTTAAGCATCGCAACCTTGAGTCTTCACACTCGGTTCAAGTCCTTTGTATTGGCTTAGAAGTCCATAAATCCATCCTGGATTGGTTTATCTTTGACCCTATGCAATGGCTCTTTTGTGTAGATCTTGTCATGGAATCAGACAGAATCATTAAGCAAAGTCCCATAATTTTTTTAAACAATTAGTGGCATAATTTTTACAGTCCCAAGCTTTTGGGGCATGCATTGACATTATAGCAAATGTATTTTAAATTTATATTACTGTAAAATCAAAAAGCTAAAGAAAATCTTAATACTGGTGACATGTACTTCGAATATAAAAAGGAGAGAAAAAATAAAAGACTGAAATAGTATATTGCACATGCAAGAAAAATATAATGAAAGAGTTTTTAAAAATAAAAATGTAGCTTGTAATCATTGACACACTGTGTCAGCTAAGAAAATACAGAGTACAAGATTTTCTCACCAAAAATGAGATCCATTTCCTCTTCATATCTGGCCATGATCCACTGTGAGTACAAGCAAATGAATTTCGCAAGATAACATTTTTTTTCATATATAAAGAACAGTATTACAAATATTATCCCCCAAATTCTCAATAGTTCAGTTAATTACAATAGCAAACAAACACCCTATCATTTTTGCACATAAGTTGCTGTATGGCATTTTAAAAAGCCGATGAACTGATGGATATTTGTCACAATTTTTACAAATGTAGCAAATCTTTCAACCTTGGTAAACATATTTTTAAACAAAGTAAAACTTATTTCAGGTTTTGAGCATCATCAAGAATTCTAGATATCATTCTGGTGGAAGTAAAGTGAGCTGAAGAGTTATAAATGAGAGATACTCCCCTTCTTTATTTTGGTGGGGGGGAGGCTTCTAGGGATACAATGCCCCGGGATTAACTTCCCAACGTCCATTCACATTTTTATAAATGTGGGAGTTGGGGTTTATAATTGTATTTCACATAAGCTACTAAAATGGGCCTTACCTCGTATTAGGGGCAGGCAAAATAACCAGAGATTGTTAAGAAAAAATTCTAAACATTTCTAAAGAACCCTTAAAATCCATTTGAGATATTTAGATCATTAAATTTTCCAAAGGTTGTTATAGCAATTTTTTGATGGTGTCCATCTATCCTCTGTGTGACAATTTACAAAGTCAAAAATAGAAAAGCGGTTTTTATATGGGCTTATTGAATAATGTTTGCTCAGTATGGTTATTGGGGAAAAGCAACAGAATTTAACAGTAGTTAAAACCCAGTACATTAAAATGATTCCGTGTAATAGAATAGTATTGAATGCAGTAATATATGATCTTAAAATCACAAAGTTAAACCTTAAACAAAACATTCAGTAAAATGCAATACAATATAGAGATTTTTTATAAAACATTGGAGTCTAAAAAGCCTTAAAGATATAACCTCCAGTCTCTTTAAAGTTCCTTGTTTTTTTTTTTTAATTATCCATTTAGATGCCTATTGTCAGAAGGCAGAATATTGGTAAGGGCTAGGCAATGGGGTTTAAATGACCTGTCCATGGCCACACCACCAGGAAGTGTCTGAGGCCAGATTTCAACTAAGGATTTTCCGTCTGTAGGCCTGGCTCTCAAGACACTGAGCCACTGAGTTTTCTCCCCATAGTGAGGAATCGCAAATTTGGCTAAAGAGTTGCAGGGAGCTGAATTTTCCCCCTGGCACTCAGGTGAGATAAATGAAAGGATCAGTACAGTGAAAATATACCCTTTTAAAGTAGCCATGCTTTAAGTTCCTGTTTGGAAAAGTCTCTTCATTCTTTCCTTCTTTTTCCCTCCCTGTGATCCCTTGTCCCCAGTCCTCGTGGAGGCTAATTGTAGCCTAAGGGAAAATTACCCCCCCCTTTTTTTACCAGCTGGTGGAAGTGAGTCCTGGGCCTGGGGCAGTGAACCAGAATTGTTGTGCTGGGTGGTTCATCTGGCTCTGGATTGCAGGCAGCAGGTGGGTGGGTGGGCCGGGGCTGGGAGCTGGGAGCTGAGAGCCAGGAGCCGGAAGCCGGGAGCAGGGAGTGATTTGAATCAAACAGGACCAGATCAAGATGCTTTTCTGAAAATTCTTGGAGGAACTTGGGTTAAAAAATCACTATCTAGGCTATCTTTTTTTTTTAATTGAGAGTTATTTGTCACATTAGGTCACCAACTGTTAAGAATTAAAATTTTAGTTTCTAGTAATAAAAGTATTATATTTTTATGAGGTTTATTAAATATTAGGAAATAAAGAAAATACAAAATAAGAAAGCACGTGCCTAGGAGGGCCGAAAGGCCCATTCAGTTTCACTTACACTACATCTTGAGAGACATGTGTGCTTGGAAGTGGAAGCAGGGAACAAGAGACCCAAAGTAGGCTGAGAGTCAGCCTAAATACAATTTCTGTTCTTGGCCCAGGTGAGAATTCAGGTGAGGTTACAAAGCATTCTGGGAAATGGCCAAGGACTTCTGGGAATTGAAGTCCGGGGTTCAAATCTGCATTTTTACAGTAGCTCAGTGGATTAAGAGCCAAGCCTAGAGATGGGAGGTCCTAGGTTCAAATCTGGCCTCAGACACTTCCCAGCTGTGTGACCCTTGGCAAGTCACTTAACCCCCATTGCCTAGCCCTTACCACTCTTCTGCCTTGAAACCAATACACAGTATTGATTCCAAGATGAAAGGTGAGGGTGTAAAAAAAAAAAGAATAAATCACTTAATCTCCTAAAGCCTCAGTTGCAGAATTGGTAAAATGGCAGCAATAGTATGATAATGAGGATAAATAAAAATTCTAATACCGGCCTTTTGTCACAGTTGATTGTTAAGCTCAAGTGAGCTAATAGAATCTTAAATTTCTTTGAGAGAATAAATTCACGGCACAAGGGGAAGGTGGTTTATACTCTCATCACTGTGATCTCTTTGGTCCATCCCATTTCTGAGGCACAGCTCTGATGGACTTCTCGTATTCTTCTTATAAGCACCATTGCTGACTGAGTTTTTAATCAATAAGAATGAGAGAGGATACTTTTCTTTTCCCATATTTTTTTAATGGCGATTCTGACTTCCACGTTCTTCAAACTATAGATGATGGGGTTTAATAATGGTGTCACAGTGCTATACTGCAGGGAGATGACTTGTTCCAGGATGGAGCCAGTAGCAGGGCTCATATATCGACCCAAACCTGTCACAAAGAACAAAGTCACTACAATCACATGGGAGGAGCAAGTAGAAAAGGCTTTGCTTCTGCCTGAGGCTGAGCTGATCTTCAGGATGGCAGAGATGATTCGGGTATAAGAAAACATGATGGGGAAGAAGCAGCCAAATCCAAAGACAACCAAGGTGGTGAACAAGATCATTTTGTTCAGGAAGAGGTCAGTGCAGGAGAGAGGTAAGAGTTCAGGCATCTCACAGCTGTAGTGGTGGATGAGGAAGGGGCCACAGAAATGCAGCCTCAGCAAAGGCAGGGTGTTGAGCAGGGAGATGATGACCCCAAGTAGACAAGAACCACAGGCCAGAAAGATACAGAACTGTTTGTTCATGACTGTCACATAAACCAGAGGGTTGCAGATGGCTGAGTAGCGGTCATAGGCCATGGCTGAGAGGAGAAAGGCTTCAGATGATGCAATGAAAAACACTAGTCCAATCTGTATCATACACCGACTGAAGAAGACAGTTTTCCTCTTGGCCAGGAGTATTTGAACCAACTTTGGCACCATGACTGAGGAATAAAAGAGATCAAAAAAAGATAAATTCACCAAGAAGAAGTACATGGGTGTGTGAAGGTGAGAATCCATCTTGATGATTGCCATTATCAGAAGGTTTCCAGCTAAGGTGAGAATGTAGATCAATAGGAAGAGAAAGGCTAGGATGTAATGGATGTGGAGGCTGCTGGGAAATGGTAGAAGGATGAATTCTGGGTCTGTGGTCAGATTATCTGGCATCATTTGTTCTGGAAAATCCCTCCCTGAGAAATAGAAAAGCACATCATCCAACTAAGCAAGCAAGCAAGCAACCAACTAACCACCCAACGAATCTTTATTGACCAACTGGTAGATGTTCAACTAATTAAATATATAAACTATAAGTCCCTAAAGACATGTTCCCTGCCATTTTAGAGGCATAAGCTTTCTAAGGAGACATGATGGAGACACAGGAAAAGCTTCTGGAAGAAAAATAATGCAAAAAAGAATAAGCATTAACTTGTGTCTTCAAGATTCTGTACTGCAAGAGTGGAAAGGAATGGAGTACCATGATGGCTGGAATGGTAAAGAGTCATTGGCATTACGGAGGAAATGAGATGATTTGAATGAAATATTGTGGCATGGTGTTATTGATATCAGAGTTCTCCCTCTGAGCTGTCAATACACAATGCTGAGTTCTGACCTTTTTCTTCTGACTATAGATTGCAAAGAAGGCATCAAACTGGACTGGTATAGGTAATCTCTCAGTGGTAAATTTATTGGTCTGTCTGGTAAAGAAACAACTAACAGACAAAGAGACACATTTTTCCTCAAAAATGACTTCTCATTCTAACATTTCTTTCCTGCCTTTATCCTTTTACTTACATTGTTCTCTTATCCAGGACCTGTACATCTTTCCTTCTTCATGTCTGCCTGTCAAAAAAAAGCTAGATGTGTTCATCCAGGTCCTCATTGCCACTTTCCCCATGAAGCATTCTGTGGAGGGGAAATGATGTCTTTCATCTTCCTCTTCCACAGTATTTTGCTCATGATTTTCTAGTTGTGCCACTAGAGCATAAACTTCTTGATGTCCAGAATTTTGTCTTTTTCATATATTTCATTTTTGTATCACTCCAGTACCCACATGAACACTTACACATCATAAATATTTAATAAATGTTGAATTGGCTAGTTGTCAGTAGCTGAATTACTATTTATATCATTTATGCCTTAGATAGTTATCTTTAAGAGTTTGAATGTATACTTTTCATACTCAAAATAATCTGTAGAAATTACTGATAAAAATGATGGATGTGGCCTTTCTGGAAAGATGACTAAGTAATAATAATAAGTTTGAAGGGAGGCAACTTCCTCCCATTACCACTGAAAAATTTGAAATAGAAACAATAAAAAGAAGAAAAATGGTTAAAAAATAAAGCAAGTGAAAGGGGTCAACTGGGTACCACAGTGGATTGAGAGCCAAACCTAGAGATGGGAGGTCCTAGGTTCAAATCTGGCTTCAGATACTTCCAAGTTGTGTGACACTGGGTAAGTCATTTAACTCCCATTGCCTAGCCCTTACCACTCTTCTGACTTGAACCAATACATAGTATTGATTCTGAGGCAGAAGGGAAGGGAAAAAAATAAAGCAAGTCAAAATAGAATATGAATGAGATCAAGAAAACTCCTTTATAATTAAGAAATGTGATGATGTAATTAAAAAACTAAAAAATAAAATAAAATTTTAAAAGTAAAGAAAAAAACTAAAATATTAAAAGCAAAGAATATGGAAAAAGAAACAATGCAGATCATAATCTTTAGAATTGCATTCAAATTGAGAAATGATACAATTAGAGAAATTGTCCAAGAAAATAATGGTATCAAATATAAAAGAATCATGTAGAAAGTAAATTAAATCACAGAAAGAACTCAAGCTAGAATGAAAAGATCTTAAAAAAAAACAACAACAACCTATTAGCTGCTGAAGAATATTGCCAATATTGGATTGGATCCAGTTTTAGAACATAATAAAATAGAAGCACCCTTTAAAAAACCCATAGATGCAAGAAAAACAAGACACTTACCACTGGAGAAAGCAAAACCATATACAATGCAGAGTAGCTGGAATCAAAAGTTCAAAAATAATGGAATTATCCAAACAACTGGAAAAATGCCAATTCAAGGGATAGACCTAGAAGGTGAATTATTGCATGACAATCTTAATAAAACTATTAGATAATAGTATTAATAAACAAATGACTTACATTCCAGAAAATTGAGAGGAACAAAAGAATTTAAACCTTATATTACTCCTTCACTCAATTATTCCATCAAATTCCATTCACACTTGTGAGTTTGTTCTCCAGAAGGTGACTACTGGTAAGTGCTCTAAGGATAACCTGTGGGTTTGTACTACTACAACTTTATAGCTTAAAGGTCCCCAGCAGTGTAACTCCCAGCAACAATCAGCCAAGAGGTACAATTAACTTATAGCAAAGGTATTTATTAACAACTTTGTAATAACAGTAACTACAAAATATTCTTTCCATAAACTTGGAGTAGATTTCCCCTCAAATGCACAATGTCTATGGGAAGAGTGAGCAGAAACTTAAGAGTACCATGGTGAAGAAGTTCAAGTACATGCAATAGATATGGCCAAAAATGGTCACAATTGTGATACTGATTTCAAAGGTTTTTCTCCATGTAGAGACTTCATCAAGTTCCCCTTTATATGCAGCACCTCTTTAAGTTGTACACCTGGGTTTGCTTCTCTCCATAGGTCAGCTCTTGTTGTCAGGATTAGCTTACCCTTGAACCTATGGTTAATTCATTTCCTCACTACCAGATAGAAGTTCTTTTTGGAAACTATTTCCTCAAATACATTTCTGTATATTTGTAGTCTGTGTCTCAGCTCCTTGTTTAATGCAGTGCCTTTTAATAGTCCAAAAGCTGCTCTTCAGCAGGACATGATGGATAATGAGATTGGTTGGTTAGCTGTTGTTCTTTGTACTCAAAGAGGACCAAAAATGACATCAATATGTGGGGGTCAATGTAAAGTGTGTTGGACTGTGGCTGATCAGGCCATATGAGCTTACTGGCATTACCACAAGTTGGGCCAAATAGCCTGCATTTGGCATGGGTTGTTTCTAATTTTATGCATTTCATGTTTCTTTCTGTAAGAGCAAATCCTCCTTGTTTCCCTCTAATCCACTATGAACAATTTGCTTTTGGGGCATCAGTTACTCCTTTATTCCTGCTTCCAAGTTTGGATTCCGTGCCTTTGGGCATCCTTGAACTTACACCAAAGGTTCAATTTAAAGCATTCTAAAAGTATATCCAATTTTTGGTTGTACAGTGAAGCTTCTTCAATTTGGAACTATGCTTTACAAGTCACTAAATTGCGTGTAATCTTCGACCCAGTAACAGCAGTAGGAAGCCTTTACCCCAAAGTGTTCAAGGCAAAAAGAAACGGATCCATAGTTAAAGAAATAATTATGGTAACTCTTTTTTTGTGGTGGCAATGAACTGGGAATAATAAGTACCCTTTGACTGGGGAATGGATACTACTTTGCTCTAAGTAATGGTAAAAGGGATGATTTCAGAGAAACCTAGGAACATTTATATGACATAGAATGTAGTGAGCAGAACCAAAAGAGTTTATAAATATATAACATCAAAGTTCTAAAAAATGAACATTTTGAATAACTCAAGAACACTGATCAACACAGAGGATAGATAATAAAAAAATTTAGCCACCTTCTGATAGAGTGTTGATGGATGATGGATGCAGAATGGGATGTGTTTTCTGAATATTACCAATGAAGGAATTTATTTTGCTTGTCCAAACATATTTGCTACAAAGGTTTTTTTCCTTTCTCCTTCAAATGAGGGGAATGTAGGAGGGAGAGAAATTATATTTTTGTGAATTGAGAAAACAAGATAAAATTTTTTTTAAAAGATGAGGTTGTTCTCTTTAATTCTATCACAGAATGATATAACATTTCATACAGGTCTCATGGAATGCCTTTTCAAAAACATCATTAACTTTTAAAACACATCAGCACCTCATTAATTTTGTTATTTATTCTTTGCTTTCTGTAATGCAATCAACTTGGGCAAGAAGACACCAGATCCTGCTCTTCTTAAAATTATACTTTTGAAAATCATCAAAGAAAACTTTAAAGAATTAGAAAAAACAAGCTCAAAATACAAATGGAAAACAACAAGTTTCAGAAAGCCATTACTGAATAATAAGCCAGCTAGTAGCCTGGCAAGTTGGAAGATTATTCTAGATATGGATTTCAATAAGACAAATAACAGAGCCTCACAATGTCTTTGTAGAGAAGATGCAAAAATCCAAAGAAATGGTTTGGAAGACAGTAAGATTTGGGACATTTAGAGCTGGCTGACTGCCTGGCTTTGAAGAAGAATGAGGAATAGATTGACTTCACCCTCATAGTTTTTTTATGCTAAATCTCAAGTCTTTGATCTGCTCAGCATTTTTACTGATGATTTTGATGAAGATTTGTTTGGCAAATTCTCTAGCTGGTGGATTATCAAAGCTGGAAGTGGTAGTTAATACAATGGATGAAAAAAAAATTGTGGTCCAAAAAGTTCCTGCCAGGTTAGACTGCTGAAGAAAATGTATTAGGGTGAAATTTAATAGCGATAATTCCTAAAGTTGGTAAGAAAAGTACAGAATGACTAGACAAGAATTCCTTTGAAAAAATATGAAGGGACATAAATGCAAGTCCAATGTGATGCTGTAGTGTCACATGGCTGGCAAAAACATGACTTTAATTTGCATGAATGGAAGCCCAGTGTTACAGTCAGATGTCAGTTAGAGAACTGTGGTTAAGTGTATGTACCCCATTTAGAGAAGAACATTGAGAGGCTGGGGTATGTTCCCAGAAAGGTATTGGATAGAGGAGGGTTCTGAGAGAAGAAGTAAGAGCTGTTTGGATGCTCTGAGGACGTTTAACCTGGAAGATTTTGTATGGATGTGAGAGTGCACTTTAAATAAATATATGAAGGACTATGATGGGCAATAGGGATTAAGTTTAATTGACACAGGGCAGCTAAATGGCTCAATGGATATAAAATGGAGGTCCTGAGTTGAAATCTGGCCTCAGACACTTCTTAGCTTTGTAACCCTGGGCAAGTCACTTAGCTCCATTGCTTAGCTTTTACTGCTCCTCTGCTTTGAAACCCATATTTAGTATTAATTTTAAGACAGAAGATAAGGGTTTAAAAATTAATTCACCCCAGAGGACATAATTAGCAGTGGGCGGAAAATTCCAGAAAATTCAGTCTTTTCCTATTCCCTGATTCCTTCTCTTCTCTTTGCTTGACCAGACACTATGTCAGCCTTAGAACAATGGGAAGTCACAGGAACAGAAAGAGGAAACAGGAATGTATAACTCAGAAACTGGAGGCAAATTCTGAAGGATCTGAAAAGGATCAGGGGTTGATCAAACTGGCAGCAGAGAGGGAAAGCAGAGTCTGCCACTGTAGGGTGGGAAGAGATAGACAAGACCCTGGAAGATAAAAAGACCAGAGAATGGAGCAAGGCAAGTGATGTGGAGTCCAGGCAAGCTCTAGGCACTAAGGAGGTTGGGCTAAGGAAGGAAGAGACCAGGTAGAAGGTCCAAGCAGCAAGGATGACTTTGATACTCCTCAGCTAGCAAGATTGGTCCTTTTGAGTTTCCATAAAGATGCTAATTTACAAGGATCAGCCATATTGCCCAGGTGAAAGGCAGTCTTGAAATGTGTATAACTGAGAAGCAGCTCAGTGGGTAAATGGAATTCTTTGTTACAGGTAGAGATTATATTCTTCCTGGGCAGTTGCTGAGCGCCTGGGGTTACAGACAAGCACCCATTTCTGAGGAAAGGGAGAGGCTTTCATTTGGACAAAAGCAGAGAGTTATGAAGCGGAAATGAAATAATGAAATAAAACTCTTTTCAAAAACTTTAAGTGCTTCATATATGACAGTTATTATTATGGTTATTGCTATTTTTATTATTGTAAGCCTACGGTCACCAGATGATGTCTTCATTCTCTGAGCCTTCTACTGCACTTTTGTTGAGAGTAAGCATAGAGAGGGAAAGGCACATGCTCTTAAATGTTTAACCAGCAGACTTTCTGGGGAAAAAACTGTGCACACAAACTTTTAGAATTTAATCTGCATTACTAACACTTTCCTAGGTCTAGACAATCACCAGAACAGTACATCAAGCCCTGATTTGTAGCCACAGTTTGAGAAGTGTAAATACTCCCATGGAAAATCTCTCCCAGATTGTTAGAGCTGGCTTTGACACAACCCTGGACAAAAACTGGAGGCTTGTGGAGTATTTGTGGGCAGGCAGATAGATCCAGGGCCACCTGGGAGCCACATAAATACCTGTATTTTGTTTTCACCTACTCTTCTCAATCTCTTGAAGGCTGGCTTTCCTCCTCTACTGAAACTTCTTTCTCAGAGGTGTGAGTACAGAAACTCAGTGCCCTTCATTGTTCCTTTAGTTTTTCATTCTTCACTGGCAGGAAGGTTAAAAGTTTTGGAGCCCCAGTTCTGCTAGAATCTATCCTTAAGACCTTGGGCAAGTGCTTCTGAATTACCTTCAGTGGGTCTCAATTTGCTTATGAGGGAGTTGGACTAAATGCCCTTGAAAATCTTTCTCAGTCTTTAAATTCTATGATCCTCTGAAAGGCTGAACTTACCCTCTGGTTGACAGATTTACATTGGAAAGGCTTCCAGCTATCCTCAAGTGACCTTTCCAAGGAAACTAGAAGGACGTAGGAAAGAAGACATCAACTTGCCTTGACTCCATGTCATGTGATAGGCAGTGGCCACCATCATCACCACCAACTCCCCACAGGCATTGATTGAGCACCAGGTGGATGCTGGTCAGCCTGAGTCCTCTTTTATCCTTCCTCCTTCTCCAGAATGACCTAACTGTCCACTCATATGGCAATCCCCAAGCCCTTGGAGCAACCAAAACATACTTTTCTATTTCTGTGTCTCTTAAATAGTCACAAGCTCCTTCAACTTGAACTGCTGGTCTGAATGTTAGAGTCCTTGACTGCCCAGCTGCCCCTGGGAGAAGGTTTCATCATTATTCTAGAGAGTACTTTAACATTTGTGTTTGGACTCAGTCCCAGAATATTGTTTTTTATTCAGTTTGTTACTTTGGGGATCTTGTCCCTGTAGATTCTTTTGCCTAACAAGTTAAAACTTCCTTTTATGGAAACTATCATTTCAGTTTCATGGCAAGCAAAAACCCTCTGAGGAAGACGTCATCTTATTTAACTCTCTTACTTGGGGTAAGATGGACTTTAAACCCATGTGAGGTCATTGGTGGCTTCCAAATCTTATTGATTAACTATTCACATAATTGCCTTCAGTATGAGAATTTTAGTTCCACAATCTTATTATTTTGGTTCCTTTCTTTTTCGAGACTGTCCAAGGACTTTCCAGCAGATTTTCTCCTCCAGTTCATCAATTTCCAATGGTGCCTCTTAACCACCTCTTCTTTTTTATTTATTTTATTTTTTTTAACATTATTTTATTTGGTCATTTTCAGACATTATTCATTAGATACAAAGATCATTTTCTTTTCTTCCGCCCCTTCCCACCACACCTCTCATTGGCCATGCCTGATTCCTCTGGGTATTACATGTGTCCTCAATCCAAGCTCATTTCCATGTTATTGGTTTTTGCATTAGGGTGTTCATTTAGAGTCTTTCCTCAATCATATCCCCTCCATCCCTGTTGTCAAGCTGCTGTCTTTCCTCTGTGTTTTTACTCCCACCATTTGTCCTCTGCTTGTGGGTAGTGTTTTTTTTCTCCTTGGTCCCTGCAGGTTGTTCAGGGACATTGCATTGAGACTAATGGAGAAGTCCATTACTTTTGATTGTACCACAGTGTATCATTCTCTGTGTACAGTGTTTTCCTGGTTCTGCTCCTCTCACTCTGCATCACTTCCTGGAGGTTGTTCCAGTCTCCATGGAATTCCTCCACTCTATTATTCCTTTTAGCACAATAGTATTCCATCACCAACATATACCACAATTTGTTCAGCCATTCCCCAATTGATGGGCATCCCCTCGTTTTCCAATTTTTGGCCACCACAAAGAGAGCAGCTATGAATATTTTTGTACATGTCTTTTTCCTTATTATCTCTTTGGTGTACAAACCCATCAGTGCTATGGCTGGATCAAAGGAGAGACAGTCTTTTAAGGCCCTTTGGGCATAGTTCCAAATTGTCCTCCAGAATGGTTGGATCATTCACAGCTCCTCCAGCAGTACATTAATGACCCAATTTTGCCACATCCCCTCCAACATTCATTACTTTCCTTTGCTGTCATGTTAGCCAATCTGCTAGGTGTGAGGTGATACCTCAGAGTTGTTTTGATTTGCATTTCTCAGATTAGAAGAGATTTAGAACACTTTTTCATGTACTTATTAATAAATTTTGATTTCTTTAACTGAAAATTGCCTATTCATGTCCCTTGCCCATTTATCAATTGGACAATAGCTTGATTTTTTGTACAATTGGTTTAGATCTTTATAAATTTGAGTAAGTAGACCTTTGTCAGAGGTTTTTATAATAAAGATTGCTTTCTAGTTTGTTGCTTCCCTTCTAATTTTGGATGCATTAGTTTTGTTTGTTCAGAACCTTTTTAATTTGATGTAATCAAAATTGTTGATTTTACATTTTGTGTTTTTTTTCTAGCTCTTGCTTGGTTTTAAAGTCTTTCTTTTCCCAAAGATCTGACAACTATATTATTCTGTGTTTGCCTAATTTGCTTATAGTTTCCTTCTTTATATTCAGGCCATTCCCCCATTCTGAGTTTATCTGGGTTTAGGGTGTGAGACGTTCATCCAAACCTAATATCTCCCATACTGTCCTCCAATTTTCCTAGCAGTTTTTATCAAATAGTGGGTTTTGGTCCCAAAAGCTGGGATCTTTGGGCTTATCATAGACTGTCTTGCTGATGTCCATTCCACTGTATATGTACCCCTAGTCTGTTCCACTGATCCTCCTTTCTGTCTCTTAGCCAGTACCAAATTGTTTTGATGACCACTGCTTTATAGTAGAGTTTGAGATCTGGAACTGCAAGTCCTCTTTCCTTTGCATTTTTAACATGATTTCTTTGGATATCCTTGATCTTTTGTTCTTCCAAATGCACTTTGTTATGGTTTTTCTAATTCAGTAAAAACTTTTTGGTAGTTAAATGGATATGGCACTAAATAAGTAAATTAATTTGGGTAGGATTGTCATTTTTATTATGTTAACTCATCCTACCCATGAGCAATCAATGTTTTCCCAATTGTTTAGATCTAGTTTTAATTGTGTGGTGGAGTATTTTGTAGTTGTGTTCATATAGTTCCTGTGTTTGTCTCAGCAGATAGATTCCTAAGTATTGTCTAGGGTGATTTTAAATGGAATTTCTCTTTCTAATTCTTGCTGCTGAAGTGGGTTGGAGATATTTAGAAATGCTGATGACTTATGAGGGTTTATTTTGTTTCCTGCAATTTTGCTAAAATTGTTGATTGTTTCAACTAGCTTTTTGGTTGATTATCTAGGATTTTTTAAATAAACCCTCATATCCACAAAGAGTGATAACTTGTTCTCCTCATTGCCAATTTTAATAGCTTCAATTACTTTTTCTTCTCTAATTGCTACTGCTAATATTTCTAGTACAATGTTAAATAATAGCAGTGATAATGGACATTCTTCTTTCACTCCTGATCTTATTGGGAAGGCTTCTAGTTTATCCCCATTTCTGTTTATTATCTTTAGGAAAGGCCCTTCTATTCCTACACTTTCTAGTGTTTTCACTAGGAATGGGTGTTGTATTTTATCAAAGGCTTTTTCTGCATCTATTGAGATAATCATGTGATTTTTGTCAATTTGCTTGTTAATATGGTTAATTATGTGGGTGGTTTTCCTAATACTGACCCTTCCTTGCATTCCTGGTATGAATCCTACCTGGTCATAGTAAATAACCCTTGTGATGACTTGGTGGAGTGTTTTTGCTAGTATCCTATTTAAGATTTTTGCATTTATATTCATTAGGGAGATTGGTCTATAGTTTTCTTTCTCTGTTTTTGACCTGCCTGGTTTTGGGATCAGTACCATGTTTGTGTCATAAAATGAATTTGGTAGAACTCCTTCTTGGCCTATTCTGTCAAATAGTTTGTTTAATATTGGGATTAGTTGTTCTTTGAATGTTTGATAGAATTCATTTGTGAATCCATCTGGACCTGGGGATTTTTTCTTAGGGAGTTCTTTGATGGCTTGTTCAATTTCTTTTTCCAAAATGGGGTTGTTAAGGTAATTTATTTCTTCCTCTGTTAGTCTAGGCAGTTTATATTTTTGTAAGTATTCATCCATATCATCTATATTGGTATATTTGTTGCCATATAATTGGGCATAATAGTTTTTAATGATTGCCTTCATTTACTCTTCATTAGAGTTGAGGTCTCCCTTTTCATCTTGGATACTGTCAATTTGATTTTCTTCTTTCCTTTTTTTTAATTAGACTGACAAGTACTTTGTCTATTTTATTTGTTTTTTCAAAGTACCAGCATCAAGACTTATTTATTAAATCAATAGTTCTTTGACTTTCAATTTTATTAATTTCTCCTTTGAGTTTTAGGATCTCTAATTTAGTCTTCATCTGAGGATTTTTAATTTGTTCACTTTCTAGTTTTTTAATTTTCCTACCCAATTCATTGCTCTCTGCCCTTGTGAATCTTAAAACTGCTCAGACTCTACTTCAGAAGATTTGATTAAGCTATTCCCCATTTTCTACAATGCAGATACTTGGTCAGGAATGTATTGAGAACTTTTAAAATTACTCCACCCTGCTCAGACAATGCCTTAGGACAAGATAAAGTTGCAAATTCCTGATTGAACAATGAAAGTCCCCAACTCATACTTACAGTGAAACCCTAAGCTAGGTGGTCTGTTTTTAGATTTAATACAAAAGGGTGCTAAGTACCTATAAAGGTTAAATTAATCACTAAAAGGTCAAACAACTTACAAAGGGCAAGCTTAGCAAAGAGATGTGAAATACCCAGAAGATATAATCTAATCAGAGAAGGTGATGACAAAAGAAGATGTGAACTAAGAATGGGTAGTCCTGAGGAAAATCATCTACTGTGATTAGTACATGTGAAAATTTAGGGGAGGTGACATAAGAGAAAATTCTCTTTAAAAGGAGCTCTCTGAACTTAGTTCAGGGAGTTCGCAGTCAGGGAGTTTGGAGTTAGTTTGGAGGAGCTGGGTCTCTGAACTCAGTTCAGGAGTTCAGAGTTCAGAGGAAGATCTCTGAACTGAATTCAGGAGTTGAGGATTTCAGTGAAGGACTGGAATTTCACTTGAGCTGATTTTTGTGGTGAGTAATAAAAGACTGACTAATCTCCCTTAAGGCTCAGACCTAGGCCATTTGGACTAGGCCCTTTCTACTATTTTCTCTTACTCTCTCTTTCTCTCTCTCTCTTCCCTTAATTCCATTGTTTGTATTAATTAAGATCTCCATAAAACCCAGCTGACTTGGGTATTTTTATATTTGGGAATTTTCCCATGGTGATCACTTATTTTTTATTTAAATCAAGATACTAAAAATTATCTTTACAGTTTGGCTGAAACCTTTACAGTTTTGGCAATTCACAGTCTTGAAACCCACATTTTCGCGGTTACACCCTTCTGAATTTGTTAATATATGAACTCAAGGATATAAATTTCCCCCTGTGTACTGCTTTGGCTGCATCACATAGGTTTTGAAAGGATGTATCATCATTGTTATTTTCTTCAATGAAGTTATTAATTGTTTCTCTGATTTGTTCTTTAACCGGTTTTGGAGAATCATATGATTTACCTCTCCATGTATATACCCTTACTAATTATTATTTTCATTGCACTGTGATCTGAGAAGGTTGCATTTGTTACTTCTGCTCTTTTGCACTTGTTTGCAATGCTTTTATGCCCTAATACATGCTCAATTTTTGTGAATGTTCCACATGCTGCTGAAAAGGAGGTACATTCCTTTTTGTCCCTATTTATTTTTCTCCACATGTCTACTAACTCTAATTTTCTAATATTGCACTTACTTCTCTTACCTCTTTCTTATTTATTTTTTGGTTTGATTTATCAATTTCGGATAGAGGAAGGTTCAGGTCTCCCACTAGTATAGTTTTTCTATCTATTTCATCTTTGAGTTCCACTAGTTTCTCGTTTAGAAATTTGGATGCTATGCCATTTGGGGCATACATGTTGAGTACTGATATTTCCTCATTGTCTATACTGCCTTTTATCAGGATGTAATTACCTTCCCTATCTCTTTTAACTAGATTTCTTTTTACTTTGGCTTTGTCAGATATCATGATTGAGACTCCTGTCTTCTTTTTATCAGTTGATGCCCAATAGATTTGGCTCTATCCTCTTACTTTCACCCTATGCATATCTACCTTCCTCATGTGTGCTTCTTGCAGACAGCATATGGTAGGGTTTTGGATTCTAATCCACTCTGCTATTTGCTTGCCTTTTATGGGTAAGTTCATTCCATTCACATTCAGAGTCATGATTACTAGCTGTGTATTTCCCAGCATTTTGATTTCTACTCCTGGTTCTGCCTTTTCTTCTTTCACTATTTCCTTCTACACCAATGTTTGTTTTTAATCAGTCCCCCTAGTTCCCACCCTTATTTTACTTCCCTTTTGACCCCCTCCCTTCTTGTTCCCCCCTTATTTTCCCAGTAGTCTTTCTAAAACTACCCCCATCCTCTCCCTCCCTTATACTGCTTCCCTCCCCACCACAACAGCTCTTAAAGGCAATAACCACAGACAGTAAAACAATCCTTGGAGAAACAAAGAGAAGGTGTAGTTTTCAAACTGAGATGACACAAGAAGAATTATTTTTTTAAACATAATATTAGATTAGTTATCAGGATGAATTTATGTTTAATGTTTGTCTCTTCATGTCTGTCCTTGTTACAAGTCTTAGCTTTGTGTCTTCCTAATTGGGCATTCACAAAATACGCTTCAGAGTCCTCCACGAAGGGAGGGAATTAATTCTGAACTCTAAACTTGACAGAGTGTTCCATAAATTTTATTTTTCCTTCTTGTCTTGGAAGGGCCCTCTGAGAAAAGAAAAAAGATTAGTTTGCAACACATAAAGGGAAATTTTGTCCCATAATTTGACTACTCACTTTGATTTAATATGAAAGATTTATATAGGTAACTTTGGAAAATTGCTAATGACTGTGACAGTGTACTATGATACAGTGTAATTTTATGGTGTTAATTATGTATCAAGTAAAGGTGAAATGTTAGCTAAATTTAATTCCGCACAATACGTATAGCTAGAGAATTGTTTATTATCATTTGGACTAATAAGGTATAATGATTTCAGTAAATTTGAGAACTGTCTGAATGTAATTAATAGCCAGCTTGACACCTAGAGGGAATTTTTATTTTACAAAGGCAAAAAGCTGTACTGGCTATTTAGTAAACATCAGATCTATAAGTATAAAATTCAGTCAAGAAAAGGTTGTAATGTATTGTGGAGAACTTTCTCTAAGATTTAAACTTTGGATTTTAAATGAAATGTTCTTTTATTACATGTTGTAGCAGTCCACCCCTAGCTATGGGCAAGGGGAACAGTTGGTATGTACAGATGGCCATAGAAGAGAGCATGCTCAGTCTTGAGCATGCTCAGTATTGCACATGGCTGGGAAAGCCTATGACCCTTGACCCCAGCTTCCCCCAGGTTAGGCGGGAACACAGGTTTCTTTGTGCTCACCTGGTTAAGAGAAACCACACCTATACCTTGTCATTAACCAATGAGGATCATCCCTATGTACTGTGTATATTTGCATATCAAAGGGTATATGTAGCCCAGCAAGCTCCGCCTCTCTCTCTCTCTCTCTCTTTTAGGAGCTGATGGCTGTCCTGGCAGGAGCGTGGCCTCTGGCCAAGCTCCATCTTTAAATCTTCTCTATCTCTCTTTCATCTCTCAGACCTGTGTGGTATTAAATGTGGATCTCTGGACTGGTATAAGCCTTCGGAGTGGTCCTTTGATCAAAGCTTGGCTGTGGCTTATGGAAAATTAATAAAGACTCATTCCTGCCACCTCATATCTCTAATTTGACTCTGTCATCCCCCTCGTGGTATTTAAAACTTCTCTCCTGTCTCTCTCTTCCTACCTTAAAACTTCTCGCGGGCTGGGAAGTGTTACATGTACTGTTAAAAATATCAATAAGTGATTACATGTTAGCCTTGGGATTTTAGGAGTTTAAATTTGGTCCAATGTAATATTGGATGTATACAAAATTTGTATGAATTTGTACTGTGAAGAAAATTAATTTTTGTGCAAATTGTGCATATGTATAATGCAATTGGCAAGGGAAATATGAGCAGTCCAGAAATCAAATAAGACTCAGTATTATGTTATTAAATGTAGGTAATTAAGAGTAGTCCCCTCTCCTCTATTTATAGTGAAGAGAAGGAGCCAGATGAAGTGAAAGAAATAGTAAGTGGAAAAAGGTATAAAGAATGCTAGTTCAGAATAGGAAAGAAATATTTAATCAGTTATGAAGAAACGTTTTGAGTTATAAAAAGGCAAGACTAGAGGTTTTATTCTGCTTTGAGCAGAGGTCTGAAAGGTAAATTGTAATATTAAGGAAACATTGTTAAGGGACTTTAATCATATTCACTTTGGAAGTTGTGAAGTTTTTAATTAATTTTCATTGGGAATGATTTATTTTTTAGGTTTTAAAAACATGCAAATTTATAAGTATAGTAATTTAAAGTGTTAAAAAGGAATGAAAGCGATATTTTTCTCTCCTCAGCAATATACTTATACTGGGAGTGAAGCCAAGTGTGGAGATAAAAACTTCTGCAATCTTGGAACTTTTTGCAAAAGTAATTTAACCCCTTCCTCACACACAGGAAGGAGAACAAAGTGCTTACAATTATTTTACATTGATATTAAGGGACCAATGCAGTAAAACATTTTAAGCAGGTAAAAGTTATCAGCTAAACTTGAAGGCCCTCAGATATTAGTTGACAGCTGGAATAAATTTTGATCTGGTAATAAGATATATTACAACTAAGGTTAAATAGTAACAGAAATTTTAAGAAAATGATATATAGGTGTAGAAGGCCCCTAAACTTTATATGCCAGCATATCCAAATACTATAATTTTTATATACTATCATGAAGTAAAAATACGAGCTCTCCTAGAAACAGACAGGAAAAAAAGTTTGTTTTTTTTTTAGTTGAAACTGCGCAACGCACTGCTCAGACAGCTTGGCTATGAAAATCAATCTGTGAAACTGCAGAGTCCAAACTATAAATTCAGAATTCTAGAGAGGTTCAGCTTAAAGAACGTGCTTCCTTTGTAGTCACAACAATTGATATATTCGAGTTAGTTAAACTAAATTGGTAATGCAAAGATTTATGAATAATTGGATTAACTGTTTAAGATGCTAATGTGAATATGTCAGAGATGAAAGATTTATGGTTCAGATGATTAGGATGAATTTTGGGGGGAGAATATCCAGAATGCTTTTTTTTAATACATCAACATGTCAGTCTTTCCTGTAAACGCTTCCATGTGAACCATAATACGTTCATGATATAAATTAAGGATTACATTTCAAAAAGTTCAGTATATTAACCCATCAAAGGAAATTGTTTGTTAAGCAAGAATTGATAGAAAGCAAACTTAATGACTGGCTCCGAGCCCCTGCTCCCCTTCCCTTTTATCTTCTCATAGCAGGAGTTAAAGCAGGGTTTTTAAACTACAAGTTATTTCATTGGTTATTGTAAAAAAGGATTCCATTATTCTCCTTTATGTATGGGAATCTACATATATTTTTGAAAACAAAATTGCTATGATTTTAAAATATTACTATTGGAGAATTTATTTTTTTAGAGTAAACTGGTCTCACCACACTCCTCTCTTATCTTCCTGCAGTGAGGAGGATTCTTAGAGAGCACTAAAAAATACTATCATAAGTAGGGTCACACCAACTTTAAATAGACTTCAAGATAGGATAGGAGAGTTTTTCCACCACTAAAGTGACGTGTAAATGAATGAAGCTTCTGTGCAGCAAAGTTAGTGAGAGAAGCTTACGTTTATATGACGTAAATATTTTAGCTATTGCTAGGTTATGTGAACATGCAAGCAGCTTGTTTTCAAATTATGATAATGATTGGAATTGGAGAATTATTGATTATGGGTAGAAATTTTTGTCCTTTAAGGAGAAAGTAACCATAGCTGTTATGCTTTGCTTTAATTGGTATTTGCTTCTTAGTCTGTGCATGTATATTTCAAAAGGAGATCTTTCCCCCTGCATTTCTAAGATTCTGATTGACCTACAATTAAATGTCACAAGTATAAGTTAGTTATTTACAAGGGAAATATAATTAAATTTTTAGGTTAAATGTTAGGACCTCAGGAATTTGTATATCTCTTGACATAGAAGAATTTATTTTACAATATTTAAGTTTGGCAAAGTATATTTTCTTTCTTTTTTTTTTGAAAATTTTATTTAGTCAATTTAGAGCATTATTCTTCGGTTACAAGAATAATATTCTGTCCCTTCCTTCCCTACCTCCACCCCTTCCCATAGTTGATGCGCAATTTCACTGGATTTTACATGTGATCTTGATCAGGACTTATTTAGATGTTGTTGGTGTTTGCACCAGGATGTTCATTTAAAATCTACATCCCCAGCCATATCCCCTCGACCCATGTAATCAAGCACTTGTTTTTCTTCTGTGTTTCTACTCCCACAGTTTTTCCTCTGAGTGTAGATAGTGTTTTTTCTCATAGATCCCTCCAAGTTGTTCAGGATCACTGCTTTGCCACTAACGGAGAAGTCCATTACATTCAATTGTACTACAGTGTATCAGTCTCTGTGTACAATGTTCTCCTGGTTCTGCTCCTCTCACTCCAATTCCTGGAGGTCATTCCAGTTCAAATGCAATTCCTCCAGTTCATTATTTCTTTGAACACAATAGTATTCCATCACCAACATATACCATAATTTGTTCAACCATCTCCCAATTGAAGAGCATCCCCTCATTTTCCAATTTTTTTGCCACCACAAAGAGCACAGTTATGAATATTCTTGTACATGTCTTTTGCCTTATTATCTCTTTGGGGTACAAACCAAGCAGTGCTATGATTGGATCAAAGGGCAGACAGTCTTTTAGCGCCCTTTGGGCATAGCTCCAAATTACCCTCCAGAATAGTTGGATCAATTCACAACTCCACCAGCAGTGCATTAATGTCCTGACTTTGCCACATCCCCTCCAGCATTCATTACTCTCCTTTGCTGTCATGTTAGCTGTAAAATGGAGATTTGAACCCTAGACTTCAATCCCCAGAAGTCCTTGGTATTTCCCAGAATTCCCCATAATCTCACCTGAGCTTCCACCTGGGCGAGATCACAATTAGTTTTTAACAGGCTCTCTGCCTCCCAAGAGCTCTCTTCCTTCTACTCGGAGATTGCAAGATGTACTCATTCTAGCAATCTGCTTCGGACCTTCTTGACTCAGATTGCTCACCTGGTCCCAGCCCTGCCCACCCTAACTCCTGCTGCCTGCTTCTGCTCTCCTGCAATCTGGACCTGCTTGACACAGATTGCTCTCCTGGCCCCGGCCACAGCCCCGGCCTGGCCCACAGCAACTTTGACCTCTGAGCCCAATCGCCCCAGGCCAGCCTGAGGACCCAGGCTACTGGTAGCTGCCCTTTGTGTCTTCTGAATCAAACACCAGCTGGTAAAAACTGGGGTGCTCTTTCCTTAGGCTACAATTAGCCTCCACGTGGGGGCAGAAGACCACAGGGGGAGGGGGGAAGAAAGAAGAGATGGAAGAGACTTTTCCAAACAGGAAGTTACAAGCATGGCTTATTTAAAAGGGTATCTTTTGAGTGCACTGATTCTGTTATTTATCTCACCTGATATTCAGGGGAAAAATTCATCTCCCTGCAACTCTTTGGCCCAATTTGAGATACCAAAAACCTACCCTCACTATGGGGAGGCAGCTCAGTAGTTCAGTAGATTGAGAGCCAAGCCTAGAGATGGGAGGTCCTGGGTTTAAAATCTGGCCTCAGACATTTCCTAGCTGTGTGGCTCTGGGCGGGTCACTTGACCCTCATTGCCTACCCCTTACAAATCTTCTGCCTTCTGACAATAGGCATCTAAATGGATAATTAAACAAAAAACCAAGGAACTTTAAAGAAACTGGAGGTTATATTTTTAAGGCATTTCAGACTCCAATGTTTTATAAAAACCTCTGTATTTTATTGCAATTTACTTATTGTTTTGTTTAAGATTTAATTTTGTTGGTTTTAAGTTCATATATTAATGCATTAAATACTATTCTGTTACACTGAATCATTTTAATATACTGGGGTTTAACTACTGTTATATTCTGTTGCTTTTCCCCTATACCTATAATGAACAAATATTATTGAATAAGCCCATATAAAAACAGCTTTTTCTATTTTTGAATTTGTAAATTGTCACATAGAAGATAGATGGACTTCATCAGAACTGGTTACAATTGTATAACAACATTTGGAAAATTTAATAAGTTTTAGCTAACTATCTCAAATTGATTTTTAGGGGTCCTTTAGACATGATTTTTAGACTTTCAAAAAACAATCTCTGGTCATTTTGCCTGCCCCTAACAGGAGGTAAGGTCCATTTTAGTAGCTGAAGTGAAATACAGTTATAATCCCCACCTCCCACATTTATAAAAATGTGAATGGATGGGACATCATATTCTCATACCAAAGGAGCTGGGAAGTTAATCCCAGAGCATGGTACCCCTCTAGATGACTCCCCAAAGAGGAGCATCTCTCATAATTCCTACCTCCCACATTTATAAAAATGTGAATGGATGGGACATCATATTCTCATACCAAAGGAGCTGGGAAGTTAATCCCAGAGCATGGTACCCCTCTAGATGACTCCCCAAAGAGGAGCATCTCTCATTTATAACTCTTCATCTCACTTTACCCAACATCAAGAGTACAGAGTTTTGGTTTTTTTCCCCCTGGACTCCTCTGCCACATTTTTTAAAATGATATCTAGATTTCTTGATGATATTCTAGACCCAAATAAGTTTTACTTTGTTTAAAAATATGTTTGCCAAGGTTGAAATATTTGCTATGTTTATAAAAATTGTGACAAATATCCATCAGTTTATAGGCTTTTAAAAATGCCATACAGCAACTTATGTGAAATATGATAGTGGTTTTGTTTGCTATTGTAACTAATTGGGCTATTGAGAATTTGGGGGATATTGACACCTACATATTTGTACTACTGTCCTTTATAAAAAAAAACTGTTATCTTGTGAAATTCATTTGCTTGTACTCATAGTGGATCATGGCCAGGTATGAAGAGGAAATGGATCTCATTTTTGGTGATAAAGTCTTGCATTCTATATTTCCTTAGCTGACACAGTGTGTCAATGATTATAAGCTATATTTTTGAATTTTAAAAACTTGTATTACTATATTTTTCTTGCATGTGCAATATACTATTTCAGTTTTTTAATGTTTTCTCTCCTTTTTATATATTTGAAGCACATGTCATCAGTATTAAAATTTTCTTTAACTTTTTTGATTTATTAAAATATATTTGTTATAATGTCTATGCATGCCCCAAAAGCTTGAGACTATAAAAATGATGCCACTAATTGTTTAAAAAAATTATGGGACCTTGCTTAATGATTCTGTCTGATTCCAGGACAAGATATACAAAAGAGCCCCAGGGCCAAAGAAGCACAAAGTTAACCTGCACAGTGCCAATCGAGCACAAGGTCAAAGAGACCAACCAATCCCAATGGGGTTGATAAATTCTAAGCCAATATAAAGGACTTGAACCAAGTGTGAGGCTCGAGGTTGCGACGCTTAACATAAGTTAAGATGTAGGCCTCCCTTGTATCTACCCTCTTGTGAAAATACTTACAGAAAAGTATCTCAAATTTGGCTCCTACCTGGCTCCTATAATTTAGTCCCTTTTCTGTCTTTCATAGTATGGCAACTTTCTGTAGTCCTGGCTACTGACTGGGTAAATGCTTTTACTTGCTTATATCATTTTAATTGGGTCCTGATTCAAGGACCTGTTATAGATTTATTTTTCCTTTACTTAGAATTTTTACACATAAGACTTTGATAGTCTATATTTCATCCAGAAATTATCTTTTTTTATTTGGAATTTTCTGATTTTTTTTATTTCTTTTGCCAGCTGATTCATATACCTCATAACTCAGCCATGCATCCCCAAGTGATCCCTGTGTTTTTCAATCACCCTCTTCAGAGGAGTATGTAGAAATATAAAAATTATTATTATTTTAAATTGCAAAGTTTAAATTCCTTGAGAGAGTAATTTAGGTTAAGAAACATGCTACCTCTCTGAATCCAGAAACTGATGTGTTTGGAGAAGACACCATGAAGATGCCTCCACAGACCACAAGTTGTGCATAAGAAGATCAAGAATGAACTTTGGGTGTGGTTCATGGAACATTTACTTGGATGCATACTCTTATGCCAAAGGGGACTGCCCCCTAATTGGCTTTTTGTCAATGCATATAGCAATCATTGGTTTTGTTCTCTTTTCCTTTTGCCCACAAATTATTTCAATCTTTAAGTTGATTATGTTTCCATGATCCTTTTGGGAAAACTGGTTTCTCAATACTATCACAGAGGGGTTGTAAAAATGGAGATTTGAGCCCCAGACTTCAATCCCAGAAGTCTTTGGTATTTCCCAGAATTCCCTATAATCTTACCCGAGTCTCCACCTGGGCAAGATCACAATTGGTATTTAACAGGCTTTCTGCCTCCCAAGAGCTCTCTTTCTCTACTTGGACATTACAACATGTAGTAAGTAGGCTGTGAATAGGCTAATCAGCCCTAGGCACGTGGTTTATTATTTTGTATCCTTGATTTCTAATAATCTTTAATAAACCTCATAAAATATAATACTTTTATTACTAGAAATTAATTTACCTTTTACATAGTGTGAACCTTAAAAATTCTCAGATCCTACTTCATAAGGTTGGATTGTGAATCTTAAAAAATTCTCAAACCCTACTTCATAAGGTTTGGTTAAGACCATTCCCCATTTTAAACAATGAAGGAACTTAGATCAGGAATGTGAAGACCTTCTCTCCACCCCTACTTAAGCATGCTTTAAGGAAGAAACTCCTTGCTGAAAAATGAAAAATACTTAAACCCATACTTATAGTAAGGCAAAAGTTCTTAAGCTGTACCTATTTTTAGATCTAATACAAAAGGGTGCTAAGTACCTATAAAGGTCAGACAACTTGTGAATTTACAAGGAGCAAAGAGGTGAGAACTTACTCAGAGGTTTTCTGGTGTGAATTTAATCAAAAATTTAAGCCTTCTTAGGTGTGAATTAAGAATGGTCTGTCCTTTGAAAAACATCTACTGTGATTGGTAGATGTGAGAACTTAGGGGAGGTGACATAGGAGAAAATTTCCTTTAAAAGGAGGCCTCAGGAGAGAAAGGGGGACATTCAGCTGGTGGAGTCAGCTGAGATGGAGCTGGCCTGGTGTCTCTCTGAACACTAGAATCCTTGCCTTGAAAAATCTCGTGGTGAGTGGATAAAAAACTGACTGATCTCTCTCTTAAGGCTGGCCTAAGCTGGTCTAGTCCTTTTCCTATTATTTTCTCTCTCTATTTCATTTATTCCTTAATTTTGTATTAATTAAAATCTCTATAAAACCCAGCTGACTTGGGTATATTTTAATAATTGGGAATTTTTCCTTGGCGACCACCTTATATTTGATTTAAAAACAAGACACTGTCTTGAAACCATATTTTCTGCGGTCATAATTTAAGGCAAACACTTTTTTAACTGCCACAGTTTATAACTCCCACTATTTTAATCATCACAATAGTCAATCTACTAGGTGTGAGGTGATACTTCAGAGTTGTTTTGATTTTCATTTCTCTGATAAGAGATTTAGAACACTTTTTCATGTGCTTATTAATAGTTTTGATTTCCTTATCTGAAAATTGCCTATTAATGTTCCTTGCCCATTGATCAATTGGAGAATGGCTTGATTTTTTTGTACAATTGATTTAACTTTATATATTTGAGCAATTAGACCTTTGTCAGAGGTTTTTCTTATGAAGATTCTTTCCCAATTTGTTTCTTCCCTTCTAATTTTGGTTGCATTGGTTTTGTTTGTACAAAATCTTTTTAATTTGATGCAATCAAAATTATAGATTTTACATTTTCTAGTCTTTTCTAACTCTTGCTTGGTCTTAAAATCTTTCCTTTCCCAAACATCTGACATGTGTACTATTCTGTGTTCATCTAATTTACTTATGGTTTCCTTCTTTATATTCAAGTCATTCACCAATTCTGAGTTTATCTTGGCGTAGGATGTGAAATGTTGATCCAAACCTAATCTCTCCCATACTGTCTTTCAATTTTTCTAGCAGTTTTTATCAAAAAGGGGATTTGGGTCCCAAAAGTTGGGATCTTTGGCCTTATCATAGACTGTCTTGCTGAGATCACTTACATGAAATCTATTCTACTGATCCTCTCTTCTTTTTCTTAGCCAGTACTATATTGTTTTGATGATCACTGCTTTATAGTATAGTTTGAGATCTGGTACTGCAAGACCATTTCCTTCACATTTTTTTCATGATTTCCTTGGATATCCTTGATCTTTTGTTCTTCCAAATGAACTTTGTTATGATTTTTTTTTAATTCAGTAAAAAAGTTTTTTGGTAATTCAATGGAATGGGTATTGCACTTAATAAGTAAATTAATTTGGATAGGATTGTCATTTTTATTATGTTAGCTCATCCTACCCATGAGCAATAGATGTGGATTTTATGAAAATACAATCCCCCCTGAAGAAGGTGTTGAAAATATAACCAGTTCAGCTCAGGATGTAAGGTTTAGTTATGGGGGTGTGTGAGTCAATGAAAAACAAAAACAAAAACAAAAAATATAACCAAAAAACAAAAGAAAAAATAATGAAAGAAAAATTAAACACTTTTATTTTATATATATATATAGATATATATATATAAAAGAATAATTCAAAATCAGTATCAAAATATCAAAAATCTATGTATACAAAATTTTGAGTAAGCAAGAATAAATTTCTAACAGGCCCTTGTTTTAGGGTCCAATTAAAGTAATTTCTAATCCCACAAGTCTTTAGGACAGAATGCAGTAATATTTCACTTACCCATTTGCAGCTAAAGCTACAGGAAGTTGCCATAGTATAGGAGAGAAAAAAAAGGACCAGATTTTTATTTTGATAGGGAAGTGTTATTCCTTGGTCTGATTTTTACCTTCATTCTCAGGGATAGAGGGAGCCAAGATGATAGCCAAACTTTGGTACTTGTCTGTAAGAATTTTCACGAAGAGTTTGGATACAAGGAACATATTTCAAGCATCGCAACCTTGAGTCTTACACTAGGTTCAAGTCCTTAGTATTGGCTTAGAAGTGCATCAATCCTACCTGGATTGGTTTCTTCTTTTTTTTTTTACTGTGTGCTTTTTGGCACTATTCAGGTTAGGTCTGTGCTCCTTTTTGATCCTGTTTCCTAGAATCAGACACAAACATTAATCACAGTCCCATAACAATTATCAATAAATGACAGGTTCCCACACTCTAAAGCTGTTTGGGTATGCATTAATATAATAGCAAGTATATATATATGTATATATATATATATTTAAACTTATATTATTGTAGAATAAAAAATTAATATTGATTGTATGTACCTTAAGTACAAAGAAATGAGAAAAGGGAAAAATCAAATATTCTAATAAAAATAAAAATAAAAGTAAATCAATAATAAAATAAGGAAAAAGAGAAAAGAGAAGAAAAAATTCAGGAATTCAATGTATTAAAAAAAAGCATCTGCTTGTCAATGGATTATTATCTCCAATGCATGTATAGGATACAGTCAATCAGTTTCAATAGAAGATGATCTCTTTACATGTGAGCAATGAATCCAAGAGTCCTTTTCTCCAACCTTTATAGATTTTGGAGTACTTAACAATATTTGGAATGGCCCTTCCCAGGAAGGCTGAGTTGCTCCTGTATGCTGGAAGTTCTTTATATACACCTTGTCTCTTGGGTTCAGGTCATGAAGTGAAAAGTCTAGTGATCCGGCTTGTACTGCAGCTCTGGATTCATGAAGTTCATGCAGTTTGTGCTGTAATTCCTGTATATAGGAAGCAATAATAGTATTTGCCCCTAGTAGTAGTCTCTCGGTAACAGAGAATGATGATTGTCTTTGTGTTGCACGAAGACACTTGTGCATGAAAGAGATTTAAGTGGAAAAGTTGATGCACAGAGACAGTCCCACTCTCTTGGCGTTGGAAGCCTGGGTCCAGTGGCATGAAAAGTCGTTACACCTGGAGACTTCCTCAGCTGCATTGGATGGCCATGTTGTCCTTTGTGCCCCAATATGCCCTGAGCACTCCACTGTGCTTTGCTGCATCGCCATCTCAGCCATTGAACCTTCTTGTTGGTTTCTTCCGCCTGTTCCGCCGAAGCAGTCTTCACATGCTGGGTGAGCAAAGCCCTGTTTCACCAGGGGTCGACAACTCGATGGCTACCTTCACAAGGTTTAGCCGGCCTGTCAAAGCCTTTGCCCGGGGTGTGGCCGCTCCCGCATGCTAGCAGCTACTAGGAGCCACAAGTTAGAGCTGGGTGTCAGGTGGGGGTCAGTGGCTGGAGAGCTGCCCTAGGAGGGCTCAACAAGCCCTTCATACCAGAGATACTGCCCCTCCCTGAACACCCCATACACCCCCCATATTTCCCCCTAATAGTGATGTATATGCCGGGGAGAAAGGTTTAGCCTGTATAGGCAGATGTCCAAAAAGCATCTCAAATGGTGAGATGTGTAAGTCTCCTCTAGGCCTGTTTCTAAGATAAAATAGTGCCAGAGGGAGGATTTCAGGCCATTTTAAATGTGTCTCAGTGCATAATTTGCCAATCATAGTTTTAAGTTCTTTGTTCATTCTTTCAATTTGACCTGAACTCTGGGGATGATATGGAGCATGGAATTTGGGAGTTATCCCCAAGAAAGAATATATCTGATTTAGGACTGAATCAGTAAAATGACTTCCTCTATCTGAATCAATATGTGCTAGCAGGCCAAAGTGAGGAGTAATTTCTTTTAAAAGGACTTTAACAACAAAAGCTGCCATGGCTCAGGTTGCAAGAAATGCTTCCAGCCATCTGATCAGTTGGTCTAATATGACTTAGCAGAATTTATAATGTCAAGCCTTTGGCATTGTTATAAATTTTATCTGCAGGTGCTCAGAAGGTGTGTAAGCCAGAGGATGCCTACCAAAGGCTTTTACACGAAAGGCATGTTGGTTATATGCCTTGGCAGGTAGATCAGACTGTACACACTTTAGAGGCTATGGTAGTTATACCAGGGGCTATCCATACTCTCTTAACAGAGTCCATGATGCCCTGGGTACCAAACTGAACATTTTTATGAACAGATTGGCAAATTTGATGATAGAAACTTCTAGGGAGTCAGGGTTTTCCTTCAGATGACACCCATACTCCATTAATCTGTTTTGCTTTGAATTTTTGTTTCCATTTTTCCACCTCCTTTTCATTATAGGAAAGTGATAAATTTAAGTCATCAGATGTTGTTAATGTTAAAATTAATTCAGGTCCTTCTATGACTGCTAGCTTTGCAGCAGTATCTGTCTGGTCATTTCCCCTACAGACAGGGTCAGTGCCACCTATATGGGCAGAGCAATGAACTACAGCTAGGGCTTCAGGAAGCTGGACAGTAGATAGAAGTTCATTAATAATTTCTGTATTAGCTATGGATTTTCCAGCCGAGGTTAAAAATCCTCTCTGGAGCCATATCATCCCAACTGAGTGACAAATGCCAAAAGCATATCTAGAATCCATATAAATTGTTGCCTTTTTACCCTTGGCAATTATACAGGCATGTTTCAGAGCTATGAGTTCTGACCCTTGAGCGCTAATAGTAGAGGGCAGTGAAGATGACCACTCAGTGACAAATTCTGTGACTACAGCAGGTCCAGTGTAGCATATACCATCCCTCATAAAATAAGAACCATCAGTAAATAAGACCAGGTCTGAGTTTTTTAAGGAAGTGTCCAAGAGATCATCTCGAGGCTTTTCTGCCATGGACACTAGTGTTTCACAACTGTGTAAGGGTTCTCCTAAAGTTGGTAAATCTGGAAGTAAGGTGGCAGGGTTAAGGGTTGTACAGTGTTTTAGAGTAATATTTTCATTGTTTAACAAGCTTATTTCATACCTTGTAATTCTCTGATCAGAAAATGCCTGTGTTTTATATCTTAGCAACAATGCTTCTACCTCATGTGGGCACATAATTGTTAATGGGCATCTCAATACTAGATCAACAGTTTTTGTCACTAGTAAAGCTGTAGCAGCCATGCTTCTAAGACATGGTGGTGCTCCTGAAGCTACTGGGTCCAGTTGGGTTGAATAATAAGCAACTATGCACTGAGAAGGTCCCAAAGTCTGATTTAAAACACCTGAAGCTACCCCCTCTTTGCTCATGCACATACAAAGTAAATGGCTTGTTGTCATCTGGTATGCCTAGAGCAGGGGCAGACAGGATAGCCTGTTTTATGTCTGATAGAGCTGATAAGTGTTCTGGCTCTAATTTAAGTGGTTCAGGGACTAAATATCTTGTTAGTGCTATAAGGGGCTTGGTAATTTCCCCATAGCAAGGCATCCATTGTCTGCAAAACCCTGTTGCTCCCAAAATTGCTTTCAACTGTTTCTGAGTAGTAGGAGAGCTTAAATTTTCAATATTCTCAATTCATTTGGGAGAAATAAAGCAGGCACCTGCAGTCAGGATGAACCCCACATATTCTACTTTAGGGAGACACCACTGAACTTTACCCTTTGAGATCTCATGCCCTCTTTTGTGCAATTCTAAAAGAAGATGTTTACTATCTTCCTGACATGCTTCTGCATCTGTTGAAGCCAATAGTAGATCATCTACAAATTTGATTAATTTTCTGTTTTTAAATTTTTTATTTTATTTATTTCAAATTTATCTTGGCTCAAAATTTGTGCAATAAACTCAGGCTATCTACAAAACCTTGTGGCAGCCAACTCCATGAGGTCTTTCAGCCCTTCCATGTGAATGCAATGATATGCCTGGAGTTCTCATGTATGGGTATGGAAAAGAAGGCTGAGCACAAGTCCAATACTGTAAAGTATGTAGCTGTGCTAGGAATAGAGGATATAATAGTATTGATGTTGGAAACTATGGAGTGTCTCTTTATAACATGATTGTACATTATAATCCTGCACGAATCTATAGAAGTGCTTGCCATCAGGCCCCCTTTTTGGTTTTTTATCGGGCAGGATGGGTGTGTTGTATTCAGACTTCCAAGGGATTATTATTCCCATGTCAATTAATGAGTTTATTACTGGGGTAATGCACTCTATTGCCTCCTTTGAGAGAGGATACTGTGGAATGGAAGGAGGTGGGTTGGGTTTAGTTTTAATTTTCACAGGAACAAATGATTTAAGTAAGCCTACATCAGAAGAAGATGCGACCCAAGGAGACTCTGGTATATCTTCAGGTATCGCAAATGTGGGATGCTCTTTTCCCTCCTGACTCTCTGACAGAAGTAGAGGGAGTAAATTTAGATTTCTCAGACACTTCCAAGGACATAGAGCCATGTGGGGTGCACATTATTGTGGCTTATACTTTGCATAGTAAATCCCTCGCCAGCAAGTTTGTGAGGGATCCAGGCATGAAAAGAAAAAAAGTTCAACAGTTAGGGGTCCCACGCATACCATGCGAGGAGAAAGTTTTGGGACTTTCAATGGTATTCCTGATACACCTACTACATTTAGAGAGCCAATAGAGTGACATTTTGCATCTGGTTTGCTTACCAAAACTGACCTAGATGCCCCAGTGTCCAAAAGACAATCATAGCATGAATTTCCCACTTTTAAAGTGACATGAGGTTCCTTACTATGTGTGTGTGTGTGTGGGAGTGTATAGAGATTATTGGCATTAAAATATCAGGATCTGGAAAATCAAAGGTTTCACTCTTTGATTCCAAGACCCTCACATCCTGCCCCCTTCACATCTTCATAAAGATGCTTGGTCAGTTTTTTGGGATCCCTGACTCTATTGGGGGTTTTCACCCAGAGTATAAAGTGGATGAACTCCATTTTTTATATATTGTTGTTGGGCTTTTATTGTTGTTGGGTATTATCATTTTCCTCATTTGGAGCACTGTCATTATTTTGATTAGCATTACGGTTCCTATAGTTATTATTTCTAAAGTTGTTATTATTTCTTTTTTTCTCATAGCCAACTCTTACAGACCATCATTTCATGGCCTCTCTTCCCACAGAAAAAACATGTTAAAGAGCATGTTAATGATTTATCTGAGGATTCCTGCAAAGGGGCTATGGTCTCCTTATTTTTCAATTGTTCCTGTATGCTTTCAATTTCTTTCATTAAGTCTTTCACTGACTTATTGTGAGTCTCAGGTCTTTTAGCATGACCCTCATAGACATAGGTTGCTACTTTCCTCAGCTCTTCAAGGTCCATAGAGTCCCAATTAGGACAGCTAATTTTAAAGTAGTCTTTTACCACTGAACAACAATTCTTAACGAATTTCCTGTGTATATGTTTAATGTCCCTTTCTCTGGTCAAATCAAGGTCCATATATGTATTTCCTACGTCAATAAGTCTGTCCATAAATTGGGAAGGGGTCTCATCAATTTCCTGTCAGGACAGTTCAAATTTTTCCCATGTTTCAGATCTATCAGAGCAATCTCTCATGGCTTTCAATAATGCTTCTCTGGCCAGGGTTAGTGTTGTGTGATATGGTGCAACATTGGGGTTCCAGTGTGGATTTACAGTTGGCCAATGGTGTGCTCCTTTACCTTTTTTTCTGATTAGCCAGAGAGATGACATTATTTTTTTCCTCTCTTTATCAGAAATTTATCTAACAAAATTTCAACATCCAACCAAGAGGGGTCAAAAGTTCTCAATATATTCTCTAATTTTTCTATAATTAATATTGGATCTGCCTCAAATGATGGAACATTTCACTTGATTTTTTCTAAATCATCAGAGTTAAAAGGTATATAGTGTCTTACAGACACTAAGTTTCCATCTTTATTAAAGGTGGGTACTTCCCTTAACAGAAATAAACTTCTATCTAAATTATCTAGTGTTCCTATTTCTAGGCTTCTTGATCCGTTTTCAATGGGTTGGTAAGAGAAGGGAAAGTGTTGGGATGGTTTAGGGTAGTGTGGGCAGGGCAGTGTGGGGTAGTCAGGGCAAGGGAGTCGGGAATGGAAGAGTGGGTGGATGGAAGGGTTGAGGGGGCGGGGTAAAAGGCATAGGTGGGAGGGACTGTCATTAAGGTGGGGGGAGGAGCAGGATTGGGGGCATGGCTGAGGGGGTGGGACATGGGGTGGGAATAGGGGGCGGGGCTGAGGAGTGGGACATGGGGTGGGGACATGGGGCATTGCTGAGGGGGCAGGGCATGGGGCAGGAATAGGTGTCAAGGGGGCTTCCAGTTGGTCAGGGGTGGGAGCCGAGGAAGCAGGGGGAGAAGCAAGGAAGCAGGGGGAGAAGCGGGTTGTTTAGGAGTGGGAGGTTCTATTTGGGAACTAGGAGCCAAATTTCCTGAGGCAGGGTGGGACAGAAAATCTGATAATGATGGAGAATGGAGAGATAAATCACTCCTATATGCCCTTAAGTCTCTTTTAATGGTTTGTATAGAAGTTATGATCTCCCTCCATCTTTCCTCCATAAGCTCCTCATGTTCCGCAAATTGTTGATTAATAAAAGGAATAATCGCTTGGTTTGGTTGGGAAATATGGTCTTGAGGGGGAGACTGACATAATCCTATCTGTTTCTCTAGCTTAAGTATGGTATTTTCCAGGGCTCTCTTAGAGAAATTTAGAGATAATATTAGAGTTCCAACAATTGCAATCCCAAGGAGGAGAATTGCAGTGATCAGGTATAGCCTGATAAATTTGGTCATGGAGCTCACAAGCCAATTCTTAAGTAAATCATGTATGGGCTGTATCCACATTTTCCTAAAGTCATTCACTAAGTTGCCTGTAACTTTTTCCTCTTGTCAGTAGGTGGCTCTCCTTGCTGCCAAGGGTCTTATTCTGTTGTAAATTCTCTTTCTTTTCTTTTTGGTTAGGCTCTTTAAAAGTCTGGGAGGGGTCACAAGTAAGAGGGTAGTCAAAACAAAGCCTTGTGCCTAAGGGCAGAAGCTTTTTTGAAAAGTAAGCTTGGGAGAGGTTACAAGTGAAAAGGCTATAAAACAAAGCCTAAGACTAAGACTCCTTCCTTTCAAAAGTAAGTTTGGGAGAGGTCCCAAGTGATCTTTTCTTAGCCCTCAGGCTAAAACTGCTAGGACCATGTGCTATTCTCCTTGAGCAAAGCCCACTTAAATTTTTTAAAACTAGAGAGGCTGGAAAGCAGGAAAATGGACTTTAACTTGGCTCACTACCTTTATTCTGGTGGTCTAGCTGTTTTTGTTTCGAGAGATTCAAGCAAGGGCTCCATTTCCCAGAGTTTCTTCACTGCTAATCAACAAGGGTCAGCCAATTAGATTTAGTTATCTATCTAGCTATCAGAGTCACACAGCTGGGAAGTATCTGAGGTCAAATTTGAACCTAAGACCTTCTAAGACCTAAGTCTCTAGGCCTGACTCTCAATACACTGAACCACCCATCTGCCCCCCTTAAGATTAAAAAGAAAAAACTGCTGTTTCCAATTTAACTTAAGGAGAAAAGAGAAGAGAGAAAAAGTGTTTTATACTCACCTGTACTAGCAGCTGTGTCTTTAAGCCAAGTTAGCTGTTAAAAGGACTGACTCAGTGAGGAGGAAGTAGAGTAAGAGGCAAGAAAATTCAGGAAATTTTTTGAGGGGACTCATTAAAACCTAAGTGTTCAGCTAAACTGTTAAGATTAAAATTAGTTTTAAAGACTGATTATATTAATTATAGGTCGCCAAGGATTTCACTTATGAAAATCCTAAATGAAACACTCCAGTCAGAATGGAGTTTTATGGTAATTGAATTACAACAGAAGTAAGAAATTATTAGAGGGAGAGAGAGAGAGGGAGAGAATGAAAGAGGGAGAGAAGGAAAGAGGTTAACTCAACCTTCTGCCTCAGGCTGAGCCAGAGGGAATTTTAGGTCTTGGAGGGCAAAGGAAGAGAAGGGAGTCAGTCCTTATCATTCATGTGACTGATCTGAAGGAAAGCTGTATGCGGGCCTCTTCCCAGCTAGCTCCAGGATCACACTGGTGTCTTGCCCTCTCCACAGGAAGTGAGTGAACTCCAGAGGCTGTTCTCTACCTCACTTCCTGCACCTCACATGTGCCAATGGTGGCTCAAGCTTGGCTTAGGACAGCCCATGGGGGCAGTTAGTTGTTTCTGATTTGCCATTAGCTAGCACATACCCGTGTAGTGTGGGTGTGCACATTCTTGAGTACTAGACCAAGCAAGATGGAGGAAATTTAAAATTCACAGAGCACATGCTCTATTTGTAATCAGTTTCCTTAATTTGGATCAACAAGGGCAATCAAGAATTGACAAATATTGATCCACTCAAATCCTGAGACAAAAGGTCATTTGGTAAGATTTCATTACTAATCATTGGCAGCTGCCAGCCCCTGTCCTCTTTTGGGGATGGGGATCTGTTTGTGTTTTTCCTCCAGGTACTTCCATACCCATTTGGATTCCAGAAAGACTTACGTGTCCTTTCCATGACCCCCAGCCCAACCACAAGCCATGTGACACATTGAGCAGGAAGGCAATGAGGAGACTGACCTACAAGCTTAAGAGGATGCAGATTCAAAGAGACGGCCAAAACAAAAACTCAAGCTGCTCTATCTACATGGGGACAAATTAAGAGACTAGCAGCCCAAGTGGAAGAAAGAGTGGACCAGCAAGGATAGGCACCTCCTGATTTTACTGCTGCGTTATTTGTTACTATGTTAGCCCTTCTATGTGTACCCCCCAGAACTTCTGCTGGCACGTACTCAGCTTACATGCCTAACCCTCCGTTTGTACAGCCAGTCACTTTGGATTTTCCTTTGTACCCCCCCCCCCCATGTCTAATATATCCTATTTTCACCTTGCTATGCCCCTTGAATGACCCATTTGAGGAAACTTTAATTTTTCAGCACAAACCAAAATCCCCATCATTTGTTTTATTCTCATTTTTCAACATGGTTGTATACAATGGGCCCCTGATAAGCCTGTATACACTTTGTCAGTGAATAGGTCCCTAATGATTACTTGTTATAATGATAACTTCTGGAATGTTCTCCGTGCTCCATCCATCTCCCAGACAGCTGAATGAAGGCTCTAACAATTCCTACACCTCAGTGGAACAACATTTTGGGGTACCACCCCTGCCAAACTATCATTACTTCCTTTGTTTTTAACCAATGCATTTATACTCCTCCACATGGGCCTTCATGTTCCAAACTGTCCTCATGGATCCTTCTTTGATTGGAGCTTACCTGACTCCACAACTAAAGCATCCATTCAATATTACAATCCCCAAGGATATCTTTTGCCTACCATACAGTATAAAAACACCACACATAGATATCTTTGGGCTTCCCTTATGACTCTAACTCCCTTGACATCATCCCGGTTCAATATTTCCTCTTGTTATAAGTAAAAATTAATATATCTATGCAGTTATTAATTTTACAAAGTTTATTAATAGGAAAGGTAGATCAGCATAGTTCAAAATCTCTTTCTTACTCCAAGTCCTCCAACCACGTGTCTCCTAGCCTGGAAGTCCCTTCCTCTGCCCTGTTACCTGTCTGCTCTCTCCCCGAATTTGTCAAAAGGTCCAGAAAAGTCCTGCCCCCTTTCTTTTATTCACATTCAGAATGTACACAGATGCAAAACCTGGTATAACTGTGATATTTGAAAAATGTTAAAAATAAAAAAGAAGAAAAATGTTGATGGACAGGTCAAACTACTCAGGAGTGGGAGGGGATAAGATCCCCTTGGCACACTCCCTCTCCTGTCTTCCATCCCCATACATGTACTTGATTGGTAATGTAAATATTACTTTTGGTGAATTCTCCTTCTATTATGATTGTATCAATTGTACTCTTTCTAATTATCTTTTCCCAGGGCTCAACACCAACAAAATATTTATTGTTCAACAACCAGCCCATATTCTCATCCCGGTAATTATTTCCACCCCTTGGTATCCTTCCCGGGGTGCCTACATGATCCAACAGATCCAATAGGAATTGATGCATGCCAAGAGGGGTATTGGTCTTCTTATCACAACTATAGTTTCTCTAGTTATGATGCTTATATCTACTACCACCACAGCTATTGCTATGACACAAGAAATCCAAACTGCTTCTTACATTATTAATCTAACAGTCACATACAGGAACAAATATATTTGAACATAGAGTCAAAATTAGATATACTAGAAAACAACCTTCTCTGGCTCAGAGATCATGTTCAATTCATTACTCTTACACAACTCTTAGACAAGCAATTGCTTGTCACACTGACTATACTGCAATTTGTTTCCCCCCTAAACCTAAATGAATCAGCATGGGACTTAATGAAACATTACCTCCTCATCCAGCAGAACAAATTCAATGATACTGGCTTTCTAGAGCAATTACATCTAGATATTTTACAGGTATCCCAAAGCCATTTAGATAATTTACCCCAATTTCACCCAAATGATTTCATACAAGCCCCTAAATATATTCCTTTAGGCCTTCTTCACTTACTTACCATAGGAACAATAGCTCTTCTGATTTTTATACATTGCCTTGCCCTTCCCTGTATGATTAGAGTCTTTATGGCATCTTATGGGCAATTCCAAACTACCTCTCATCACCTTAAGTTACAACTTCAACAATTAAGGAAAGCAGCAACTTGATAAAAAATCATTTAAGTGCTGTGAATAACATTTTGCCTATTGTAGTGTATATCACAGATAATAGCTTGCTCTTGATTGCTTTGGATTTGAATTAAATATCTGGTAGTATTCATTTTGATTATATATATTCATGCTTATTATCAGCTATTTGTTAAACTGCATACTTATTATTAGTTATTTGTTTAAATTGCTAGTGCTATTCCCTCTTATTGTTAAATTTTTGTTCTCCACTGCTCACCCACTTCATTCTACAGTGTGCAATCTAAAAACTGCAATTAAAACAAATAAAGAATGAGCATATGTCATAGGTAAGGAACTCAGAGTCTGTCTAAGATTAAGATTTGAATGCCCTCTCAGAGGCTGATAACTCAGAGTCTGTCTAGATAAGATCTGAGCGCCCTCTCCTTCACCTTCTTTATTCTTAGCATAATAAAACAGGTTATTACTGATTTGACTGTTCCATGAACCCGGATGACCTCAGAGATTTATCTGCTACACCTTCTCTTTGTTTCTCCAAGGATTGTTTTACTGTCTGTGGTTCTTGCCTTTAAAAGATGTTACCAGCTTGAATTAAAGCTAGCTCCTACAGACCATCATTGCATGGCCTCTCTTCCCACAGAAAATGCATGTTAATGATTTATCTGTGGATTCCTGCAAAGGAGCTATGGTCTCTACCTAATTTTTTAATTGTCCCTTTAACACTTCAATTTCTTTCCTTAAGTCTTCCACTGACTTACTGTGTTCCTTAGGTCTTTTTGCATGACCCTTATAAACTTTGGCTGCTAGTCTCCTCAATTCTTCAAGGTACATAGAGTCCCAATCAGGACAGCTAGTTTTAAAGTAGTCTTTTATCATTGAACAACAACTTTCAATAAATTGCCTCAGTATTTGTCTAATGTCCCTTTCTCTGGTCAGATCAAGATGCATATATGTATTTCCTATGTCAATAAGTCTGTCCATAAACTGGGAGGGGGGTTTCATCAATTTCTTGTCGGGTCCTTTCAAATTTTGACCATGTTTCAGGTCTATCAGAGCAAGTTCTCATGGCTGACAATAATGCTTCTCTGACCTGGTTTAGTTTTGTGTGATCTGGTGCAACATTGGGGTTCCAGTATGGATTTACAGTTGGCCAATGGTGTGCTCCTTTACCTTATTTCTGATTAGCCAGAGAGATGACATTTTTTTTTCTCTCTTTGTTAGAATATTTTCTAACAAATTTTCAACATCCATCCAAGTGGAGTGAAAAATTCTGAATATGTTCTCCAATTTTTTTATAATTAATTTTTGTTCTTCCTCAAATGATGGAAGATCTTCCTTGAATTTATCTAAATCGTCAGGGTTAAAAGGTGTATGGTGTCTTATAGATACTAAGTTCCTATCTTTATTAAAGTCGGGTACTTCCCTTAATGGAAATAAACTTCTATCTGAATTATCTAGTGTTCCTGTTTCTAGGTTTCTTGCTCTGTTTTCAATGGGGTATGTAAGAGAAGGGGAAAGGGTGGGATGGTTAAAAGTGGGGGGGTTTAAGGTAGTGTAGGCAGGGCACGTAGCATGGGTGGGTGGGGTAGCCAGGGAAAGGGGGTTGGAGATGGAAGCATGAGTAGGGGGAGTGACTAAGGGGGTGGGGAAGGAGGCATAGGTGTGGAATGGGGCAAGGGCTTAGGGGGCTAGGCATGAGGCATAGGTGGGGGGAGGGGCTGGGGCTAATGGGGAAGGGTAGGAGGCATAGGTGGGAAGGGGCTGGGGCTAAGGGGATGGGATAGGAGGAATAGGTATGGGGATGGGCTGGGGCTAAGGGGACGGGGTAGGAGGCATGGGGTGAGAAGCCAGTTGATCAGGAGTGGGAGGGTCTTGGGCTGGGGGGGGAGAAGCGGGCTGGTTAAGATTGGGGGGGTACTTGAGAACTTGGATAGAACAGGGTAGGACAGGGAATCTGATAATGATGGAGGAGAGAGATAAATCACTCCTATTACAGGATGCCATTAAGTCTCTTTTAATGTTTTGTATAGAAGCTTTGATCTACCACAAACTTTCCTCCATAAACTCAGACCGAGTATTTTGTTCCACAAGTTGTTGAGTAATAGAAGGATCAATTGTTTGGTTTGGTTGGGAAACATTTATTTCAGGGGGAGACTAATATAATCCTTGTTTCTCTATCTTATGCATGGTATTTTCCAGGGCTCTCTTAGAGAAAATTAGATACAATATTACAGCTCCAACAATTACAGTCCCAAGGAGGAGTAGTGCAGTGATCATATATAGCCATAAATCCTCTCAGATGAGTCTTTTCAGAGACAAGGAATAATACATTTACAAATTTGGTCATGGAGCTGATAAGCCAATTCCTAAGTAAGTCACAAACAGGCTGTAGCCATATTTTTTCTAAAGTCAATCACTAAGTTGCCTCTGACTTTTGCCCCTTGTCAGTAGGCTCTCTTTATTGCCAAGGGTCTTATTTTGTTGTACATTTTACTTTTCTTTTCTTTTTTTTGTTAGGCTTTTGGGTGGGAATCTATTCAGTTGTTCAGTGTGTAAAGGAAGACAAAATGAAGCCTTCTGCCTGAGGTTGAGGTTCCCTTTAAAAATTCAGGAGGGGGCACAAGTGAAAAGGCAGACAAAACAAAGCCTTATGCCTGCGGCTGAAGCTCCTTTTAAAAGTAAGTTTGGGAGAGGTCAGAAGTGATCTTCCCTTAGCCCTCATGTTAAAACTGCTAGGATCATGTGCTATTCTCTTTGAGTAAAACCCACTTACATTTTTAACACTAGAGGGTCTGAAAAGCAGGAAAATGGGCTTTAAGCTGACTCACTACCTTTACTCTGGTAATCTAGCCATTTTGTTGTGAGAGATTGAAGCAAGGGCTCCTTTTCCCAAAGTTTTCTCACTGCTAATCAACAAAGGTCTACTAATTAGATTTTTGTTCCCTATTTATAAACAGATTCCCCAGCTTCCGCAGAAAAAAACTGCTGTTTTCAATTCAATTTAAGGAGAAAAGAGAGGAGAAAAAAATTGTTTTATACTCACCTGCTCTAGCAGCTATGTTTTTAAGCTAAGTTAGCTGTTAACAAGACTGACTGAGTGAGAAGGAAGTAGAGTAAGAGGAAAGAAAATTCAGGAAATTTTAGAGGGGACTTGTCACAACCTTCCTTCATGTATCAGCCAGACTGTAAGGGTTAAATTTATGGTTGAGACTGAATGTAATAATTACTGGTCTCCAGGGATTTTAATTTCTAAAATCCTAAAATGAAACACTCAAGTCAGGATGGAATTTTATGGTGATTTAATTACAATAGGAGGAAGAAATAAGAAAGAGAAAGAGAGAGAAAAAGTTAACTCAAACTGCTCCAGCTCAGGCTGAGCCAGGCAGGAGTTCAAGGCCTTGGCCAAAGGTGGTCTTTCCATGAGAGCCAAGGGAAAGGGAAGTCAGTCCTTTTCACTCATGTGACCAATTGAAGGAAAGCTATCTGCAGGAGCTCCTCCAAGCTCGAGTTACAGGATCGAACTGGCATCTAGCCTGGGGAAAATCTAAAAATCACACTATTTAGGGTTTTTGTATCTATATTCATTAAGAAGATTGGTCTGTAGTTTTCTTTCTCTGTTTTTGACCTGCCTGACTTTGGAATCACTACCATATTTATGTTCTAAACGGAATTTGGTAGAATTCCTTTGCTTATTCTGTCAGATAGTTTGTATAATTTTGGGATTAGATGTTCTTTGAATGTTTGATAGAATTCATTTGTGAATCCATCTGGACCTGGGGATTTTTTCTTAAGGGAGTTCTTTGATGGCTTGTTCAATTTCTTTTTCTGATATGGGGTTGTTCAGGTAGTCTATTTCTTTCTCTGTTAGTCTAGTCAATTTATATTTTTGTGAATATTCCTCCACATCACCTAGATTTCCATATTTATTCTTGTATAATTAGGCATAATAGTTTTTAATGATTGCCTTAATTTCCTCTTCAATAGAGGTGAGGTCTTTTCATCCTAAATAGTGTCAATTTGGTTTTCTTCTTTCCTTTTTAAAAATTAGATTGACCAGTGCTTTGTCTATTTTACTTTTTCAAAGTACCAGCTTCTAGTCTTATTTATTAAATCAATAGTTCTTTGACTTTCAATTTCATTAATTTCTCCTTTGATTTTTAGGCTCTCTAATTTAGTTTTCATATGAGGATTTTGAATTTGTTCACTTTCTAGTTTTTTAAGATGCATGCCCAATTCATTGACCTCTACCCTCCTTAATTTGTTAATATATGAACTCAAGGATATTAATTTCCCCTGAGTACTGCTTTGGCTGCATCCCATAGAGTTTGAAAGGATGTCTCATCTTTGTAATTTTCTTCAATGAAATTATTAATTGTTTCTATGATTTACTCAGTAACTGGTTTTGGAGAATTTTATTGTTTAATTTTCAATTGATTTTTGATTTGCCTCTCCATGTGTCCTTACTAATTATTATTTTCATTGCATTGTGATATGAGAAGGCTGCATTTATAATTTCTGCTCTTTTGCACTTGGTCTTCTTATCACAACTATAGTTTCTCTAGTTATGATGCTTATATCTACTACCACCACAGCTATTGCTATGACACAAGAAATTCAAACTGCTTCTTACATTAATAATCTAACAGTCAATGTATCTAATACCTGGCATGTACAGGAACAAATATATTTGAACATAGAGTCAAAATTAGATATACTAGAAAACAACCTTTTCTGGCTCAGAGATCATGTTCAATTCATTACTCTTAGACAATAACTCACTTGTCATGCTGACTAAACTGCAATTTGTTTCCCCCCTAAACCTAAATGAATCAGCATGGGACTTAATGAAACATTACCTCCTCATCCAACAGAGCAAATTCAATGATACTGGCTTTCTAGAGCAATTTCACATAGATATTTTACAGATATCCCAAATCCATCTAGATAATTTACCCCAATTTCACCCAAATGATTTCATACAAGCCCCTAAATATATTCCTTTAGGCCTTCTTCACTTACTTACCATAGGAACAATAGCTCTTCTGATTTTTATACATTGCCTTGCCCTTCCCTGTATGATTAGAGTCTTTATGGCATTGTATGGGAAACTCCAAACTACCTCTCATCACCTTAAGTTACAACTTCAACAATTAAGGAAAGGAGAAACTTGATAAAAATAATTTAAGTGCAGTAAATAGCATTTTGCCTATTGTAGTGTATATCACAGATAATAGCTTGCTCTTGATTGCTTTGGATTTGAATTAAATATCTGGTAGTATTCATTTTGATTATATATATTCATGCTTATTATCAGCTATTTGTTAAACTGCATACTTATTATTAGTTATTTGTTTAAATTGCTAGTAATATTCCCTCTGTAAACCTTAAAATTTCTTAGACTTATGAATGTTTGAAAATTCCCCATTGGAAAATTTCATACTTGAAAAAAATTTTCCTACTGATAGTAAGAACTCTATTGGAATATGAAACTCCTTGGCATATGAAACTCTATTGGAATATGAAACTCCTTGGAGGATCCTTCTCCTCCCTACTTAAGACTACTTTAGGACAGAAACCTTTTGCTAAACAATGGAAAGGGCTTTGACCTATGCTTAAGCATAGAACAGGAAGTTCTTTGAGTCATGATTGATTTTAGAATTGATACAATAGAGATACTTGGAATGACAGAACCAGGTCTTGGAAACTATAATCTTCACCCTACTCAGAGTAACAGGATTTAGGAAGGGCTGCAGCAAAGATCAAGATTTAATTATTTGAGAATATGACCTTCAACAGACATGTGCAAAGGGGGCAGACCTCTGGGCAGTCCTGGGTTAAGCTAGAGCCACCATTGGCACAGGGGAGACATCGACAGTGATTGTTGGTAGATGTGAGAACTGAGGGGAGGGAACTTAGATTTTTTTGCTTAAAGATAGCGGGGTCTGAGGACTGGAGGAGTTTTTTGCTCTGAAGGAGGTCTGAGAGGAGAGGTCCTGGAGAGAGAGCCTGGAGAGGTCTTGAAGGAGGCTGTGGAAGGAGAACTCAGGAGGAGTCAGGAGGAGAATTCTCTGGAAACATTTCTTGAAAGGAGGCTCTCTTGAAGGTGGAGTCTGAGGTTGGCATGAGAAGCCTTACCTAGAGAGATCTTGGGTGAGTGATAAAACCAACTGACTGATTTATCTCTTAGGACTGAGGTCTAAGCCTTATTGGCTTGAGGCCCTTCATTCTTATTCCTTTCTTACTTTCTCTCTTTCAATTGATTAATCAGTGTATTATAAATTAAATTTCTCTATAAAACCCAGTTGGCTTGGGCATATTCATAAATCGGGAATATATTCCCTGGCAACCATCTTATATTTATATAAACCCAAGACACAGTAGAAAACATATTTCAGTGGTCATAATTGTTATATATTTCCCTTGCTCCCAGACATTTTAATTATCACAGTTTATGGCTCCCACTCTCTTATCTACAACTATTTAATGCTCAAAACTATTTTAAATCTAACACCTCTCATGGTTAAATTTGTGCTCTCTACTGCTCACCAGCTTCATTCTACAGTGTGCAATCTAAAAACTGCAATTAAAACAAATAAAGAAGGAGGATATGTCAGAGGTAGAGAACTCAGAGTCTGTCTAAGATTAAGATTCAAGTGCCCTCTCAGAGGTAGTTAACTCAGAGTCTGTCTAGATAAGATCTGAGTGCCCTCTCTCTCACCTTCTTTATTCTTAGCATAATAAAACAGGTTATTACTGATTTGACTGTTCCATGAACCTGGATGACCTCAGAGCTTTCTCTGTTACTCCTTCTTTTTGTTTCTCCAAGGATTGTTTTACTGTCTGTGGTTCTTGCCTTTAAAAGATGTGATCAGCTTGAATTAAAGCACTATCATTTTGAAACCAGCAGATAAGTTCCTTCCAACTCCAATCTTTTTCTGGTCTCTTATTTTCCCTTGCCCTTACTTGAGGAACTCCTGGTCCTGGTTCTCCCTCCCCCCCCCCCCCCAGTGGAGCATGTGCCTACATGAAGTTGAAGCATTGTTGCTAAGGCATAGAACACAGGCATTTTATGATCAAATACTCTCAAGGTATGAGGTACCCTTGTTAGGTAATGAAAATATTACCTTAAAATGCTATAAAGTTCTTAATTGTGCAACCTTGCTTCCTGTTTACCAGTTTCAGGAGACCCTTTGCACAGTTGTGAATCTTTAGTCCCATGGCTGAAAAGCCTCAACATAATCCCTTGGATATTCCTTTAGACAACCCAGACTTAGTTTTATTCACTGATGGTTCTTCTTTCATGAGAGATGGCATATGCTACAGTGGAGCTGCTGTAGTCACAGAATTTGCCACTATCTGGTCAGCTTCACTGCCCTCAAATATCAAAACACTTGCTCAAAGTGCAGAACTGATAGCTTTAAAACATACCTTTATAATTGCCAAAGATAAGAAGGCAACAATTTATACAGACTCTAGATATGGAATATGCCATGCAGTGGGTATGCTATGACTTCAAAGGGGTTTTTTAACCTCAGCTGGAAAATGTATCATAAATGAAGAAATCATCAGGGAAGTTCTTTCTGCTCTCTAGCTACCTGACGCCCTAGCTGTAGTTCATTGCTCTGCCCATGGGAAACCACCTTTGCAATCATGGAATCATCCCTGCCAGCTAATTTTGTCTTCTCTAGGACTTCTCTATACTCTAGAACATTTTTCTAAACATTTCTGTGATCTCATTAAAGATTTAGCTCCAGACTTCAAAGCTTTGTGGTCCTATGTCTAAGCATCTTTGGAATACATTCTTTTCTGGGGCCAAAATTTTTTAGTCCCTGTAAAATCATACAGAATACACCACAGAATTACATGCTAGGCAAAAATTACATGTATAGCATCAGTAACTTCACCTGACTACATATGTAACCACTGCTACTGTTCTCCTGGAACATCTTGTTAGCCTATTTCCTGATGGTTCTGGATTTTTTGTGTACCGACTTTTCTGACCATGTACCAGAACTGGTTGATCCCCTTGTTCTAATTGGTTGTAGGCTATATTTACTTGAAGCCCTCCTCCATCATTCTATTGCACATTTAATGAAATTAGCAGATTGTGTCTGGACTCTCTGCAAATGGTTTTAGCCCCCATAGATGGTGTTCTTCCAATTGTAGGGGTTCTTCCCTTATAGCCCAGTTCTGTTTAGTTACTAACAGTAAGATCAGCTTAAAAAAACCTTACCTTCCATATTAGAGTCAATTCTTTGTATTGGTTCCAAGGCAGAAGAGCAGTAAGTGCCTAGACAATGGGGGTTAAGTGACTTACCCAGGATCACTTCAAAGAGTCTGAGGCCAGATTTGAACCTAGGACTTCCCCTCTCTAGGCCTGGTTCTCAGTCCACTGAGCCACATAGCTGCCTCACCAGACTGGCTTTTACATAGAATTATTTACTTCAAATATATAATAAATTATATACCCACTTTCTCCACAACATGTAGGTGGTCTAATCATCCTCCTATACTTTTTCAGTTTCTGGAGAAGGAAAGAGGATTAGGTTCATAGTTTAGTTCAGTTCTTATAGAACACAGTCCCAAGCCCAAGTGTAAATCCTACTTGGGTTTATGTCTCAGGCCATGGTAAGATACCATCGGCTTTGGGTTTCTTTGCTGGGTTAGGCTGTAGCATCCCACTTGGAATCTTGGTTTCAAGGTTGCCATGACTTCTGAATCTTGTGGGAATCTCACAATCATGTTATTTTCCTCCTTTCCCTGGGTCCTTTGGGTCATTCAGTTCTTTACTAACATTACAGTTATTTTCTTATATTCATATATATAGTCTTTCTCTATATTAATTACATTGAGATATGTATTATTCACTAGATATAAGGAATCCAGTGATTTTGTTATTCATCTAGATATGATGCATCTTAGACTCTGAGTATTTATTGTTTTTTTTTAAAATTATGAACTGCCTTCAGGTTGTCTCTAGTAGTAATGAATGGTTCAAATTCATGTGATTTCTTAAATGGTGATCTTTTTACTTTCTTCAGAAGAATTCTTAACTTTGTTGTAGATTTGGTGAGAAGTACTTGACCTTTTGACTTTTGGCATTCATCTTAGAATCACTAAGTCCCACACTCTCATTTATAGGCGAAGAAGCAGAGGAAGAAGGAGATTAAGTGAGTTGCTAGTTATTTTACCAAAAGCTTAGTAAGATTATGAAAATCATTCAACTTGAAGTTATTTTTTTCTATCACAATGTTTCTAATGTGTTAGATATAATTCACAGAAGAGGAATGGAAAATAATATTGTCTTCAAAAAGAACAATTAAAGAAGAAGAAATATTATTCATAGTTGATAAAAGTGTAAAAAGGGGTCAGTTGACCAAAGCACACTCAATATTTACAAAAGCTAAATGATCAAAATGCTCCTTAAAGTAAGAAAGACCATAATAAATGGCTGAAGAAATATTCAATGCTTGCTGTGCCAGTATAATAAAATGATAATGCTTTCAAAATTAATTCACATTTTTGATGTTATACTAATCAAAGTACAAAAGATACTTTTCAGAACATAATAAAATAATAACAAAAATAATTTGCCAAGCAAATTAAGGAACTATGATGGTTCCTGAGATATGACATGGGAGAACTAGTGGTTAGATAAAACTGTTTATAAAAGTAGACCCAGCAGAAAGTATTTCATTTGGATTACCATTTGGATTCTGGTGGACACTTGAATTCACATTCCTGCATTGGCGAATTGGACTGAAAGGACTCTGGTGACTGACTGAAGACACATTCTTGGGTTGGTGACACTCTTGTTGGAGACTCTTACTCTGGGGACTCTTGCTGAAGAGACTCTCCTGGACTTCTGGCTGGATATTGGAACCCTGTCAGGGGTGAGTTTCATTTCATAGGAATGGCACTCAGGGTGATAGGCTAGGCAACTCTTTACCTCTCTTTATGATCTCTACTTTGATTAAAATAAATTGGTAAAGGTACTAACAGACTCATAATTTAACTCTAATTATTACAATTTGGTGAACCTGTTTAACCATAACACTTTGCATAAATGAAACTAATGCATCTAGGATAAAAAGAGAAGGATTTTAAATGGGAACTGTTGCATATGTTGTCAGATGTTTTGGTGATGTTATAGATTGCTGTGCTGATTTTACACCTACTTTTTTCTTTAAAACATTCTTTGATATCAATCAGTATAATATTATAATTATTTGTAATGAAGCTTGGTCCTCTGGGAGTGGGGGTGGAGGAAGACATGAAAAGGGAAAATTAGAAGTTATAAAAGCAAAAGGTAGCAACAAACATTTTTTTTTAATTAAGAAACTAAAGCTGTCTTTAAGCCCAGAAAATTATTAAAAAGAAAGCTGAAAAAATGCTAAACCATTACTTCAATGAGTTTTCAAGTGAATCCAATTCATTCTTTTTTATGTAGATTTAGGTCAAATGAGTTCTGCTATGTTTGGAATTTCATAACTCTGTTGTGAGGGTGCAAAGGATGTGAGACTCCCAGTGTTCCTAACTTTGGCAAGAAAGGACTTTGATGACTTTTTCATTTGCCTTTGTTTCAGGTTGTCCTGTTCCTCCCTCAGATATATGGAGCAATTACAAAAGCAGAATTACATTCTTCTTCTTGGAGAAGAACATGATTTTGTTTGTTTTCAGCTTGATTTCTGAGATGGGCTTCTTAGTCACCGGCATTAGCCATAAGGTTTGTATTATACTTCAACTTTCTTTTCTTTTCTTTTCTTTTCTTTTCTTTTCTTTTCTTTTCTTTTCTTTTCTTTTCTTTTCTTTTCTTTTCTTTTCTTTTCTTTTCTTTTCTTTTCTTTTCTTTTCTTTTCTTTTCTTTTCTTTTCTTTTCTTTTCTTTTCTTTTCTTTTCTTAAACCCTTACCTTCCATCTTGGAATCAATACTATGTGTTGGTTCTAAGGGAGAAGAGTGGTAAGGGCTAGGCCAGGGGTCACCAAACTACGACCCACGAGCCACATACGTCCCCCTGAAGTCATGTATCCAGCCCCCACCACACTTCTGGAAGGGGCGCCTCTTTCATTGGTGGTCAGTGAAAAGAGCACTGTAAGTGACGGCTCTGCAAAGCACAGTGCTGGTCATGTACAGTACTACTTCCGGTGACATAATCCTTGGTGTGGTGCCTTAGAACGAGTCACTGTGCAAAGGATTATGTGGCTGCACAATGAAAGATGTCAGCATGGTGAGTGGAGATCTGGGGGAGGGGATTCCACACTGCGTCTACTGCTGCCTGGTTAGGGTTAGGTTTTTATAGTCTGGCCCTCCAAAGGTCTGAGAGACAGTGAATTGTCCCCCTGTGTAAAAAGTTTGGGGACCCCTTGGTAGGCAATGGGGGGTTAAGTGACTTGCCCAGGGTCACACAACTGGGAAGTGTCTGAGGCCCTCAATCCACTGAGCTACTCAGCTGCCCCCAACATGTTCTATTTTTTGAAGGAGAACATCTTGTCCTTTTTGGCTTTGTAGTCTGAGTTCCTTGAGTGAGAGAAGAGTTTACCCAAGTTCTTTTTGCCCTTTCTGTTGGTGATGGCCACTCAAGGGGTCTGCCTGATTATCAGTACAATAGTCTGTATTTAACATGTATGTTTCATAATTTCTAAATATGCTCATCATCTTGACCCAAGATTTTCTTAGTTCTTTTTTTCTTCTCTTGACGTTTTTGGCAATTTCATTCTTCTGCTATTGGGGAAAGGAATGATCTTATTTACATTTGTACCTCACTAGACTGGGAAATGTAGTCCCATTGTTTTCTGGAAGTAGGTCCTTAGGAAATTTAGAGTGACTTTGGACCTGCTTAAGGAGAAATAGAAAAAGAATACAACCTGGGGTCTGTTGATATCTATTGCAAAAAGGGGGATAACACTAGCATTAGGCCAGTAAGAGTAATTCACATGTATCAATCAATCAATCAATCTATCAGTCTATCAATCAATCAATCAATCAATCAATCAATCTATCTATCTATCTATCTATCTATCTATCTATCTATCTATCTATCTATGAGGACATATGAATAAACCTAAAGACAAATTGGATCCACTGAAGAAAAGCAGTCATAAAAGACATACATATGCGTTTGCCTATGTTCTTATGGCAAGGCCAAGATTTCAAAATAGCAGCTCAGACAGGATCTGTCTAGATATAACCAAAATATAGACATCTCCTGAAAGCCTCCTTCATAATAATCTTCGAGCTGTCCATTATTTTGCTAAGCAAAGAATCTTCTGTAATGTCACGACCAAATGACCTAGACTCCCTTTTCACCTAATTCCTATTGCTTGGGTTTGTAGTAAAGCCTTAGAAATGTTATGGTTAGAGTCTTTTCAAAACAATTTTTCTGTGAGAAAGTTACACCCCTAAGAATGATATAATGCTTAAGAGCTCATGATTGGTCAATGATGCTGCAATGTTCTTTTTAGTTGTTAGAGAAAACTTTTCTAGAAATATTGACATGGATTCTCAATAAAACTTGAACTTGTGCAGATGCTTTGTTCAGCTTTGTCCTCCCCGAAACATGGTGGCCCCTTAACAGCTATCTGTCTGTCTGTCTGTCTGTCTGTCTCCTTAAGATGTACAAATCTGTATATCTGTCTAAGATTTACATGTTGGAAAGCAGGAAGCGAATAGGCTCGGGAATCTGTTGGTGATGGGCTCATAGATCTTTACATATACGTATACTGATGGGATAGACATCATTTGTATCATCTTACTCATCCATCTTCTTGGAAATTCCTTAAGAAACATAAAATTTTTGGCTAGCAAATAAAGGAACACCCAAAATAAAATAGGAAAAGATGGGTTTGCAGAATCAAGCCGTGCATTGCACAGAGCATAAATACAAATGAAATGTTTACTGAAAGAATAGACAATCCACTCACATAGGTCAGGGCCAACGGAGTGTCTCAGGGAACAAGGAATGTTGATCTTCTTGTACAGTGAAAATAAAAGTGTATTCTGGGGACAGTTAAGTGGCACAATGGACAGAGTGCCAGGTCTGGAGACCAGAGGACTTGAGTTCAAGTGTCATCTCAGACACTTTCCTAGCTCTATGACCCTGGGCAAGGTAACTAAGCTCTTTGTATAGCCTTTGCTTTTTTTTTTTCCTTAGAGTTATTAAGACAGAAGGGCTTCAAGGACTATACGTTGTTACTAGAGTTATTACTTAGAAAGTAAAGGTTTTTTAAATAACTGGATTCTGAATAGGAAAACCTGAAGTGCAATTCTAACTCTTCCCTTAAGTATTTGTGTGAACTAGAATAAATCACTTATGGGGGCAGCTGGGTAGCTTAGTGAATTGAGAGCCATGCCTAAAGACGGGAGGTCCTAGGTTCAAATATGGCCTTAGACACTTCCCAGCTGTGTGACTGGGCAAGTCACTTGACCGCCATTGCCTAGCCCTTACCACTCTTCTGCCTTGGAGCCAATACACAGTATTGATTCAAGATGAAAGATGAGGGTTTAAAAAAAAGAATAAATCACTTAATCTCCTAAAGCCTCAGGTGCAGAATTGGTAAAATGGCAGCAATAGTATGATAATGAGGATAAATAAAAATTCTAATACTGGCCTTTCATCACAGTTGATTGTTAAGCTCAAGTGAGCTAATAGAATCTTAAATTTCTTTGAGAGAATAAATTCACGGCACAAGGGGAAGGTGGTTTATACTCTCATCACTATGATCTCTTTGGTCCATCCCATTTCTGAGGCACAGCTCTGATGGACTTCTTGTATTCTTCTTATAAGCACCATTGCTGACTGAGTTTTTAATCAATAAGAATGAGAGAGGATACTTTTCTTTTCCCATATTTTTTTAATGGCGATTCTGACTTCCACGTTCTTCAAACTATAGATGATGGGGTTTAATAATGGTGTCACAGTGCTATACTGCAGGGAGATGACTTGTTCCAGGATGGAGCCAGTAGCAGGACTCAGATATCGGCCAATACCTGTCACGAAGAACAAAGTCACTACAATCACATGGGAGGAGCAAGTAGAAAAGGCTTTGCTTCTGCCTGAGGCTGAGCTGATCTTCAGGATGGCAGAGATGATTCGGGTATAAGAAAACATGATGGGGAAGAAGCAGCCAAATCCAAAGACGACCAAGGTGGTGAACAAGATCATTTTGTTCAGGAAGAGGTCAGTGCAGGAGAGAGGTAAGAGTTCAGGCATCTCACAGCTGTAGTGGTGGATGAGGAAGGGGCCACAGAAATGCAGCCTCAGCAAAGGCAGAGTGTTGAGCAGGGAGTTGATGACCCCAAGTAGACAAGAACCACAGGCCAGAAAGATACAGAACTGTTTGTTCATGACTGTCACATAAACCAGAGGGTTGCAGATGGCTGAGTAGCGGTCATAGGCCATGGCTGAGAGGAGAAAGGCTTCAGATGATGCAATGAAAAACATTAGTCCAATCTGTATTATACACCCACTGAAGAAGACGGTTTTCCTCTTGGCCAGGAGTATTTGAACCAACTTTGGCACCATGACTGAGGAATAAAAGAGATCAAAAAAAGATAAATTCACCAAGAAGAAGTACATGGGTGTGTGAAGGTGAGAATCCATCTTGATGATTGCCATTATCAGAAGGTTTCCAGCTAAGGTGAGAATGTAGATCAATAGGAAGAGAACGCCTAGGATGTAATGGATGTGGAGGCTGCTGGGAAATGGTAGAAGGATGAATTCTGGGTCTGTGGTCAGATTATCTGGCATCATTTGTTCTGGAAAATCTTTCCCTGAGAAATAGAAAAGCACATCAACCAACTAAGCAAGCAAGCAAGCAACCAACTAACCACCCAACGAATCTTTATTGACCAATTGGTAGATGTTCAACACTGTTCCTAACTAACTAACTATATAAACTATAAGTCCCTAAAGACATGTTTCACGCCATTTTAGAGGCATAAGCTTTCTAAGTAGACATGATGGAGACACAGGAAAAGCTTCTGGAAGAAAAATAATGCAAAAAAGAATAAGCATTAACTTGTATCGTCAAGATTCTGTACTGCAGGAGTGGAAAGGAATGGAGTACCATGATGGCTGGAATGGTAAAGAATCATTGGCATTACGGAGGAAATGAGATGATTTGAATTAAATATTGTGGCATGGTGTTATTGATATCAGAGTTCTCCCTCTGAGCTATGAATACACAATGCTGAGTTCTGGCCTTTTTCTTCTGACTATAGATTGCAAAGAAGGCATCAAACTGGACTGGTATAGGTAATCTCTCAGTGGTAAATTTATTGGTCTGTCTGGTAAAGAAACAACTAACAGACAAAGAGACACATTTTTCCTCAAAAATGACTTCTCATTCTAACATTTCTTTTCTGCCTTTATCCTTTTACTTACATTGTTCTCTTATCCAGGACCTGTACATCTTTCCTTCTTCATGTCTGCCTGTCAAAAAAAAGCTAGATGTGTTCATCCAGGTCCTCATTGCCACTTTCCCCATGAAGCATTCAGTGGAGGGGAAATGATGTCTTTCATCCTCCTCTTCCACAGTATATTGCTCATGATTTTCTAGTTGTGCCACTAGAGCATAAACTTCTTGATGTCCAGAATTTTGTCTTTTTTCATATATTTCATTTTTGTATCACCCCAGTACCCACATGAACACTTACATATCATAAATATTTAATAATGTTGAATTGGCTAGTTGTCAGTAACTGAATTACTAGTTACATCATTTATTCCTTAGATAGCTATCTTTAAGAGTTTGAATGTATACTTTTCAAACTCAAAATAAGCTGCAGAAATTATTGATAAAAAATGAAGGATGTGGCTTTTCTGGAAAGATGACTAAGTAATAATAAGTTTGAAGGGAGGCAACTTCCTCCCATTACCACTGAAAAATCTGAAATAGAAACAATAAAAAGAAGAAAAATGGTTAAAAAATAAAGCAAGTGAAAGGAGGCAGCTGGGTACCACAGTGGATTGAGAGCCAGACCTAGAGATGGGAGGTCCTAGGTTCAAATCTGGCTTCAGACACTTCCTAGCTGTGTGACCCTGGGCAAGTCATTTGACTCCCATTGCCTAGCCCTTACCACTCTTCTGTCTTGAACCACTACGTAGTATTGATTCTGAGGCAGAAGGGAAGGGAAAAAAATAAAGCAAGTCAAAATAGAATATGAATGAGATCAAGAAAAGTCCTTTATAATTAAGAAATGTGATGATGTAATTAAAAAACTAAAAAATAAAATAAAATTTAAAAAGTAAAGAAAAAAACTAAAATATTTAAAGCAAAGGATATGGAAAAAGAAACAATGCAGATCATAATCTTTAGAATTGCATTCAAATTGAGAAATGATACAATTAGAGAAACTACCCAGGAAAATAATGATATCAAATATAAAAGAATGATGTAGAAAGTAAATTAAATTTCAGAAAGAACTCAAGCTAGAATGAAAAGATCTTAAAAAAAATCCTGGTAGCTGCTGAAGAATATTGCCAGTATTAGAATGGATCCAGTGTTAGAACATAATAAAATACCAGAACCCTTTAAAAAACCCATAGATACTCCAAAATCAGTTATTAATAGGACAAATCATAGAAACAATTAATAATTTCATCAAGGAAAATGACAATGGTGAGACATCCTTTCAAACCTTATGGGATGCAGCCAAAGCAGTACTCAGAGGAAAATTCATATCCCTGAGTGCATATATTAACAAATTAGGGAGGGCAGAGTTCAATGAATATAAATGTAAATTAAAAAACTTCAAAGAGAAAAATTGAAATCCCCAGAAGAAAACCAAACTAGAGATCCTAAAACCTAAGGGAGAAATTAATAAAATCAAAAGTGATAGAACTATTGAACTAATAAATAAGACTAGAAGCTGATATTTTTAAAAAACAGCAAAATAGACAAAGTACTGGTCAATCTAATTAAAAAAAGGAAAGAAGAAAAGCAAATTAACAGCATCAAAGATGAAAAGGGGGAACTCACCTCCAAAGAAGAGGAAATTAAGACAATCATTAAAAATTACTTTGCCCAATTATATGGCAATAAATATACCAATCTAGGCAATATGGATGAATATTTACAAAAATATAAATTGCCTAGACTAACAGAGGAAGAAATAGAATTCTTAAATAATCCCATATCACAAAAATACATCCAACAGGCCATCAAAAACTCCCTAAGAAAAAATCCCCAGGGCCTGATGGATTCACAAGTGAATTCTATCAAACATTCAAAGAATATCTAATGCCAATACCATACAAACTCTTTGACATAATAAGCAAAGAGGGAGTTTTACCAAATTCCTTTTATGACACAAGCATGGTACTGATTCCAAAGCCAGGCAGGGCAAAAACGGAGAAAGAAAACTATAGACCAATTTCCCTAATGAATATAGATGCAAAAATCTTAAATAGGATACTAGCAAAAAGACTCCAGCAAGTGATCAGGAGGGTCATTCACTATGATCAAGTAGGATTTATACCAGGAAGGCAGGGCTGATTCAATATTAGGAAAACCATCCACATAATTGACCATATCAACAAGCAAACCAACAAAAATCATATGATTATCTCAATAGATGCAGAAAAAGCCTTTGATAAAATACAACACCCATTCCTATTAAGAGCACTAGAAAGCATAGAAGGGTCATTCCTAAAAATAATAAACAGTATATATCTAAAACCATCAGCTAACATCATCTGCAATGGGGATAAACTAGATGCATTCCCAATAAGATCAGGAGTGAAACAAGGATGCCCATTATCACCTCTACTATTTGACATTGTACTAGAAACACTAGCAGTAGCAATTAGAGAAGAAAAAGAAATTGAAGGCATTAAAACAGGCAACGAGGAGACCAAGTTATCTCTCTTTGCGGATACTTAAAAAATCCTAGAGAATCAACTAAAAAGCTAGTGGAAATAATCAACAACTTTAGCAAAGTAGCAGGATACCAAATAAACCCACATAAGTCAGCAGTGTTTCTATATATCTCCAACACATCACAGCAGCAGGAAATAGAATGAGAAATCCATTCAAAATCACCTTAGACAAAATAAAATACTTAGGAATCTATCTCCCGAGACAAACAGAGGAACTATATGAACACAACTACAAAACATTCCCCATACAACTAAAACTAGACTTGAGCAACTGGAAAACATTAACTGCTCATTGGTAAGACGAGCCAATATAATAAAAATGACCATCCTACCCAAAATTATTTATCTATTTAGTGCTATATCCATTGAACTTCCAAAACATTTTTTTACTGAGTTAGAAAAAACCACAACAAAGTTCATTTGGAAGAACAAAGGATCAAAGATATCCAGGGAAATAATGAAAAAAAAATTACAAAGGAAGGTGGCCTTGTAGTCCCAGATCTCAAACTTGATTATAAAACAGTGGTCATCAAAACAATTTGGTACTGGCTAAGAGACAGAAAGGAGGATCAGTGGAATAGACTAGGAGTAAGTGACTTCAACAAGACAGTCTATGACAAACCCAAAGACCCCAGCTTCTGGGACAAAAACCCACTATCTGACAAAAACTTCTGGGAAAGCTGGAAGACAGTGTGGGAGAGATTAGGTTTGGATCAACACCTTACACCCTACACCAAGATAAACTCAGAATGGGTGAATGACTTGAACATAAAGAAGGAAACTATAAGTAAATTAGGTGAACACAGAATAGTATACTTGTCAGATCTTTGGGAAGGGACAGACTTTAAAACCAAGCAAGACATAGAAAGAGTCACAAAATGTAAAATGAACAATTTTGATTACATCAAATTAAAAAAGTTTTTGTACAAACAAAACCAACGTAACCAAAATGAGAAGGGAAGCAACAAATTGTGAAACAATTTTCATAACAAAAATCTCTGATAAAGGTCTAATTACTGAAATTTATAAAGAGCTAAATCAATTGTATAAAAAGTCAAGCCATTCTCCAATTGATAAATGGGCAAGAGACATGAACAGGCAGTTTTCAGCCAAAGAAATCAAAACTATTTATAAGCACATGAAAAAGTGCTCTAAATCTCTTATAATCAGAGAGATGCAAATCAAAACAACTCTGAGGTATCACCGCACACGTAGCAGATTGGCTACTATGACAGCAAAGGAAAGTAATGAATGTTGATGGGGATATGGCAAAGTGGCAACATTAATTCATTGTTGGTAGAGTTGTGAATTGATCGGAACATTCTGGAGGGCAATTTGGAACTATGCCCAAAGGGCCCTAAAAGACTGTCTGCCCTTTGATCCAGCCATAGCACTGCTCGGTTTTTACCCCAAAGAGATAATGAGGAAAAAGAGATGTACGAGAATATCAATAGTTGCGCTCTTTGTGGTGGCTAAAAATTGGAAAAGGAGGGGATGCCCTTCAAATGGGGAATGGCTGAACAAATTATGGTATATGTTGGTGATGGAATACTATTGTGCTCAAAGGAATAATAAAGTGGAGGAATTCCATGGAGACTGGAACAACCTCCAGGAAGTGATGTAGAGCGAAAGGAGCAGAACCAAGAAAACATTGTACACAGAGACTGATACACTGTGGTACAATCGATTGCTATGCATTAGTGTCAATGCAATGTCCCTGAATAATCTGCAGGGACCTAGGAGAAAAAACACCATTCACAAGCAGAGGACTAATTGTGGGAGTGAAAACACAGAGGAAAAGCAACTGCTGGACTACAGGGGTTATGGGGACATGACTGAGGAGAGACGCTAAATGAACAACGAAATGGGCTTGAATCAAGGACACATGTGATACCCAGTGGAATCGCTCGTCGGCTATGGTGGTGGAAGGGGGAAGGAAAAGAAAATGATCTTTGTTTCCAAGGAATAATGTTTGAAAATGAACAAATAAAATAATGTTTAAAAGTAAAAAAAAAGCCCGTAAATGCAAAAATAAGACACTTAACACTGTAGAAAACAAAACCACATACAATGCAGAGTAGCTGGGATCAAAATTTCAAAAACAATGGAATTATCCAAACAACTGGAAAAATGTCAATTCAAGGGATAGACCTAGAAGGTGAATTATTGCATGACAATCTTAATAAAACTACTAGATAATAGTATTAATAAACACATAACTTACATTCCAGAAAATTGAGAGGAACAAAAGAATTTAAACCTTATATTACTCCTTCACTCAATTATTCCATCAAATTCCATTCACACTTGTGAGTTTGTTCTCCAGAAGGTGACTACTGGTAAGTGCTCTAAGGATAACCTGTGGGTTTGTACTACTACAACTTTATAGCTTAAAGGTCCCCAGCAGTGCACCTCCCAGCAACAATCAGCCAAGAGGTACAATTAACTTATAGCAAAGGTATTTATTAACAACTTTGTAATAACAGTAACTACAAAATATTCTTTCCATAAACTTGGAGTAGATTTCCCCTCAAATGCACAATGTCTATGGGAAGAGTGAGCAGAAACTTAAGAGTACCATGGTGAAGAAGTTCAAGTACATGCAATAGATATGGCCCAAAATGGTCACAATTGTGATACTGATTTCAAAGGTTTTTCTACGTGTAGAGACTTCATTAAGTTCCCCTTTATATGCAGCACCTCTTTAAGTTGTACACCTGGGTTTGCTTCTCTCCATAGGTCAGCTCTTGTTGTCAGGATTAGCTTACCCTTGAGCCTATGGTTAATTCATTTCCTCACTACCAGATAGAAGTTCTTTTTGGAAACTATTTCCTCAAATACATTTCTGTATATTTGGAGTCTGTGTCTCAGCTCCTTGATTAATGCAGTGCCTTTTAATAGTCCAAAAGCTGCTCTTCAGCAGGACATGATGGATAATGAGATTGGTTGGTTAGCTGTTGTTCTTTGTATTCAAAGAGGACCAAAAATGACATCAATATGTGGGGGTCAATGTAAAGTGTGTTGGACTGTGGCTGATCAGGCCATATGAGCTTACTGGCACTACCACAAGTTGGGCCAAATAGCCTGCATTTGGCATGGGTTGTTTCTAATTTTATGCATTTCATGTTTCTTTCTGTGAGAGCAAATCCTTCTTGTTTCCCTCTAATCCACTATGAACAATTTGCTTTTGGGGCATCAGTTACTCCTTTATTCCTGCTTCCAAGTTTAGATTCCCTGCCTTTGGGCATCCTTGAACTTACACCAAAGGTTCAATTTAAAGCATTCTAAAAGTATATCCAATTTTTGGTTGTACAGTGAAGCTTCTTCAATTTGGAACTATGCTTTACAAGTCACTAAATTGTGTGTAATCTTCGACCCAGTAACAGCAGTAGGAAGCCTATACCTCAAAGTGTTCAAGGCAAAAAGAAAGGGAACCATAGTTGAAGAAATAATTATGGTAACTCTTTTTTTGTGGTGGCAATGAACTGGGAATAATAAGTACCCTTTGACTGGGGAATGGATACTACTTTGCTCTAAGAAATGGTGAAAGGGATGATTTCCCAGAAACCTAGGAACATTTATATGACATAGAATGTAGTGAGCAGAACCAAAAGAGTTTATAAATATATAACATCAAAGTTCTAAAAAATGAACATTTTGAATAACTCAAGAACACTGATCAACACAGAGGATAGATAATAAAAAAATTTAGCCACCTTCTGATAGAGTGTTGATGGACGAAGGATGCAGAATGGGATGTGTTTTCTGAATATTGCCAATGAAAGAATTTACTTTGCTTGTCCAAACATATTTGCTACAAAGGTTTTTTTCCTTTCTCCTCCAAATGAGGGGAATGTAGGAGGGAGAGAAATTATATTTTTGTGAATTGAGAAAACAAGATAAAAGTTTTTTTTTAAAAGATGAGGTTGTTCTCTTTAATTCTATCACAGAATGATATAACACTTCATACAGGTATCATGGAATACCTTTTCAAAAACATCATTAACTTTTAAAACACATCAGCACCTCATTAATTTTGTTATTTATTCTTTGTTTTCTGTAATGCAATCAACTTGGGCAAGAAGACACCAGATTCTGCTCCTCTTAAAATTATACTTTTAAAAATCATCAAAGAAAACTTTAAAGAATTAGAAAAAATGAGCTCAAAATACAAATCGAAAAGAACAAGTTTCAGTAAACCATTATTGCCATTTTCAAAGACTTCAATAAGGACAAAGTACTTGCAATTTCCAGATGGTAATCAGAAATTCATTAAGAAAATACAATGATATGAGCTGACTTTTCCAGGAGAACAGTGACTATTTAGAGAAAGTGGATTTATTACAAATAAACGATGAAAAAACATGGACCAAGAATCCCCACTTATCTACTCTATATTGCATGGGTACCAAGGTCAGAAGGGGATATTTGTAGATAGTTATAGTAGCATGAATCTGACTTGAAACTCTAACCAGTTTATTCTCTAAGTTGAGAATGAAATATAAATTAAATTGCAAAATTTTAAATTTATACCAAATAACAAATGGTAGTAATGATAGTTAATATTTAAGAAGTGTTTCCTACATTCCAGATACTGTGCTAAGTAATTTAGTTGTTATCTCTTTTGATCCTCATGTCAACTTTGGGAGATAAGAACTATTATTATTATTATCCTCATTTTACTGAGTCAATCAAAGGTTAAGTGACTTGCCTAGGGTATGAAGACAAGTTTGAACACAGATCCTCCTACCCATTGCTTTTAATTATGCCCAAGCCAAGTAAGTCAAATTCCTCTCATAGCTGGATTTCAATAAGACAAATAACAGAGCCTCACAATGTCCTTGTAGATAAGATGCCAAAATCCAAAGAAATGGTTTGGATGACAATATGATTTGGGACATTTTTGAAGACAGTTCTAGTTCTTTTTTAAGGATGAGGAGGAGTTGGAAATACTTTGAATCAGTAGATGGGGAGAGACTGAAGAAATGGAAAAGGACAGAGGTAAAGCTTTCATGATGAGGAGTTGGCACTGGTGTGAAGGAGATAATGGATGGTAATGATTTAAAGGGGCATAAAAGAAGCTACTCAGCTGAGAGAGTGGCACACAGTATTGTGAGAGCTTGAGAGAAAAGAGGTTTGGTCTAGATGATGTGGGGGATAGCACAGAGAAGGAATTAAGGAGGAGTAAAAGGATTGTCTTGCTATAGTGAGGAACCAGTGAATATTAGATAATATATATTTGTAGATCCAGTCAGCATGGCTGTAAGACTTCTTCCGTCTTTGTTCAGCCACACCTGAATAGAAAGAGAAGAGCAGATAATAGGGTGGGGGATAACCTAGGGTTGTGTATGAGTAGTGAAAAGACAAAGTAAGGAGGGATTCAAGGGTAGAGGATAATGTAGAGTTGAATTGGCTCATGAAGGTACAACAGTAAGGTAAAAAAGAGAGCATCATTGCTTGGGGAAGAATGGACCAAACATGGTGCCTTATATAGAAGAGAAGCTGAGCTTATGATGTAGAATTCTAATTGCACTATTTGGCAGTCTCAGTAGCATTCTTGAGTTACGTGTGAGCAGACTTCATTAAGGACAAACAAGGAGCATAAACGCAGGTATATATGTTGCCCAATGTCGCCCAGATAACATCAATCCTCTGGAGTCACACTGCTCTGTATTGAAGGTATCTTAACTGACCCTCTGATGTTACCTCCACTGAGACAACCATCTTTGCACACACGGAGGTGCTTACTAGATCTCCCTTGTTTTAGCTCTAATTCTCTGAGAACCTGTGAGTCAGGGAGAGGCTAACATTCTCCTAAAGGTCTAAGGAAAGCAGCTGCTGCCTTTGTGATCCCACATCTCAACTGTCTTGGCTCCCTGACTTTTAATATCAGGGAACTAAAAAAGGTTATAGATGTAATTGATGAATGGTAATTATCTTTAACAAATTATGGAGAATACAAGAAGTTTATAGGAATATAAAAGATATATTTGTATGATGAATTTCTATATAAATTATATATTAGAAAAACAAATATAACAAAAAGTAAAGATCAATGTTGATATAATTTTCACAGAAGAAGGTAGATTATTCAAATTATAGGCTAATGATCTCAACAGACAAAATAGCGTGGTTTGTGACCCCTTAAGAAATTGACCATCCATAAACACCAGAATGGGTTGAAGGTTATTAGGTCATTACAGATCAAGTTCAATTCCCTTTTTGTGTGGGCTAGTAGCCTGGCAAGTTGGAAGATTATTCTAGATATGGATTTCAATAAGACAAATAACAGAGCCTCACAATGTCTTTGTAGATAAGATGCAAAAATCCAAAGAAATGGTTTGGAAGACAGTAAGATTTGGGACATTTAGAGCTCATTGACTGCCTGGCTTTGAAGAAGAATGAGGAACAGATTGACTTCACCCTCATGTTTTTTTTTATGCTAAATCTCAAGTCTTTGCTCTGCTCAACATTTTTACGGATGACTTTGATGAAGATTTGTTTGGCAAATTCTCTAGCTGGTGGATTATCAAAGCTGGTAGTGGTAGTTAATACAATGGATGAAAAAAAATTGGGTTCCAAAAAGTTCCTGCCAGGTTAGACTGATGAAGAAAATGTATTAGGGTGAATTTTAATAGTGATAATTCCTAAAGTTGGTGAGAAAGTACAGAATGACTAGACAAGAATTCCTTTGAAAAAATATGAAGGGACATAAGTGCAAGTTCAATGTGATGGCGTAATGTCACATGACTGGCAAAAACGTGACTTTAGTCTGCATGAATGGAAGCCCAGTGTTGCAGTCAGATGTCAGTTAGAGAACTGTGGTTAAGTGTATGTACCCCATTTACAGAAGAACATTGAGAGGCTGGGGTATGTTCCCAGGAAGGTATTGGATAGAGGAGGGTTCTGAGAGAAGAAGTAAGAGCTGTTTGGATGCTCTGAGGACGTTTAACCTGGAAGTCTTTGTATGGATGTGAGAGTGCACTTTATTGGCACAGGTCAGCTAAATGGCTCAATGTATAAAAAATGGAGATCCTAAGTTGAAATCTGGCCTCAGACACTTCTTAGCTTTGTAACCCTGGGCAAGTCACTTAGCTCCATTGCTTAGCTTTTACTGCTCCTCTGCTTTGAAACCAATATTTAGTATTAATTTTAAGATAGAAGATAAGGGTTTAAAAATTAATTGACCCCAGAGGACATACCTAGCAGTGGGTAGAAAATTCCAGAAAATTCAGTCTTTTCCTATTCCCTGATTCCTTCTCTTCTCTTTGTTTGACCAGACACTATGTCAGCCTTAGAACAATGGGAAGCCACAGGAACAGAAAGAGGAAACAGGAATGTATAACTCAGAAACTGGAGGCAAATTCTGAAGGATCTGAAAAGGATCAGGGGTTGATCAAACTGGCAGCAGAGAGGGAAAGCAGAGTCTGCCACTGTAGGGTGGGAAGAGATAGACAAGACCCTGGAAGATAAAAAGACCAGAGAATGGAGCAAGGCAAGTGATGTGGAGTCCAGGCAAGCTCTAGGCACTAAGGAGGTTGGGCTAAGGAAGGAAGAGACCAGGTAGAAGGCCCAAGCAGCAAGGATGACTTTGATACTCCTCAGCTAGCAAGATTGGTCCTTTTGAGTTTCCATAAAGATGCTAATTTACAAGGATCAGCCATATTGCCCGGGTGAAAGGCAGTCTTGAAATGTGTATAACTGAGAAGCAGCTCAGTGAGTAAATGGAATTCTTTGTTACAGGTAGAGATTATATTCTTCCTGGGCAGTTGCTGAGCGCCTGGGGTTAGAGAGACAAGCACACATTTTTGAGGAAAGGGAGAGGCTTTCATTTGGACAAAAGCAGAGAGTTATGAAGCAGAAATGAAATAATGAAATAAAACTCTTTTCAAAAACTTTAAGTGCTTCATATATGACAGTTATTATTATGGTTATTGCTATTTTTATTATTGTAAGCCTACGGTCACCAGATGATGTCTTCATTCTCTGAGCCTTCCACTGCACTTTTGTTGAGAGTAAGCATAGAGAGGGAAAGGCACATGCTCTTAAATGTTTAACCAGCAGACTTTCTGGGGAAAAAACTGTGCACACACACTTTTAGAATTTAATCTGCATTACTAACACTTTCCTAGGTCTAGACAATCACCAGAACAGTACATCAAGCCCTGATTTGTAGCCACAGTTTGAGAAGTGTAAATGCTCCCATGGAAAATCTCTCCCAGATTGTTAGAGCTGGCTTTGACACAACCCTGGACAAAAACTGGAGGCTTGTGGAGTATTTGTGGGCAGGCAGATAGATCCAGGGCCACCTGGGAGCCACATAAATGCCTGTATTTTCTTTTCACCTACTCTTCTCAATCTCTTGAAGCCTGGCTTTCCTCCTCTACTGAAACTTCTTTCTCAGAGGTGTGAGTACAGAAACTCAGTGCCCTTCATTGTTCCTTTAGTTTTTCATTCTTCACTGGCAGGAAGGTTAAAAGTTTTGGAGCCCCAGTTCTGCTAGAATCTATCCTTAAGACCTTGGGCAAGTGCTTCTGAATTACCTTCAGTGGGTCTCAATTTGCTTATGAGGGAGTTGGACTAAATGCCCTTGAAAATCTTTCTCAGTCTTTAAATTCTATGATCCTCTGAAAGGCTTAATTTACCCTCTGGTTGACAGATTTACATTGGAAAGGCTTCCAGCTATCCTCAAGTGACCTTTCCAAGGAAATTAGAAGGACGTAGGAAAGAAAACATCAACTTGCCTTGACTCCATGTCATGTGATAGGCAGTGGCCACCATCATCACCACCAACTCCCCACAGGCATTGATTGAGCACCAGGTGGATGCTGGTCAGCCCGAGTCCTCTTTTATCCTTCCTCCTTCTCCAGAATGACCTACCTGTCCACTCATATGGCAATCCCCAAGCCCTTGGAGCAACCAAAACATACTTTTCTATTTCTGTGTCTCTTAAATAGTCACAAGCTCCTTCAACTTGAACTACTGGTCTGAATGTTAGAGTCCTTGACTGCCCAGCTGCCCCTGGGAGAAGGTTTCATCATTATTCTAGAGAGTAATTTAACATTTTTTTTGGATTCAGTCCCAGAATATGGTTTTTTTATTTAGGTTGTTACTTTGGGGATCTTGTCCCTGTAGATTCTTTTGCCTAACAAGTTAAAACTTCCTTTTATGGAAACTATCATTTCAGTTTCATGGCAAGCAAAAACCCTCTGAGGAAGACGTCATCTTATTTAACTCTCTTACTTGGGGTAAGATGGACTTTAAACCCATGTGAGGTCATTGGTGGCTTCCAAATCTTATTGATTAACTATTCACATAATTGCCTTCAGTATGAGAATCTTAGTTCCACAATCTTATTCTTTTGGGTCCTTTCTTTTTTGAGACTGTCCAAGCGCTTTCCATCACATTTTGTCCTCAAGTTCATGGATTTCCAGTCAGGCATGTATTCCTCAGATATATGGTGCCCCTTAACTACCTGTTCTGCCACATCATCTCCTCTTAATTAGCAATATTCTTCCTTTCCTTGACCTATATCTTATTCTATCAGAGATGCTGGACACCTGGGGATTTGATCTAAATCATTTAAATTTAGGGGACACTGTTAAATTTCAGCACCTTACTCCTTTAATCCACTGAACTTGAATCTTGTTTAGCAAGAATAATGAGTTTCAATAGGAAGTTCTAGACACAGCAAGTGACCCCCCTCTAGTTGAGTTCCTCTATCACTCTCAACTCCCATCATCCCTAACAGTAGCCTTTCTAGGTTTGGGGACCTGTGGCCTTCTCCACACCACCCCTGAATTTTGTGCCACTTACTGCAGGTACATAATGATTAATTATAATTCTATGCTCTATGATTTAACTATTATCAACAAGGCAAGGATCCAGGACAACTCCAAGGGACTCAGGGTGAAAAAGGATATCCACCACAATAGAAGAAAAAAACAGTCATAATGTAGGTTTAAACTTATATTCTTTACTTCATTTTCTCCATGGATTTTTTTTCTGGTATAATCAATATTTGTCTTATTTCACAACATGATGAATAGGTATATATGTATTACATGGTAATACATATAACATATGTACAATTATATCATATTACCTGCCTTCTTGGGGAGGAAGGAAAGGTCAGAATGAGGGAAAAATTGTTTCTATAAATAATTGAAAAAATACATAAAATGTATTTAAAACACTACAAATTAAGAATAAAAAATTCTTTATTCTTCCAAGTGCTGGTAATATTTTTGATGTCATATTAATTTCAGAGCTCAATTTCACTTTTTGGTTTAAAAGTTTTATCACTTCCTTTCTTCCGTTAAGATACAATGACATTTGGCATCATGAGCACTGTTTCTATCCTTCTGTCCCCATGGTTTACTAGACATCTTTACTGCTCTTTTCTCTCTGTGTTCTAATCTCTTAAATAGTATTTCATTTAATAGTATTATTTCTATACATTTCTCCTTTTCTGGTTGCTTGTAAAGCCCTTCTACTCAAATCAAGTCTCTAGGCAAAGTCTTTCTCCCAGTTCTAAATAAATGTTCCCTTTCTCTGGTCAAGTGTCCATGATTCTCATATTCCCAGTCATAGTCCAGAGAAATAGCTCTTATTTTCTGACATTATTTTTAGTTTTCTAGTCATTTCCCATATCATTCATTCTTTTCTAATGTTTTTTCTTTCCTTTTGAATTATTTATAGATGAAAATATTCCAGAGGACTTGTGTTTCTTGGGCAAATCTTTTTAATCCCTAGAGATAATTTTCACATTTTTTCTGTAGCTCACTATTCCCCCTAACACAAAATTAAAATTCTTCAGGTTCATTTTTAAAGCGCTTTATAATTTGGTTCCAGATTACCTTTTAGACTAAGTCCATAATTTAAAGAATTTCATGTTATTTTATTTTCAGCATTGAATTTTCTTCCTCCTATCCTTACCCCTCCAAATTGTGAAAGTGAATAAAGTAAAACTCATTTCAAATGTTTTTCGTAAAGTAAAACAAATTTCCTAATTAGCTATGCCATTTGCAACATGTGAGAGTTTTGTTTCCTATTCTCCTTGCTTATTCCTTCAATTTCTTTTCTTGTCTTACTGCTATAACTAGTATTTTTAAGATAGTATGAAATAGTAATGGTGATAATGGTTATCCTTGATTCATCTCTGATTTTATTAGAAAAGTCTGTAGCTTATCTGCATAACAAATGTTTGCTCTTGGTTTTAGTTAGATGATATTTATATTAAAAAAGTCTTCATTTATTTTAATTTTTTAAAAATCCTTACCTTCCATCTTAGAGTCAATACTGTGTGTTGGTTCCAAGGCAAAAGAGTGGTAAGGACTAGGCAATGGTGGTTAAGTGACTTGCCCAGGGTCACACAGTTAGGAAGTGTTTGAGACCAGATTTGAACCCAGGACCTCTCATCTCTAGGACTGGCTCTCATTCCACTGAGCCACCCAGATGTCCTCTCTAATTATTCTTATCGTTTCTTGTGTGTGTGTGTGTGTGTGTGTGTGTGTGTGTGTGTGTGTGTGTGTGTTTTAAGCAGGAATGGGTTATTTTATTTTGTGAAAACATTTTTCTGCATCTATTGAAATAATCAGATATATTTTTTTGATAAATGGTCAATTATGCATGTAGTTTTTCTAATACTTCGCCAGATCTGATTTTCCTATCATAAGTTCTACCTTCTTTCCTGTTTATTTTTTGGTTTTAAGTATCTAAGTCTAACATGTGGTAAATTGAGGTCCCTTCCCTCTGTCTACTTCCTTTTAGAACTCATTTAACTTTTCCTTTAAGAATTTCGATGCTATGCCATTTGGTCCATATGTTTATCATTGTTAATGGTTTATTTATTGTCTATGTTATCTTTTAATAAAATCTAGCTTCTTTCCTCATCTATTTAAACTAAGTCTATTTTTGTTTTTGCTCTGTTTCAGATTCTTATGGCTACTCCTGCTTTTTTAATTATTTTAAACTTCAGCTAAAGCAAAATAGATTCTTCTCCAGCACTTATTTTCTTTTTTCTCACAATGTATGTCTTTTTTTTTTAGGTATCCTCCATATAAATAATCTAATGTTAGATTCTGATATCTAATATATTCTGCTATCTTTTTATGGGTGAGTTTATCCCATTCATATTTACAGTTATGACTCCTAACTCTGTGTTTCCCTTTATTCTTATTCTTTTTCTTCTCTTCTCTCTCACTCCCCCATTCTCTCTTTAAGTGTATGTTTTGCCTCTGACCTTTAATTCATTCTTTTCCTTAATCTACCCTCCCTCTGATGACATTCTAAGACTCTTTTTTCTCTATTTTTTATTAGGCAAGGTGTTGTGAAGATGGGATTAACTCTCCCTTTCCTAATTTTAGATTTAATCACCAGAAGCATATATATGCCCACTTTATGCTTAAGTGGGGGAAAGTCTTCAACCCATGTGCTAAAGTGGGTGATAACTCAAAAATGACTGACTGCCCTGGCAGTCCTAAGAACATTTAGAAACTATGATTGGTCCCTGTAAAGTAGGGGGGAAGGCACAGGAAGTGACAAAAAGAAAGGTCTTTAAAAATAGTTACAATTTCCTGTAAGTCAGTGGTTTGAGCTCTTTTGAGGTTGTGAAGGCTGATGAAGGATCATTTGGTTAGACTGCTCTTTACTTTGGATTGGTGAGTGGAAAAAGCTGACCTTCCTTTCCTGACTTCCAGAGAGTTTAACACCAGATAGGCCTCCCTCTTGGAGGCTGCATGGGTGATACCTAATTTACTTCTGGGCCCTCTGGCTGGACTTATAGAGCCCTGCCTGAGCAAAGCCAGGTGCAAGAGCAGATATCTAGCTCATTAAGCTACATTTCTTACTCTACATTTGTTATCATTTCTTTACTCTTTCCTTCTATTTTGCAAATAAAACTATTATAAAGCCATTTTACCTTGAGATACATTAATTTCAGTGACCATGTTTCTCACTCTCTTTTTTTAATTGAAAAATTTTATTTAATTAATTTAGAATTTTTTCTATGGTTACATAATTCATGTTCTTTTGCTAACCTCCTTCCACCCCCCATAGCTGACATGCAATTCCACTGGGTTTTACATGTATCATTGATCAAAACCTATTTCCATATTATTGATAATTTCATTAGGGTGATCATTTAGAGTCTACATCCCCAATCATATCCTTATTGACCCATGTGATCAAGCAGTTGTTTTTCCTCTGTGTTCCCATTCCCACAGTTCTTCCTCAGAATGTGGATATGTTATTTCTCATAAATCCCACAGAATTGTCCTGGATCGTTGCATTGCTGCTAGTAGAGAAGTCCATTACATTTGATTGTGCCACAGTGTATCATTCTCTGTGTACAATATTCTTCTGGTTCTGTTCCTTTCACTCTGCATCAGTTCCTGAAGGTCATTCCAGTTCACGTGGAATTCCTCCAGTTCATTATTTCTTTGAGCAAAATAGTATCCCATCACCAACATATACCACAATTTGTTCACCAATTCCCCAATTGGAGGGAATCCCCTCATTTTCCAATTTTTTGCCACCACAAAGAGTGCACCTATGAATATTCTTGTACAAGCCTTTTTCCTTTTTATCTCTTTGGGGTACAAACCCAACAGTGGTATGGCTGAATCAAAGGGCAGGCAGTCTTTTAGCACCCTTTGGACATAGTTCAAAATTGCCATCCAGAATGATTGGATCAATTCACAACTCCACCAGCAATGTATGTCCTAATTTTGCCACATCACCTCCAACATGCATTACTTTCCTTTGCAGTCATGTTAGCCTATCTGCTAGGTGTGAGGTGATACCTCAGAGTTGTTTTGATTTGCATTTCTCTGATTATAAGAGATTTCCTTTGTCAGAGGTTTTTTTAATAAAGACTTTCCCCCCAATTTGTTGCTTCCCTTCTAATTTTGGTTGCATTGGTTTTGTTTGTGCAAAATCTTTTTAATTTAATGTGATCAAAAGTATTTATTTTACATTTTGTAATATTTTTTAACTCTTGCTTGGTCTTAAAAATCTTTCCTGTCCCAATGATCTGACAAGTATACTATTCTGTGTTCACCTAATTTACTTATAGTTTCCTTTTTATATTCAAGTCATTATCCCATTCTGAATTTATCTTGGTATAGGGTGTGAGATGTTGATCTAAACTCAATCTCTCCCATACTGTTTTAAAAATTTCCCAGCAGTTTGTGTCAAATAATGTATTTTTGTCCCAAAAGTTGGGATCTTTGGGTCTATTATAGACTTTCTTGCTGAGGTCACTTACCCCAAGCCTATTCCACTCATCCTTCCTTTTGTCTTTTAGGCAGTACCATATTGTTTTGATGACCACTGCTTTATAGTATAGTTTAAGATCTGGTACTGCTAGGCCACCTAACTTCACATTTTTTTCATTATTTCCCTGGATAACCTTGATCTCTTGTTCTTCCAAATGAACTTTGTTATGGTTTTTTCTAATTCAGTAAAAAGTTTTTTGGTAGTTTGATAGGAATGGCACTGAATAAGTAAATTAATTTGGGTAGGATGGCCATTTTTTTTTTGTTAGTTCATTTTACCCATGAGAAATTAATGTTTTTCCAATTGTTTAGATCTAGTTTTAATTGTGTTGAAAGTGTTTTGTAGTTGTGTTCGTATAATTTCTGTGTTTGTCTTGGTAGATAGATTCCTAAGTATTTTAAATTGTCTAGGGTGATTTTAAATGGAATTTCTCTTTCTTACTCCTGCTGCCTGGATGTGTTGAAAACACAGAAATGTTGATGATTTTTGTGGGTTTATTTTGTATCCTGCAACTTTGCTAAAGCTGTTGATTATTTTGACTAGCTTTTTAGTTGATTCTCTAGGATTCTTTAAGTAGATCATCATATAATCTGCAAAGAGTGATAGCTTGGTCTCTTCATTGCCTATTTTAATACCTGCAATTACTTTTTCTTCTCTAATTGCTACTGATAGTGTTTCTAGTATAATGTTAAATAATGGAGGTGATAATGGGCATACTTGTTTCACTCCTGATCTTATTGGGAATGCTTCTAATTTATCCCCATTGCAGATGATGCTTGCTGATGGTTTGAGATATATACTGTTTAATTATTTTGAGGAAAGGCCTTTCTATTCCTATGCTTTCAAGTGTTTTCAATAGGAATGAGTGAGTATTTTGTCAAAGGCTTTTTCTGCATCTATTGAGATAATCATGTGATTTCTATTGGTTTGGTTGTTGATATGGTCAATTATGTGAATGATTTTCCCAATATTGAACCATCCTTGCATTCTTGGTATAAATCCCACCTGATTATAATGAATAACCATCAGGATGACTTGCTGGAGTCTTTTTGCTAGTATCCTATTTAAGATTTTTGCATCTATGTTCATTAAGGAGATTGGTCTGTAGTTTTCTTTCTCTGTTTTTGACCTGCCTGGCTTTGGAATCACTACCATATTTGTGTCATAAAAGGAATTTGGTAGAACTCCCTCTTTGCTTTTTATGTCAAATAGTTTGTATAGTATTGGGATTAACTGTTCTCTGAATGTTTGATAGAATTCACTTGTGAATCCCTCGGGCCCTGGGGATTTTTTCTTAGGGAGTTCTTTGATGGCCTGTTGGATTTCATTTTCTGATATGGGGTTGTTTAGGTATTCTATTTCTTTTTCTTTTAATCTAGGCAATTTATATTTTTGTAAATATTCATCTGTATCACCTAGGTTGCCATATTTCTTGCCATATATTTGGTCATAATTGTTTTTAATGATTGCCTTAATGTCCTCTTCATTAGAGGTGAGGTCTCCCTTTTCATCTTGGATAGCGTCAGTTTGGTTTTCTTCTTTCCTTTTTTAAATTAGATTGACCAGTACTGTGCATATTTTCTTTGTTTTTTCAAAGTACCAGTTTCTAGACTTACTTATTAAATCAATAGTTCTTTGACATTCAATTTTATTAATTTCTCCTTTGATTTTTAGGATCTCTAATTTAGTTTTCATTTGAGGATATTTAATTTGCTCACTTTCTAATTTTTTAATTTTCATGTCCAATTCATTGACCTCTGCCTTCCTAATTTGTTAATATATGAACTTAAGGATATAAATTCCCCCTAAGCACTAAGGCTGCATCCCATAGATTTTGAAAGGATGTCTCATCCTTGTCATTTTCTTCAATGAAATTATTAATTGTTTCTATGATTTGTGCTTTAACTAACCGATTTTGGAGAATCTTATTATTTAATATCTAATTAATTTTTGATTTGCCTCTCAATGGACCCTTACTAATTATTATTTTCATTGCATTGTGATCTGAGAGATTGCATTTATTATTTCTGTGCTTTTGCACTTTTTTGCAATCTTTGTGAATGTACCATGTGCTGCTAAAAAGAAGGTATATTCCTTTTTGTCCCTATTTATTTTTCTCCAAATCTCTACTAACTCTAGTTTTTGCTAAGATTTCTTTCACTTCTCTTACCTCTTTCTTTTTTTTTTTTAATTTTTTGGTTGATTTATCTAGTTCTGATAGAGGAAGGTTCAGGTCTCTCACTACTATAGCTTTTCTTTTACTTCATCCTTGAGCTCCACTAGTTTCTACTTTAGAAATTTGGATGCTATGCCATTTGGTGCATACATGTTGAGTAGTGATATTTCTTCATTGTCTATACTGCCTTTTATCAGGATGTAATTATCTTCCCTGTCTCTTTTGACTAGATTTCTTTTTACTTTGGCTTTGTCAGATATCATGATTGTATCTCCTGCCTTCTTTTTCTCAGGTGATGCCCAATAGATTTTGCTCCATCTGCTTACTTTTACCCTATATGTGTCTACCTTCCTCCTATGTGTTTCTTGTAGATAGAATATGGTAGGATTTTGGTTTTTAATCAACTCTGCTATTTGCTTGTGTTTTATAGGTGAGTTCATTTCACTCACATTCATAGTTGTGATTTCCAGCTAGGTATTTCCTAGCATTTTGATTTTCACTCCTAGTCCTGCCCTTTCTTCTTTCACTATTTCCTTCTACACCAATGTTTTGTTTTTAACCAGTCCCCCTAATTCCCACCCTTATTTTACTTCCCTTTCTATTCCCCTCCCTTCTTTTTCCCCTCTTATTTTCTTTACAGTCTTTTACCTTTTTACAGTCTTTTACTATGCTCCTCTCCCTCCCTAGTATTGCTTCCCTCCCCACCAGTCCATTTGTTACCCTTCTACTTCTCTATAGGGTGCAAATCAATTCACTGTCCCAATGAATTTGATTGTTCTTCCCCCTTTGAGTCAATTTCAATGCATGTTAGAATTGAGTATTTCCTATCTCCAACCTCTTTCCCCTTTCAGTGTATTGGTGTTCTCCCCCCTCCCACCATGTGATTCTTTGTGATATATAAATTTACCCCATTTTGTTTCTTTTCCCATTTCTTTTAGTATTAACCTCTTTTTTAGCTCTAGTTATATATATATATGTATATATACATATATATTTATGCATACATATATCTATATACATATTTATTTCTCGGCATTTCATCCCATACAGTTTGTCACTGTTCCCTTTAAGTCTAATTCTTCTAGCTACCCAGGTGATAAAAACATTTTTTAAGAGTTACCAGTATCCTCTTTTCTTGTAGAGATACATATAATTTTAACTCATTGGGTCCCTTGAAAAAAGGGGTTTGTTGGACCCAGTAGTTTCAGGAGCCACATTATGTGCTAGATCTGTGGGTTTGGGGTTTTCTGTCCTGAAGGGACTTCTCTGCTTTGCTGATTGGTCAGGTTGAGTTCTGATGTCAGATCTTCCCCAGCTGTCAGCAGAAGCTGAAATGGAGCTGGGATTCCCACCTTCTTATTAAGGTGTTCTGTAGTAGTTGCAGCCTTCACTCTTAGAGGTTGATCAGCAAGGCTCTCAGAGCAGTCTGTGGGGGAGGGGTGTTGGAGCTTGAGTTTTCCTGCCTAAAACTGTGACCACGGAAATATGGTTTCAAGATATTGTCTTGAGTTAAATCAAATATAAAGTGGTCACCAGGGAAAAATTCCCAAATATGAAATATTCCCAAGTCCGCTGGGTTTTTATGGAGATTTTAATTAATACAAATTAAGGAATTAATGAAAGGGAAAGAGAGAGTAAGAGGAAATAATGAGAAAAGGGGTAGGCCACCCCAGGCCAGCCTAACCCAGCCTTGGCCTAAGCCCTGAGAGAGATCAGTCAGTCTTTAATCCACTGACCACAAGATTTGTCCCAAGCAATATTCTAGTGTTCAGAGAGACCCAGCTACTCCAACTAGTCCGAGCTTCAATTCAGCTTTGGCAAACTAAATTTTCAGCCAGCCACCCCTTCAAGGCAGCTCTGGCAAGCTGCCTCTCTCCAATTCAGCTTTGGCAAGCTGAATATCCAAGAGACCTCTTTTGAGCTCCTTTTAAAGAGAATTTTCTCCTATGTCACCTCCCCTAAGTTCTCACATCTACCAATCATAGTAGATGCTTTTCCAAAGGACAGACCATTCTTAATTCACACCTGAGTAGACTAAACTTTTGAGTAATTCACACCTGAGTAGACTAAAACTTCTGAGTAAGTTCACACCTCTTTGCCCCTTGCAAGTTTGCAAGTTGCTTGACCTTTTAGTAATTAATTTGACCTTCACACTACTTATCACCCCTTTGTATTAGATCTAAAAATAGACTTAGCTTAAGTGCTTGGCCTGACTATAAGTATAGGTTAAGTACTTTTCATTGTTCAGTAAAGAGTTTACAACTTTATCTTCCCCTAAAGTATGTTTGAGTATGGGTGGAGTAGAGTTCTCACATCCCTAATCAAGTACCTTCATTGTTTAAAATGGGGAATGGTCTTGACCAAATCTTATGAAGTAGGGTCTGAGAATTTTTAAGATTCACACCCCCATTACCTAGCCCTTGCCACTCTTCTGCCTTGGAGACAATACACAGTATTGACTCCAAGATGGAAGGTAAGGGTTAAAATTTTTTTTTTATTTCTTTTCTTAATTCCTCCACTAAGTCATTGTTTTCCTCATCTTTCTTTTCATGGCCCTTAAAGATATAAACTGCTACTCTCCTCAATTCTTTGAGATTCATAAAGTCCCAATTCAGGCAGCTAGTCTTAAAATAGTCTCTGAATTCTTTAAAACAATTCTTAATGAATTGTCTTCGCATTTTCCCAATATTCCTTTCTCTGGAGAGATCCAGGTCTATATATCTACCTCCCAGCTCAATAAGTCTATCCATAAACTAGGCAAGATTTTCCTCTTCTTTTTTATTAAGATTTTCTAACTTTGTCCATGTACGACTCTTTTAATTGTTACAGGGTCAAGTGACTTGCCCAGGGTCACACAGCTAGGAAGTGTCTGAGACCAGATTTGAACCTAGGACCTCCTGTCTCTAGGCCTGGCTCTCAATCCACTGAGCTACCCAGCTGCCCCCAGAAATAAACATTTTAAAGGAGGAAATTAAAAAGAAAATCAAAGAGTGGACAGAGCCCCTTTGCAGGAATCCACAAATCAGTCATTAATGTGTTCCTTCTATGGAAAAAGGGATCATGTAATGGTGATCTGTAAGAAGTGGAATCAGGCAAATAGAAACAATTACAACTTTAGAAATAATAACAATTACAGAAATAATAACCTGAATGAGGCAATCAATAACTCACACCAAAATACCCAAAGTAGAGTTCATCCACACTACATTTAAGGTGAAAATTCCCCTTAGTGTAGGGGATCCCAGAGAAGTAGTCAAGGATGTTTATGAAGGTGTTAAGGGGGGTGGGGGGTGTTGAGGGCTGTCGAATCAGAGTGAAACCTTTGATTTTTCAGACCCTGATATTTTAATGCCAGTTATCCCAGGCCATTCTCCACCCCCTCCATAATAATGAACCTCTTATAACCCTAAAAGTTAGAAACATGTATTATGATTGTCTCTTAGACACTGGAGCATCCAGATTGATGAGCAAATCTGATTCTGAATAAGATTCTATTGGCTTGTTAAATGTAGTGAGGGTATCAGGGCCACCCTTAAAGTTACCAAACATTTCCCCCTCAAAAGGTGCCTGTGAGACCCCTATCAGTAGAAAATTCTTTCCTTCTAATTCCTAGCTCCTCTACAAAATTTTTAGGGAGAGATATTTTATGCATGCTCAGAGCCACAATAACATGCTCTCCAGATGGTTCTATGACACTAGAGTTGCCTGAGGAATTTTTAAATTTGCTCCCTGTACTCCTTTCAGATAATTAGGGAGTGAAGGACCCTCCAACCTTTAAAATCCCAGCTGATATACCTGAGTCCCTTTGGGCCACAGCTTCTTTCAATGTAGGCCTACTTAAATCAGCTGTTCCTGTTCAAATTAAGATAAAAAGTGGTCTTCCTCATTCCATTCCAGAGTATCCTCTATCAAAAGAGGCAATTGAGGGAATTTCCTCAGTGATAATTAATTGAGCAAGGAATAATAATTCCATGCAAATCTGAATATAATACACTTATTCAACCTGTAAAAAGCTACAATTAGGCACAGATGGAAAACCTGTATATCAATTGGTACAGGATTCAAGGGTTGTAAATAATCATGATATAAAAAGACATTCTATGGTTCCCAGACAAGCCACAATTATCTCCTCTAGTCCCAGCACAGCCAAATATTTCTCTATGGTAGACTTGTGCTCAGCATTTTTCTCAATCCCTATTCATGAAAATCATAAAAATCCAAGGAATATATTTGCCTTCCCCTGGAAAGGTTTGCAGTGGACATTGTGTAGGTTACCACAAGGGTTCTCACAGATTTTAAGACAGGATTTGGAAAATATTAGATTTAAGGAAAGCTGTTTCATATAGTTTGTAGATTATTTGCTTTTGGCCTCACCAAATACCCACAGTATGGTAGGAACATCTTTTAGAACTACATAAGAGAGGTCACAATGTCTCAAAGGCAAAGTTTCAGTGGTGTCTTCCCAAAGTAGAATATTTAGGGTTCATTTTAACTGCTGGTGCCTGCTCCATTTCCCCTAAGCGCATTGAGAATATTCAGAAATTGAGTGCCCCCTCCACTAAGAAATAGTTGAGGGCAATTTTAGGAGGAACAGGATTTTTTAGGCAGTGGATCCCTTGCTACGGGGAAAGCACCAAACCCCTTATATCTTTGTCAAAAAATTCAGTCCCTGAACCACTTAAATTAGAGGCAGAACACCTGTCAGCTCTTTCAAAATTTAAACAGACTATCCTGTCTGCTCCTACTCTATGCATTCCAGATTACAAAAAGTCATTTACTTAGTATGTACACAAAGAGTGAGGGTGTTTTAATTCAAAATTTGGAACCTGTTCAGTGTCCAGTTGTTTATTATTCAGTCAAGCTGGACCCAGTAGTTTCAGGAGCCCCATTAAGTCTTAGAGGCACATCTGCCACAGCTTTGTTAGTAACTAAATCTACTGATTTAGTATTGGGATGCCCATTAACCATAATGTGCCCATATGAAGTCAAAGCATAGAACACAGACATTTTCTAATCAAAGATGCTCAAGGTATGAGGTGCTCCTGTTAGGTAATGAGAATATTACCTTGTTACACAGTACAGTTCTTTTTTTTTCTTTTTCTTTTTCTTTTTTTTAAAATATATTTTATTTGATCATTTCCAAGCATTATTCGTTAAAGACATAAATCATTTTCTTTTCCTCCCCCCCACCCCCCATAGCCGACGCGTAAGTCCACTGGACATTAGATGTTTTCTTGCTTTGAACCCATTGCTTTGTTGATAGTATTTGCATTAGAGTGTTCATTTAGAGTCTATCCTCTGTCATGTCCCCTCAACCTCTGTATTCAGGCAGTTGCTTTTTCTCGGTGTTTCCACTCCCATAGTTTATCCTTTGCTTATGAATGGTGTTTTTTCTCCTGGATCCCTGCAAGTTGTTCAGGGACATTACTCCGCCACTAATGGAGAAGTCCATTACGTTCGATTATACCACAGTGTATTAGTCTCTGTGTACAATGTTCTCCTGGTTCTGCTCCTCTCGCTCTGCATCACTTCCTGGAGGTTGTTCCAGTCTCCATGGAACTCCTCCACTTTATTATTCCTTTTAGCACAATAGTATTCCATCACCAACATATACCACAGTTTGTTCAGCCATTCCCCAATTGATGGGCATCCCCTCGTTTTCCAGTTTTGGGCCACCACAAAGAGCGCAGCTATGAATATTTTTGTACAAGTCTTTGTGTCCATTATCTCTTTGGGGTACAGACCCAGCAGTGCTATGGCACAGTACAGTTCTTAATTGTGCAACCTTGCTTCCTGATTTGCCAGTTTTAGGAGAATCTTTACCCAGTTGTGAATATTTAGTGTCCATGGCTGAAAAGCCTTGAGATAATCTCCTGAACACTCCTTTAGACAACCCAGACTTAGTCTTATTCACTGATGGTTCTTCTTTCATGAGGGATGGCGTATGCTACAGTGAAGCTGCTGTAGTCACAGAATTTGCCACTGTGTGGTCAGCTTCACTGCCCTCAAATATAAGTGCTCAAGGTGCGACTGCCAAAGATAAGAAGGCAACAATTTATACAAACTCTATATATGCATTTGGAATATGCCATGCAGTGGGTATTCTGTGGTTTCAAAGGGAATTTTTAACCTCAGCTGGAAAATGTATTGCAAATGCAGAAATCATTAAAGAAATGCTTTCTGCTTTCCAGCTCCCTGAAGCCCTAGCTGTGGTTGATTGCTCTGCCCGTACAGGCAAAACAGTCTCTGTTTCTAGAGGGAATCACCAGGCAGACACTGCAACAAAGCTAGCTGCCTTAAAAGGACCTGAATAAAATTTAAGATTGACAACTAGTAATGACTTAAATGTATCCCTTTCTTATAATAAACAGGAAGTGGAAAAATGGAAGCAAAAACTTAATGCAAAACAGATAAATGGAGTATGGGTATCATCTGAAGGAAAACCTCTACTCCCTAGATGTTTTTATCACCAAATATGCCTATCCATTCACATAAACTGTCACTGTGGTACCCAAGGCATTTTATACTCTGTTAAAAGAGTATGGATAGCTCCTGGTACAAATATTATAGCCTCTAAAGTGTGTGTAGCCTGCCACACCTGCCAAGAACATAAACCATTTGTTACAAAGCTTTTGGTGGGAGTTGTATAAATGGAGATTTTGAACCCTAGGCTTCATTCCCCAGAAGTCCTTGGTATTTCCCAGAATTGCCTATAATCTCTCCTGCATCTCCATGTTGGTGAGATCACGATTGGTATTTATCTGGCAGTAACGCCTCCCACGCTCTCTTTTTCTTCTTGCATGATGTAGCATTAGCAGTGATGGTAGTAAGGCAGGGAAAATTTGAAAATGGCTAACCAGCCATGGGAATGTGGTTTTTATTTTGTATCCTCTTTATTCCTTGATTTTTAATGATCCTTAATAAACCTCATAAAATGTAATATTTTTTATTATTAGAGATATAAATTTAATTTTTACAGTTGATGCAACCACTAGTCAGAGAAGAACCTCTCAATTTTTAAATTTAGCCTAGATAATTTTTTTTAAGCCACGTTTCTCCTTCCAAGGCTTTTTGCCCACCCCACCCACCCATCCATCCTCTCAAAGCTGCTTCTCCTGATTCAGCTTGCTCCTGCTGCTAAATCCCAGAAGCTTGCTTCCACTCCTACTCCTGCTGTCCACTCCTGCCTCCAGCCATCCACTCCTGACCTTCTTGACCCAGATAGCTCACCTGGCCCCAGCCCCAGCTTCAGCCCCCAGAAACTCTATTCCTGATCTCTGACCTCTGACCCAGATCACTCATTCAACCCCAGGCCCAGCCCCAGGATCCAGCCTGCTGGTAGCTGCCCCTATGTCTTCAGAATCACAAGCCAACTGGTAAAAACTGGGGTGTTCTTTCTTTAGCCAAAAATTAGGTTCCACATGGCAGAGGACCTTGGGGGGGGTGAATGGAGAGAAGAAAGAGACTTTTCCAAACAGGAAGTTGATTACAAGAATGGTGTATTCTATGAGAGAGCAGTTCATTGCCTATTTCAAGCAGCTTCCAGCTTTAGGATGTTTTTTCATGAGTGCACTGATCCTTTTTCTTAACTTGCCTGAGATTCAGGGGAGAAATCCATCTCCCTGCAACTCTTTGCCATTTGGGCCTACCCAGTTTGGGATTCCTAAAACCCATGTCCTCCCTCACTATTGGAGATACCAAAGTCCTAACAAAAGGAATCTTAATGAATAAAAAACTGAAGTTTAAAGAGACTGAAGGTGATTTATATATATATATATATATATATATATATATATATATATATTAAATCCTTACCTTCCATCTTGGAGTCAATACTGTGTATTGGCTCCAAGGCAGAAGAGTGGTATGGGCTAGGCAATGGGGGTCAAATGACTTGCCCAGGGTCACACAGCTAGGATGTGGCTGAGGCCAGATTTGAACCCAGGACCTCCCTTCTCTAGGCTTGGTTCTCAATCCACTGAGCTACCCAGCTGCCCCTGAAGGTGATATTTTAAAGACTTTTCAGACTACAATGTTTTATAAAAGCCTCTGTACTTTTTTTTTGTATTTTGCTGATTGTTTTGTTTAAGATATAATTTTGTGGGTTTAAATTAATATATTAATGTATTCAATACTATTCTGTTACACTGAATCATTTTAATGTACTGGGTTTTAACTACTGTTATATTCTGTTGCTTTTCCCCTATAACTATACTGAACAAATATTATTGAATAAGCCCTTATAAAACAACTTTTTTTTTTCCAATTTTGGCTTTGTAAATTGTCACAGAGAGGATGGATAGACTTCATCAAAACTGGTTACAATTGTATAACAATCTTCAGAAAATTTAATGAAATAAAATCAAATTGATTTTAAGGGGCCTTCAAACATGAATTTTAGATATTTTTTTCTCAACTCTGATCATTTTTCCTGTCTATAACAGGAAGTAAGGTCCATTTTAGTAGCTGAAGTGAAGTACAATTATAATCTCCACCTTCTGCATTTATAAAAATGTGAATGGATGGGACATCATAGTCTCATTCAAAAGGAGATGGGAAGTTGATCCCAGGGCATGGTACCCTTTGATGGTTCCCCAAAGAGTAGCATCTCTCATTTATAACTCCTCAGCTTACTATACTCTTCCATCAGAATGATCTCTAGATTCTTGGTGACATTTTTAGACCCAACATCAACAGTACAGAGGTTTGGTCTTTTCTAGCTCCTGCCACATTTTTGTAATGATAACAGTAATAGAAGTAAAAAAAATATATATCTCAGCCAATGTTGAAACATTGCTACACCTGAAAAACTTGTGACAAGTATCCATTTTCTTTAAATGTCAGGCAGTAGGTTTATGTAAAATATGACAGTGGGTTTGTTTGCTATTGTCATTAAATGGGCTATTATTACTTTGGGGATTCTGATACATTTGAATGTGCATTGCATGTTGCAATACTATTCTTTATAAAAAACTATTACTTTGGAGGCAGCTGGGTAGCTCAGTGAATTGAGAGCCAGGCCTAGAGATGGAAGGTCCTAGGTTCAAATCTGGCCTCAGCCACTTCCTAGCTGTGTGACCCTGAGCAAGTCACTTGACCCCCATTGCCTAGCCCATACCACTCTTCTGCCTTGGAGCCAATACATAGTATTGACTCCAAGATGGAAGGTAAGGGTTTTAAAAAAAAACTATCACTTTGTGAATATCATTTGTTTGTACTCACAGCAGATCATGGCCAGGTTTGAAGAAGAAATGGATCTCAGTTTTGGTGAGAAACTTTTGTATTGTTAGATTTAAAATAGTTTTGAGTGTTAAATAGTTGTAGATAAGAGAGTGGGAGCCATAAACTGTGATAATTAAAATGTTTGGGAGCAAGAGAAATATATATATCAATTATGACCACTGAAATATGTTTTCTACTGTGTCTTGGTTTTATATAAATATAAGATGGTCGCCAGGGAATATATTCCCAATTTATGAATATGCCCAAGCCAACTGGGTTTTATAGAGAAATTTAATTTATAATACACTGATTAATCAATAGAAAAAGAGAGAAAGTAAGAAAGGAATAAGAATGAATAAATCAGTCATTTGGTTTTATCACTCACCCAAGATCTCTCTAGGTAAGGCTTCTCATGCCAACCTCAGCTCCACCTTCAAGAGAGCCTCCTTTCAAGAAATGTTTCCAGAGAATTCTCCTCTTTCAGAGCTAGCCTTCTCTCCTGGTCCTCCCACAGAGCAACCTCCTCAGTCCTCCTTCAGAGCCACCTCGCTCAGAGAAAAACCTCCTCCTCTCCTCAGACCCCGCTATCTTTAAGGAAACCATCTAAGTCCCCTCCCCTCAGTTCTCACATCTACCAATCACTGTCGATGTCTCCCCTGTGCCAATGGTGGCTCTAGCTTAACCCAGGACTGCCCAGAGGTCTGTTTCCTTTGCACATGTCTGTTGTAGGTCATATTCTCAAATAATTAAATCTTGATCTATGCTGCAGCCCTTCCTAAATCCTGTTAGACTGAGTAGGGTGGAGATTTTAAGTTCCAAGACCTGGTTCTGTCATTCCAAGTATCTCTATTGTATCAATTCTAAAATCAATCATGACTCAAAGAACTTCCTGTTCTATGCTTAAGCATAGGTCAAAGCCCTTTCCATTGTTTAGCTAAAGGTTTCTGTCCTAAAGTAGTCTTAAGTAGGGAGGAAAAGGATCCTCTCATGCCAAGGGGTTTCATATTCCAATAGAGTTCTTACTATTAGTAGGAAATTTTTTCAAGTATGAAATTTCCCAATGGTGAAATTTCCAACATTCATAAGTCTAAGAAATTTTAAGGTTTACAGTATTCTACATTTCCTTAGCTGACTCAGTGTGTCAATGATTATAAACTCCATTTTTTATTTTAAAAACTCTTTTATTATTGTTTTTGCTTGCATGTGCAAAATACTATTTCAGTTTTTTATTTTTTTCTCTCCTTTTTGTATTTGAAACACATATCAACAGTATTGAGAAGATTTACCTTTAACTTTTTTATTTTTCAGTAATATAAGTTTAAAATACATTTGCTATAATGTCAATGCATACCCAAAAAGCTTTAGATTAAAAATTATGCCATTGAATGTTTAAAAAAAATATGGGACTTTGCTTAATGATTCTGTCTGATTCAAGGACAAGAGAATACAAAAAGAGCCATTGCACAGTGCCAAAGAAGCACAAAACTAAACTGCATAGTGCCAATCACGCACAAGGTCAAAGAGACAAACCAATCCCAATGGGATTGATGAAATTTTGAGCCAAGACAAGAGGACTTGAACTTGTTTGGGGTTTGAGGTTGCTGCTATTTAACATGTGTTAACGGCAGGTCTTCCTTGTCCCACATTTTACCAAGTATCTCAAATTTGGCTCCTACCTGGCTCCTATAATCTAGTCTTTTACTATCTTTCATGGTGTGGCAAACTTTCTACAGTCCTGGCTACTGATTGGGTAAATGCATAATTGCTTAAATAATTTTAATTGGGTTTATTTTCTTTTACTTAAAATTTTTACACATAAGACTTTGATAGTCTATACTTCATCCAAAAATTATTTTCTCTTTTATTTGGATTTTTTTTTCTGACTTCTCTTGCCAATTGATTCATACACCTCATAACTCAGCCATGAATTCCTACGTGATTCCTGTGTTTTTTCAACACTCTCTTCAGGAGGGAATGTATAATTATTCTAAATTGCAAAATTTAAATTCTTTTTGAGAGTAATTTCAGGATAAAAAACATGTTACCTCTCCAAATCCAGAAACTGAACTCTTTGGAGAAGACACCATTAAGATGCTTGCACAGACACCACTCTGCACCAGAAGATCCATAGTGAACTTTGGGATGTGGTAATTTGAACTGTGTGGGGTTTGAATGCATTTGTATTATATGTATTCTCTTATGTTGAAGGGGACTGCCCCCTACCTGGCTTTTTGTCAATGTGCTTAGCAAGTATTCATTTTGTTCTCTTTTCCTTTTATCCCCAAATTATTGTAATTTCAAAGTTGGTTATGTTTACAAGATCCATTGGAGAGACCAGTCTTCCGCTGATCTCAGGAGGGAATGTATAAATGGAGATTTTGAGCTCTAGACTTCATTTCCCAGAAGTCCTTGGTATTTCCCAGAATTCCCTATAATCTCTCCTGCATCTCCACGTTGGCAAGATCACAATTGGTATTTAACTGGAAGTAATGCCTCCCATGCTCTATCTTTCTTCTTGCATTAGCAGTGCTAGTGGTAAGGTGGGGAAAATTTGAAAATGGCTAACCAGCCATGGGCACATGGTTTTTATTTTGTATCCTCTTTATTCCTTGATTTTTAATGATCCTTATAAACCTCATAAATATAATATTTTTATTATTAGTGATATAAATTTAATTTTTACAGCATCCTGTGGCTTACACACCTTTTGAACATCTACAAATTGGTTTTATCACTATGACAAAAACTGGACAGTATAAATTTTGTCTGGTCATAGTGGATCAACAAACTAGAAGGCCAGAAGCATTTCCTACCTGTGGCTGTCCAGTAGCTACACAATATTCCTTTGTGGGTGACCACCTGAAATGGAGGCTAGGAACTGAGGAAATATGGGTGAAAGGGTTTAAAGACTAAGGTAGGGAGAACATAAGATGAGAAAATAGACACAGAGACACGGGATATTTCAGCATAGTGTAAGCCTGACAGGAAATAGCTCTGATGGAGGGAGAGCTTCCCTTAATCAGGTATACTAGATTTTTATTGACAATATTAGGGAAGGGGGGGGAAGGGAGATAAAAAATTAAACAGGTGGTATGACAGAAAAATTAGCATTATGTGGTAACCATCAATAAGAGCTGGATCCTAATATAATGGAGTAGCCAATGCACAGATTAGAAAATCTTTTCACCTTCAGCACACTAGCCCTATCTGAAACAAATGCTAAATGAGGGCCTTTGATAATACAAAGAGACTAAAGAGATAACTTAGGTAGTTTTCCAGACTGCAGACATGGGGAGGGGTTAGAATATCACAAGGTTAGACCCCTGATTTACCTCAAGGGTATAGAAATTAATCATTATAAATATATCCATAAGTCTGATACTTGAGATGATTGCTTAAAATAGTCAGCTTTTGAGTAGATCTATAATATTTACAGGGGTGTATGGGGTGTTCAGGGAGGGGTAGTATCTCCGGTATGGAGGGCTTGTCGTGCCCTCCTAGGGCAGCTCTCCAGCCTCTGACTCTCACCTGACACCCAACTCTCACTTATGGCTTCTAGTAGCTGCTAGCATGCAGCAGTGGCCACACCATGGGCAACGGCTTCGACAGGCCGGCTAAACCTGGTGAGGGTAGCCATCGGGTCGTCGACCCCTGGTGAACCAGGGCTTTGCTCACCCAGCATGTGAAGACTGCTTCGGCTGAACAGATGGAAGAAACCAATAAGAAGGTTCAACGGCTGAGATGGCGACGCAGCAAAGCACTGTGGAGTGCTTAGGGTGTGTTAGAGCACAAAAGACAACATGGCCATCCAATGCAGCTTAGGAAGTTTCCAGGTGTAACGACCAATGGACCAGTGCCAATGGACCCAGGCTTCCAACGCTGAGAGAGTGGGACTGTCTCTATGCATTGACTTTTCCACTTAAATCTCCTTCATGCACAAGTGTCTTTGTGCAAATGCACAAAGACAATCGTCATTCTCATTTACTGAGAGACCACTACCATAATATTTACATGATAAGTTCGTACCTTGAATGCTAAACTACTGCCTGGGCCACAGTGGCTTTTGTTGCCAAGGTACTTTTAAAAGAGATTATTCCTCACTTTGTCCTGCCTGCACATATTGATTCAGCTAAGGGAACTCATTTTACTGATTTGGTTTTGTCTCAGATATATTTTTGTTTGGGGATCACTCCCAAATTTCATGTACCATGTTATCCCCAGGACTCAGGATAAATTGAGAGAATGAATAGAGATCCTAAGACCATGATTGGGAAATTGTGCACAGAGACTCATTTAGGTCTGAAATTCTCCTTCTGGCCCTATTTTATCTTTGAAGCAGGTCCAGGGGAGATCCACACATCTCACCATTTGAGATGCTTTTTTGGACAACCCCCTATCTTGGGCTAAGCCTTTTTCTCCTACATACACATCATTACTGGGGGGATATTTCTATTGCTTCATATATAGAGGACTTAAAGATCAAATTGTGAGAACTCCATAAATCCAGAGCTGCTATATAATGAAGTCCTATAGACTTCTCACTCCATGACCTACACACAGGAGACAAGGTATACATAAAGAACTTCCAGCTCCCTGGGTGACTCAGCCTGCCTGGGAAGGTCTATTTTAAGTGCTGTTAACCATTCCAACAGCTATCATAATTGGAGAAAAGGACTCTTGGATTCATTGCTCTCATGTAAAGAGAATATGTATGTATTAATTAAAATGGTTGGATGTCTTAATTTGTAAGTGATTAAAATAGTGGAAGACTTAAATTGTAGTAGATATAAGACTGGGTGAGTAAATTGTGACCACAGAAAATATGTTTCACTACAGTGTCTTGGTTTTAAATAAAATATAAGGTGGTCGCCAGGGAAATATTCCCAATTATGAATATACCCAAGTCAACTGGGTTTTATAGAAAATTTAATTAATAATACAATGAGGAATTAAGGAAAAGAGAGAAAGAGAGAAAAAGGAAATAAGTATGAAGGGCCTTAAGCCAACATGGCCTAGACATGAGTCTTAAGAGAGAGATATCAGTCAGTCAGTCTTTTATCACTCACCACAAGGTCTGTCTAAGCAAGGATTCTAGTGACACCAGGCCAGCTCCATATCAGCTGACTTCACCAGAGAGAGTTCCAGCCAGAGTCCTCCTCAAAGAGAGATCCAGCCAGAGACTGTTTCAAAGGTCCTCTCTCCAGAGCCTCCAGTGGGACAGAGTCCCCTCAGAGGAGCTCCAGCGAGACCTCCTTAGAGATTGTCCTCCAAGAGCTTCCCTTCTCTAGAGCCTCTCTCAAGAGATTCTTCCAAAGCGATCCTCATCAGAGATCTCTCCAAAAGGATTTTTTTTTCAAGAGATTCTGCTTTTTCTTATATAGGGGTTTTTCTCCTATGTCACCTCCCCTAAGTCCTTACATCTACCAATCACAGTAGACGTTTTCCAAAGGACAACCCGTTCTAAAAACACTGCTGGGTCGACTAATCCCCTCAGTAAGTCCGAACCAGAGAAAACACAGCTGAGTCAACTAATCCCCTCAAGAGAAAACCTCTAAGTAAGTTTTCACCTCTTTGCTCCTGGCAAGTTTACAAGTTGTCCGACCTTTATAGGTACCTAGCATCCCATTGTATCAATTCTAAAAACAGGCATGGCTCAAAGAACTCCCTGCCTCATCATAAGCATGGGTCCAAGTACTTTCATTGTTTAGCAAGGAGTTTTCTCCCCTAAAGCAGTCTTAAGTAAGGGTGGAATAGAGGTCCTCCCATTTCTGATCCTGGCGAGTTCTCACAGTCAAAATGGGGAATGTTCCCAGTAGGGAATTGTTCCAATTGAGAATTCCCCATTGGGGAAAATTTTTAACATTCACAAGTCTGAGATATTTCAAGATTTACACTTACTGTAGACACTGAGTGACTGTATCCTGTCATGCTTATTGTATTTGTTGATTGTTTTTTTTTTAAGATTTTATTTTGTTTTTAAGTTCACATGTTGATCTAATCTAACATACCCTGTTACACTATGTCAGTTTAAGTTACTGTATTTTGGCTATTAGCTATATGTTTTGCTACACTTTTCATTTGTACCATCCTACTATCTTTATTTATACTGTCCTATATCTGGACTGGAGATAATATCATTGTAATAGCCCATAGTCGAGTTGGACAAACCCTTTCCATGGGATAGCTGTGGGTCCTTATGGATGCTGGGTTTGTCACTAGATCCATTGAGGTCACATATTACCCATACAGCCTTTGGTGCCTTTTTGCCTTTGTTAATTGTCACATAGACAATGACGAATATACTCCATCAAAATGGTTACAACCTGTATCAATAGAATTTATGAGCTCTTGTGATTTTGGGAATTTTGGTACTTCTTAGACTGTGCATTAGCTATTGTACTATTGTTTTATATAAAGCTGTTACCTGGTTAAAAAAAATTATGTACATTCACACTGTGGATCATGGCCAACTTAAAAGGCAATAGATCTCATTTTTGAGTGAGAAACCTTTGTGTTGTGCCTCTGCTTGGCTAGCACATTGTCACATGGAATGTGTACCATGAAGGTACATTTACATTTTATTCTCATTTTTCCTTGTATGTACAATTGTGTATTTGAATTTTCTTTACTCTCTTATTTTTTGTATTTGAATGCAACCAGAATTAATGGTTTTTTGATTTTGCACTAAAATAAGTTTACAATATCCATTAACCCTAATATCAATGCATACACAAAAGCTTTAGACTATGGAAACCTATCATTGATTGTTAAATATTATGGAACTTTGACTAATAATTGTGTCTGATTTCAGAAGAAGGGATCACAAAAGAGTACAGTGTCAAGAATTACAAGGTCAAGGAGATCAATCAGTCCCTGTGGGATTGATGAGAATCTGTGCCAAGACAGAGAACTTGTTTTGGGGTTTGAGGAAGTGACTTTTTGACAACATCAAATGCAGAATTTCCCCATACCAGATTCATACAAGGTACCTCAGGTTTTGCTGCCATTTTGGCTCCCCTATCCCTGTGAGTGAAGGTAAAATCAGACCATGGAACACTATTGCCCTTTTGCTTCATTGTCTAGTCCCTTTTTTCTTTTTCCATAGTATGGCTGTTTTCTGTAGTCCTGGCTGCTGATTAGGTAAGAGCATATTGCTGCAGTGGCCCTACAAGTTTGTGGGACATATATCACTTTATTGGGCCTTGATTCTAGGACCTGTTATAGGTTTATTCTTGCCTATTCTGAATTTTTATATACAATTTGATTTTGATTTTTTTCTTTTCTTCTATTTAGTTTTTTAAATGTTTTTTATTTTCTTTTGACAATTGATTCATATACCTCATAAATCAGCTATGTATCCTGGGGTGATCCAGGTGTTAGTAATACCCTTCTCAGGGTGGATTGTATAATTATCCTAATGTAAGGTTTAAAATCTTTTGGAGAAATTTTTAGGATAAGAAACTCACTAATTCCCTGAATCTAGAAAGTGAATTGTTTGGAGAAGGTGCCATGGAGATAACTATGGAAACCACACTCTGCATCAAAAGATCCAGAATGAACTTTGGGATGTAGTGAATTGAATTGTGGGGGATTGAACACATTTACTCTAAATGTAAACTCTTATGCCAAAGGGGATTGCCCCCTAATTGGCTTTTTGTCAATGTGCCCACCTAACATTGGTTTTGTTCCTTTTTAAAAAATATTCCCTCTTATCCCCTAATTATTGTAATTTCCCCTTAGAAAGTGGAATATTGTATGCACCTTTAGTAAGAGATCTTTAGAGATATAACTTGGTTATATGTAATGATTCATTGGGGAGACTAGACATATAAATCTGGGAGATTCCAATATGCTTGCCTCCCAATGGAATCACAGGGAGGATTGTGTGGATAGAATTTGCTCCCCAGGACTTTCTTACCCAGCATCCCATTTGTGCCCTGATGCTAAGTGTGAACACTGTGTGAGTACATATGTAGGACAAAGTTTTCTCATGATCCCACCTCTCTCTCTTCTTCACTTGATTGAGGCTGTTGAAGTTGGGTTTGTGCCAATCAGGAAAATTTACACATGTGGTCTTACTTTAGTTAGATAATTGGGTTTTATACTCTTATTTCTTTTTTATTTCTTCTATTTCAAGTGATTATTAATACATTTTATAAAATTAATACTTGGGGTTATTGATATTAATTTTAATCTTACAATAACCAATGGTCCAGCAGAGGACTCATGTGAACAGCCACCATTATTGGCATAACCACCATTCCTGGACACCTTTGTTCTGGCTTCACCATTTATATATTTTTTGAAGTGACCATCATCTCTAGTTTTATCACATTGGACTATGTTGCTTTGGCTTAGGTACCATTTGTGTAAACTTCCCCAATTTCCTTCATCATCTTTGTGTTTCAGCAGATTTATGCCTCCTCTGGAATTACTGAGAGTGTATCAACCTATTTTTTGACCTATCATATCAGCCTATTCTTTGGGTCCAGGGGGGAGGGAGCTAAATGGGAAATTATAAAAGATAACCTAATTAGCAAATTTAATCAGTTTATATTTACTGTTTTTTTTGCTGTTTTTAGAACTATATCCTCTACATGTAATACTATTATATATAATTACATTATATATATATATATATAATCCTATTATACCCATTATTATAATGATAAATTTTAACCATAGTTTTAATAGTAAGAAAAAGCTCAATTGTTGATTGAATCATTGTGTTTGAGAATCAGTAGTCAACAATCATATTGTGAGTAAAATAACAAGGAAAAAATCTTCTGAAATGTATCCTTGTTAAGAGGAATTGTGTGCATACCTTCAGTGTCCTGGAATGTGTCCAGATGCTCCTAAGGTAGGAGATTTATGACATTCGGCTTTGGAGCTACAGAGTAAGCTTGCCTATTACCATATATAGAACAGAGATGATGTAATTGGCTACAACATAGGACAACTTTACCTTCATAAAGAAAGAAATCTTCTAGAGGATGAAAATCTGGCTGCCTCCCCACCCCCAGGAAAAAAAAAATTCAGTTATTCCCTCCCTCTTTCTGGGGGGAATTTATGAAATCTGACTCTTGCACAGACTATAAAAGCTTGAGTGCTTCAAATTTCAGAGTCTTGGTATGTACTGCATATATCTTTGACCCTGGCATTATAATTTACTGATCTAACAATAAATGTCAGTTCAGCTCAGAAAATTGTTTCCCAGTATTTATTTTTCTTTTTCAGGGCAAATGACTATCTCTACCTCTGCTATATCTCATTGCTCTGCCTATGACTGATTTTTAAAGTCATAGATTATTTGTCTTGGAAGAGGGAATGGCCTTATTTAATTACCTGGTAAGATTGTACAGTGTGGTTTCATGTCTTTGGACTTGGCCTATTGTCCTATGGATATCTTTTCTCTTGTGATTTCTTTTAGAGAACTGTCCAGCAGTCTCTCTGAGGGTCTGGAGTCCACTCTGTCGAGGTGTGATGATTTCAGTCGAATAATGGAGTGAGAAGTACTACGAGTTTAGTACCACATACATAGGCATTACATTATGTTCTTCCACGGCATGGAGGTTTGTTTATTATATAGGTTTAGTGAGTATATACTTCTTTGGCACACAATTAATTTTCTACATACATGATCTTCTACATTTAATTGAATATGTCATACATTAACAAATCACATAATCAACATTCTTGTGGATTCTGTGACCATTGTTGTGATTCTGTTGCTACAACAGAGAAATTTGTGATGGATATAAATGACATAGATAAGGTAATCTGGAGGTTATTTCCTCTTGATCTGCTGAGAGAATCATGCTATCACACAATGTGATCAGCAATAAATCACAATTACTTAGGAGATGAATAACAAAACATTTTGTATCTAAGTACAGAGTTAAAAGGTAACTTAAAGCAGATCAGATTTGGGGTTCTCCCCAATTTACAAGTTCTGTTTTTCTTGTGTTACTTTAAAGCACCTGGCAATGTTGTCTGGTTTCTGTCCACCAACAAATTGGAGTGTGCTAACTGTGAGGAAAGATTTATTACAGTACTCAAGCATTTGGCCAGTGTTGGGTGTGAGGCCTTAAAGCATGTCTCTCCTTGAGAGAGAAAGGAGGGGTAATGGGTAATGGGCTTTGGGTTTTAACTTTGTGAATGCAATCTTTTAGGGTAATAATCTAGGGGGGTTAAAGTGTGATATATGTGTGTTAATCCTATAAGTATTTGCTCTCATATTATTTCTCCTGTATTGGGGAGAGAACAATAATCATAGCAAGTCCATTAGTAAGGGAAGTTGGAGAGAGAGAATAGTCACAGAAGGGAATCAGTGGGGGCCTCATTTTCAGGGGACTGCCTTGCAGCCCCCATTTCCCAAACTGTGACTTTGTCGGCCAATGGCGATTTGTCAACTCCCAGCAATTTGTAGTAGTAAGAATCCTTAAAAAACATACAAGGACTTTTCTACTGCTTAAGAAACAATAGAAAAGGGATAGAGCTTAGGAATCTTGGAACCAACTTTATTGGTAGCTATAGCTGAAAGAGAATAAAAATAACAGTTATTCTAGAAATAGCAACTTAAATTTATCTATTGATTTACAAAGCTGAGTACCCTAGCATTGTCAAGCAGGAAGCATTGAGGGACTCACAAAGCCTTCCTATATATATTTATTGATTTATAGATTTTCTTTTGTCATCTTCCTCACACATCATCCTGTAAGTTCCAGGAGAATGAATTTTCCCAAGAAACTTGATTAGAGGAAAAGGGAAAAAACAAAATAAAACATGAAAATACAAGGTTTACAGAATAGTAACACAAATGTTCACTGAATGCATAGACAGATAACTTGTATAGTGTCAACTGAGTATCTCAGGGAACAAGGAATGCAATCTTCCATGTGTATTGGAAAAAAACAACAACAACCTGAATTCTGAAGAAGACCCAGAGTATTATCCCAACATTTCTCTTAAGTGGTTTTGAGAACTGGGGATAAGCAAACTAATTTCTTAATGCCTCCGATTCAGAATCTATTAAATAGTAAAGATAAACTGAAAATCCAAATACTGACTACAGCTCAGAAATGTTTAGACTCAAATGAGCTAAAGAAATGTTAAATTGCTTTGGAAAGAATAAATGAATATATAAGGGTATGCTATCATTAATGTATTCTCTTTGGTCCATCCCATTTCTGAGGTTATCAGAAAGCTAAAGTCCTTCCTTGACTCTACCCCCAAAATTTTGACTTCTCAGATTCTGCTCAGAATCACCAATGCTTAAGGAGTTCTTAATCAGTAGGATCAATAGAGGATACTTTTCTTTTCCCACATTTTCTTTATGGCTATTTTGACTTCCACATTCTTCAGGCTATATATGAAAGGGTTTAATAGTGGTGTCACAATGCTATACTGCAGGGATATGACTTGTTCCAGGATGGAGCCTGTAGCAGGGCTCAAATATCGACCAACACCTGTCAGGAAGAACAAGGACACTACAATCACATGGGAGGAGCAAGTAGAAAAGGCTTTGCTTTTGCCTGAGGCTGAACTAATCCTAAGGATGGCAGAGATGATTCTGGTATAAGAAAACACGATGGGGAAGAAGCAGCCAAAGCCAACAATGACCAAGGTGGAGAACAAGATAATTTTGTTAAGGAAAAGATCAGTACAGGAGAGGGTTAAGAGTTCAGGCATCTCACAGCTGTAGTGGTAGATAAGATGAGGACCACAGAAATTTAGCCTCAACAAAGGCAGGGTGTTGAGCAGGGAGCTGGCGATCCCAAGTAGACAAGAACCACAGGTCAGAAAGACACAGAATCTTTTGCTCATGACCATCATATAAAACAGAGGGTTGCAGATGGCTGAGTAGCGGTCATAGGCCATGGCTGAGAGGATAAAGGATTCAGATGAAGCAATGAAAAATGTCAGTCCAATCTGTGCTAGGCACCCACTGAAGGAGATGGTTTTGTTCTTGGTCAGAAGTATTTGAACCAACTTTGGTACCATAACTGAAGAATAAAAGATATCACAACAGGATAGGTTCACCAGGAAGAAGTACATGGGTGTGTGCAGATGAGAATCCATCTTGATGATTACCATTATGAAGAGGTTCCCAGCCAAAGTGAGGAAGTAAATTAGCAAAAAGATGAAAACCAGGGTGTAATGGACATTGAGACTGCTGGGAAATGGTAGAAGAATGAATCCTATGCTTATGGTCTGATTATCTGACATTCTTTGTTTAGAATAGCCTCTCCTTGAGAAATAGAAAAACACAGCAACCAACCAACAAGATTTTATTGACCAACCAATAGATATTCAACACTGTGCCTAACACTATAGAGTAAAATAAAAGACCTTAAAGATATATTTTCAACCATACTATGGGCATAAGCATTGTGAGAAGACAAGATGAAAATGCAAGAAAAGCTTGTGAAACAAAAAGACAAAATTAGCATTAAATTGAGTGGTCAAGACTGTCGACTGGAGGAATGGAAAGGAACAGACAACAATGATGGCTGGAAAAGTTAAGGACCTTTGGCATTTTGGAGGAAAGGGATGATTTGAATTCAGTGCTGGTGCATGGTATTACCATTATTATAGATCTCCCTTTCAACTATAAATATAGAGTCCTGCATTGTATCCATTTTCTTTGGAGTATAGAATGCAATGAGAGTTCCAATCTGCATTGGTAGATGAAGTTCCTCAGTAGGAGTTCTGTACTGATTTGCCTGGTTAAACAAACAAAAAAATGAACAAAGAAATTAATTATTTTTCTCTCAAAACTGTCTTCTTATCTTGAAATTTTCTCTGTATTTGTCTCTGCTTCCAATATTCTTTTCTCCTGGAACTGCTGACCTTCCCTTCCTCTCCTCTGCCAATTCAAATCATACTCATATAAGTCCTCCATACCACTTTCTCTATGAAGCATTCCTTGAAGTGAAAATGGTCATTTCTCAACTTTGACTGTATTTTCTTCATAATTGGTATAACACGCAGGGAATTCTACCTTTGCATTATAATTATTAATTTATATGTACCCAATCTGATACTAGAGCAAAATCTTAAGTAGAAGGGCTATATCTTACTCACATTTTCTATTTTTGCTTTATCATAGTATCTGTCACATGTATGTGACTGGATGATACAGGTGTTTAATAAACATTGAATTGACCAGTCTGAATTACATTCTTCCTTAACTTTATCATGAAGTATTTGAATATATACATTGCATTCTCAAAATAATTTTAAAATAATTTTTTAAATAAATAGATGAAACTTTTCAGTAAAGATGACCAAGTGATAAATTTTAGGAAAACCAACCTCCTCATATCGCTACTGAAAAATCTCAATTTGAAACAACAGAAATATTAAAGATGGTTACAAAATAAAATGGAGCAAAAGGGAAAGGGATAAAGTGAAGAAAACTTCTATACAGTGAAAGAAAATGATGCACAAGTGAAAATAAAATAAAATATGAAAGCATCAGAAACAAATCATATGCAAAAATAATGTAATATATCTTTAGATTTGTCTTCAAATGGATAAATGACACAATTAGAGAAGCTAACCTGGAAAATGTCTGAAAGAAAAAGTAAGAAAATCACAAGATAAAATTTAAAATGATCATGTAGAAAATTAAAAAAAAAAACCACAGGAGGAAATGAAAGTGGTATTTAAAGATCTTTAAAAGTATCAGGAGGAACAGTGAAGAATATGACCAATATAGAGGCATAAATGAAAAAATTCATAGATGTAACAAACAAAAGTAGTAAAAAACAAAATCACATACAATGTAAAGTAACTGGAATCAAAGTTTCAAAACTGATGGAATTCTTCAAACAACTGAGAAAATGCACATTCAAGGGATAGACTTGGAGGATGAATTATTGTATTACAATCTTAACAACCTTAGTAACATTATGCAATAATAGCATTAATAAACAAACAAGTGGATTCCAGAAAATTTAGAAACATAAGAGTATTTAAATATGACATAACATACTCTTGACTTCCCTTTCAAATTTCATTCATATTTGTGAGTTTCTTCCCCAGAAGCTGACTGCTTTATAAGGGCTCTAAGGATAACCCTGTGGGTTTGCACTCATGCTAAATTGCTTACAGGTCCCCAGCAGTGTACTTGCCATTAATAATTAGCCAACAGACCCAATTAATTATTAGCAAAGGCATTTTGATAATACCAAAGATGGCAACAGTAGTTACAAAGCAATCCCTATAGCATCTCATGCAAATTGCCTCCCAAATATACACAGTATTGGTAGGAAGAACAGGCATAAACAATCATAAGGAAGTTCACATATAGACAATAAATGTGGCCCAGGCACTCCCATATGTAGTACTGACTGCTTGCTCTCAATATTTTTTCTCTATTTAAAGAGACTTTCCCTCATTGAATGCAGCTCTTCTTCAAGTTGTTCAACTGGAATTTTCTTATCTTCATAGTTTAACTCTTGATTGCTAGGGTTAGCTCTACCTTGAACCTATAACTAACTCCTTTTTCTCTCTTCAACTAACAGTCTCTCTATTTACATGTTTGGAGTCTGCATCTCTGCACTTTGTTTTATGTAGTTACTCTTCAGAATGGCATAGTGGATGGTGAGGTATGGCAGTGAAAGAGTCATTTTTGCTTTCCCCTCAACCTCCAAAGAGGAATTCAATCTCAGAGGCTTTTACTTTTCTAAATTTTCTGGAATCCAACTTGTTTGTTTATTAATACTATTATTATATAATATTACTAAGGGTATTAAGATTGTACAAATGGGGATTTCTTCTTCTAAGAATGGACTCTCTGGCTTGGACTCCTTTGTACTACTTGCATCCAGGGCTTAGTATACAATTTTTGTTTGTCCAATGAGGTTGCTCCAATTTTGAATTATCATCCCCAAGTCACTAAACTGACCCAGTGATACAAAAGGTCAAGACAAAAGGAAAAGGGCCATAGGTTTATAAATATTTATCAAAGCTCTTTTTGTAGTGGCAAATAAGTGGAAACTAAGGGAGTGGCCATAGATTTGGAAATGGTTCAACAAATTATATGCATATAATCAAATACTACGATGCCATAAGAAATGCTGGAAAGAATTGTTTCAGAGGAATCCTACAAGGTGTGAATAAAGTGATATGGAGTATAGTGAGCAGAACCAGAGCAGTATATACATTTTCACAAACTTAAGAAAATTAATTAATAAAAAGATCAGCCATGGCTTCAGAGGATAGATCATAATTACCATCTAGCACAGAAGATATATTTTTTTGAACATTGCCAATGAAAGAATTTAATTTGCTTAACCAAGCATGTTTGTTACAAAGGCTTTTCTTTTTTCTTCAAATGGGGGGGACATGAGGGAGAGAGGATATACTATTATTATTTGAAAAAATAGAAATGACTTTGTTTCCTCTAATTCTGTCACAGAAAGATGTATTCACTTCATACAAGCATCTTTTTAACAGTGCCAGCAACTTTGAAAACACATGAATACCTCATTACTTCCATTCTCTGCTCCGTACTTTCTATGATACAGTCTACTTGGGTAGGAAAAAACTAGCTTTTACCTCTTTTGATAAAATTACTTTTCTGGAAAATTTAAAGGAACCTTCTAAGAATTAGCAATACAAGCTCAAAATACAAATAAAAAGAACCCATAGGACTATTACAAGGACTCAAGATTCAGTACGCCATTTAAAGCCCTGCCAAAGTGTATACAATTTTTGTGTTTTTGTATTGCTAGTCTCTAAGACTGTAATAAGGACAGAGTTCTTTCAGCTTCCAGAGGATAACCAGAAATCATTCACTAAGGAAATAAAAGGATTTCAGCAAACATTTCCAGGAAAGCAGTGGCCATTAGGAGAAAGTGGAGTATCATACGTAGAAATGTATAAGTATGGGCCAGGAATTCTCAATTATTTACTCTGAATATCATAGGTACACCACCCTCCCTGCTCATAGTGAGATGTTTGTGGGTAATCATAGTTACATGAATATGACTTGAGATTATATCCTGGATATTCCCTATGAGTTGACGAGGAACCATAAATTAAATAACAATGCTTTTGATTTGGACCAAATAACAAAGTAAATAGTAATAATAATAGCTAACACTAATATTACACTTACTATGTGCTGGGCACCCTACTAATTGCTTTAATATTATCTCAGTTTAATCCTCACAACTCTGGGAGGTGGGTGCTATTATTATCCTGATTTTACAGCTGAAGACAATGAAACAAACAAATGTTAATTTACTGGCCCAGAGTCATATAGCTCAAGTGTTTGATCAAATTTGAACTCAGGTGTTCCTGACTAGTGTGGAAGAGAGAAATGCTAAGATGAATGCAATAACTGGATTGTGCAAGGTGATCTCATGAAGAGATGGGATGGAATACTGACTGTAAGTGGGGGATGGGGAATGGAACATTTCATCTAAGAAAAGGAAGAGCAGTTAGAGACAGCTGGGGTCTTTTCTCTTTGACTTGAAGAGGGAAGGAGAAAAATCTTCATTGATCCTACTTAGCTACAATCCACAATCCCTTATTGAACAGAAAAAGATCCAGTTTAAGCATCTGTTTACAGTGGTTTAGGGATTGGAGAGATAGAGACTTTTTCCCTTTGGGGAAGGCAATAACGTATCCTTCAGAAGATTCATTCAAGCTATATCTCTGAGACAAGAAATATCATCCTCTTGAATCTACAAAGACATTAAGATAGTCTGGAACTTAGTCCCAGACTTGTGCCTCAAACCCCTGAAGACATCTATAGAGGGGAGGTAGCTCAGGGACTTCCTGTTTCCTCTCTCCTCATTTATATCCTAACCCCTTATCCAATAAATAGCTATTTTTACTTTACTGAGGACTCAGACATCTTAAATGTACTAGAAGGGGGATTATAATACATCAACTAAAGAAGAAAGAGACTGAAGGGGATTTTCTCTTCCCCTTCAGCCCTAGTAAGATCTGACCCCATTGTTCAAACAGTTCTGCCAGGGGGGAGGGAGAATTAGCATTACCTTTTATCTGTTCCCTCTCTCTCAAGTATCTGTCAAAACTTTGGTTCTTTTTGATTCCCCACTAGTATAGTTTTGGTACCCTAATTTTAAAAACACAATCCATCTTGGTCAAATGAAAGGGGGTTGGTAGTTGGACTCCCTGAACAAGGGTAGCCATTTGGGGGGTTCAAGTGTAGAGGCAAATTGAAAAGAGAGACAAGATGTGGCAAATAGTAATTTGGGGTTCTATTATCATGATGCTTGGTATATACTGGACCTACTGCATTATTTACAATACAGTGACATCAGTAATGATGGACACTATTGAACTAATTACAAACACTACTTCCTTTATAACGATGATTCCTTTTCCTAACTCTGTGATGTGGCAAGCAGCGACCCAGATTTATGTTATTCTCATGGCTACAATTCAAACTCTGACCTATGTGAAAAATGTATTGAAGATGTTATTGCCTCCCAAACAAGCACAGATCTTAATCCTTGACAACAAGCTTGAAGACTTAGTTAAGATCTGCAGTGAATACCTAGCCAGTAAGAACAATGATAAAGATAGTGAGATGGGGACTGAAAACACAAAAAACAAAGACAAACTAGGCAATGATGCAGATAAAGCTAAGGACACAATAGTTGATGACAATGTATCTGATAGTTCTAAGGCAGTTAGCAAACAAGACAACACAACATCGGATATCAAAGGGGCTCTCAAAATTATGCCTCTTCATGACTTAGCAAGTCTAACTGATGGGTCTGGAGTTTTACACATAAAGGTTCACAAATCATTTATCATGCAAGACCTGGAATCTCTGAAGAAGAGATTCCCAAAATTCATCTCTGAACCACACAAATATGTAAAAGAACTGAAAAGAGCATGCAAGGTTTATGAACCAGATTTTGAAGATGTGGAATTGATAATGGGAAGGTATTTAGTCCTCATGAACAGAGACAGTTTGTAGACAAGACCAGACAAGATGATAGTTTGATGGACTGGATTAGGGCACATGAAAGGGAAGACTTCAATTTTGCAAGACCCGCTAATTTCTCTTATTTAAAAACGTGCAGGGAAGACCTCCTACAAGCCATAAGATCTAGCCCTGGATCTCTATTTTCCCATCCTGTTATCTTAGTATAGGAAGAGAAAAGACATCTATACACCAAGGAGAAAATGTTTCACAGATTCCCGTGTAGGAAACACTATAGAGACAACTCATATTCCTTAGGCCATGTCCTGATCTCTCACAGAATCACCTTATTGCAGAATCACAGAATTTGAGAATTGAAGGAATCTCGTCAGCTCTCTGGTCCAACACCCCCTGGGTAAGAACCCCAAGTGTAGAACATGCTTGACAAGTCCTCATTTAACTTCTGATTGAAGATTTTCAAAGGATCCTTCACCTTACTAAGAAGTCTTTCACTTCTTGGTAGTTCTAATTATTGTAGAATGTTTCTCAAATGAAGTCTGTCTTTTCAGTTTCTACTCCCTGCTTTTTTTTATGCCCTCTGGGGCCAAATAAAGCAAGCATAATTCCTCTTTCACTTGATGATCCTTTAAAACCTTTAAGGCAGCTCTAGCCTCTTTTAAAGAATGGGGATACTTTAGGAGTGCTTTTGAGCAGCAAAGAAGAACCTAGTAGTTGGGAAGAGACTGAAGAAGATGGAAAAGGAGATCAAGATTTCATGATGAGTTGGCTTTGGTGAGCAGAAGGGTCACAATCAGAGACGGATGTGAAGGAGTTAATGGAGGATAATGTAAAGGGACTGATGGTATTAGAGGAAGTACTCAGCTAGGAAAGTGGAAAAGGGGGGAATTGGGGAAACTTTAGAGAAAAGAAGGTTTGGTACAGCTGATGTGGTGAATAACATAGAGAATGAATTATGGAGGAGTAACATAATTGTCTTGATGTCTACAGTGAGGGTCAAATGGATATTAGATGACATACATTTTTTAAGATCCAGTCAGCACAGTGTGTGACTTCTTCCAGCTTGTTCAGCAGTACTTGAGTAGGAACAGAGGAGATAGATCATGGAGGTTGGAGATAATGCAGGGTTGGGGAATGGTGAAAGTAAAAGCAGCAAGGGATGTAAGATAATGTTGAATTGAACTGGTTTGCTAATGGAACAATAGTAAGAAAAAATAAAAAGAGGACCATGACTTGGGAAGGAATGGACCATGCTCGTCATTCTCTGAAGTTCCAAGTATAGAACCTCATGTAAAATAGAAGCTGACCTTGTGATACAGTCATCTTTGTTAAGTTTTTTGGAGTCCTCAGGGCTTAAGACCTCAAATCAGCTATAGAGCACCTAAGAGACTTCATTAGACACAAGATCATCCAAGTAATATGAATCTTATGGAGACACACTGCTAAGCACTGAAAGCATCTTACCTGACTCTGGCTTGACTCCAACTAAGAAAACCATCTCTTCAGACACAACAATGAGAATTCTAGCACAAAGGTGCTAGAACTCCCTTCTTTTAGTTCTAATTTTCTGGCAACCTCAGAGTCAGGGAAAGGCTGACATTCTCATAAGGGCTTTAAGGAAAACAGCTTCTACCTTTATGCTACCAATCTCAAGTATTTGGTTCCCTAGCTGCATTAATAACAGATAACTAAAATGGCTTATAGAGGTAATTAATGTGTGGTGTTCATGATCTTTGAAGAGTTATGGAAAATAAAGGCAGTTTTTCAGGAATAGAGATCTAAAATGCTGATAAACACCAATATAATTTTCAAAGAGGAAATGGTGGGTTATTCAGATTCTAGGCAGTCCTAAATCCTTGAAAAAGAAAGACCTGTAAACTTCATAATGAGATTATCAAGATTATTAAGACATCACAGAATGAGGGTCCAAAAAGTTCTTGCCTGGTTAGAATGATTAAGGAAATCTATTAAGTTGACATTTAATAGTGACAATTCCTAAACTTGGTGAGATAAAAGTACAGTATTGCTAGACAACAGTTTATTTGAAAAAAAAGATGAGGAAGACCAAGAGGATTGTTGGACCAACATGATGCCATCCTGTGACATGTCAGGCAAAAACATTAGCACAATTTTAGGCCATATGGATAGAAGCCTAGTGTCCAGCACCAGGTTGTTGATAGCATCTATGGATACAGTCAGATGACAGCTAGAATACTGTGTTTAGGTCTGGACACCCTGTTTTGAAAAAGACATTGAAGTGAGTGCTAGATAAGGGGGGAAGATCTTAGAGAATGCCAAACAAGAGTCATTTGAAGGAACTGGGGATATTTAGTCCAGGGGAGAGGATATTTGGGATGGGTGAGACAGTTGTCTTTTAAATGGTTGAAGGACTATGATATGCAACAGGGATTAAACACGGTTGATCTCAGAAGACAGAACTAGTGGGTAGAAGGAGCCACTCATGTGAATGGCAAGCCAGTTGCCTGGGCAGTTGAGAGAGGTGCCTTGATGGGCACCAGAAGGCAGGAGCTTTGGCTTTATGCAAGAGACAACCACCAGTTTCTGGGGAAAAAGAGATCTGTTTTCATTCTGACAAAACCAGGAGTGTTGAGATAATGGATATAAAACACTTTTCACAATTTAAAGCTGCTATATACCAGTTCTTTTTCTTCTTGCTATAATTGCTGTTGTTGTTATTGTTAGCCTATAGTCTACCAAGTGATGGTGGCTTCATTCTCTCTTACTGATTTCAAGCAGTGTTTATAGAGTGATACAGGATGGTGCTGGTAAATGTTGACCAACCAAGCTCTCTGGAGAAAAAAGATGTATGCATACACAACTTTTAAGTTTAATCTGCATTACTAACACTTTAAAAGTCTCAATAGTCAATAAAACAATAAGGTGTGCCCTGACTTGTAGTCACAACTCCAGAAGTGTAATGCTCCCATGGACAACTGAACAATTGTCTCACAAATTGTTAAGAGCTGGCTCCAGCACAACCCTGGACAAAGCCTCAGACTCGTGGAGCACCTCTGGGCAGGCAGGAAGACCCAGAGCAGCCTGAGATCAGCACAAATGCTTCTATTTTCTTTTTGCCTTCTCTTCTCAGTCTCCTGTAGCCTGACACCTGGTTTCCCTGCTCTACTGAAACTTCTGTCTCAGAGGTCACTGATGAGTATACAAATTCAGTAGTTTTATTGTTCCCATAGTTTTCAGCATTGTTGACAAGGGGGTTAAGGGATCTGGAGGCCTAGCTGTATTAGGATCTTGGTTTATGCTGTTGGACAAGGGTTCAAAAATTTCTTTCAATGGTCCTCAGGTTGTTCATCCATGAAATGAGGGAGGTCGACAAAATGATCTCGTAAGTCTCTTTTGATGTTTCAATTATACGACCCTATGAAAGGATGAGCTTCTAATACCCTCTGATTTTCCAAACTTATACAGATAACTTTTTCTAGCTTTCCTCAGGTAACATTGCTAGGGAAGCTAGATGGACTTAGGAAAGAAAATATCAACTTACCTTGACTCTAGGCCATATGATAGATAGTGATTATTATCATCATCACCACTCCCCACCAAAAAAAAAAATGATTGAGCTCCTACTGTGAGTAGACACTAGTCAGTCTGAGTTCTCTTTTTTTTTTCTTCCTCTGCCTGCAGAATAACCTACCTGCCCACTCATCTGATAGTCCCCAAACACTTGGAGCGACCAAACATATTTCTCTATATTTGTGTCCTTTTAAGAGTCATGAATTCCTTTAACTGGATGAGCTGCTGTTCTAAATGTTAGACTCCTCAACTGCCCAGCTGCCCCTGGGAAAAAGTCATCAGTATCATTCTAGAGAGTAATTTGGGATTGGATTCAATCCCAGAATGTTGTTTTTTATTCTAGACTCTTACTTTGGGGATCTTGTCCCTGTAGATCCTTTTGCCTAACAAGTTAAAACCTATTTATGGAAACATTTCAGTTTTATGGCAAACAGCAATACTCTGGGGCAGGGACATATCTTATTTAACTCTCTCCCTTAGGGTATTGTGAACTTTAACCTATTTGAGGTCATTGGTGACTTCCAAACCTTGCTGGTTAGCACAATTACCTTCAGTATGAGAATATTATAACACTCCCGTATCTTTATTACTCTTTTTTTGGTTCTGGTCAAATGCTATTATACTACAGCCACAAGTTTATGATTGTCCAATTAGGCATGTATCCCTCAAATGTATGGTGTCTCTCAGTCACCTCGTCTGCCATGTCTTCTCCTCTAAAGGAAGTCTTTCCATCTCTTTCTGAAATCATCCTGTTCATCTTTTATAACACAATAGTATTCTATCACTATTATTTATCACAATTTGTTCAGCCATTCCCTAATTCTTCCTCAATTTCCAATCCTTTTCCACCACAAAAAGGTTGCTATAAGCATTTTTATACAAGTAGGTCCTCCCCACCTCTTTATCTTTTTGGGATATAGACCTAGTAGTGGTATAAAAGGATCAAAAGATATGCATAGTTTTATAACCCTTTGGGCATAGTTCCAAATTGTTCTCCTGAATGGTTAGATTAGTTCACAGCCCCACCAGCAATGCATTAATGTCTCAATTTTGTCACATCCCCTCCAACAATTTTCATTTTCCTTTATTGGTCATATTGTCCAATTTGATAAGTGTTGTGAATTTTGGATTTACTCCACCCTGCTTAGTCTAGCAACCAGGAATGTATATACCCCTACTTAAGGATTAAGTGTAGAGGAGGATGGCCTGTGACAGACATTTGCTAGCAAGTGACAAATAAGAAACAACTGACAGACCCCCTGGGCTGTCCTAAATGAAGCTCAAGCTACCATTGGTATATGTGAGATACAGGCAGTGATGTAAAAAAGTCTATATATTTGCGTCCCTTCCTCTCTCTCTGTTCTCTTTTCACAGAGAGGTGGCTATGACTCTTTTGCAGGATGTGGCTCTGGCTCTCTCATGGAGACGTAGCTCTCACTCTGTCTCACGCTCGTGGAGACACTGGTCTCTGTCAGCAACATGGGGAGTGCTGGACAGCGTTTGGCATCTTGGGTCTTGGCGTCTTGGCGTGAATGTGCTGGGTGAGTGAATTTAGACTAATTTCCTTTCCCTTTATTACCTCCTTATCTTAGAGAAGACCTCATGGCTGGAAGCCGAGCTAGTTTTAATCTTGGAGGAGGCCTCGTGGTTGAGGTCTCTGAACTTCCCTTCCTTTAGGCTAGGCCTGAGAAATCTTATACTCCTTTCTCTCTCTCTTCTTCTTAATTCCTTCCCTCTATATTAATTAAACCACCATAAAATTCCCAAACTGACTTGAATATTTTTATTGGGATTGAATTAAATCCCTGGCGACCATTAGAATATATTAGTCAAAACCCCTAAATTTAGCCCTTACAGTGTGAGGTGGTACCTCAGAGTTCTTTTAATTTGCATTTCTCTAATCAAGAGTGATTTAGGACATTTTTTGTATGATTATTGATAGTCTTGGTTTCTTCATCAGAAAACTGCTTGTTCATATCCTTTGACCATTTGTCAATTAGGGAATTGCTTGCATTCTTATAAATTTGACTTAGTCTTCATTATATTTGAGAAATGAGACCTTTATCAAAGGCATCTGTTATAAGAATTTTTTCCCAGTTTATTGTTTCCCTTCTAATCCTGGTTACCACAAGCCGTATCCAGCCCCACTCATGGCTCCAGGGGCTCTCAGCAGGTGAATGAATGGTAGGATGAAAAAATAAAAAATGGAAGCCAGCTGTGCATATGTATCAGCCAGGGGCAAGCTTTGCATCTGGTGACTGCTCCACCATGCCCAGGTCTGGTCTTTATTTTTATATCCATTTTCTTGGCACACAGATACATCTTTCAACACACATATTCGAGCAAAGATAATTGGAAAAGTGATATATTGACACTTGATTAACATTCTGAGATCATTCTGTATTCTTGTATTGTATTGTAACTATTGATTCCACGCAAGATAAATGATTTCATCACAGGTGCCTTAGTTTTCTCATTAACCTGTGAGGAATCTAGGCTTACAAACAATCAAGGAAATTTGCTCATTACTTTTAATAAAAAGAAATCATCAATCAGAAATTCTTAAAACAATTCAGCAATCATAACATTGGGGTTGTGTAATAAGGGACTATTTTGATTGGTAATTGATAACTAACAAATCAGGCTGTTACCTACTTTCTTCCTCCCTCCCTTTTCCTCCCTCCCTTTAGCCTCCCTTTTCATCCCTTCTCCCTTCCTTCTTTTTCTTCTCTCTTCTTCTTCTAAATCAACTCAGGGTGAGTTCATGAGATTTCAAATGAAATACTCTTTCTCTTTTTTATCTTAAATAAGGGATTTATTTGGGGAAAACAGGAAAGGATAAGAAATGGAGGTAAGAAGGTTGGGGATTTCCCTAATACTACAATGAGTCTTAGGTTTGAGGATGGTGAAATATAGTTCAATTGAGAGAAATGGCTGATAGGTATGGAAGTTCAGTCACTATCACACCAGAGCAAATCACAGAGAGAGAGAGAGTGAGAGCTGGAATTTGTCCTTTTTTATTCTGTCTTCAAAACTCAGACTTTTCTGTCTTCAGGTTAAAGGTTAAAGACATAACCCTTCAGTTGGTCTGTTCCTTTCTTCAACTGCTTCTCCTGATAACATTTCCAAAAGAATATTCTCATTTGAATGACAGGTCATCAGTCTCAGCTTTTCCTGTCTTTTTGCATGCTTTCCCAATTTCTCTCTTCCACAGTCGAGAGATTAGAGAGGCATTGAGAACACAATTCAGATTAATTATTATTCTAACCATTTTTCAGGGTTAGCAGGGAGTTTCTACCAAGAGGAGTTTCTGGTTAGTGAAATCGAGTCATGAGGCATGGTGAAGCTTGGTGTATTTGTACATTTTGTATGGGTCTTTATGATTGATTTATATGTTGACTTTAAGAGAATAAATTTCTATGCAAGGAAGTAGGGGAAATTCTGGGCTTGCTGGGAATTATCTTTTGGTGATGTTTTGGGGAAATAGTGTGCAATAGAGTGCAAGTATATTGATCTTATATTATTCCCTCTAAGGTTAGGGATAGAACAAGAATCATATAAATTCCATTAGTGAGGAATGTAGATGAGAGAAGTCATATAGAGGGGGCTGAGTGGGCAATTCCATTTTGCCAAAGAGCCACTCTTTGACCTTTTGGCTGCCATGAGTGACTTTGTCAAGGTGTCATGGCCTGATGGCTCCCAGCACCTGGTTACACAGGTTTTTTTTTGTACAAACTCTTTTTAATTTGATATAGTCAACATTATTCATTTTATGTCTCATAATGTTCTCTACTTCTTGTTTGGTCATAAATTTGTCTCTACATGTAATTGGTAAATTCTTCCCTTCTCCTTAGATCTGACAGGTAAACTCTTCTATGTTCCCCTAATTTACTTATGTTTTTTCCCTTTATCCTTAAATCATATTCCCGTTTTGACCTTACTTTATCTTATTCTTTTCTTTCCTTCCTCAATTCCTTTGTATCCTTCAATTAACACAACACTATTCATTATTCATTACTATTCATTGTTTATTTCCAGGTTAATATAACATTAGCATTAGTCAATTATCAGGTATAAGGAATCCTATGATTTTGCTACTTATTTAGCCTCTTGGCCCCAGGATCTTATTGGGTTTGCATTTTAGAAACTGCCTTCGGGTTATCACTAGGCATTACAAAGTTCAAACTTATGCAATTTCGTAAATGTATATCCATTTAAGAATCCATTAAGGAATAGTTTAATGGATTTTTTGTGACATATGAAATGATGAACTTTTTTTAGTTTGTCAATGCTTTGGATCACCTATTTCACAATTGTGAAAGACAGGATTCTTATTAGAGTATGTCATGTTCTTATTTATTTCTAATTTGACATCTGAGACAGACTTCTGCATCACCTGGACTAGGCAGATGACACCATGAATCACACTCTACATCCCAGCTCCACATGACCATCATGTTCCATTTCTTGAGGGAGAACATCTTGTCTTTTCTGCTTTGGGAGTCTGAGCTCCTTGAATGAGAAGAGGATTCACAAGGAACCTCTTTGTCCTTTGTCTTAGTAATGATGCCTCAGGTGGGGCCTGCCTAGCTATTTTCCATGAATTTTCCATGACTTTTTCCATGAATTTTCTATATTTGTTTCCTAACTTTTGAACTTGATTACCATCTTGACCTGAGTTTTCTTAGTTCTTTATTTCTTCTTTTCATATTTTTGCCAATTTCATTTCCTCCATCAATTCTTCTTGTAAGCTGACTATTATATTCCAAAAGTTTCTAGTTCCTTTTCTTTTGTTAGTCTACTTGAAAATATTGCTTATTCTATCATTTCTGTTTCTGATTGTCTTGAACTATAATATTAATTTCCTTGTACTCTTCTTTTTTTTTACTCCATTGTTTTTCTATTGAGGACTTCTGGTAGTTTTGTTTCTTTTAAATATTTTGGTTGCCACTTTGAGGGTGATTTTGAAGAGTATATAGTCAGTTAGGATAGAGCACTAGGTTTAGTTATAAAGATTTGGGTTCAAATCTTGCCTTTGACTCTGTACCCTGGGCAAATTATAGTTTCAATCAACTTTGGGCACCTCCTTCTCCCCTACCTTAGGCCTAGGTATGACTTGTTAAGCCATAGGTGGGTTTTGTTTGTTTTGAGGACAATTATCTTTTTTACAATTATACTTAGTAAGATTAGGAAATGTGGTCTCATATCTTTGGACTTGAGACATTGGAGTTGTGACCTATCTGTTTTCCTATGGTAGATGGTAGTAAGATTCTTTAGAAAACTTACAAGGGAGGGAGGAAGAGAGATGATTTGTAACATATAACTATAGAAAACTTATGTGGAAATGTGTCTCTACATGTAATTGGTAAAAATAAAACATCCTTTTAATAATTAATATAGATTATATGATAAAATTATATATCATATATTAATCTAGAGTTAATATATAATATAATATAATAAAATATCAATAAAAAAGAAAACTTACAAGGGGACCTCTAGGTAGCCCGATGGATAAAATGCTATGTCTGAAATCAGGAGGATCTGGGTTTAAATCTGACCTCAGACACTTCCTAGCTATATGACTCTGGGTAAGTCACTTAATCCCTATTGCCTAGCCCTTGTTGCTCTTCAGTGTTAGAATTAATACTAAGACAGAAGGTGAGGGTTTAAAAAATAATAAAAGAAAAGAAAATGTACACGAATTTTGGGCTTGTTTAAGGTGCTGTAGAAAAGGAGTAGATCCAAGATTGTTGGTACCAACTATGTTGATATCCACAGTTGGAAAGGGGAATAATAACAGTGTTTATATCTACTTAAGATTTATAAAGCCAAGTATTCTGGTATTGGCAAGTAGGAAGAGAGTAGGTTAGGAAATATTTATGATGATGAACTCACAGCTCTTTCATGTATAAGTATATTGAAGGTCAGGTTTCTCTTGGGACCTCTTATCCACCTTTTTGGGAGTTACCCAAAAAGCATAAAGTTGGAATTTTCCAAACAAACCTTACTAGAACAAAAGGGATAAACCAAAAGATAACTAAAAAGCATGAGCTTACACAATGAAGTGCTGTGCCTTGCATAGAGTAGAAAGACAAATACTCACTAAATGAAAAACAAGTAGCTTGTGTAGCTCAGGGTCACCTGAGAATTTCAGGGAGCATGGAATGCTGATATTCCTTGTAAAATGAAAAAAAAAACTGGATTCTGAAGAGGAAAATCTAGAGGGCCATTCCAACTTTTCTCCTAAATAGTTGTGTGACCACAACCATTTAATCTCTTGATGCCCCTGTTTCAGAATCTGTAAAATGGCAGCAATAATGTGATGATGAAGATAAAATAAAAATCCTTATGCTGGCTTTATCTCTCAGGGATTTTAAAACTCAAACGAGCTAATAAAATGTTAAATTGCTATGAAAAGAATAAATTCAAGGCATAAGGGGAGGATGCTTTATGCTATCATCACTGTGATCTCTTTGGTCCATCCCATTTCTGACCCTGAAAGCTGAAAGTCTCAGCTCTGATGGACTTCTCAGATTCTGCTTCTAAGCACCATTGCTGACTGAGTTTTTAATCAATGAGAATGAGAGAGGAAAAGTTTCCAATATTTTCTTTATGGCAATTCTGATTTCCACATACTTCAGACTATAGATGATGGGGTTCAATAATGGTGTCACAGTGCTGTACTGCAGGGAGATGACTTGTTCCGGGATTGAGCCAGTAGCAGGGCTCAAATATTGGTCCAAACCTATCAGGAAGAACAAAGTCAGGACAATCACATGGGAAGAAAAGAAAAGGCTTTGTTTCTGCTTGAGGCTGAGCTGATCTTCAGGATGGCAGAGATGATTTGAGTATAAGAAAACATGATGGGGAAGAAGCAGCCAAATCCAAAGATAACCAAGGTGGTGAACAAGATCATTTTGTTCAGGAAGAGGTCAGTGCAGGAGAGAGGTAAGAGTTCAGGCATCTCACAGCTGTAGTGGTGGATGAGAAGAAAATACAACCTCAGCAAAGGTAGGGTGTTGAGCAGGGAGTTGGTGACCCCAAGTAAGCAAGAACCACAGGCCAGAAAGATACAGAACTCTTTGTACATTAGGTAAACTAGAGGGTTGCAGATGACTGAGTAGCAATCATAGGCCATGGCTGACAGTAGTAAGGATTCAGATGAAGCAATGAAAAATGTCACTTCAATTTGTGCCAGGCACCCACTGAAGGAGACGGTTTTGTTCTTGGCTGGGAGTATTTGAACCAACTTTAGTACCATGACTGAGGAATGAAAGATATAAAAAAAGGACAAGTTCACCAGGGAGAAGCACATGGGTGTGTGAAGGTTAGAATTCATCTTAATGATTGCCATCATCAAAAGATTCCCAGCCAAGGTGAGGAGATAAATAAATAAGAACAAGAAGACCAGGGTATAATGGACATGGAGGCTGCTGAGAAATGGTAGCAGAATGAATCTTGTGTCTATGGTTTGATTATCTAGCATCATTTGTTCTGAAAAATTCTTTTCTGGGAAATCGGGACATTGACAAACCAACGAAGAAGTCTTTATTGACCACCTAGTAGGCACTCAACACTGTGAAGCACTATGGAGTAAACTATTATAACTCAAAGATACATTTCTTGCCATCTTGTGGGCATAATCCTTTGAAGAGACAAGATGGAGACACAGGAAAAGCTTATGGAGCAAAAAAAAAATGCAAAATAGAAATTAATCATTAAGTTGAGTGGTTAAGGCTCTGTGCATTGGAAGAATGGAGAATAGCATTGGCTAGAATGGCTATTGATTTGGCATTATGGAAGAAGCAGAATGAATTCAATGATGGAACATGTAATTATTGTTGTTCTCCATTTTCAGCTATAAATACAAACAGAATCCTGGATTCTATCCATTTTCTACTGACTTTAAATTTCAAAGAAGGTGGTAACTTACATTGGTAGAGGAAGTTCCTCTGTGGGAGCTCTGTACTGGTTTGCCTGGTTTTATAATTAACTTCTCATCCAGACATTATTTTTCCTGCCTTGGTGCCTTTGTTCCCATTGTTCTCTTCTTCTAGAACAGTTTCTTCTTCCTCTGACTTGTTCAAATCTTATACATCCAGGTCCTCCATACCATTTTCTCCATGCCACCTTCTTTCATTCCTTGAGTTGAAATGATCTCTCTCCTTCTTATCTTCCACTGTATTTGACTCAAATTTTCTATAACTCAGAAAAATCTAAATGCTCATATTACAATTATTTATTTATATGACAGGTTTGTTAATATGGCTAAATCTCTTTGAGGGCAAGGACCAGGTCTTGTTTGTATCTGGTATGATATCTGAGCCAGCATGTAGCTACTTACATAGAGTGAAAAAACAGAGAAACCCAAACCTTCTGTCTTAGAATAAGTTGATTCTAAAGCAGAACAGTAAGAGATAGGCAGTGGAGGTTAAGTGACTTGTCCAGGGTCATACAACTAGGAAGTGACTCAGGCCAGATTTGAACCCAGGATCTCCTGTCTCTAGGCCTGGCTCTCTATTGTGACAAGGAAATCACTTTAAAAGACTGATATATATTAATTTAAGGTCGCCAAGGAATTCAGCTATGTAATTCCTAAATGAAACTCGTCAGCAGTCAACCTTTTATGGAGTTTTTAATTACAAACAGGAGGAAGAAAGGTATTAGAGAGAGAGAGAGAGAGAGAGAGAGAGAGAGAGAGAGAGAGAGAGAGAGAGAGAGAGAGAGAGAGAGAGAGAAAGAGAGAGAGAGAGAGAAAGAGAGAGAGAGAGAGAAAGAGAGAGAGAGAGAGAGAGAGAGAGAGAGAAAGAGAGAGAGAGAGAGACAGAGAGAGAGAGAAAGGGGAGAGAAGGGAATAGGGCTTAAATACTCCCTCTGTTTAGGCTGGGCCAAAAGGCCCAAGCCCTTAGATAGCTGAGGCAAAGAAAAGAGATCAGTCCCTATCACTCACGTGACCAAAATGGAGAAACAGTCTCAGGGGCCTCCACCTTCAGCTTCCTTCAGAGCAAGCTTCTCAGAGCACAACCTCTCAGAGCAAAACCTCTCCAACCCCCTAGTCCTCAGACCCCGCTATCTTTAAGGAACCCATCCAAGTTCCCTCCCCTCAGTTCTCACATCTACCAATCACTGTCCATGTCTTCCCTGTGCCAATGGTGGCTCTAGCTTAACCCAGGACCGCCCAGAGGTCTGTGGCTTTGCACATGTATGTTGAAGGTCATATTCTCAAATAATTAAATCTTGATCCTTTGCTGCAGCCCTTCCTAAATCCTGTTACCCTGAGCAGGGTGGAGATTGGAAGTTCCAAGACCTGGTTCTGTCATTCCAAGTATCTCTATTGTATCAATTCTAAAATCAATCATGACTCAAAGAACTTCCTGTTCTATGCTTAAGCATAGGTCAAAGCCCTTTCCATTGTTCAGCAAAAGATTTCTGTCCTAAAGTAATCTTAAGTAGGGAGGAGAAAGACCCTCCCATGCCAAGGGGGTTAACATTCCAATAGACTATCAGTAGGAAAATTTTCAAGTATGAAATTTCCCAATGGTGAAATTTCCAACATTTATAAGTCTAAGAAATTTTAAGGTTTACACTATCCACTAAGTCCCCTAGCTGTCCCCTCAGAAATTTCTAATAAATGTTGAATTGACCCCTTAAGTAGCTCAATAAATTGGTCATGCCTTAGCTAAAGTTATCAGCAAGAGTTTTACTCACTATTTATTAGAGCAAGGCAAATTAAAACAACTCTGAGGTACCACCTCATATCTATCAGAATGGTTAATATGACAGAAGAAAATGGCAAATGTTGGAGGAGATGTGGAAAATTTGAAACACTAATTCACTGTTGGTAGAATTGTGAACTTATCCAACCATTTTGGAAAGCAATTAGAAACTATGCTCAAAGGGCTATCAAACTTTGACCCAGCAATATTGCTGCTAGGTTTGTACCCTAAAGAGATTTAAAAAAAAAAAAGGAAAAGGACCTATATGTAGAGAAATATTTATAGCAGTGATTTTTGTAGTAGCAAAGAATTGGAAATTGAGGAGATGCCCATCAATTGGAGAATGTCTGAACCAGTTGTGGCCTATGACTGTAATAGAATACTATTAGCATAAGGAAGGATGCTTTCAGAAAAATCTGAGAAGACTTGCATAACTTGATGCAAAGTGAAATGAGCAGAACCAGGAGAACACTGTAATAGCAACAGCAATATTGCATATGATAACTGTGAATGATTTAGCTATTCTCAGCAATACAGTGGCCTAAAACTATTCCAAAGGATGATGAAAAAATGCTATCTAGAAAAAAAAATGATGGAGTCAGAATGTAGATTGAAGCATAGTTTCAAAACTTTATTATCCTTGTTTTTTTCTTTCTTGGTTTTCATTTTCTTTTGTATCATGGCCATTATGGAAATGTTTTTCATGATTGCCCATGTACAATCAATATTAAATTGTTTGCTTTCTCAAGGAAGGGGAAGACTAACAAGGATGAAAGAGAATTTGGAATTCCATATTAATGAAAGAATATCAAAAAAGTTTTCTTTACATGTAACTGAGAAAAAATTAAAATAAATATGTACTAAAATCAAAATGAATTTGTGTAACTATTTAAAGTGAATGTTAGATTTCATGTTTGCATGTAATTGAGAATAAAATTAAATTAAATATAAAAAGTTTGATATTTGTTTTCAGTCAAAATAATAAGAAAAAATTATTTTTAAAAATTAAGGATGAGGCTGACCTCAGAAACTTCCTAGCTGTGTGACCCTGGACTAGTTACTTAACCTCAATTGCCTAGCCCTTACCATACTTCTTTCTTGGAACTAATATTTAGTATCAATTTTTAAATTTTATTTAATTAGATCATGTAGAATATTTTTCCATGGTTATAAGATTCATTGCTTTCCCTCCCTCCTCTCACCCCCTTCCTGCATCTGACACACAATTCCACTGGGTTTAACATTTGTTACTGATCAAGACCCATTTCCATATTATTAATATTTGTACTAGGGTGATCATTTAGAATCTACTTTACTTTTCATAGCCCCATCAACCAATGTGATCAAGCAGTTGTTTTTCTTCTGTGTTTCTACTCCCACAATTCTTCCTCTGGATATGGATAGCATTCTTTCTCATATGTCCCTTTGAATAGTTCTGGATCATTGCATTGCTGCTAGTAGAGAAGTCCATTACATTCAATTGTACCACAATGTATCGGTCTCTGTGTACAGTGTTTTCCTGGTTCTGCTCCTTTCACTCTGCATCAATTCCTAGAGGTCATTCCAGTTCACATGGAATTCCTCCAGTTCATTATTCCTTTGGGCACAATAGTATTCTATCACCAACATATACTACAATTTGTTCAGCCATTCCCCAATTGAAGGGAATCCTCTCATTTTCCAATTTTTTTGCCACCACAAAGAGTGCAACTATTCTTGTACAAGGCTTTTTCCTTATTATCTCTCTGGGGTATAAACCCAGCAGTTCTATGGCTGGATCAAAGGGCAGACAGTCTTTTAGCACCCTTTGGGCATAGTTCCAAATTGCCATCCAAATGGTTGGATTGATTCACAACTCCACCAGCAATGCATTAATTTCCCAATTTTGCCACATCCCCTCCAACATTCATTACTTTCCTTTGCTATCATGTTAGCCAATCTGCTAGGTGTGAGGTGGTATCTCAGAGTTGTTTTGATTTGCATCTCTCTGGTTATAAAGAGATTTAGAACACCTTTTCATGGGCTTATTAATAGTTTTGATTTTTTGACTGAAAATTGCCTATTCATGTCCCTTTCCCACTTATCAATTGGAGAATGGCTTGATTTTTTTGTAAAACTGATTTAGCTCTATAAATTTGAGTAATTAGACATTTGTCAGAAGTTTTTTTTAGGAAATTTCCCCCCCCCAATTTGTTGCTTTCCTTCTAATTTTGGTTGCATTGGTTCTGTTTGTACAAAACCTTTTTAATTTCATGTAATCAAAACTATTTATTTTACATTCTGTAATTTTTTTCTAACTCTTGCTTGGTCTTAACATCTTTCCTTTCCCAAAGATCTGACATATATACTCTTCTGGGTTCACCTAATTTACTTATAGTTTCCTTCTGCATATTCAAGTCATTCACCCATTCTGACTTTATCTTTGTGTAGGATATGAGATATTGATCCAAACACATCTCTCCCATACTGTCTTCCAATTTTCCCAGCAGTTTTTATCAAATGGTGGATTTTTGTTCCAAAGCTGGGATCTTTGGGTTTATCATAGACTGTCTTGTTCAGGTCACTTACCCCCAGTCTATTCCACTGATCCTTCTTTCTGTCTCTTAGTCAGTACCATATTGTTTTGATGACCACTGCTTTATAGTATAGTTTGAGATCTAGTAGTGCTAGGCCATCTTCCTTCAGCATTAGAATTTTCTTGATCAAATATACATGCTATCAGGACTGCTTATAATTATTTTAGTATTGGGGTTGACTTAGGAGAGTGATCTTTGGGACCCTAGTGGAGTAGTACCTGAAATATGGGCTTATCTCACAGTCATACCACCAATTTAGTAGGGCAATGCTATAGAGAAATCAAGCTCATTTATGAGCCTCAGTGATCAAGGAGGCATAAAGAAAACTATATCCTGTGGGGTGCCTGTGGGTGTGGGTTTATATGCCAATGTGTATATAAATGTTGGTATATTTAGAGCCCCTTGAAAGTATAAACTATAAGTAAATTAGATGAACACAGAATAGAATACATGTCAGACCTTTGGGAAGGGAAAGATTTTAAAACCAAGCAAGACTTAGAAGGAGTCACAAAATGTAAAATAAATAATTTTGACTACATCAAATTAAAAAGTTTCTGTACAAACAAAACCAATGTAACTAAAATTAGAAGGGAGGCAACAAATTGGGAAACAATCTTCATAACCAAAACCTCTGACAAAGGTCTAATTACTCAAATTTATAAAGAGTTAAACCAGTTGTACAAAATATTTTTGTACAAAAAAATCAAGCCATTCTCCAATTGAAAAATGGGCAAGGGACACGAATAGTCAGTTTTCAGTTAAAGAAATCAAAAATATGAATAAGCACATGAAAAAATGTCCTAAATCTCTTATAATCAGAGATGCAAATCAAAACAACTCTGAGATATCACCTCACACTTAGCAGATTGGCCAACATGACAGCAAAGGAAAGTAATGAATGCTGGAGGGGATGTGGCAAAGTGGGAACACTAATTCATTGCTGGTCGAGTTGTGAATTGATCCAACCATTCTGGAGGGCAGTTTGGAACTATGCCCAAAGGACAATAAAAGACTGTCTGCCCTTTGATCCAGCCATAGAACTGCTGGGTTTGTACCCCAAAGAGATAATAAGGAAAAAGACTTGTACAAGAACATTCATAGCTGCATTCTTTGTGGTGGCAAAAAATTGGAAAATGAGGGGATGCCCTTCGATTGGGGAATGGCTGAACAAATTGTGGTATCTGTTGGTGATGGAATACTATTGTGCTAAAAGGAATAGTAAAATGGAGGAATTCCATGGGGACTGGAACGACCTCCAGGAATTGATGCAGAGTGAGAGGAGCAGAACCAGGAGAACATTGTACACAGAGACTGATACATTGTGGTACAATCAAATGTAATGGACTTCTCCATTAGTGTCAATGCAATGTCCCTGAACAATCTGCAGGGATCTAGGAGAAAAAACACTATTCACAAGCAGAGGACAAACTGTGGGAGTAAAAACACCGATGAAAAGCAACTGCTTGACTACAGGGGTGGAGGGGATATGACTGAGGAGAGACTCTAAATGAACACTCTAATGCAAATGCCAACAACATGGAAATGGGTTTGGAGCAAGGACACATGTGATACCCAGTGGAATCACACATTGGCTAGGGGAGGGGTGGTGGGAAGGGGAGGGGAGGAAAAGAAAATGATCTCTGTTTCCAATGAATAATGTATGAAAATGACCAAATAAAATAATGTTTAAAATAAAATAAAATGATGCCTAACCAGTGTGGGGAGAGGATGGAAGGAGGACAATATCTGGGAATTTTAATGTAACAAATAAATAAATATATAATTTTATTATTTAAAAAAAAGCTAGTGTTTCACATGCTATATAATTTGGTTCTGGCTAGAGCTGAAGGAAAACATGGGGTTATATCAGGATAAAGAAGAGTGAAGGGGCTGATTAAGGATTTCTATGGGTAAAGAGAATTGGGAAAGGAGAGCAATAATAGGGTAGTTAATGAAAAGCTTCGGGACAGAGAGGTAGGAAGCATCAAATGAATAGGGAGAAGAAAGTGGGGAAGACATTTGGAAATGGAGTAGATTGTCACCTATTGATCTGGGGAAAAGGAAGAAGGAGCAGAAGGGACCTCATTCACCATCTTTTGTAGAATCCATTCCTTTCTTGGCCTCAGAGATAGGCTTCAGTCATAAGGACTTTGGCCAGCTGACATGTAATATAGATTTTAGTCTCAAAGACTACAAGTAAACTGTAGAACAAGGAGGGAATCAGGATGGACTTCATTTCTGAAGGAGGTAGAGTCAAAGACTGCCCTTATACTAGCTGTTCTGCCTCTGAAATACTACAGGCACAAAAGGAATTTTAAATTAATAGCTTCAGTAGGAGAAGGAGGAGGGAGGGAAGGAGAGGAACAAATATTCTGGTCTTTTTCTCGGAATTGGCCCAAACAATGTAAACTTCCTGGAAGGAAAGGACACAAATATCCTGGTGGGGTGGGAGAAAGATGCTGATGTCTCAGGAAGCTCTAAACTAGGAGGTGGTGTGGGGATAACAGATTGTTGAGAAAAGAATAGAGGAATCATTGAAGCTCAGAGTTGGAAGAAAGACCTTACATTTTATCTAGTCTAGACTGCCTTTACCTAACACATATATGTTATACAAAATCACTGGCAAGTACTCTTGCACTCTTTGCCTGAATGCCTCTAGTGATGGGGAATTTACTTGTGGAACATGCTATTTTATTTTTAGATAGTTTCTTTTTTCATTTTAATGTTGTATTTTCCCAATTACATGTATTTTCAACATACATTCAAATTGTTTCTCTCTCTCATTTCTCTCCCTCTTCCCTAAAATGGTAGACAATTTGATCTGGGCTATATATATTTAATCATACAAAACATTTCCATATTAGTCATTCTTGTGAAAGAATACTAATATAAAAACAATACCTACAAATAAAAACACAAATAAAATAAAGTGAAAAATATGACCTTGGTGCTGGACTCTATGTTCTCAGCCCTAGATTTCATAGATTGAATCCTGCTTTCTCCACTCTTCGATTAAACTTGCTTCAGTCCATGTGTCTTGGTCCAGGAACAAATAGGAGTACCTACATCTGTGGGGGTGGGGAGTCCTAGGCAAATGTGATTGAGGAGTGGGGTGCCAACATGACCATTTGGTAGGCACCTGAGATCACAATCCCTGATAAAGTAACCCTTCTCTCAGAATCTTCTCTCATCTCCAATTTTTTTTCTCTTCCTGGTTTTCATTGGCATTGCTCTAGAATAGTGAAGAATTGGTTGAGGAATGATGTAAGGAGCTCTCCTGGGAGAAAGGGGGCTTGAAAAGTCAGCTAGGTTTTGAGATAGATCTGTAATAAACATGAAACTTCCTACTATCCTTCCCCCCCTCCATTCCCTGGGCTTCTTGTTTCTGATGGAAATCTTCATACCTGATGTATAGTATGCACAGGATTTAGAATGGTTTAAAAGGAAATAGCCTTCAAATAGAATGACCTGAAGGTAGGAAACTGATTACTGCTAGAGAGAGGAAGAGGATAAGTTTGAGGAAACAAGTTGGCAAGTGTTCTTAGCTTTCATAGCTTTCTATATCCTCTTGCTGTGTCTCAGAGCCAGACTTTCTGACCCCTTCATGCTAGTCAAGTGAGGGGACAAGACAAAAATAGATGGCACCGGTCCCTGTCTTATGCTCTTCCTCCACACATACTCCTCACGATATCACTCTCTGCTTCAGCTCATCACCACACAATTTTAACTGTGAGTTGTCCTGGGGTCTAAAAGCTAATAGCTTCAATAAGCAAGGAAAGATCAACATGACTAAATATTTTTCCTTCCCTCTCAACTTCTCCTTGCTCTGTTTTTTTTTTTAATCTCCTGTTCTGATCTTTTCTTAGTCACTTATTTTAGCTCCTGTACTCCCAAATCCCTCTTAATTACCCCCTTTTTTTGGTTTTCTCTCTTTCCCCCTTCATGATATAGTGGAAAGAACACACTGTCACTGATCTGGAGTCAAAGGACTAGTTTTGCCACCATCTGTGTGACCTTCAGCAATTCAATTCGGTTTTCTAAGTCTCATTTTCTCATCTGTAAAATGAAGAGGTTGGACTAAATGGTTTCTTAGGTCCATTGCTCTATTATCCTTTCTCTCTTTCACTTCCTATTCAAGAACATCAGCATTGACCAAGAGGTATTTCAGCCCTTTAGTGTGATGATGCCTTTAGTTGTGGTTGAGAATGGTTGTGGAATTCCCTTTCACTGGAAGAGGTATATTGTGATTCTGTCAAGTGAATGATAATAATATTTCATATTTATATCATAGTTTTTTTGCTACAATGAGCAGCTAGGTAACATAATGGATCAAGTACTTGACTTGGGGGTATATGGGGTGCTCAGTGAGGGGTAGTATCTCTGGTATGGAGGGCTTGTTGTGCCCTCCTAGGGCAGCTCTCCAGCCTCTGACCCTCACCTGACACCCAGCTCTCACTTGTGGCTCCAGTAGCTGCTAGCATGTGGCAGCGGCCACACCCTGGGCAACGGCTTCGACAGGCTGGCCAAACCTTGTGAGGGTAGCCATCGGGTCATAGACCCCTGGTGAACCAGGGCTTTGCTCACCCAGCATGTGAAGACTGCTTCGGCAGAATAGGTGGAAGAAACCAAGAAGAAGGTTCAACGGCTAAGATGGCGACGCAGCAAAGCACTGTGGAGTGCTTAGGGTGTGTTGGAGCACAAAAGACAACATGGCCATCCAATACAGCTGAGGAAGTCTCCAGGTGTAACGACATTTTGTACCAATGGACCCAGGCTTCCAACGCTGAGAGAGTGGGACTGTCTCTGTGCAACGACTTTTCCACTTAAATCTCCATGCACAAGTGTCTTTGTGCACAAAAATGCACAAAGACAATTGTCATCCTCGGTTACCAAGAGACTACTACTACTACTAGGAAGAAGTTCCCTTCAATTCCACCTTTCCTCATTTGCAAAAGCCTTCTATAATTCATTATATAATGTTCTCTTTATATATATTACCAATATTATTTTGGTAATGTAAAGATTAAAATTTAGGGGAGACTGAGGCAGGTAGAAATTAGTTTCTCTCTGCAAGGAGTATTATATTTTTTAGAGGTTTATTAGAGATTAAGGATTAAAGAAAATAAAGGATAAGGAAAACGTGCCTAGGCCAGAGGCCTAGACAAGACCTCACCTACATTATGGAAAGAGCCACGTCTGCTCCAAAACGGAAGTCCAAAAAGAGACCCCAAAACCTTTGCCACCAGGTTAAATCCTTCTTGATCTCGGCCCAGGTGAGACTACAAAGCATTCTGGGGAAGTGGAGCAAAGGCTTGTGGGGATTGAAGTCCTGGATTCCAGTCCATTTTTACAGTAATAACATACAATAATAGTAATATTACCAAAAAGTTTTTGTGCTGAACTTCCTTGTAAATTGAACTTGAATTATCTAGTGTTTGAAAGGCTAATTGTGTACTCTCTCTACACTATATCCCTATTCCAACTCTTCATCCTACTTCTTAAGTCTCAGGACTTGTAGCTCCTTTACCAAGCTTTTGGCTCTTTTTCCCCCATGATTTTTCTTGCATTGCTTTCATTTCTTTCCCCATTTTTTCTTTCCCTCTCTTTTTAGAAATCTTTTTTGAGCTTTCCCACATATTTTATATGGTCTAGAATTCTATTGAATGGAATTTCCTTTTCTATCTCTTCTATTTGTTTTTGTTGGTGGTAGATAGAAATTCTGGTAATTTATATGGGTTTATTTTGTATCCTGAGACTTTGCTAAAGTTGTTAATATTTCCATTAATATTTTGGTTGATTTTCTAGAGATACCATCATATCATCTCCAAAGAGTGATCAAGCTTTGCTTCTCCATTGCCTATTATAATTTATTTTTCTGCTCTTATTGCAATAGAAAGCATTTCTAGTACAGTATTAAATATTAGTGGTGAAAATGGGCATCCTTGTTTACTTAAGCAATCACATCATTTTCTTAGGGATTTCTTTGATGGTTTATTCAATTTCTTTTTCTGTGATGGGATTATTTAAATATTCTATTTCTTCTTTTATTAATATGGGTATTTTATACTTTTGTAAGTATTCATATATTTTGTAAATATTCATCTATTATTAGAGTTATTGACATATAGTTGGGTGGAGTAACTTTCAATAATTGCTTTAATTTCTTCTTCATTGGTTGTGATTTCCCAAGGAGACTTAAAAACTACAGAAAATGTCTCCCAGTTCCCCAGGGGAGATAAATTGAGGCATTAATTAAATTAAATTAAATTAATTTAATTAAAGTTGCCTCAGTTCCAACTAAGTCCAACCCTGCCCCCTCTACTGCCCAGTTGGAATATAAGCCCCCAAAACTGAGAAAGACAGATGACACATAACAGAAACAAACATTCCTGGCCTGTCTTTCTTAATTGTAAGTGAAACCTAGGAGCCAAACCATGGAGTTTGAACCCTGGTCACCTTAGAGCCAGAATTCTGGCACAGAATCCCAAAGAAGTCAGAATTCTCCTCCATTTTTGGTGTTCACCTTTCAAATCACTCTTACTTATGGCTCCAAGAAGTTGTAGCATAAGCAACTCTCATACCAGATTAAGGATAAGACCTGAAACTCATTGGTGTGTTAGGGAGATGCCTACCCCAAGCACATGAAACTTCCCCCTGGCAGAGTGGCAGGATGAGAACAATTTGTTGTGAGAACAGACATCAAGATGCTAAAATCATCCACTGAATCTTGGGCCATTGTCAATCATCTTAACTTTTGTCTCATCACACTGGACTTTGATGACTCCGGAAGCTCTCCGGTGAGGCTGATGACTTTGTTAACTTTGCTTCACTTCAATCTAATTCAGTCACAAGTCAAGATATCACCCTCATAATAGCATTGGTCCACTTTGAAAATGAAGTTATGAACAAGAGGAAAATACCATCCAATCAATCCCTCAGATTCATCCTGGATTCCTCACAATCTTTTCCTATTCCTCCATATCCAAGCAGTTGTCAGGACCTATTAATTTCACCTTTGCAACAGCTCTTGAATATGCTCCCTTCTCTCATTGGATACTACCATTACTCTAGAATAGGTCATCATCATCTCATGTCTTGATTACTGCCATAGTCTGTGGGTAGATCAGCCTGCCTCAAGTCTCTCTTCACTCCAGTCGATCTTACAGTCACTAAAATGGTTTTCCTAAAATGCAGATCTGATCATGTCACCCCCCCATACCCCACCCCCACCCCACTCAATCAACTCCAGAGTCTCTCTATTGCCTCCAAGAACAAATGCAAAATGCTATTTGGTTTTCAAAGCCCTTTATAACCTAACTCCCTTCTACACTTCCTGTCTTTCACCTTTCTCCTTAACACGTTTGCATTAATCTAGTGGCAGTTGGCTGTTTCACAAACAAGACACTCCATTTCTCAGTTCTGGGCATTTTCTCTAACTGTCCTTCATGCCTGGAATGCTTTCCCTTCTTCACTCAGACTCCTGATCTCCTTGGCTTTCTTTAAGTCCAAACTAAAATCCACTTTTCATAGGAAGCCTCTCTAACCACTCTTAATTTCAGTGCTTTCCCTCTTTTAATTATTTTAATTATTTCCTCTTTCTTTGCTTTTTATAATTTGTTTACACATTGTCTCCACCATTAGATTGTAAATCCTTTGAGGGCAAGGGCTGACTTTTGCCTTTTGGGGAGCATTTTTGGGGCTTGACACAGTGCCTGGTACATAGTAGGCACTTAACAAACGTTTATGGCATAGAATTAAAGTTCTCAAAATAGCTCTACTACAAGCACAAAAGAAATCAAGATGAATATACATTAGAACAGAATCTTGATTCAGCTTCATTTTGATGTTAAATAGGTAACTAGGGGCCCAAAGCCCTTTGGTGTGGCACTCTCTCCTCCTTGGTAGAATTGAATTTACTGCCTGTGTAAGAGGTAGGAAGCAGCTGGTGAGAACTGGCAAGAAGAGAGATTTATGCTCTTTGATCTCTTTGGTTTGGTTAGATGTCCAGTTTCAAAAGAGAAAATGCATGATGCCACATTCTCTGTTCAGGCCATGAAGGGAGAAAAAAGATTCTGGACAGATAACATGAGAAGAGCTGGCTGTTTCATCATGTCCCGATCCTAGCCTTACTACTCTAGAGACTTTGGGACTTTTCTCCTTGAGATTAGGTTTGTCTTGGTTGAAGTGAGTTACCTTGTTTCCAATGACAGAGTTCTTTAACTTTCTATCTAACCTATATCCTCATATTTACACTTTACCTAATTTCTGTTTTAATAACTTGGGTAAAAACATTTCTTTGCTATTTGTATTATTGTGTAGCTAGTATTTGGTGAAATCAAGTTCTAGATATAAAACTTGGGATCTTTTCCTTGTTAAGAAATAGCTATTTAGAGGGACTGCCCTCCAATTGGGGAATGGCTGAACAAATTGTGGTATATGTTGGTGATGGAATACTATTGTGCTCAAAGGAATAATAAAGTGGAGGAATTCCATGTGAACTGGAACGACCTCCAGGAAGTGATGCAGAGTGAGAGGAGCAGAACCAGGAAAACATTGTACATAGAGACTGATACACTGTGGTACAATCGGATGTAATGGACTTCTCCATTAGTGGCAATGCAGTGTTTCTGAACAACCCAGAGGGATCTATGAGAAAGAACACTATCCATATTCAGGGGAAAAACTGTGGGAGTAGAAACACTGAAGAAAAACAACTGCTTGATCACCTGGGTCGAGGGCATATGATTGGGGATGTAGACTCTGAATGATCACCCTAGTGCAAACATCAATTATATGGAAACAGGCTTTGATCAAGGATACAGGTAAAATCCAGTGGAATTGTGCATAAGCTATGGGAGTGGGTTGGGGGGGGGAGGGAAAGAACATGATTCTTATAACCATGGGAAAATACTCTAAATTAACTCATTAAGTAAAAATTTCAAAAACAATAAAAAAAGAAATAGCTATTTTAAATTTTTAAAATTTTATTTTTAAAAAATGTCTTCCCAAAGGTAACATGTTTCTTCCTTCACTCTTACCTCCCCACTCCCGGAGTTGACAAGCAATTCCACTGGGTTATATGTATAAGAAATAACTATTTTTAAACAAATTGTAAACAATGTAGAGTTTGTGGTCTTGTACAGAATTTTTAATGCATTTGTTTAGTTAAATGTTTTTTCATGGTGGTGGCAGTTTAAAAAAAAAGTAATATTTTAACAAAAGATATAGTAATCAGAAGTTTACCTAGAACCTGAAAAGTACATTCCCTGGATGAATAATATTTAAGGGAGCAGATAAATATAATTCTAGTCAAATATTCCCCTTTTCTGAGGAGAGCAAAACATCCTCTTGCCCCAATTTTTTGCTTCCCTTCCTTGGAGAAGGGTGGAAAGAGGAGAGCTAGAGGCCCCCCTGGTAAAGTTGGTGCTATTACTATTTTACAGATGAGGAAACTGAGGTAGATCAAGGTGGGGTGACTTGTCCAGGTCACAAAACTAGTAAGAATTTGAACTATGGTTATCTTTTTAAAATGTTTTATCTTTATTTTATTTTAATCATAAATTTCCAAATAGTTTTCCAAATTTATGTGATTCATGTTGTCTCCCTCCCTTCAAAATTGTGATTATCTTGATCTTATTAGCTCCTATGGATTCAATGATCATCTCTGTGTAGTCCTAACCCTTTTGCTAATCTCCAGGGTCTCATTTCCATCTACCTATTAGAAATACCAAACCAGATATCCCATAGACACCTTAACTCAATACATCTGGAATGGAACTCATTTTTTTTCTCCTCAACTTTTCTCAATTTCTCAACTTTCTTATCTTAGGGTACCATGTTTAAAGTGCCATGATTACCCAGTCATCCAGGCTAGCTGGGTTCCTTTGAGTACCACCTAAGATCCAACCCTCTATAGGAAGCCTGTCCGTTAATTCTAATTCATTCCTCCTGCTGAGTATTTTGAATTTCTCTTGTATATAGCTTGCTTGTACATAGCCGTTTGCAATTTGTCTCCTGATTTAGACTGAGAGGTTCTTGGGAAAAGGAAATGCCTTCTACCTTTCTTTATATTCCTAGTACCTAGCATGTAGTAGGTACTTAATAAATGCTTATTGATTGGCTTGTTGACTAAACAAAATAACTGGCACAGAGCAGATGCTGAATTATTGATTGTTCTCTCCCTTTCTTTGGAGAGGTTTGCCACTGTGGATTTACGTTTTTCTATTCTGTCAATTATTTCTCCTCTAATTTGAGAATCCATAGGGCACCCTTCTTCATCAGGAGTTGATTAATTTTTCCTTTGACTTGCCATATTTATTCAGAGATGTTTGGAATCATTTAGTTGAAATGTCCAAAAGCAGAGGAAAATCTGAGATTTAGAGAAGATGGACCCAGGAGAGGCAGATGGAACATTCATGAAGTTGGCAGAGGAAGGGAGAATTGAGAATTCCATGGAAGACTGAAAAGCAGAAACTGTTGGCCAGAGCTGATTCTGGTCACTCTCTTACCAAGGACTCTGAAAGGAGCTCGGGAGGAGAGTTGCTCTTCTAATACCCCTTCTACCTGGCTGAGCTGAAGACACTTGTCGCCCAATTGGAGACACCTGCTGTTTAAAGACTACATTTCCCTTAGAGGAAAGTCAAACCATTTTTTCTGAAGATACTTTTGATCAAGCCCTCAATAGTTGCTAGAGGAAAGAAATCAGGCACCTCCCATCTCTTCCCTCTACCCTCTCCCTTTTTTCTCTTCAAAATTAAATTAAATACTTTTAGTGATAACAACATTGAGTTAGAGTCTATGTAATAGAAAGGGGAGCTTTAATCCATAAAGTATTAGAAAGCTGAAAGAACTCAACTTACCTTTGAGGCTGGGCTGTGTGACTCCATTAGGAAACCTGCTCACCTCCCAGGGTGGGTGGGCAGGAAGTGTGCCACAGAAATCAGTCCTAAACAACAGCTGCTCTAAGTTCCCTCCTATTACACCTTCAGTTATTCATTTCTTTCCTGTGGGTTGATCTGTTTGTACTCAAGGTTTTAAATTGATTTCTTTCTCCTGAGATCTGGAGTAAATTCCCTTCACCTTAAATTCTCCTAATGCTCCCTTTTTGCCTATTTTCTCTTTGTTGGTGGATCACTAGAGGCCTGGACCTCAAACATATCTGAGCTTCCTCCCATGTTGAGGAATTTACTTTTATTTTTTTCAAGTTTCAAATTAATTTGTATTTTTAAATATTTTTCCATGTTTCCATGATTCATTTCCCCCCTCCCCCCTCTCAGAGCCAACAAGCAAAGAAATTCACTTTTAATTGACTTTCGGCTTTGCTCCAAGCGGCTTCTGTAGGGGGAAGAAATGGAACTGACCTCATCTGCTTGTCAGTGTGGGGGTTTTTTCAGGCCTTGCCGAGCTTTACACAATTGCTGGAGCCCTGCCCCAGTTCCCCTTGATTTCTAGTTCTCTGGCCAGCCCTCGGGGCTGTTGGCTCAAGTAGAACATGATTTCTGCTTTTCTGGAACCTTCACCTCTTCCACATGGGGCCTGTGGGTATGTGCACAGAGTTGAGTTCTATTACTTGTTGCCTCTGAATGGACATTCTGCATGAGGGCAGGGGAAAGAGGGGACTGCCAGGCCACAAGGAATTCAGTAGCCCCAGCAGACTGCAGAAAGCCAGCGTCTGGATTTGATTGTAGAGTTCTGTCAGAGTGTGGAGAGTGATGGGAGAGGGGATGCTTTGCGCATAAAGGCTTAATCTTCTCTGTAGTCAGTTCACCAGGCTGTGACCTGGTTGGGGTTCTTGGTATCTTAGAGACTAAACACAACCACAATTATTTGAGTTCTTGAAAATAACTCTTAGTTTGGAGAGATATGAAAGGTTGTAAGTATTGGAAAACAATGTCTAGTCTTCCATATTGTTGGTCATATGACCAATAGAAGTGGAAACAAGGTATATTCATTTCCTGTCATGACTGATAGGGTCTAATTTCTTTCTTTCTTTTTTTTTTCTTTTTAAAAATGTTTATATTTTATTGATGCCTTTATTTTATTTTTTAAATTTTTATTTGGTCATTTCCAAACGTTATTCATTGGAAACAAAGATCGTTTTCTTTTCTTCCCTCCCCCCCTCCCACCACCACCTCTCCCACAGCCGACGCACAATTCCACTGGGTTTCACATGTGTTCTTGATTCAAACCCATTTCCATGTTGTTGGTATTTGCATTAGAGTGTTCATTTAGAGTCTCTCCTCAGTCATATCCCCTCAACCCCTGTAGTCAAGCAGTTGCTTTTCCTCGGTGTTTTTACTCCCACAGTTTATTCTCTGCTTCTGGATAGTGTTTTTTAGATCCCTGCAGATTGTTCAGGGACATTACACCGCCACTAATAGAGAAGTCCATCACCTCTGATTAGGGTCTAATTTCTGAACAATTTGCTACTCCAATTCTGGAGTTTGATTTAGTATGAGAGTGACTTTGGTCATCTCCCTGAACATAGGATAAATGGACTCCATAGGTTCTTTCCTATCTTTTGGGCTGGCTGATGTTCTCTGTGGTCTGTGGTCCTGCTTCATTTAGGAATCACAAAGGATTGCACCTTAGGGCTCTCCCTCCTTACCCTTGCAACCATACTTAGAATCACAGGACTTCAGAATTAGAAGGGATCACAGCAATCTAGTACGACCTGTACCTGAATAGAAATCTCCTTCTGCATATTAGACAGAGATAGCATGGGACAGTGGGAAAAGCACTGGATTTGGAGTTAGAAGAACTGGGTTCCAATCCTTCCATTGTCACTTATTACTTATGTGATCTCAGGTAAGTAATTTTATCCCTCTGGGCCTTAGTTTCCTCAACTTTAAAATGGTTGGACTACATAGCATCTAAGGTTCCTTCCAATACTAAATCTATGATCTTGTGCCTCCATCCAGGCAATCCTAATGTAGCCATCATTTGAAGATATCTGGTGATGAGGAACTCTGGCCATATGCAGACGTAGTTCTCTGAAGGACATCAATTGGGGAATGGCTGAACAAGTTGTGGCATATGATTGTAATGTAATACTATTTTGCCATAAGAAATTACAAATGGATGATTTTGGAAAAGACTTACACATGAACTGAGATAAAGTGAAGGGAGCAGAACAAGAAGAGCATTGTACGCTAGCTAGCGAAGAGGAAGAATAAGACTGATTCCATTTTCGAAGAACCTTAATAGTCTTGACATGATAAGCATATTCTTATGAAATCAAAATGATGCTTTAGTTTTAGAATGTAAAATGTGAATATTACAGAATTAGAATGAAAACATTGAAAATGCATTGTATGCTCAAATCTTTTATCGTGACCACTAAAATCAAATTGAATACTATCAATTAAATGACCAAACAGCAGCTCTGAAGTCCCTCCCACCCCCATAGCAGATGTTTTTGAGGCTAGGATGGAGGGAGAGTTAATTGATGGCCAAGAGGCAGAAGAGGATGGTCATCCAAATTCTCTGGTTATCTCCTTATCATACTGCCTATACCACAAACATCTGACACTACAATCTCCCCTCATTGCAATCATGGATTCCACACTGGGTTGCTGGGTTCTGATATGAAAGAATTAATCACATCTTTCCAAGGAACAGGCCTCCATCCCACTATTCTGTGGGCAATTTGGAACTATGATCAAAGACTAAAACTGTGCATATCCTTTTTAAAAAATGGCCCTTCTCTTCCATCATAGTATTGATTCTACGGCAGAAGAGTAGAAAGGGCTAGGCAATGAGGGTTAAGCAACTTAAGGGTCACACAGCTGGGAAGTGTCTGAGGCCAGATTTAATCCATGACCTCCCATCTCTAGGTCTGTCTCTCAATCCACTGAGCCACCTCTCTTCTCCCTGTGCATTTGCATGTAAAGTTTATATTAGATTGCTTACTATCTCAAGGAGGGAAGAGAAGTGGGAGGTGGGCAGGTGGGAAAGAGGGAGAGAATTTGTAACTCAAAACTTTAAAAAATGAATGTTAAAATTTTTATTACATATAAATGGGGGAAAACACTTAGAAAAATAAAATGGGCCTCCACAACACTCCTGGCCATCTTCACATCACCCTTGTTAGCAACGCCTCTTTCCATTTCCCCTTTATATGTTGTCTTCCCTTATTAGAAGATAAACTCTCTGAGGCCAGAGACTGTGATATGCTTGTTTTTATTTGCATCCTTAGTACACTATATCTCTTTGGCTATGTATGTATCTATGTATTTATGTAGCTAGCTAACTTTCTCTCTAGCCACCAACAAATAACTGTATGGTATTCACTTCTGTATCTCTCTTGGAAATTTCTCTGACCACCACAAACATCCAGATTCTAGTTTTCAAAAACTCAAGAATTCCCTGGAGTATCTGAGAGGTTCTAAGAGAATGAGCATAGTTCATGAATGAACTAATGAATGGTTATGCCAGTGGTATTCCAGGGAAGATTATACACTACCATTCAGCTTGAAGGAGCTTTGAAGGTCATTTAGTTAATCCCCTTGTGGGTGTTACCGCTATGGATAACCCTTATGGAAGTTATTCTTTTTTTTAATAATAAAAAACCCCCTTACCTTCTGTCTTACTATCAGTTCTAAGAGAGATGAATGGCCAATGTCTAGGCAATCAGGGTTAAGTGATTTTCCCAGGTTCATACAGCTAGGAGGTATCTGAAGCCAAATTTGAACTCAGGTTCTCTCCTCTGCAGGCATGACATTGTACAACCTAGATGGCTTTTAGCCTCTTATTATTGCTCCCTAGAGAGTAAGATTTCATAGTGCTCCTGATGATAGTATCTCTACTAGTGCCTCCTAGTAGGGTTCCTTCTTCTAGCCCTTTGCTCACTATTTATTCTTCTGTGAGCCATTTCCAGGTCTCTTTATCTTCCTCTCCATGCTTTCTATTGTTCCAGTTAGAGAACTTTCTTCCTTTTCCCATAATGCCTCTCCAGGGATGTGTTTCACAAGCATTTCCAGGGATCCTGAGTTCTGCTCCTTAATACTCTAGTTACTTACCTGGAGTTCCTATAGCTTTAGCCCACATCCACCTCCACCCCTGCCCCTAGGGCAGAGGTACCAGTTTAGTTGCAAGTAGGTCTGACCTATTTGTTTTTGTAGAAAGCTCCTCTTGTTCTAGAGCCTGTCTAGAACATGATTCATTCCTAGAAGTGAATCAATGAGCCCTGAGGAATGGTGCCTCTTAAGGGTCTCTTATTTGGCCACAATGAGGATTCAGAAAGTCCCTTTACTGGCCCTAAAATCTCTCAGTACCCCATCTAAAGCCTTCTTCCCACCCAGGGGGAAGTAGGACAGAAAAAGCCCTGGGTTTGAAATTGGAAGAGTTGTTTTAAAGCCTGGGTTCTGCGGAGTTTATTAACCCTAGACAACGAATTTTATTTAAGGGGGGCTCAATTGCCTTATCTATAAACTAGGAATTTCCCTGAAGAGTAGTTCTATGTGTCATGGAGATCAAAGAGTTGTTGTTGATATTTATATAATGTTCAAGGTTTGCAAAGCTGCTTCTATCCATTATTTCATTCAATCTCTCAAACCCTATATGGTAAAACAAATGATCACAGTGGATATTTATGAGCATTTTGAGGTTTCCAAAGCTTTTCACGTGTATGTAAATTTCAACCAAGCCTCACTATGACCCTGTGCTATCATGTACTTTAAATTGAGGCGCAGAGAGTGTGCCTGGGGTCCCACAGCTATTCATATAAGGGTCAGAATAAGGATCTGAACAATTTAGGCTTAGGTCTTTATTTACAATATGCTCCTTCTACAGTGAGTTAACTTCTGTGTAACATACACCGACTGTCTAACAGAACGCTGGCCCATTTGTGGCTTACCAAATATTTAGATCTTTGGTCTGCTATCTGGCCCCCCTCATCTTTTAAGAAAGGTTGTGAGTTTTGCTTTTGTTGTGCGCAGGAAGGCCATGACTGAATGTTCCCTTTCCTGTCTCTAAGAGGAGTATCGGGGTAGAGTTATATTTGTTGTTGTTAAGTCATTTTTAGTTATGTCTGATTTTCCATGACCCTATTTGGGGTTTTCTTGGCTGAGATACTACAACATCTCTAGGAAGTACTCTAGGCAAAGTAGTTTGACATCTTCTTCAGCTCATTTTACAATTGAGGAACTGAGGCAAACAGGGTTAAATGGCTTGTTCTCGCTAATAAATGTCTGAGGCTCTCTTTGAACTCATGAAGTTGAGTCTTCTTGACTTCAGGTTTGGCACTCTATCCACTGTGCAACCCAGCTGCTTCCATTATATCTATTTACTACACTTCAAATATTTGTAATCTAGGCATGTGGTTTTGCTAAAATTGAGGTGTAGAACATTGATCAGGGAGCTCCTTAGTCAAATGAATGTGGTTATAAGGAAGTAAACCTTTATTTTGTGACTTGGATTGCTTCTTCCTAGGAAGGGCCCATGTGGGCTCATTGAATATTGAGGTTTGGGAGACATCTACTAGCACAGGTTGATTAAAATATCAATGAAAGATCATTGGGGAATGGCTGAACAAATTGTGGTACATGTTGGTGTTGGATTACTATTGTGCCATAAGAAAAAGGTTGAAATCAGTGGATTGAGAACCAGGCCTAGAGATGGGAGGTCCTAGGTTCAAATCTGGCCTCAGACACTTCCCAGCTGTGTGACCCTGGGCAAGTCACTTGACCCCCATTGCCTAGCCCTTACCACTCTTCTGCCTTGGAGCCAATACACAGTATTGACTCCAAGAGGGAAGGTAAGGGTTTTAAAAAAAAAAGAAAAAGGTTGAAAGATCTTCGTGAACTGATGAAGAGTAAAATAAGCAGAACCAAAAGAACACTATATTCTGTAGTAGCAATATTATATGATGATCAGTTGTGAAAACTTGGCTACTCTCAGCAATGCAATGATCTGGGACAATCCTGAAAGATATATTATGGGGAATGCTCCAGAGAAAAAGTTAGACTAGGAGGGATGCAGATCAAAACACATTATCTTTCACATCAGAGTATTTATTATTTTATTTTGGGGTTTGGGTTTTTTTAATGAGTATGTTCTTATAATACAGACCAATATGGAAGTGTTTTTCATGATAAATAAAAAGTAAATTTAAAAAAAGAAAGAAAATGGGGACACTGAGTCACTGCTGGTGGAACTGTGAACTGATCCAACTATTTTGGAGAGCAATTTGTAATTATGCCCAAAGAATTATAAAACTATAGACCCAGCAATAGCATTGTTTCCCAAGGAGATCAGGGAAAAAGGGGGCAAAACCCTGTATTTTCCAAAATATTTATAGCAGGCTATTGATCTCACTTCCTGATTATTTAAATATGGAACATTCATGAATATGAAGGAAAAGGTGAGGAGGATCAGGCTATATATAAGTATCACAGACATCTGAATCAGAAAAAGGATTGGTGAACACAGAGTTTCCTGTAAAAACATGTTAAGCTTAATAGGGAAAGAGGCAGGAACAGGGTATTTAAAGGGGAGGATAAACCCAGGGAGAGATTAATCATAAGCAGAAGAAACCCCAACTTCAGAGGGTAGACCAAATATGGAACGAAAAGAAAGAAGGAAGAAAAGAGAGAAAAGAAAGGAACAAAAGGATAAAGAAAGCATATGAATTTGTAACTGAAGACTAGGTGAGAGGAAGGCAGGAGAGAAGAAACAAATTATCAATTATAGATCACTAGTGTTGAATAGCTAGGGACCACAGTTGATGTGATGCTGGGTCAGGATCTGGCCTTAAACACTATCTCTGTGACCCTGGGCAAGTCACCTAACCTTATTTATCTCAGTTTCCTCATTTGAAAAATGAGTTGAAAAAGGAAATGGCTTTTCATTTGCCAATAAAACTCCAAATGGGATCATGAAGGGTCAGATGTGATTAAACAGCCCAAAGAAACAACAGCAACAAAAAGAAGAGTTGAGCACACACCTTTCTCTCTTACCACTTTCTTTATTAAGAGGGTGATCAGAGGCAAAAAAAAAGAAAAAGTAAATGAGAATGGAGAGAAATACAAAGTTAACAATCAAAACTGTCAATATGAAAGGTACAAAGTTGCCTATAGGAAAGAGGTAGCAGAATGAATTAGAAAAAAATTTTGAAAAGAAACTCACTATTTGACAGAATTTGCTAGAAAAATGAAAAAAGCATCCTTTCCCCCCTATTCTTTTCTGATTAATAAAATCATTTACTCTATGATCAGTTCTAATTTTCCCTCTTATAGCAGAAACTAGTCATAGTTTCTAACTATACCATGATAAAATCAAATTGAATATATGATTTAGAAATAAAGGGTCATATGTAAGAAAATTAGGAGAGCATGGAGAATTTTACCTATATTGTTAAGGGGAAAATTTATGACCAAACAAGAGATAAAAAGGATCATGGTAAGTAAAATGAATAATTTTCATTATGTTAAATTAAAAAGGTTTTGTACAAGCAAAACTAATTTAGACAAGATTAGAAGGAAAGTAGGAAACAGAAAAAAATTTATAGCAAATTTCTCTGATAAAATCCTCATTTCTCAAATATGTAAGGACATGAATCAAATTTATAAAATAAGGCCATTCCCCAATCCATAAATGCTCAAAGGACATAAGCAGACATTTTTAGAAGAAGAAATAAAGGTTGTCTATATTCATATTTAAAATGTTCTAAATTAACTATTGATTAAAGAAATGCAAATTAAAACAACTCTGGGGTACCACCTTGTACCTATGAGATTGTCTAACATGATAGAAATGAAGAATGACAAATTCTGCAGGGGATGTGGAAGAACTGGGACACCAATATACTTGCTGCTGGAGTTGTGGACTGATTCAATCATTCTGGAGAACAGTTTGGAACTAGGCCCACAAGGCTACAAAAACTACATATATCCTTTGACTATTGGAAATTAAGGGGATGTCCATCAACTGGGGAATGGCTGAACAAGTTGTGATATATGATTGTGATGGAATACTATTGGGCTAAAAGAAATGCTGAGGGGGATGGTTTTAGAAAGGCATAGGAAAACATATGAATTGATGCAAAGTAAAACGCGCAGAACCAGGAGGATATTGTATGAAGTAATAGCAATATTATAATGATGATCAACTTTGAAACACTTTTTTTGTGTTTCAAACACAAACACAAAAAGCACTAATCTCTGCATCTTTTCTATTTTTCTTCCTTTTAAGAAAAAATATGATTGACATGTCATACATGATTTCACATACATAATTGATACCATATTGCTTGCCTTCTCAATGAGTAGGGAAGGGGCAAGAGAGAGGAAGAATTCAGAATTCCAAAAAAAAAAATTTCTAAGGATGTTAAAAAACAAATGTACAATACATTTATTTAAAAAACCAAGAAAGGGTCTGAATTAAAATCTGTTTTGCTTTGAGGGAGCTCAAAAAAGCAAAGGTAGAAATCATAATCTCAGATAAAGCAATATTGTGCCCTTGTGCAAATCAAACAAGATAAATGCATTTAAACTATATCACGATAATAATAATAAGGTTAATATAGCACTTACTATGTGACAAGCATTGTGTTAAATTGTTTACAATTATGATCTCATTTGATCTTTAAACAATCCTGAGAAGTAAGTGCTAGTATTATCCCCAATTTTTACAGACAAGGAAACTGAAGCAAAGGTTAAGTTATTTGTTCAGATTCATAAAGCTAGTAAATGTGTGAGGCCAGATTTAAACTTGAGTTTTCCTGACTCCAAGTCAAGTAGTAGTAGTAGTAGTGGTAGTCTCTCGGTGACCGAGAATGACTATTGTCTTTTTGCAGTTTCATCTACGGTGTACCCTCACGTGGCTTTGGAGTCCAAAGACTGAGGCGCATAGTTTGTGGCACATGGGGCATGGGACTCCAGTTGTTACGGGAGGTGCGGTTGTGGCCTGGTGTCGGTGTTCATGCACAGCGGCAAGATGTCGACGTTGCTCATCTTCAAAGGTGGTGGCGGCATGGTGAATGTGGGCTCACCAGCTGCTTCTGTCAGAGGCAGTGAGTTCTAGTTGCTTTGGTGTCATGCCAGCCCGTTTCAAGTTGGACTTTAGCTGATCCTTGAATCTTCTCTTTGGTCGGCCTTGTTTCCTGAGTCCAGCTGACAGTTCACCATAGAATACCTGTCTTGGTATTCGCTGTGGGTCCATGCGGATGACGTGTCCAGACCATCGTAGCTGGGCTTTGAGGACCAGGACTTCGATGCTGGTGGAGTTGGCTCTGTCGAGGACTTCCTGAGTGGTGATTCGGTCCTGCCATCGGATCCTCATGATTGACCGGAGGGAGCGTTGGTGGAATTGCTCCAGCTGTTTCATGTGCTTCCAGTACAGTGTCCATGTTTCACAACCGTACAGGAGCGAGCTGAGGACCTCTGCGTTGTACACTTTGAGCTTCGTCGCAGTGCTTACACCGCTGTGTTGGAGGACTTTGGAGCGCAGCCGCCCGAGTGCCTGACTGGCCTTTTGGATCCTGGCATTAATCTCGTGGTCTAGGGACCCGTCGTTGGCGATGGTGCTGCCCAGGTACTTGAAGGTGTTGACGTTAGAAAGCTTCGTGCCATTGATTGTAATGCCCGGCTGGTTTGTTGGCCTCCCTGGTTCAGGTTGGAACAGCACCTCTGTTTTGCTGAGGCTGATAGTCAGGCCAAACAGTTTTGTTGCGATAGAGAACCTGTCCACAATGGTTTGGAGATGGTTTTCTTGGTGGGCCATGAGAGCACAGTCATCTGCGAAGAGAGCTTCCAGGATGAGTCTCTCTGTTGTCTTTGTTTTTGCAGTCAGGTGGCGAAGGTCGAATAGTGAGCCATCCAGTCGGTATTTGATGTAGACGCCCAGGTCTAGATCCATTGCAGCATGTCGTAATACTTGGGTGAAAAATTGGTTGAATAGTACCGGAGCAAGGACACAGCCTTGTTTCATGCCATTGGAGATGTTGAAGCGATCAGAAGTCTCTCCACCAGATAGGACTTCCCCTGTCCCATCTTTACCGGGTGCCTTGCCTGCACTCATTTGTTTAATGGCTTTTTGGACTCCCTCTATTGAAGGAGGGACGTCAAGTTGTTCAATGGAGTGGTTTTGGGGGATCTGGTCAAGGCGCTTTGGTCAACTGAAGAGGGTCGGTTGAGAAGCTGACTGAAGTGTTCTTTCCACCTGTTGCTGATGCCTTTTTTATCTTTTATGAGAGTGTCACCATCAGAGGATAGCAAGGGAGTGGTGGTGGGTTTTAATGGCCCATAGACAGTCTTGAGGGCACTGAAAAATTGTTTGTAGTTTTTTATATCAGCAAAGCGCCGGATTTCTTCTGCCTTTTTTCCCCACCATCGGTCTTGCATCTTCCTGATCTCACGCTGTGCTGTGGCTTGGAGAGACTTGAATCTGTCCTTTTTAGGAGCAGAGTTTGGGTTATTTTGCCACTCCATAAAGGCTTTGCTCTTTTTGCTCAATAGGTCTTCAATAGCAGTGTTGTTCTCATCGAACCAGTCCTGGTGGTTGCGTTGTTTCGGGCCTAGGACTGCCTTTGATGTTTCCTTTACTGCATCTCTGAACTGGTTCCATTTCTCGGTTGAGCTTCCAGTGAGTGGTCCCTTGGCAGACAGCTTGTTGTCCAGGCAGGACTGGAATGTTTGCAAATAAGATGGATCTCTTAGGTGACTCACATTGTAAAATGCACAAACTGTCTGGGCGTGTTTTGGATGGCGAGGCACAATGCACATTTGAAGAGTCTCTCTAACCAATCCAGCATTCAGCTCCTCTCATGGCTCTGGTGATCTTTACATCCTGGATGTCTCGCCGGCGTACAATGATGTAGTCAATGAGATGCCACTGTTTTGATCTTGAGTGCATCCACGTTGTTTTATATTTGTTCGCCATTCTGAACACAGTGTTCGTGATGGTGAGTTCGAACTCTGAGCATTTGCTGAGTAGCAGTAGGCCGTTGTTGTTCATTTTGCCCACGCCATGTTTGCCGAGCACTCCTTTCCATCTTTCATGGTCCTGGCCAACGTGGGTGTTGAAGCCTCCCAGTAGTATCAGCTTGTCATTTGTGGGCACTGAGTGCAGGACGGCACTCAGGTCAGAGTAGAACTGCTCGATGGTCTCCTCTGTGCTGGTCAGTGTTGGGGCATATGCGCTGATGATTGTGGCATACCAGTCTTTGCTGAGAGGCAAACGGATCTTCATGAGCCTCTCGCTGATGCCCACAGGCAAGTCTGGCAGCTGTTTGAGCAAACTGGTCTTGATGGCCAGGCCAACACCGTGGATTCTGTCTTCATTTGTAGCTCTACCTTTCCAGAGGAAGGTGTATCCAGTGGTGGGTTCGCTGAGTGATCCCTCTTCTGGTAAGCGTGCTTCACTTAGGGCTGCGATGTCGATGTTATATCGCGTCAGTTCTTTACCGATTAGAGCTGTTCTCTCAGGTCTCGGAGTATTCTCTCTGTCAAGTAACGTCCTGATGTTCCATGCTCCTAGTAGGAGTTTCTTTGTATTTTTTCTTTGATTTCGACCACTTAAAGGAATGACCCGCCAGCCGCGGTGTGCTGACCAGGTGTTTTTAGGGCAGGCAATGTTTGGGACAACTTTTCTAGTCCCCTCCCTTGATTAGGGTGAGCAGTGCTGTCCTAGAGAGGGCTGCTCAGTCGCCCAGGATGCTGCGGAGAGAGACCACTGGTCCGTGGGCCACTTATGTGCAGGATCGTGACTACAACTGCCAGTGGTCACCTCCACCTGTTGTGTCACCACTCCCCCATCGCCGCAGGTCTTGAAGAGGGTGGACGGGGTTAGAATAGATGAGTGTGCACAAAGACACTTGTGCTTGAAAGAGATTTAAGTGGAAAAGCCGATGCACAGAGACAGTCCCACTCTCTTGGCGTTGGAAGCCTGGGTCCATTGGTACGAAAAGTCATTACACCTGGAGACTTCCTCAGCTGCATTGGATGGCCGTGTTGTCCTTTGTGCTCCAACACGCCCTAAGCACTCCACAGTGCTTTGCTGCATCGCCATCTCAGCCGTTGAACCTTCTTATTGGTTTCTTCTGCTTGTTCCACCGAAACAGTCTTCACATGCTAGGTGAGCAAAGCCCTGGTTCACCAGGGGTCGACAACCCGATGGCTACCCTCACAAGGTTTGGCCGGCCTGTCGAAGTCGTTGCCCGGGGTGTGGCCGCTGCCACATGCTAGCAGCTACTGGGAGCCACAAATGAGAGCTGGGTGTCAGGTGGGGGTCAGAAGCTGGAGAGCTGCCCTAGGAGGGCACAACAAGCCCTCCATACCAGAGATACTACCCCTCCCTGAGCACCCCATACACCCCCCAAGTCAAATACTTGATCCATTATGCTATCTAGCTGCTCATTGTAGCAAAAAAAAACTATGATATAAATATGAAATATTATCATTCACTTGATAGAATCACAATATTTCAGAGTTGGAAGGACCCTTAATAATATGAAGCCACTAGGGATTTTCTTAAAACATTTTTAAAATTCTGAATTTAAACTCTAAAAAAGGAACATTTCCATATATAGTAAAATACAAAAGAGAAATTTGTAGGAAACTGTGAGCCTCCATTTAAATGCACAAACATGTATATTATAAATTCTAAATATTACTTTAAAAAATGTCCTGCTTATCCGTGCTTCCTTCTGAATTTCCTTTTGTTCTCATCTGTGAATTAAAAAAAAATATTTTGATATTCCTTTTTTTGGCATTACTATTGATGCAATAACTAATTGTTGTCTAATTAAAAAAAAACTTTGTAGTAAATAAGCAGAGTCAGGCAGAATGATTTAAAATAATCATTTTTTGTCCAAAAAAGAGAGTCTCTCTTCATTTGTGTCCATCACCTTGATGTTAGGAGGCTGGTAACATGCTTCCTCATAGGTCCTCTGTAGACACAGTTACCATTACCTTGGTAAGAGTTAACTCAGTTATTTCCCCTACCATATTGTTGTCTTTGGATAAATTGTTTCTTTGTTCTGCTACTTCATGCGATATCAATTTGTATTTCATAAGATTCTCTGAAATCATCTTTCATCATTTCTTACAATGGAATAATATTCCATTAATTCACCCAGCAGGGCTTTCCCCCAAGGGCATTGACATTCAGGGAAAGGAGTTTCTTCTGAAGGAAGTACCATGTTGGTGATGTGCCTTACCTCCCATTCTCTGGTCTGTATCATCCACAGTGCCGCTCTTCTCATGTTTCTTTTGCCCTAATGGCACTGTTTTTATTGGACCTTTTTCTTGAAACCTCTCTCCATCTCCCCCTCCCAGGCTAGCAAGAATCAAAAACTCTTTCTTTCCTAGAGTATCTATACCTGCCATCTGGCTGTTGTTGCTTCCTATCCCTTCACCTCCACCTCTTCCCTCAGTATGGCCTAGGCTTGTTTCTCTGCCTCTCCTTTGAATTGCTCCTTTAAAATCCTCCTCTGTTACTGCATCATGATGTGGACATTACCATTGAATCTCCTATTTGGAAAACACCTCAGAGATCATCTAGTCCAGCTAGTCTTTAAACAAGCATCTCCTCTGCCATTTACCTAAATTTTGATTTAGCTCCCTCTGCCGCTTTCTTTCCTCTTGTAAAGTATCAATTCTAAGACAGGTGAGCGGCTAGGCAATCAGGTGTTAAGAGACTTGCCTAGGGTCACACACAGCTAGGAAGTATTTGGGGCCACATTTGAACAGAGGTCCTTCTGTCTCCAAGCCCACTCTCTGTCCATTGAGCTACCTACCGAGCTGCCTCCTCATTCAGCCTTTTCCTTAAGACTTTCTGTGCAAGGGAACCTACCCATTTCACTTTAGGATAACCCTAATCATTAGAATTCTTTCCTTACCTTAACCCTAAATTTGCCCCTCTGCAACTTCCAGCTAGTGTTCTGAGTTCTGCTCTTTGGATCTGACTGAAAGAAGCTGATGCCTTTGACGTGGCCTTTTTAAAAATACTCAGACCAAACTTGAGACTTTTCTTCTTTTGACTAAACATCCCCAATTCTCCCAACAGATTGTCATATGGCACAGCTCTCAACCATCCTTGTTACTGTTCTCCCTCTGAGACTCTTCATTCTATCAATAGCCTTGCTAAATTTAATTTAAATAAAGTTTAACAGATTATTCCAGTTATAGTCTGACCATGACAGATTAAAATTTGGCTGTTACTACAGCAAGTCCTTCCCTCCTTCCTCCCTCTCTCCTCTTCATCCTCACCAACTCCTTTACCATATTGGTGAAAGACTTATCAAAGGCACCTGATTATCCCTACTGCAGCTCAGAAGTCCTAGATTTACTAATCCACTAGCCTCAGTTTCCCCAGTAGCAGGGATTAAAGGCATGCCACCAGACCCTGAGATTAGGTATATGATGAAGTTGTATATCTCTTAATGTAGACTAAGTTTGCATCCACTTTTTTGGGCAGCTATATCACATTTTTTTGCTCATGCTAAACATGCTTTTGACACATAGCTAAAACCTTCAGATATTTGTTCATGTAAATAGTGGCCTAATCTTTACTCTCACCCTAATGAAATTGAGTTTAACCTAAGTAGAGAATTGAACAGTATTGGACAGTATTGAACTAAGTAGAGCGTTGAACAGAAAAGGGCCCTGTAACTCCACTAGAGATTTTTCTTCAAAATGACCTTGTCTTTATTAATTAATTAAATTAAATTAACCTGGGTTCATGAATTCAATCAGTTCTTTGTCTAGTCCACAAATCTCCATCTTGTACACAAATATGGTTAGCATGATCAGAAACGTAGATAGAGAGCTGCTGTGTAACACTTTACTGTCTAACTCTGGTCCTGTATCTGCTACATAATCATATAGATAAACTATGTCTAGAGCATTTCTCTGACCTACCACTACAGTAATCCTAGCAAAAAAAAAGAAATAAACCTAGTCTAGCATGACCTCTTGATGAAGCCATGTTGGTTTGTAGGAATCACTATTTCTCTTTCTAGATGTCCCCAAATTAGAATAGCATCTTGAGACCATTTTCAGTGGCTTTGATCTTTGGCAATGTCTAATGAGCTGGTGTGGTGGTGTATTGTGGATGATGAGTGAAATGAAGATCATAGCTGTTTTTAAGGGCCTATCCATGGGATGATTGGATGTTGATGAGCCTGGACACATTTCAAATACCATCTTTTTTTTTTTTTTAAACCCTTACCTTCTGTCTGGAGTCGTATTGGCTCCAAGGCAGAAGAGTGGTAAGGGCCTAGGCAATGGGGGTTAAGTGACTTGCCCAGGGTCACACACAAATACCATCTTTTCTAATAGTGTTTCCTGTCCTTATCCCAACTCCTGGTGGGTTTTTTTTTAAACCCTTACCTTCTGTCTTAGAATCACTACTATATAAAGAAAGGTAAAGTAAAGGCTAGGCAATGGGGGCCAAATGATTTGCCCAGGTTTAAACAAGTAGGATTGTCTCAGGCTAGATTTGAACTCAGGACATCCCATTTCCAGATCTGGCTCTCAATCCACTGAGCCAACTAGCTGACTTCAACTCCTGATGTTTGATTATATGGCTAGACAGGAAATGGAGATGTGTGTGTGCTCAGTAAAGGTGCTTGCCACTATAATGTAAGAGATCTGGCCCACATTTCAAGTAAAAGAAGGACTCCCTATGACTATTGAGGTCCTCCAGATGCTTATTTTCATATGATATGTATTATTAAGCCATTTTATAAATAGGGAAGCAGGTTCAGAGAAGTTTTCTTTGGGTTTCCATGAGTTATGGACACAAACATGATGGGCAAGTACAGGCATCAGGACACAGGCAAGGACAGACATTGAGGGGTCAGGTAGACTTGTAGAGTCTAGTATGGTACAGATAGTACATCAATCCATCATGGATTTGTCAGGTCACAGCATGGGAAGTAAGAGTGCCCCATGAAGTGGAACCACTTGCTTTGTTCTGGAGTTCCAACAGGTGCAGGGGAAGGAGGGGCTATTGGTCATCTTGTTTGAAGCAAGCTTCTGAGTGTGTCAGCCTTGCAAAGTTGGTCCTTAGAGCATAAGGTGTCCCTCAAGGGGAGATCTGAAGATTTTCCATGACACCTTGAACTAGGGTAGTAGCTAGCTATGTGAGTGAAGAGCTGATGTGAGCAGTGCTATGGAAGTCGAACTGACAGATTTTGGATTACAGGGTGAGATGGTAAGGGATTAATCAGGCTAGGCTGGCTAGACCTTGCTCCTATCCAATGTCTACCACCTGCCCAGGAGATTTGACTATTTGCATCTCCATTATTCCTCTGCCTCCTTTCTTGTCCTCAGTGAAGGCTCCTTCGTATGAAATAGAGAGGGCCCTGATTTAGGGATAGGAAATCCGAAAAATGAGGCTTTGGTGAGAAGGAAACACTTGTGGGGTCCTGCAGAGAGTGCTCTTTGCTCAGAGACTCTTGGCCAGGCTGGGATTTTCCCTGATACCCTTGATTACCCATGTCTACCCAGAGGGCTGCTTTTTTACCTTCAGTAACAAGGTACGCAGGCTCTGATTCCTAGAACTAAACCTACAAAAAACAAGGATCTGAGAATGGGGCCAACAGGATGCCTCGGGGTAAAGAACTGAGCCAGTGAGGGTGAGATTGGGGTGAGGAGAGGAAGGGGACAGGGAAGTATTAGGAAAGAGAGTTGATCTATCTGTGCCTCAACCATACTCTTCCTGGGGGCAGTGCCTTTTTGCAAGATTACTTGAGCTGTCCCCCCTCCCCCCCCCCCCCCATTGTACAGGATCAGGATAAAAGTCAGGGGCTCAGAGTGGTTCTTCTGTCCCAGATCCCTGAAGTGGCCAAGATGAAGTCTCTGCTCCTACTCAGCATCATACTCTCAGCCACCCAGGCTAGAGAATTAACGAAATGTGAGCTGATCCAGGATCTAAAGAATCATGGCATGGACAAATATGAAGACTTCCATTTGAATGAAAGTGAGTTCTCTCTATCCTTTTTCTGTCTTCAGTCCTTTCATTCACGACAGTCTTTTTGGTGTTGTCTCCTCTCTTTTCTGTTATTTTCTTCATGTTATTAATTATCCCTCTCTTTTTTCTTCCTCTTCCTCTTTTTCTCTGAACTATGGAAATGTTATAAAGGGACCTCAGAAGCCATCAAATTCAACCCTCAGTCAAATCATGAATCTTATATAAATGATCACAGATGTCCCTATTATTTAATTTCATCTTCTCTTCCCTCCCTGTCTCTCCTCTCTCCATCACTAACTTTTTGAATTGGAGTTGAAATTGCAGTTGGCTCTTGTCTACAAATGGTTTCCTTTCAATCTGTCACCAACATCCCCATTAATTTCTTTCTCATCTCCTTGTCCTTTCCAATGTTCACCTTTTAACTACCCTTCCTTTTCATCTCTTTTTCTCTTCCTTTTACTGTTCCTTTTTCTTATCTTTCTTTTCCACCCCTATTTTCATTTACAAGAGGTTTCCTACTTACTTCTCTTTTCCCTTCACTTTTCCATTTCTCTTCACTCTTCTTTTCAAATCATAAATTTGCATTTGGAAGGATCATCAGAGGTCACCAAGTCCAAACTCTACTTAGATTTTCTGGATCTACCTCATGGATGTTCCTATTGATCATTTCACTTCCTCTTTATCTCTTTTCTCACTCTCTTCTTCTTATTCTCTGTCTATTTTGTCCTCTCTCTGCATTACTATCTTCTGATCTATGCTGTCCTTTGGCTTCCCAAAAAGACCTACTGAATAGCCTAACTAGTTTGGGGACCTCAGGTTCCCATCTTAACCCATCCTGGAAGTCACTGTTTTATCTTTCTCACTTTATTTCTCTTAGTGATCTGCGTCACATTCCATAGCAGTGGCTTTAACACCCAAATTAAAGTCAGTAACAATGGCAACACAGAATACGGAATATTTCAGATCAGCAACAATGGTTGGTGTGCCGAAAAGCAGGAAGATGTGGCCAAAAGTACTTGTGGCATTCTTTGCTCCAGTGAGTCATTTCATGCCCTATAACTGCTCTTTTAACCCCTAATCTTCAATATCTTTTGAGTTGTTTTGAGAGTATTTCCTTTTGCACCATTGACTATATTGATGATGGGATCTTAATCTTAGCTTAACCTTAATTTTAACCTTAGCTGTGGGCTTTGAATGGATAATCTTTACATTGGCATTATCTCCACTTTTCTTAGGGTCTCAAGATAGAATGGACTGGTCAGAGACTTGGGGGTTGACATGTTTCATTTCTTGGGTGACATCAGCTCCTGAGGCTGGGCTTTCTCCCAAGAAAAGTCCCTGAATATTCTTTATTCCCAGAGTACTGGATATACTTCCTATGTAGTGATAGGAAATCAAACCCAAAGTTTCAAAGCACTATTGCTAGGCTGGGAGTGGTTCCAACAGGGGGGTTCCATTTCCAGCAATGAGGAAACTTGGAGAAGACTCATATTTCTAAGCAACACTCTTTAGTTCCCATCTTCTTTCCTAATTCTAGAACTCCTGGATGATGACATTAATGATGACATCGTGTGTGCCAAGAAGATCATAGAGCAACCCAAAGGAATTGACTACTGGTAAAAGACATCTCCTTCCATTACCTGACTTAAATATTTCCCTCACTTTAGTCCCATATCTCGTAGCCTTGGGATCCAAAAGGAACATAGTATAACGGTCCCAGATCTTTAGTTCTTATCTAGTCATTCTGTTCTCACCTACCAAATTCTCTGGCATGAAGTCTCCACAGAAAGCTGAGAACCAACTTTCCCTTCACATCACTTCTTCCATGTGTATAACAATAGAAATACACTCATCCCCTTCCCTTATTTTCTTTGCTCATTCTCAGACCTTGGTCTTAACCCCAAATTGAGTGCCAATCATCATCTATTTTTCCTCTATAACTTCAGAATATTCCCTTATCTTGGGCAGAGGATCATTGGCCTGTCAATGCCCTCATGGTCATGATTAAATGTTGTCTCTTATGATCAATCTAGGAAGATCTCCATTTAGCCTCATCCCACTTTCTCTTCCCATCTGTTACCCAAGTACTCTTGTCAAGATAGAAATACCCTCACCCTCATCAAGCTTCCTCCTCCCTTATTCTTGGCCTGGGTGAGGGCTGCTAACCATGTTGTCTTCTTTATTCCTTTTATAGGAAAGCCCATAAAACATTCTGCCTTGAGAACCTAGACCAATGGAGGTGCTTGAATTAAGTGACTCCAAGCTGCTTGCTCTAAGACCTTTGTTTTCCTGCGAGGAATGACAAAATGGGTACCTCAAGATTGTGTTCTAGAATGAAGAGCTGCTACTTCGGGGGCTCAGTGTTCTGCTGAGGCTACTTACTCCACAGCGACTAGGGATACTTCACTATCTGTCTTGAATAAAAAGTCTATCTCTAATTGATTATATGTGTTTATTGGAGGAACGGATGGGGTGGGCTGGTGAACACTCTAATTTGAACAGTTTATTTTTCATCACTGTTAAGTAAAGAGTAAAAAGGATGACAACTGTAATAAGATGGAGTTTTTAGAACTTCTCATTAGGGCTACAAGATGAAGGAATGAGCTATTCCTTGGATAGATTTAAGAATGAGTCTCCTAACATACCAATCAGCACTAGAGAGCACTCTAGAACAGGGGTCCCCAAACTATGACTCATGGGCCATATGTGGCCCCCTGAGGCCATTTATCTGGTCCCTACCACACTTCTGGAAGGGGCACCTCTTTCACTGGTAGTCAATGAGAGGAGCACTGTATGTGGCGGCGCCGCATAGTGCAGCATCACTCCCATACAGTACTACTTCTAATGATATAATCCTTTGCATCGAGCCTTGTGCTGAGAGTAACTGAATGAGAACGAGGTGCCACACAAAGGATCATGTGGCTGCACAATGGAAGACGTCAGTGTGGTGAGCATCGATCTGGGGGAGGTGATTCCACACTGTATATACTGCTGCCCGCTATAGTGGTGGTGGTGATGGGCCTGTGCAAGGTGTGACAGGCCCATCCCAGCCAGTGCTGCAGCCTCTGCTATCCCAGACAACGCTATTCAGATTTGTCCATAGTTTTTTTTTTTAATAGTCTGGCCCTCCAATGGTCTGAGGGACAGTGAACTGGTTCCCTGTGTAAAAAGTTTGGGGACCCCTGCTCTAGAATATCTGCCAAGCTCTGGTTGGCTTTCTCTTATTCTCAGAGCAGTTGTTATATCTTGCTTCCATCCTCTTCTGGTCATTTTCTAACATTAATCATTCAAGTATATCTGCATCATTTAACAAAAGTCCTTTTCCTAGTGATTTCTTGTCAGTTGAATTTCACTTAATTATTTACAAAATATCCTTTCTAGGAGTTTTAATTAGAACTGTAGGAATAAATCAAAGCAGGCCATCCTCAGTCCCCACAGTGTGCACACTCTCAGTATGTGCCCCTCCAAATAGTAGGCTGGTTCAGTTTATTATCATTTTCAGCTCAGAGCCCTTGAAGTAATAGAAAACTTACTATTTCCTAAACAGGTCAATATGTTCTTGTTCTTGACTTATGACTTCATTAGCATAGTTAGTGTGGAAAATTAATATTAAATTGTGATACTGAATTGGTTTCTCCCTTTGGCCCCCAAGAGCAGTTTTGATTTTAGAACTACAAAACAGTCTCCCCCAAAGCTATGAAACTAGGTTGGGTCCAACAGGGTTAAAGGCATATGTCAGGGTTTGCTTTTGTTACAGTCGGTGTGGAGACCTGCTCCTTGTTTATCTGTAAACAAGAACTCTTAGGCAATGAAGTCAGTCAGCTCTAGCCACCTTGGTGGTCCAGCCATGTGGTAAGGAGGAAAGGGTGAGTTAGCATCCTCCTGAGACCCCCTGCCTCTTCCTGGGATGAAGTGGTAAGGGAGGAATTGAAGTCTCTGAGGCTACTTCCTTCTCAACAGTTGTCCTGGGGAGAGACTGGATGATGATGTCACAAGGGGTATTTAAGGCTTACTGGAGAGGAAGTCGATCTCTTTTGCCCCTCTCTCCTTTCTTCCCAAGCTTAGCTGCTTAGTTGCTCTCACTTAAGCCTTTGCTCTCTCTAGCCCAGCATGGTTGCCTGGCTGCTTGAGCTCTCTTGGGCCCCTATGGTGTCTGTTCAGATTATGGAAGGAGTCCACTAGTTAGTTAGAAATCTTGAGTGGTTGGTTAATAAATTAACTTAAACTTAATATATACAATCTCCAGAGATTTAAAACACCCTCTACTGATTCAGATCAATAATTGTGCCTCAACTTGTCCATTAAGAGATCTGCCTCCCGGGCTTGCAAAGGGGCTTCTAGCTCCTTTGCTAGAATAACATAGCCAGTATATGTCACAGCAGGACTATTAACGCAGGCTGTCCTGATTCTAGAACTGGCCCCTCTCCTCTGTGCCATTGTACATCATTCACTTTTGTTTAAGCCTAATTGTTAAGCAGGGATACGGAGGTATGGTGAGAGGGCTGTTTAGCTACTCCAATTTGACCCCCATCTACCCTAGAACTGGCTCATCTAAACAGATTTCCCAGTAGAAACTCTCCGCTGTTTGGGGCACATTGTGTTAAAGGAGCTATAATAATTCTCTACTTTTTAGTTCTGACATCCCAGTCAGAGATAGCTCTTTGACAAAACACTTCAGGTTACATCAATTTCTTTTTCCCCTTGGAGAATGTTCTCTCCCTCAGTTACCTCCTCCTAATTACAGTTCTGATAAATATAACCAGAAAAGGTCTGCGGTTAATACTGTTTATGAACACAAAGAAAGTTCTTTGTCTAAAGCAAAGAACAGGAAACAGACTTTCCCTATGCTTGCAGAAAAAGGTAGTGGGTTTCCAAGAAAGATTGTATGCAAAATGCACCACAGGCCTGGCACATAGCAGGTATTTGATAAATGATTGTTCTTTCCTCTTCCTCATGAAAGGGTCCAAGGGAGACACAATATTACCATGCTGGAGTCTCCAGGCTAATAGCAGATGCCAGCAACACTGCCTGTGTCCTGATATTCTCGTGCTTGGTGATTGCTTCCCATAGCCTTGATCCCAGAGTCTTCTGAGATCCTTTCTTTGGGTAGGTGCCCTCTTCTTCCAGCTCCAAGGAGCTTGTGATGGCCCTCCTATCTTCAGCTTCTGGTGTTTGTTTCCTAAGACATCTTGGGAGAATCTGGGTTCCTTTTCTGCCCCTAATTCCATCTAGACTGACTTTAAAGGGCATTGGGGGACAGGGTGGGATGGAATGGTCTATTACTGTTTATCCTTTCTCAATATTCTCTTTTAAATTTACTCAAGGGACTTGTTTGTACCTCACAAAGCCATCGCTTGGAATGACCACATTTTTATAGTTAAATACTTCATTATTAGTCCTCTCCTTACCCTTGCCCCCCAGTTACATCTCGGGCTTTCAAGGCCCCTGCTCCCTTATAAAATGGTAAGTTCTGTTTTTCTGAAATTCTCATGAATTAATCCTAGTGTTACCTTAAGGAGCCAAGCAGAGTAAATGTTCTTTTTCTACATGACAGCCTTCAAATAATGAAGATAAGTAAGATTTTTAAGTCTTCTTACTTTTCCTAAATCTTCTCTTCTCTAGACTAGAAGTTGCCTACTCTTCATCATGTTGAGTTCCCTCTTCTACCCATATTCCAGTTTGCCCTGGTACTTTTAAAATGTGGCATTTAGATCTGAGCACAATACTCTAGGTGTGCTTGGATTAGGGCAGAGTCCAGTGCAGCTTTCACTTCTCCCATTCTGATTTCCATGTTTTTGCTTACACAGACTAACATTACACTTTCTTACCAAAGTCCTGCCCTGATGCCATGCTGAGGAGAGGGAGTGTGCTTTAGTGGCTGGGCTCTTGTACTTGGAGCAGCCACAACCCTGGCTTGAATTCCTCCTCAGCCCATTGCTAATGCTGTCCGACTCCAAACAAGCCACCTAATCTCCAAGATCCTCTATTTTCTCATCTATAAAATGGAGATAATAATATCACTTGCTTCCACAGGGTTACTGGGAGAATCAGAAGAGGTACGGTATAGAAAAATCCTTTGTAAGCCTTAAAGTTCTATAAAAATGCAAAGCATTATTACATCATCACAGATGTAGACCTCAGAATCCAACTCTTTTTCTAGTTGAGGGAACTATGACCCATGTTGATGAAGTGACTTGGCAAGAAGGAAGATTCAAAGGTATAATTTGAACCCAGGTTCTGCATCTCCAGAACCGCTATGCCACAGAAGGGAATTGGTAAATAGGGATTTTCAGGAAGCCAAACACATAGACCCTAGCTTTATTTCAAAGCTAGCCGAGACCATTCGGAAGGAAGTAGCAGGCCTATGGGCTGTCTGAATTCGCTGGCCCTGACGTTCTACTCTAGACGTAAGAGGGGTGACGAGCCCAAATGGTCTAGTAGACCTTAATTGCCTGCCCACTCCCATTTGCTGCCTCTGGGTGAGTTCGCAGAGCCTTGACAGCTGGAGGTTTGGAGATCGCTTGACAAGAAACATTTCCATCACTTTTAAGTGAACCTCTTCTAGGAAAAGGTATCGGAATTTCATACAGTTTCTGCGACTGCGACAGCGCCCTGGAGAAGGAGCTGCTGGCCAGGGCCCACAAGCGGAGAGCCCGCGAGACCTGGGGAGGCTGCCAAAGACGGGAGAGGTCCCGAAGCCCCAGGGCCAGCGGGAGTGAGTCAGGGGGCCGTGCTGGACTTCCTGGAGGAGCGTGGGGGTGGGGGAAGCTGAGCAGCTTGGAGTTGGAGAGCAGCTAGAAACCGCTTCTGGACGCAGGACATCCAGGTGGCTGGGCCGTGGCAAGGACGCAATTGTGAAAGACGTGGCGGTAAGGGTAAGAGCTGGACGGGCTCAAGTTTGTGGTGTTTGGCAAGAAGACACGCTCCTCCCACGCCCTGACACCGCAGGGGTGGGGAGCAGAGTCCGCTACCTCGAGACCCGCCGACCTCCGCCGGGCCTCGGGTGGAGTCTCCTCTACAAGCATACTCGGATACGGCTCCCGCCCAAAACCATGCCTCCTCAGCCCCGCCATCGGGGGAGCTGCCTCCGTCTACAGCGGAGCCCTGAGCCATTACCATGGCTCCAGCCCTGCTGTTGAGGGACACTGCGGCGGCTCCGGTTTCCATCGGTGCCCAGAGCCGCAGAAGGAGCTGCTGTCGCCACTCCAGCCTCCTTGGGCCCAGCACCAGCCCTACCGTCGAGGAATACTCCAGCGGGACCGCCGGCTGCGCCCGGGGAGCTGTCCCGCTCCGATCCTGGAATCCCTGCATGCCACCGGGTCGCATCTGCGTCCAGTCGCTGGTCTGGCTCAGATGGGGGCTGAGGAGCTGGGCCTGAGACGGCAGCTTCTTCCCTGCAGCCGGGGTCCGGGCACTCCCACTGCCTCTTGGTGGAGGAACCCGGCCTGGTCCTCACGCTGCGGGGATGGAGTGACCACAGTGCCTCTGGAGCCAGTTGAGCGTGAGCGGATGGTGCGGGCAGCAGGCGGCCGCTGGACCCACCAGCCTCTCAGACTGCAGCAGCGGGACCTGAGTCTAGTGGCCAAACGTGGCTTCACGTTGGGATTCCCCGGAAAACCGGGCCCAGAGCATTCGTTGTGACTGTTGTGAATGTGATTCCAGTTGTACTATGAATGGGAAATGGATTCTTCTTGTGAGGACATTTTGTCCCTTAAAAGCAGTGCCCATGTGTTTGCCAGTGGAACCAAGTGAATTATTAAAGAGGGAGTTTATGCAACAGTTTCCCCTTGATTTTTATCTTATTTAAATACTTATTTACACGTTGTGTAAATGAGTTTAGTGACAACTGGCACCAGTAAGTCCCCTTTTGTATGACATATTTGAAGTTTTTAAAACTCCTTTGGTATATCCAACACTTTTGTGCCATAAATCTATGAATCTGATGTCTCGTTTTGTACTTTACCCATGTTTGTTGACATAATGCAATATGGGATGCTAAATATTTAAAGGAAACAGTAAAAGAGAATTCTGATGGAAAAGCAACTTGTTAATTCTTATTTGGGGTAGCTAGGTGGCTCAGTGGATAAAGAGCCAGGCTTTGTGATGTGAGGTCCTGGGTTCAAAATTGGCCTCAAATACTTCCTAGCTGTGTGACCTTGGGCAAGTCACTTAACCTCAGTTGTCTGTCCCTTACTACTCCTCTGCCTTGGAACTGGTAGTTCTTAATGATTCTAAGACAGAAGGTAAGGGTTTAAAAAAAAAATCATTAATGCCTACACATAAGAAATGACTTACACATTTAGGCTTTGAATAAAATGATATGAATAATAGGTTGTATGAAAGAAAACATTATGAAATATCAGAAAGTACCTTTTATTTGCTCAGTGATCCTTAGGCTTCATTTTCTTCATTTGCAAAGTGAGGGGGTTGGGATAAATGTTCTCTGCTCTTTTCAAGCTTTAAAATTTTATTATCATAATATTTCGAAAATGTCTAATTGTAAAGATATTTAGACAACCGTTTTTAAACAAATGCTGTTCCCATTTCTATAATTATCTTAGTATCAAAGGTATAGACTAGTTTTCTATTGTAAAAAAGGTTATTTCTTTTCTTTAAGACATATTCTAGAAGAGCATTTAAAATGGGAGTGTTTTAATTTCTGGAGTAAACACTACTTCCTTTTTTTTCTCTTCAAAAAAACCAAACCCTCAAATTTTATACACTGATTCAGAAGATGAAAAGTTCCCAGGGATAAAAATCACAAAGAGTATCTAAGCTATGGAGACCCTTTTGGTACAGGAAGACCTAAAGGTACTATCACCTTTAAGTGATTGATTTCTGAAAGAAATACAACCTAGTGGGGAAAATGAAATTTAAGGTAATCTTGAGCAATAAACAATACTAATAATGAACATTTATATGAACATTTAAGAGGTATCTGGGAAACCTTCCTGTAGAAGGTGGGATTTTAGCTGGGACTTGAAGGAAGTCAGGCAATCCTGGAGGCAGAGATGAGGAGAGAAAACGTATCCCCCCAGGCTGGGGAGTGGGTGGGATAACCAGTGAAAATGTGTAGTCAGGAAGTGGGGGTGTCTTTTTCATAGCAAGGAAGCCCAAGTCATTAGATAGTAGAATATATTGGGTGGGAGTTAGGATGCAAGAAAACTGAAAAGGTGAGATGAGATTCTGTGCAAGGGTGGTGACAGTGTCAAAGGATAGAAGTGGAGTGGGTTATGTAAGAGATGTTATAAAGTTAAAATCAACAGGTCTTGGCAACACATTGGATGGGTGGGGGGTGGGGGCACATGCAGGGTGAAAGAAAGGGAAGAGTCAAGAATGCCACCTTGATTGTGAACCTGGGTGATTGGGAAAATGGTGCTCTCCTTGACAGTAATAGAGAAATTCAGAAGAGGGTTGGGGGGAAAGGATCTATATCTATAATGAGTTTCGTGTTGGATATTTTGAATTTAGGATATCGATGGGACATCCAGTTTCAGATGTCCAATGGGAAGTTGAGATGAGAAACTAAGTGAGCCAAAAAGTGAGGGGGCTGGACAGGAAGATCTGAGTCATTAGCACATAGATAACTGAATCTATGGGAGCTGATGGGATCACCAAGAGACATCATCTGGGCAGAAGGCTCAGGGCAAAGACTTATGATAACCTATTACTTTCAGGCATATCCTGCATGAAGATTGAGCAAAGGACAGTGAGAAAAGCAGTCAGATAGGTAGGAAGAGAACCAGGAGAGAGTATTGCCACAGAAATCTAGATAAGAGAGTTTCAAGAAGAGAGTTATTGCCAATGTCAAGGGTTACAGAGAGATTGAAGGGGATAAGGATTGAGGGAAAGGATGTTAAATTATGCAATAAGAGGATCATTAGTTACTTTCAAGAGAGCAGTTTCAGTTGCACTATGAAGTTAGAAACCAGACTGTAGAGAATTAAGAGGAAGGTGAAAGAAAAGGGAAGTAAAGATACCTATTATAGAAGGCCTCTTAAAAGAGAAGGGAGATATATGGTATGATAATGGATTAAGTAAGGGTTTTTTGAATGTGGTGAAGGGCCTGTTTGTAGGAAGCAGAGATGTAATCAGTAGACAAGGAAATATGAAGATAAGTGAGAAAGTGGAGATAATTGGGAGATGGAGCACTCTGATGAAAATGGGATAGAATAGGATAGTTTGTGTATATAAAGGAGTTTCCCTTGGCTAGGAGACGAATTTTCAGAGCCTCAAAAGATGGCCTTATCTTGCACATCTAATCCAATCCATCTTTTCCCAATGAACTCTGTTAATATTCAGGGGTTATTAACATTCTCTTCCCATTGCTCCCTCCACTTCTTTCTCCATTATGATTTCTTTCTGGGAATAAGGAATATATGATTGATTCCCCCCAAGTTAAAAAGCAAACTAGTCCAAGTGTAAATGGTAAGAATGTGTTTTCATGTGAGGGTCCCTATCAAAAAAATTCTAGAAATTTTTTCTTCACTGCATACCACTAAAGTTTGGTTGGGACTATAATTTTTGTTGAGTTAATGCTACTAGAAATTATATTTTTAAAAGTGCACATTCATCTAGCCCACAGCATCACCTCATCTCAGACAGCAGGATCCTGAGCTAAGATCAAGGCCAAGGAAAAATCTCCTGTGATAGAGCTTGAATTCTAATTCTGAATACCAGTGACCTAACTACAATTCAGACACTCTGAGGAAGACTGCTCATTTCTATGACCTCATGTGTCCATTGTGTATCTGAGTATCAGAAGTAACTTTAGGTAAATGAATATGTATGTTCCTTTTGAATGATAAGTGCAGTCTTCTTCCTTAGTTCATACCCAAACTGGACAAGTCCAACTGGACTGATATAGCTAGCAAAAAAGAGAGAGGTTAGGGCTGGACAAGTACATCTGAGAGTCATCTGCATAGAGATGATAATTGGAGCTACAGGGGCTAATGAGATTACCAAGTGAAATAGTGTAGAGAGCAAAAAGAAAGGGTCCATTTTTCCAGGACAGAGCTTTGGGGGAACCCCACTCTTACCTTACCTTGTTAGGCTTTAGATAATAAATATTTACATCCAGGCATTCTGCCAAGCACTGGGGATACAAATCTTTTTCATCCTTCATTTTTAAGAAGACCAATGACATCATGAGAGTGATGTCTTAACATGCCTGTGAATTGGATTTAAGTGAGGCAGAGATGTACAAAATCATCAGCCTCACTCTGTCTTCCAGAGCCATCAAAGTCCAGTGGCAAGACAAAAATCGAGATAATTGGTAATGATGACCTTGGTGACTTCCATGTCTAACCAAGTTCTAAGCATGCCACAGTATTTGCTTCAGCACCTTCCTGGCTGTTCAAACAAATTGTTCTCATTCAGCAATTCTGGTGGAGGAAGTCTTCGTGCTTGGGGTGGACATCCTCGTAACTTACCAACAGGTTTGAAGCCTGCGTGATGACATGATCTAGCCTGTCTGTCTGCTGAGAGGTTTTTACTGGGGTATATAGGGTGTTCACACCTCTGGTATGAGGGCTTGCTGATGATCCATTTTTCAGGGCTGTTGATGACTGTCTTTCACCCAACAATCAAGTGTGGCTCCAAGAAATTAGGTATAAGAATACAAATTAAGCAAAGACTGTCCCTGTCTTCAAGGAGCTTATGGAAAAAACACACAAAAGGAAGGAAGGAAGCTGAAAAAGTGGAAGGATATGATGGGGGAGGGAGTAAGATGATATCCAGTATGGGGACATGATGGAAATATCCAAAGAAGTCCAAAAGCAGAGTAGCTGGTAGGAAATGTGAAGAAGATACAATTCTAGCCCAGGACCTCCACTCTTCAAAGGCAACAGAGAGGCCAGCCTCTGGCCCCAACCTCTTGTTTCTCCTGGGAGGAGTTTCCCTTGGAAAAGGTTGGAGAGGAGACACTAGAGATGTCTATTCTTGCCTCCTTACCAGGGGCGTCTAAACAAATCCTTGTGGACATATGTAATTTATATTAATGACAACAACAGTAAAAAGCAGACCCCCCCCTTCCCACATGCCATTGCCCTCTGATGGACTTGTAGTGGTTCTTATTGTGGGAGCCAGCTCTTGTACTCCTTCACATTAATTGTGCACCCCATAATATCAGACAAGCATTTGACTTAATTTAGGTATTTGGACATTCTCCTCTTCAAAGCAGTAGAGTCCATATGGAGGTCATTCCTGATTTTCTTGTTCTAGTATGCATATCTCATTTTTATCATTCTTCTGGGGGCTTAATGATAGAGTCCTCCAAAGCACCAGACTGCAAGGCAGCCTCACTTCCCAATCTTCAGTGTTGCAATTCTCTTTAAAACAAAGAACTTCCAAGTTCATCCAAGTGGATATCTCTGAATTATACTCCTTTGGAAACAGTTGAAGCCTTCTTCCAATTAACTCCTATTTATTCCCAGCATTCCAAAGGAGCTTCCTGCCTTGTCTTTAGCTTCTCCCATATTACCTATTCCTTTTTATTCTCCTGGTGCACTCTCTTTAAATGCTTAAATGAGAACCTTGATTTTCAATGATTCACCTTTTCCTTCAAAAGTCTCAACTCCCCAAATTTCTCTGGTTAAATCAACATTCTTTTTTTCAATCATACCTTTGTCTCCAACCAGAGAAATGGGTAAAGAAATCAGTACCTTGTTGAGAATTTCAGGGTTGAGGCACGATAACATTTCCTTTAATTGGCATATACGTGTTTTAATGGCCAAAGGATATAAAAAAATGGGAAATCACATAAATATTTGGAAAAGGTATGATTTTTAAAAAACTGTTAGGGGCATCTGGGTGACTCAGTGGTTAGAGATCCAGGCTTGAAGACAGGGGGTCCTAGGTTCAAATATGACCACAAACACTTCCCAGCTGTGTTACCCTGGGTAAGTCATTTAACCTCCATTGCCTAGCCCTTACTGCTCTTCTGACTTGGAACTAATACACAGTATTGATTCTAACATGGAAGGTAAGGGTTTAAAATTTTTTTCCCTTGCTATATTGGTCTATGTGTATTTATTAAAAATGAAGTTGAACTTTGAAGTCATTTGACTAAATTGGAGGACTAGATATTTTCTCTGATTCCCACAACCTCTCTAACCTCTGCAAACCAGAAAAAAAGCAACTTCAGCTCTTTCCATGTTCTAGGACACCCAGAATCCAAAAGAAGGTGCAATAATATGCTCGTGAACTGATGCCTATATTGAGCTCATGCTGATCTCCTTTCCCCACTGTTTACCACACTACCAGCAGCAAGGTTGTGCTAGCTAACCCAAGCCTAAAGTGCAACATTCTGTGTTGCAAAAGATTTTTGCAAGAGTGGAGAAACAGAGGCAACAGGGCAGCGCACTTGTTTGGGTTTGAAATAGATCTCAGGAGGATACATTCCAACTCACCCTTCCCCCAGAACTTTACACACCCAAACTCCAAATGACAGAAAACAGAGGAGAAAAAAATTAAGAATGATTGGATTATCTAAACATCATGACCAAAAAGAAGCGGAAAAATTCCATTTCAAGAACTCCTTAAAGAAAACTACCTAGATCCCTTAGAGCTAGAGGACAAAGTAGAAATGGGCGTGTGGGGGAACCTACCATCTACCTGCTGGAAGAAACTCCAAAACAAAAACTCCCATAAAACCTCAATACTAAAATTCAGAGCTTCCAAGTAAAGAAAAAATAATGCAAACAGCCAGAAAGAATTTAAGCACCAAGGAGCCACAGTCAGGATCACGTGTAATTTATGTAACAACAACCATAATAAAATAGTGAAGAAAATGGAATGTGATATTCCAGGAGGCAAAGAATGTGACTTATAGTCAAGAACACTTACTCAGCAAAACCAAGGATAATCCTACAGGTGGGAAATGCATTTTTAATGAAATAGAAAACTTTTTTTAAAAAATATATTTTATTTGATTGTTTCCAAGCATTATTCGTTAAAGACATAGATCATTTTCTTTTCCTCCCCCCCACCCCCCATAGCCGATGCGTAAGTCCACTGGGCATTAGATGTTGAAATAGAAAACTTTTAAGGATTCTTGATGAAAAGACCAGAGCTATGGAGAAGTTCAAACACAGGAGTGAAGAGAAATATAAAAGTATACATGAATGGACAATGATAAAGGGATAAACTACTTCTATTCAAATATAGGGGAAATGATACATGTCTCTTCTGAACCATATCATCATCAGGGGTCATAGAGGGACCTGGAAGTAGTTCTGTTATGTTTTCATGCTCTTAAAGAAAAACTAGAAAGAGAAGAGAATAGGAAGACAGGGGTGGGGGGGGGGGTTGGAAAAAGGGTTTAAAAAATTAGAAAACATTATCTCACATGCTGAGTGTAGACAAGGAGACATCTACACAAATAAGGAGGAAGGAGTAGAGGGGAGTTGTCACTTGAATCTTGAAGAAGGAAGAATACACAAACACCTAGAAATGGATATAGAAATATATTTCAATTCACAGGAAAATAGGAGGTAAAGGGAAAAAGGGAGAGGGTGAATTAGAGGGAGGTAAATAAGAAAAGCATTAGTACTAAGCAAAACAAACTTTAAAGATGAGCAATAATATTTTTTATAACATTATTTTTTTATTTGGTCAATTTCAAACATTATTCCTTGGTCCCCAAAATCATTTTCTACTCCCTCCCCTCCCTCCACTGCTCCCATAGCCGATGCACAATTCCATTGGGAATGTGTCCTTGATCCAAACCCATTTCCATGTTGTTGGTATTTGTACTAGGATGTTCATTTGAGCAATAATATTTATAGCCCTTCTTGATTTGGTGAAGAATGAAAATGTGAGGAGATACCCATAAACTAGGGAATGGATAAACAAATATAAACATGATGGAGTGCTGAACTTGGAATATAGAATGAGATACTTTTTTTTTTAATATGGCCAATGTAAATATGTTTCAATTGACTATAATGTTTGTAATGGGTTTTATTTTCCTCAGTGATCTCAATTTGGTAGTGGGTAGGAGGAGTGAGAAGGCAGATCTTGACTGATTAAAACAAAGAAAATTAAAATAAAAACCAAAGACTATGCAATAAAACTGAGGTGGTGGATTATTTTATTTTTGGTATTCATAAAGTGAATCCAAAAAAGCAGAAATTATGATAATTCTGTCTGACAAAGCAAAAACAAACACAAAAAATAAAGAGGGTAAGGAAACTACATTATCCTGTAAAAGGAACCACAAGACAACTAACCACTATAATCCAAATGCCTTAGCATTCAAATTTATAAAGAAAACATTAATTGAGCTCCACATAGTAACACAATGAGTTTTCAATACCCCTTTCTCAGTTTTGGATAAGTCTAACAAAGAGAAGCAAAAAGAAAACTATGGAACCAAGCAAATTGCTGGAGAAACTAGAGATAAAAGACTTATCATGTCTTCTAAAAGGGCCTAAAAGGAATATACATATTTCTTAGCACTTCATGGAACTTTTATAGAAACTAACCATGTATTCGGGCACAGAGATACAGAAAACAAACATAAAAAGATAGAAATAGTAAACATTCTTTACAGATAGAATACAATATTCATTGGTTTAAGGAACCAAAGCAAAAGACATTGAACCAAAAGTAGACTTAACAATGAAATCCTAAATAATGAGTGACTTAAATAACAAATTAGAGAAATAAGAATTTGTGAAATAAAATGATAATGAAAACACATACCAAAATTTCTGAGATGCAGGTAAATCAGTCTTCAGGGGGAAAAAATCACATTCCTATGTGAATATTGAAAACTATAAATGCCAAAATGTAAAGGTTTTGGCCAAAACTGTAAAGATAATTTTTAGTGTTTTGACTTAAAATCTAAGATAAGTGGTTGCCATGGGAAATTCCCACATATGAAAATACCCATGTCAGCTGGGATTTATGGAGAGTTTAATTAAAATAAATGAAGGAATTAAGGGGAGGGAGGAGGGGGGGGTGCAAAATGGTCTAAGCCTGAGCCTAAGGGAGATCGAGTCAGTCTTTATCACTCACCACAAGATCATCTCCAAGCAAGCTCCAGTCCTCTACTGAATCTCCTGAACTGAGTTCAGAGTCTAACTCCACACTGAATTCAATTGCGAACTCCATTCAAATATCCCTCACTTCAACTCCAAACTCCCACTACTAAATTACCTTTTGCCCCTTCCTTTTAAAGAAATTTTCTCTTATGTCACCTCCCCTAAATTTTTACATCTACCAATCATAATAGATGCTTTTTCCCAGGACTGCCCATTATTAGTTCTCATCTTCTTTGGTTCTCACCTTCTCTGGTTAGATTAAATCCTTTGAGTACTTCACACCTCTTTTGTTAAGCTTGCCTTTTGTAAGTTCCTTGACCTTTTAGGTACTAATTTAACTTTTAGGTACTTAGCACCCTTTTGTATTAGATCTAAAAACAGACCTAGCTTAAGGTTCTAGCTTTACTATAAGTATGAGTTAGGGACTTTTCATTGTTCAATCAGGAGTTTGCAACTTTATCTTCCCCTAAGGCACTGTCTGAGTAGGGTGGAGTAATTTTAAAAGTTCCCAATACATTCCTGATCAAGTAAAAATATTAAAAATGGGGAATTGTTAAAAATGGGGAATAGCTTAATCAAATCTTCTGAAGTAGAGTCTGAGTAGTTTTAAGATTCACACCTATCAGCATTATGTAAAGGAAGTCTACTGTTTCCCAATCTGGAACATGCACTGATATTCTGTTGCTTGTTCCTATCTGCTTTCCATATAATAAAGACATGGACTGATTATTAATTGTGTGGTAGAGCTGGTTCCAGGAGAGTTATGATATATATAACACAATTGTTTTGGAGAGATTTGGAGTACAACCATTGGTCTACTTATCACATCAATAACTGACCCTTAAAGCCTTGGTCTTCTACTTTGAGTGACTCCTGCCTGCTATTGGTATTTCAATGACAGAAGAGAGACAATTGAGCCATGCAATCTGTGAACATAGGACTAAGTTCTTGGCCTCAGTGATTGTTATTTTGAGTTAGGGTAAAGAAATCTCCAACTTTGTGAGATTTGAGAGACATGAGGAGAGTGAGCTGCCCAACATCTTGGAATCTAGAAGCCAGCCCAACTCTGTAGACTAAAGGAACTAATGCTATGTAGAAAATGTATTAAATATAAGCCCACTTGCCCACAGAGATTGAGGTTGTATAGGGATAGTGTGATCCTGAGGTACTGTGGTATTTCCTTCATGCTATATCTTCAAAATAAATATCCTTTTGTAAAAAGTTAATTGGTATTAATTGGTTAAGGAGACTGGGGAACTTATTGCTAGCAACTAACAGTAGGAAGAACACATGGGTGCTTGAGCTGATAGCATTAGCGAAGTCACCCCAACCCATCAGGGGACCCATAGGACCCTGCTGGGGTGATGTAGCTAGCCTGGCTCTGAAACATTGAAGAAACATACTGATATCATGGGAACTTGCCCTCCAGATGATACCCTAGTGGGCCCCTTGTCCCAAGAACTAAAGTTGACATGTCCTTAGTTATGTGGTTTCACAAGACTATGTTATCCCAGGTTTTCACAAGGATATGTTATTCCAGGTTTCACAAAGATATGTTATCTCAGGGTTCACTGACCTGATCGGCCAGACCATATGTTAAAAGGAGCCATAAAGACCCTGACTCCAGGAGTTCTTGTCCCTCCCCCTCCTAACATATGCCAGGAACTAATAAGGACCCTAGCCCTAGGAGTTCCTGTTCACTCCCCCCACCCCAGGAATTCCTCTGTACTCCCCCTACCCTAAAAGTGTATAAAAAGCCTGCAAGCCGGAGACTCAGGGCCAGCTCTCTTTTAGGGCTGTGCCCCAAGCTATAGTTTGGTCAATAAATGTACCTTTTGTGGATTGCATTACCGCATGTGTGTGTCCTCCTTGGAATCAGAACCAGAACCGGACATTACAATATGAGCCTGGAGTATATTCAATATTTGGGCAAAAACTAAACTAGCCTATGTGGAGCCTGATCATACCTAATTGTGAAATCTTATTTTGACCATCTGCTCCTACCGGAGCTTGTAATAGGTAGGTCACTTCTAGAAACTCCATTAAATTTTTAGGCCTATGGGGAATCTGATAGACTTTTCTTTCTCTTTCTTTCTTTCTTTCTTTCTTTCTTTCTTTCTTTCTTTCTTTCTTTCTTTCTTTCTTTCTTTCTTTCTTTCTTTCTTTCTTTCTTTCTTTCTTTCTTTCTTTCTTTCTTTCTTTCTTTCTTTCTTTCTTTCTTTCTTTCTTTCTTTCTTTCTTTCTTTCTTTCTTTCTTTCTTTCTTTCTTTCTTCCTTCTTCCTTCCTTCCTTCCTTCCTTCCTTCCTTCCTTCCTTCCTGCCTTTCTTTCTTTCTTTCTTTCTTTCTTTCTTTCTTTCTTTCTTTCTTTCTTTCTTTCTTTCTTTCTTTCTTTCTTTCTTTCTTTCTTTCTTTCTTTCTTTCTTTCTTTCTTTCTTTCTTTCTTTCTTTCTTTCTTTCTTTCTTTCTTTCTTTCTTTCTTTCTTTCTTTCTTTCTTTCTTTCTTTCTTTCTTTCTCTTTCTTCCTTCCTTCCTTCCTTCCTTCCTTCCTTCCTTCCTTCCTTCCTTCCTCCTTCCTTCCTTCCTTCCTTCCTTCCTTCCTGCCTTTCTTTCTTTCTTTCTTTCTTTCTTTCTTTCTTTCTTTCTTTCTTTCTTTCTTTCTTTCTTTCTTTCTTTCTTTCTTTCTTTCTTTCTTTCTTTCTTTCTTTCTTTCTTTCTTTCTTTCTTTCTTTCTTTCTTTCTTTCTTTCTTTCTTTCTTTCTTTCTTTCTTTCTTTCTTTCTTTCTTTCTTTCTTTCTTTCTTCCTTTCTTCCTTTCTTTCTTTCTATATTCATTTATTTTCCTCTGGTAGACTTTAGTTTGGGAGGTATTGAATCTATGCTCCTGACAAATGTTTTTCTAGGACTAACTACAGGCACTCTCTATTTAGTGTTGGAATACAAGTTGCCTAAGCCACCAAGAATATCTCTTCTCAATAAAGGTGATGTTTTCAGTTGAGCTCTCTCTCTAATTCTGCCCTAGTCCCTTTATGGTTTATGCTCATGGTTTATGTAAGTCTAAGAATAAGGGTATCATAAAATTAGAAACCTAAAGCTAGGTGGGATTTCAGAAGCCATCTCATCAAATCCATTTATCTTATAGAGTATGAAACTGAGGCCCAGGGTGATTTTAATGACACAGGGTCACACAGTAGTATGCATTGGAGGTAGAAACCATGTCCTTTACCACTAGAGTCCTTCCCCTATAATGAGCTGCTTTGTACTTATGAGGTCATGGTTGATATCATACAGAGACTAGATTGGGGTGGGGTTGGGACAAGAGCCTGGCAGAAGAGGGTTAGAGGCTGGGTTTAGGAATGCAGCTTTGGGACTCCATCTAGGTAAAGTAATTAAAAAAGTACTGAACCAGCTTTTAAGACTGGGGTTTGGACTAGCCTTGATGGGGAGAGAGAGTAGAACATCTCCAGGGCTGATTGTTTCCTTCCTGGAAGCATTCAGTGATCTAGACTCCTGGGATAAAATCCAGAAACTGTTTGTTTCATCAGGCTTGAGGGGCAAAAAAGAGAAATTCCTTTAACGAAGAATGAGCTTGGAGAAATTGTATCTTTTCCCTTGAGCCCCATTATATCTGTGACTGTATTCCGTGGAGCCTTCTGAAGACATCAAGCATCTGATGGACCTCCAATCGCCATTCAGCAAAAAGGTTCTGGCTGGGGCAGGGGAGTCTGGGCCTGGTCAAAAGGGGTTTTTTTCTATTCTAAGTTTTGTGCATCCTTGTGCCCAAAGTTCCCCGTCCTTAGTAAAAGTGAGGCTGATCATCTACCCCCATCTCCTTCTACTTCTTTCTCCTTTCTTTTTCTCCCTCTCCCATGTCCCTTTAGCTCAGTTTAGACTCTGGGAATGGCTCTTAATGAGTTTTCTTTCTTCTCACAAGTCCCTTGGTTGCCCATCTGCCTGTTCTCTGAGCATAAGGAAGTATTCCATGGCTCCATGGGGCTACCTTTCCTTACCAATCCCTCCCTTATAATTCATATACACATAATATTCCAAATACAAAAGGACTATTGGATCCTACCTACCACCTTGGTCTTAGGAAGGAAGGAAGGAAGGAAGATGCCCACTCCTTCCCTATCCTCATTCCTGGGGTCCTGGGACCCACTAGGCTCTCATTTCACAAGGTCCCAGAGTTTCTTCTCTCTATCCAGGGATTAATGGCAGAGCAAACAAGTCAGGGGACAGGAGAGCCCCCTAACGTCAATAAAAGGTATGTGATTTAAAGTAAGACCAAGGAGAGGGGTGGTATAGGAATGTTCTGTAGGGAGTAGGGCTTTCTAAGCCACTGATCTTTTTTTGTGCCACTGATCTGCTGCTTTCCATGAAGCAGAAACACCTTCCCTTTCTCATTAGCAAAGTCTAGACAAGCTCCCACTTTCTGACTGAGAAGGAAGGATGAATTTAATTCCCTCCTTCTTCAACTTCCTTACGTCCAGAAAAGTAAAGGGACATATTTATCCTTCCTGAGAAGTGGTGGTGGTGATGATGGGGGGGGGGCTTCTATTTCAAATACCACTAAGAGATAGAAAGGGGGAACTGGAGAACATCTTGGATATGTGCTTGTTTTTTCAATACTCACCACAGAGCAGAAATTATTCCTGTCCTTGGGCTTAGGGGTAGGGTGTAGTGTGGGGGAGCAGAGCCTGCAACAGCTACTGAATCTGGTATCATGAGGCTGTCTATGGTAAGTGACAAATGGCCTGTCCAGACTACAAGTCCTATAAATGAAGAGGAAAGAGAGAAAGAATACCGCAGGCAGAGAAAACTTTATGGAAGAAATGGGACTTATTCTGGGTCTAGGAGGCTATAATAGGTTTGAAGAAAGAACTGTTAAGATTTAGTGACTGGATGGATATTGAGGACCACTGAGGTCTAGAGGGCAGTCAGACTGCTGCAATGTTTGAAGTTTCATTTCCCTAAGATAACCCCGAGGGACTCATGATGAAAAACAATTGTTCTTCACTGCCAAAGAGGGAACTGTTAGAATCTGGTTACAGATCAAACATACCTTATTTCCTTCGAGTTTTTTTTTATTGTATATGTGATATGTCTTCTGTCACAACATGGGGAATATGGAAATACATATTATACATATTGCATGAAAACACTGGTAAAATCTCTATCAGACTATTTATTGCCTTAAGGAGGTGGGGAGAGGGAGGGAGAGAATCTGAAGTTCAAAATGTCAGAAAACAATGATTAAAAATTGTTTCTACACATAATGGAAAAAGATAATATTTAATTAAAAAAAATTAAAACAAAAAACAAACGGAAAAAGTTTCACTTCCCTAGCCCAAAGCTCAGATTCTAGGGCAACTGGGAGGCAGTGAGAGGGATGATGGAGGGCAGGGAGCTATAGGAGAATCAGGACCTTGTCTGGTTCTCCCAGGGCTTCTTCTTTTCTTCAGAACAGGAAGCTAATTTGTCTGAGTGTGCATTCTCTTCCAGTAATCTACAAGATCACGTGGAAAAAATAGTGAGTAGCTAAATGAGTCTATTAGTATGATGTAAGCATTTTCTACAGAACTTTAGGAAAGACATAGTCTCTGGCTCATCTATAAAATGGGAGAGGTGGTGGTGGGAGGGGTAACTTAGATGATCTCTAAGGGCCCTTTCATTTTTAAAATTTGAGGATCCTGTTCTCTTTCCCATGTACCTTCTTGCTTTCTTTAACCCATACATAATGCATTAACTAAGAACTTGGTGACTAGAACTTGGCCATTATCTCAAGGGATTTCCTTCCCTCCCTGGGGGGCCTCCTGGCTGCCTTGGCCATGTAGTACCTCCCTCTGAAGCTTACCTCCCATTGCTGGGATCTTATCCTTTCTGCTGCTGCTTTCCCCAGGATCACCTGGCATTTCTACATTAGGTGTGGACTACCTTCTCTAGAGTTGTCCCTCAAATGAATTTGTCCTGGGCCCCAGAATTCCTAGATACAGCTCTGTGGTCAGACCCATAGTAGTTGCTCTCTGTGTCTCTCTCCCTCTATTCTTCTGCCTCCCATTTATTCTCGTTCCTTTTCTCACTCTCTCTTACACTTCAATTCACGTGTGTATCTTCTGACCTCCACTTCCCTATCCTTCCCTATCCACTCTGCCCCTTATCAAACTTGATGAAGCAAATTCTTGTACTATGTTTATGGGTTGTCAGGTTTAGATCAGGTCCAGATCCCAAGGGAAGGGAATCCTTTTTAGCCCTCTAGTCTTATTGCTCCTTTCCCTGCCTGAGAGGGTTCCCTGGATAGGGAACTGGAGCTTGGAAAGTGAGTACTGTCTGGGAGGATGGAATGGATTTAGGAAAAGCAGTTGAGAATCTCTAGTTTCCCTGTAGAAAACACTCCCTAGTGTGCAAAATTATGGATAGGTGGGCCTGAGATGGAGGTTTCTAGATGAATGACAGAGAGAAAAAAAGAGGGAGAGGAGGAGAGGTAAGAAGGAAGAAACTAAGAAAGGAAGAGGGGGAGACAGAGAAGGGGAACCCCAAAACTCAGAAGGATGGCCAGAGGCAAGCAGACAGGGTGACACTCTGATGGATAGATAGATAGAACAACTGATAGATGGAGGGATGAAAAGAGGGAAGAGAAGGGAAGGAACTCTGCCATCCCCACATGCAGGATTGAATCCTGAATGTCTCTGAAGGGAGACTATCTCAGAACTGGGAAGTCTGCCCACTCTTGAATCTGGGCTTCTACAATGGTGATGGAGACAAAATCTTTGCATCCCTGGCCACTGCTTTCTTTTTGTTCCCCCCACCCCCTACCCCCTTGCTGCCCCGCTGCCCCCAACCTTCTCATCTTGCACTCACTTGAAGGAACATGATTCTTTTCTTTGCAGATGCTGCAATACCATGAAGAGGTCCAAATCAGAGATGTAAGCCTCCCTGGGTCTTGAAGCAAGTCATTTACTCTACCCTCATCCTTTATGTTCCCTCCTGCTCTTTCCTACTTACCTAGTTTCCTTCCTGGAGATGTCAGAACCTGACTCTCCCACTTCTTAGACTTCTTTCTCACTCCTCTAAGGAAATCTTCTGGAGACAATGGAGATGTCTCCATTCCCCTTTTTTTTGTATTCTCCTTAGCCTCTGGCAGCCAGGAGTACTTGGCCCAGGTTTGCACCAGGCTGTCCCAAGAAGGTTTGTTCTGACCTTGTTATCCACATAACCCTACATGCTTCTCCCTCCCCAAGTTCAGCCCCTTTCCATCCCTCACCTTTTGTCAGATGTTCCTCCCTAACCCTATAGAGAGTTGCCCTAGTGGCTGTGGTGCTGTTTCTATTGATATTTAGGAAATTGAGGAGCAACTGTGCCTCAAAATGTGAGTAACATGTCCTCCAGCCCCACAAATCCCCCCACACACAGACGTTAAAGAAACATTCTGGGAGGAGATAAAGGGGATGGACCATTGTTAGAGATGTCCTCCTCTTTCAAGAGAGCTTTTGGGCTGCTCCAAAATGAATTAAGGGAGGGTTGGGTGGAGTTAAAGAGAGTGGAGAGTTCTGAAGGTTGTGTGAGACTTAGAGGAATAGTGGTTTGGTGTCTGATGTTCAGGAGAGAGGTCAAACTCCCCAAATCCAGAGGGGAAGCCTCCCGGGAGGGCAAGGGTCTGGAGTTTGTCCTTGGGGATCATTTAAAGGCTAAAGCATAAGTATGGAGCTAGATGATAAGAGGCAGTAGGTGGGAAACATGGCGGGGACCTTCTCTCCTGCTCTGCATTCGGCTCATATCCTCCTCTTTCTTCTAGCAAAGAGTTGGAGGAGAAAGTGAAAGCACAGGTGAGTGGGGAGGGACCCTCATTACTCTAAGGGAGCCTTGTGCCAGAGGGAAGCA